>NC_064922.1:471075555-471700555 GCF_023897955.1 Schistocerca gregaria
TATGAGATGTACTTTGCCTAATGAATCGATAGACGTAAGTCACTGGGTAACATTGCATGTAAGAAGGAAGGAATCTGCACACATAAAAAAACGTGTTCCAATACCTCGGTTCCGAGAGTTCCGCAAACTGTACAGAAAATTGGAATAGAGATCAACACACCGGTTCCTCTAATACCCAGCTGCACGCCCTCTTGCATTGATGCATACCTGTATTCCTCATGGCATACTATCCAGAAGTTCTTCAAGGCACTGTTGGTCCAGATTGTCTCACTCCTCAACGGTGGTTCGGTGTAGATCGCTCAGTGTGGTTGGTAGGTCACGTCGTCAGTAAACAGCCCTTTTCAATCCATCCTAAGAATGTTCGATAGGTTTAATGACTGCTGGCCACTTTAGTCGAGCGTTGTCGTTATCCTCAAGGGCGTTATTCACAAGATATGCACTATCGAGGCTAGAATTGTCGTTCATGAAGACGAGTGCCTCGCCAACATGCTACTGATATGGTCGCACTATCGATCGGAGGATGGCATTCACGTGCCGTTACGGCACCATCCATGACCACCAGCGGCGTACGTCGGCCCCACACAATGCCACCCAAAAACATCAGGGAACCTCCAGCATGCTGAACTTGCTGGGCAGTGTGTCTAAGGCTTTCAGCCTGACCGGGTTGCCTCCAAACACGTCTGCGATGATTGTGTGGTTGAAGGCATATGCGACACTCATCGGTGAAGAGTACGTGAGGCTAATACTGAACGGTCCATTCGGCATGTTGTTGGGTCCACCTTTACCGCGCTGCATGGTGTCGTGGTTGCAAAGATGGAACTCGCCATGGACGTCGTGAGTGAAGTTGCACATCATGCAGCCTATTGCGCACAGTTTGTGTCGTAACACGACGTCTTGTGGCTTCACGAAAAGCATTATTCAACATGGTGTCGTTGCTGTGAGGGTTCCTCAGAGCCATAATTCGCAGGTAGCGGTCATACACTGTAGTGGGAGGCCACAGCGAGGCATGTCATCGACAGTTCCTGTCTCTCTGTATCTCCTCCATGTCCAACTCCGAGAAACCTGGACGCTTCCCTTGTTGAGAGCCCTTCCTGGCACAAAGTAAATATGGGGACGCGACCGAACCGCGGTATTGACCGTCTAGGCATGGTTGAACTACAGACAACACGAGCCGTGTATCTTCTTCCTTGTGGAATGACTGGAACTTATCGCTTGTCGGACTCCCTCCGTCTAATAGGCGCTGCTCATGCATGGTTCTATACATCTTTGGGCGGTTTTAGTGACATCTCTGAACAGTGAAAGGGGTTGCGTCTGTGATACAATAACGACAGTCAACGCCCATCTTCAGGTGTTCTGGGAACCAGGATGATGAACTTTTTTTGATGTGTGCATTTCTCTTTAATCAACATAAAGGCATACTATTGAGGGTTATTAACTGATGGATGAGAGGCTTTGCTCGCAATTACTCACCCGAAATTGGGAGTTTTCCTCACTCTTAACCTTCTGGTAATATATCTATTCTCGCGTGCAACGAATACACACGGATACACTTTAAAATATCATAAACATACAGCAAAACGTTCAATAAATTCGAGACACAAGCACTATACATACAAAAAATAGCTCATCTTTCCTCTTTCAGTCACGAAGCAATCTTCTTCCCCTCAGAGCCCATTGGCAACTCCTCTCCTCATCACGACAAAACCTAATGTTTAGCAACGCCTGAAATTGTTGACGATCTAAAAAGTACAACAAATAACGGTGAACTTTTTCTAGGCATTCACGATGGAAGCTCCAGTACCTTGTAACATTATGTGATTGCCTTATCATTTTAAATCATTCACTGATCGAGCAGTCACTCGGCAACAGCTACAGTTAGCAAATAATGTTGCGAGAATGTAAAAGGTGGACGACCTGTGACGTAACTTGTTTATTGTCGAAGCGCGTCAGGGATGCCGTGAGTTATTGACTTTGGAAACCGCGGCTCGAAAAACGGACAGAAGAAGAACACTTTTACACTTGTTTTTTGATGTACGAGATATTCTCGGTGAACAGTTACTCATTTTTCTCTTGTCTCTTGTGACTTGTGTCGGACGCGCATGTCTCGCCGCCGTTTATTTATCGTTAAAAATAATATTATTTTAGTGTAAAGTAAAAGTGCAATACTGAAAGTGCAATACTGCATAGCAGTAGATTTATTGAGCGCCGTGTATGTGAAATCGTCAAAGGAATTATTTTCATTACGAGAAGTGAAGTGCTAGTCGAAACGGCATCCATGTCAAATCCTTCATTGCAGTGCAAGTTCATATATTATTTGCCATAAATTCAGAGTTAAATGGAACTGGTGTATGGACTATTTATTTATTATAGAATCTATATCTCACTCTTTCATGAATTTATTTAATTTTTTTTATTTTTCTGCCAAATAGTGAGTTCACAGTTACGAATTCTTTCGTCGAGATCGGACGGAACTTGCATGCAGCGAAATATTTCCTCCGCGCCATATTGTACTGGTAAATGCATGATAAACTATGGTCCCTTAGGAAATTCATGTTGAGATATCCAAAAATAATTATATTTTGAATAGGCATTTACTCTCCTCGGCAATGCAACTTCCGACTGATCAGACGATCCAACAAGACAGCCCCACACTGTCGGCGTTCGCAAATACACTCCTGGAAATGGAAAAAAGAACACATTGACACCGGTGTGTCAGACCCACCATACTTGCTCCGGACACTGCGAGAGGGCTGTACAAGCAATGATCACACGCACGGCACAGCGGACACACCAGGAACAGCGGTGTTTGCCGTCGAATGGCGCTAGCTGCGCAGAATTTGTGCACCGCCGCCGTCAGTGTCAGCCAGTTTGCCGTGGCATACGGAGCTCCATCGCAGTCTTTAACACTGGTAGCATGCCGCGACAGCGTGGACGTGAACCGTATGTGCAGTTGACGGACTTTGAGCGAGGGCTTATAGTGGGCATGCCGGAGGCCGGGTGGACGTACCGCCGAATTGCTCAACACGTGGGGCGTGAGGTCTCCACAGTACATCGATGTTGTCGCCAGTGGTCGGCGGAAGGTGCACGTGCCCCTCGACCTGGGACCGGACCGCAGCGACGCACGGATGCACGCCAAGACCGTAGGATCCTACGCAGTGCCGTAGGGGACCGCACCGCCACTTCCCAGCAAATTAGGGGCACTGTTGCTCCTGGGGTATCGGCGAGGACAATTCGCAACTGTCTCCATGAAGCTGGGCTACGGTCCCGCACGCCGTTAGGCCGTCTTCCGCTCACGCCCCAACATCGTGCAGCCCGCCTCCAGTGGTGTCGCGACAGGCGTGAATGGAGGGACGAATGGAGACGTGTCGTCTTCAGCGATGAGAGTCGCTTCTGCCTTGGTGCCAATGATGGTCGTATACGTGTTTGGCGCCGTGCAGGTGAGCGCCACAATCAGGACTGCATACGACTGAGGCACACAGGGCCAACACCCTGCATCATGGTGTGGGGAGCGATCTCCTACACTGGCCGTACACCTCTGGTGATCGTCGAGGGGCACTGAATATTGCACGGTACATCCAAACCGTCATCGAACCCATCGTTCTACCATTCCTAGACCGGCAAGGGAACTTGCTGTTCCAACAGGACAATGCACGTCCGCATGTATCCCGTGCCACCCAACGTGCTCTAGAAGGTGTAAGTCAACTACCCTGGCCAACAAGATCTCCGGATCTGTCCCCCATTGAGCATGTTTGGGACTGGATGAAGCGTCGTCTCACGCGGTCTGCACGTCCAGCACGAACGCTGGTCCAACTGAGGCGCCAGGTGGAAATGGCATGGCAAGCCGTTCCACAGGACTACATCCAACATCTCTACGATCGTCTCCATGGGAGAATAGCAGCCTGCATTGCTGCGAAAGGTGGATATACACTGCACTAGTGCCGACATTGTGCATGCTCTGTTGCCTGTGTCTATGTGCCTGTGGTTCTGTCAGTGTGATCATGTGATGTATCTGACCCCAGGAATGTGTCAATAAAGTTTCCCCTTCCTGGGACAATGAATTCACGATGTTCTTATTTCAATTTCCAGGAGTGTATATCTCCACCGCTGATTATAGCTATATGTTACAGCACAAAAGTAAACATATTGTTATAATTAGCTACTAAAAACGGGGACATTTATAACTGTATGTTTATGTATACACGTTACGTAAACATATCGTTATAACATGGTTTCGTTTGTTTCACCTGTGGAGGTTGGTATTTCTGGTACATGAAGTTGAGGTCCCACGAGACTCATTATTAGGCTCATTCATTCGCTCCTGGTTATCTTTTTTTTTTTTATTTCTTTATTTATTTATTTTTGGCAAGGAAAGCAGGACAGGATGCTATGCCACTTAGCCACCAAATTATTTGTTCTTTTAGTATGTGTCGGTGTGAGTTAGTGTCACTGAGCCACAGCAGTGCCGCTGCGAGCGTAGGTGGTGTGTTGCAACACGGAAGAGGTTACTCAGATGCAGCTGTGTAATCAGCAACATCTTCCGAAGACCAGCTCCATTGTCACGTTGGAACTGGGGGACTAGTCTGCAGCACTAGTACCGGTTTGGGTTGGTGCGGCAGCAGAGGTGTGTATAACGGCGTGCTTAGCCTGGATGTGACACTCAGTGGACTAGGAGACGAAACGACAAATTCTTTCACCACCAGAAGCCACAGTGGCTACCGGCCGATAAGTCACTGCTAGGCGCCGATCCTGCTATGGGGCACTGTCCGGGCTTGTTTTGGGAGCATTATGGGCGGATCAAGTTTTCATCAAAGGCCACAGTTGGAGCAGACCAGATAGTGCTTTGGTGGCGAGCAAGCAACAGGTAAATTCAGGCAGGCACAGCCTGTGCACTCAGTGGCCAAAGCTGGGTGTGCGGTACGGATCACGTAATAGCTTTACGTACGTATCGCGTGCTGCTACATCCTCATCTAGGTTCCGCCTGCAAATTCTAGAGCACAGCCTGCGAGCAGCTTCTGCAGTCAGTCGGCCATTGTCAGTCAATACGGAGCGTTGAGATCCTGTATAGGGCACAGACGAACGCACTGTTATTAGGAACTATGGAAAGACCCTTGGCAACGGGTAGAAAATACTTCAGCAGAAAACGTATCTTGAAACACCAGCAACGCTTCGAGGGTGAGCTGAAAAATAAAATTTGTGGTCTTACATTGCAAGCTAACTCGAGAACTACTGGACCTATAAATTATGAAACTACTTGTGGAGCCATTTTCGGCGATAAGTGGATACCAGCATCTCATTTGATAAATCGAACTGTTACCGTACTTTGAGCAGGAGTATGACCATATCACCCCAGTACTGGACGTCAGTGTTCCTCTGGGCCACTATAAGAACATTGAGTCGATAACAGAAATTCCCGGCGGGGGTCAGGGATTTTCTCTGCCTCGTGATGACTGGGTGTTGTGTGATGTCCTTAGGTTAGTTAGGTTTAAGTACTTTTAAGTTCTAGGGGACTGATGACCATAGATGTTAAGTCCCATAGTGCTCAGAGCCATTTTTGATAACAAAAATTTAGAAAGCCTTCTCGAGCAATGGCGAGGTCCTGTGTGTTGTGTATATTGATATAAAATAACAAGAGTGCACTATTTCGTCTACCGAAAGAGGCAGCCATTAACACGGCTGAACTCCTAGCCATTAGCAGGGCGTTCATTAGCAGCATGATCTTGCAAGTGTCCATATTCTAATCTTCATGGACTTCACATTTAATTATTGTTAAAAGCGCCTGTACATTGATTCAGGAAAACGTAACATATTCTGAAGTAAAGATCTGAGTGTTCGTTGTGAAGGAATTGTAATACATGGTCAAGTGACGAGTCTTCGCGTCTCCAGGCTCCACTAGCCGTGACAAGACTCAGTTTATTGTTCCAGCTGTTCATACACACATTGTAACATACACTGGTATCAAAAACGTAAGGACGAAAGTAACTTTTGCATGATGACACTGCCTAGAAACATAGTTGAATGAAATTTGGACCATATGTAGAAAGAGACGCTGCAGTGTAATACAGAATGTAACTGAAAGAAAACGCAATGGTATGAACAGATATGACACTTTTATTCAAATACAATAATTACACTGAAGCCACGGTGATTCTTTATGTCTCTTGTAACGTGCAAACATTTACTGAATAATATCGTTTACCTGTAACAACAAAAAGTGTAGCTACCCAACAAAGCAGAGTGTTGTTAGCTACACGCTCAGTCAAGTCAGTGAATCTGGGACTTATGAAACCTACATGGAACGTAATACCTACACTATTTAACGAATCAAATAAGCCACCACAACTGTAGCATAAAGGAAAACAACACAAACGTGATAATTAAGTGGAAATGTATCACACTGTGCTTCTAAAAGAACCAGTGTACCAGACAGTCGAGTTTTCTGGTAGCAAGGGTCTTTGTATCGCGGTACAGTTTTGAAAGGTCACCATTAGACAAATTCTTATCTTGGGAAAGTCTAAGTCATAGTAGTGACTAGAAAATTATTTACATGTAAACGTCTGTAATAGGCAAACGTTGTCCCGAAAACATAGTAGACGATTCTGAAGCAGAAGGTTCGTTCATCTGTCGATTTTCAACGATTCCATGATTTCACATGAGCAGCATTACGGCTTCGGTAATTAATGCGAACTTATTTGGTGGACGAACCTGCTCGACTATCAAAAGAATCCGATTATTCTCTTGCCTTGAATTAGAGAAATTTATACGATCATTTCTCCTTAAAATACTGTCATTGCAAAAGGACAAATGCAAGAAGAATAAAGACCATTTAAGGCTAAAGGGTCGTCGAGATCTTCCGCTCAACGGGGAGACTTCCACAAGATTCTCCTGTGTGCATAACGTCGAGTCTACAAACTTTTGCACTCTACTGAAACTACAGTCACACCATTACTCGCTCTATCATTTCCATTGAAATAAATCCTGACAAAATATTGTTAATTCTTCGAACTAATAGCTATCTATTTTGTTCCACTTGTGCAGAGAATTTATTAAGCTTTAGTTAACAGAGAGAGAACAGATAATTTTCTGTTAGCACAAACCAAAACTGGCTAAGAGATTTAAAGTTACGGGATTCTGTACCAGCTGAAATCATGATATTTTCAAATTTTGTGTTTTCTTTTATCTTAATCTACGGTATTTTTCTATTTTCAATAATATACAGGATGAGTCAATAAAGACTGCAAATTTGGAATGATATAACAATTTATTGAGACTACTTACAGCAACGGTAGACGGATCATTATGTAGCAATCACATAAAAATGTGAAGTATCATTTTGGTTCGATCTCACTAGCATTTGTGATGCGGCAAACCACTAGTAATCAATTTCTTCCCACTGTCGTTGCAGCAAATCGGGCTTAACTTGTGCGACGGCAGTGTAGATCGATTTTTCGGCTCGGCTAATTTGTTCGGTAAGAGAAGAACATACATACAGTACGATCTTTAATGAAACCCCAGAGACAGACATCGACTGGCATTGAGTCTAGACAACTAGGTGGCCATGCGACAGGCCCTTTACGGCCAATCCACCGCTCTGGGAAGCGATTTTCAAGGAAATCTCTTAGTCCCATGAGGAAATGAGTTGATGCATCGTCTTACTGGTAGTAAACAACCCCACCTCGGTCCTCTTCACCGCTCTGTGGAATTAAAATGTTTTCAGACACAGCCAGTTACACAAGACCAGGGACACAGCGAGCATGATTCGCACCAATGAAACTAACCATTGTAACTGTGCGCTACGCTGACGATTCTGTTTGCCGGAATGGAGTACTGAAGCACTACATAAATCAGACTTGAGGTTGTTTTCTACAAAATGGCACATTCACCGATTCCGTAAGTTATCTCAATAAATTTCTGTATCATTCCAAAGTTATTAAGTGCGTTTTGAGTTACCCTTAATATAACAAAAAATACATTATTGCCTTATTTATTAAACAAACGACTGTGTGTTGGTGATCATTTTCCAAGAATCTGAATAGCTGAAGAAGGTAAGATTCGTCAATTATTTAGGAAATGGTTCAAAGCAATCGATGAAGAGAATCCATTGGAGAAAATGGGAAACGTGATTACCACTAAACTGGGCCTGCTGTCCCCGTAGGAAGTTCGAGTCCTGCCTCAGGCATGTGTGTGTGTGTGTGTGTGTGTGTGTGTGGTGTGTGTGTGTGTGTGTGGTGTGTGTGGTGTGTGTGTGTGGTGTGTGTGTTTTGTCCTTAGTGTAAGTTAGATTAAATTTGATTATGTAGTGTGTCAGCCTAGGGACCGATGACCTCAGCAGTTTGGTCCCATAGGAATTTACCACAATTTTCCAAACGACACTGTCTGGATAGATGATATACTAAAGCGAATGGTTATAATTTTGCTACGATTGAAAGATGCATGCAAGGTAAAGAAATTGGAAGATATCAGACGATTAGATGGTAAGAACAGGCTCACACAATGTTTCATACATGAAACCCAAACTTTTTACGAATGAGCATAAGGCACAATTTTAATGGCGTAGAAAGTATGACAAAAGCTGAGTTTCACTTCCATTCACCAGAAGACAAATACATTCATGGCATATGCCGTCTAGGAAGTCATAATGGTGCAAATACAATAGAGCATAGCAAAATGCTGAGCAATAAATTGAGAAGTCAACTACATATTTTGCCATAGTGAAGTGTTTAAAGAAACTTACAGAGATTTGTCAGATTTAAGACTGTTGAAGAAATGTCTTCAGGGGCCTCACTCGGAATTCTAATGATGCCATCAACAGCATAATCTGGATTATAATTCCCAAGACAGTGCCTGTGTTAATCAGTGCGCTGTCCTTTGGTATCATTGATGCACTGTTACAAACTGATTGTCGTTTCACAGTGAAACAAATGGTAAATCTAGATAAAAAGGAGATAGGACCTCAGAGAGGGCTATTAAATAAATTGAAAGAAGGGTGAGATAACATATATAAGCGGGGAAAAGATGAATTGGAAGAGGATGGAGGCAACCTGTCTTATGAGGCTGAAATTCATTGATAACATTAATGGCTGCTTCCGTAACTTGTATTTTTTTAAAGAATAATGTATACTTCTTCTCAGTTTCTTCTTTTCAGGATATGTTCAAAATTACGGGGTGCTCTAATTGTGCATATTTTAACACAGGGCTTCTCGTATGTTGAAAATCTCCTATAAGTTAGAGCCTTATATACATTGAAAAATGTAAACAATTCCTCACTTTGAAATCTACTTTTTACAAAAATAATTATTGTCTTTAAACTAAACAAAATTTTTATAAATCCTTCTTTTAAAGTGGCTAGTAATGTGTAGCCTATAACTCAAGTATTTTCTCCAAACATTTATTCCCAACAGTTTCTCATAAAAGCTAACTTTAATATGAATAAATGTTTAATTATTTAAGATAGGGACCATCAACCTGTTCGGATCCTTTTACTCAAAATGCTAAACAGATACTCTATGTGATTATATACCCCTTATGTACCGAATTACTCTTTCAATTTCGTCATATACTTCTGTTTGGGATGCCAGCATGTATACCTGAAATATTGTCGTCAGTTTTGGTTTCCTGTAGATTCTGATGGGAGTCAACTCTATTGCTGTGCTGTTCACATTTACTCACTCTCTGACCTACCTTCCTATTCATAACGAATCCTATTCTCATTATACCATTTTCTGCTGCTCTTCATATTACGCTATATTCGTCTGACCAGAAATTCTTGCCTTATTTTCATTCCACTTCACTGACCCCCGCTATACCCAGATTGAGCCTTACCATTTCCATTCTCTAGCCTCCCTACCATGTACAAACTTTTGACAGTCCATGCTCTAGTTCGCAGAACATCACCCTTTCATTAGATGTTCAATCATTTTCTCATGATCACTTCCACATTGACAGTCCTCTCCCTGAGATCCAATTGGGGAACTAGTCGGGAATCATTTGCGAATGGAGAGATCATGATGATACTTATTCAATTACTCATTACATGTCTTGTGGATATACACTCCTGGAAATTGAAATAAGAACACCGTGAATTCATTGTCCCAGGAAGGGGAAACTTTATTGACACATTCCTGGGGTCAGATACAACACATGATCACACTGACAGAACCACAGGCACATAGACACAGGCAACAGAGCATGCACAATGTCGGCACTAGTACAGTGTATATCCACCTTTCGCAGCAATGCAGGCTGCTATTCTCCCATGGAGACGATCGTAGAGATGCTGGATGTAGTCCTGTGGAACGGCTTGCCATGCCATTTCCACCTGGCGCCTCACTTAGACCAGCGTTCGTGCTGGACGTGCAGACCGCTTGAGACGACGCTTCATCCAGTCCCAAACATGCTCAATGGGGAACAGATCCGGAGATCTTGCTGGCCAGGGTAGTTGACTTACTCCTTCTAGAGCACGTTGGGTGGCACGGGATACATGCGGACGTGCATTGTCCTGTTGGAACAGCAAGTTCCCTTGCCGGTCTAGGAATGGTAGAACGATGGGTTCGATGACGGTTTGGATGTACCGTGCACTATTCAGTGTCCCCTCGACGATCACCAGAGGGGTACGGCCAGTGTAGGAGATCGCCCCCCACACCATGATGCCGGGAGTTGGCCCTGTGTGCCTCGGTCGTATGCAGTCCTGATTGTGGCGCTCACCTGCACGGCGCCAAACACGCATACGACCATCATTGGCACCAAGGCAGAAGCGACTCTCATCGCTGAAGACGACACGTCTCCATTCGTCCCTCCATTCACGCCTGTCGCGATACCACTGGACGCGGGCTGCACGATGTTGGGGCGTGAGCGGAAGACGGCCTAACGGTGTGCGGGACCGTAGCCCACCTTCATAGAGACGGTTGCGAATGGTCCTCGCCGATACCCCAGGAGCAACAGTGTCCCTAATTTGCTGGGAAGTGGCGGTGCGGTCCCTTACGGCACTGCGTAGGATCCTACGGTCTTGGCGTGCATCCGTGCGTCGCTGCGGTCCGGTCCCACGTCGACGGGCACGTGCACCTTCCGCCGACCACTGGCGACAACATCGATGTACTGTGGAGACCTCACGCCCCACGTGTTGAGCAATTCGGCGGTACGTCCACCCGGCCTCCCGCATGCCCACTATACGCCCTCGCTCAAAGTCCGTCAACTGCACATACGGTTCACGTCCACGCTGTCGCGGCATGCTACCAGTGTTAAAGACTGCGATGGAGCTCCGTATGCCACGGCAAACTGGCTGACACTGACGGCGGCGGTGCACAAATGCTGCACAGCTAGCGCCATTCGACGGCCAACACCGCGGTTCCTGGTGTGTCCGCTGTGCCGTGCGTGTGATCATTGCTTGTACAGCCCTCTCGCAGTGTCTGGAGCAAGTATGGTGGGTCTGACACACCGCTGTCAATGTGTTCTTTTTTCCATTTCCAGGAGTGTAGATTATGTGCCTTTAATGTAGTGGTTGCCATTGCTCACTGCATCCTCATGGTATTGATCATTACTGATTCATCCTCCTTTTAGGGGCAGCTTCCCAACCGAAGAGTAAGACAGTAGCCTGAACATCTGACCACTACTTTACCGTCTTTGACAAACCTGTTGGCAGAACGGGGATAACTTCTTATGCCGAAAGTCTTCGGTGGCCATTGTTGACAATTTGTATTCAAAATTTAAGCAATGACGCGGGTGGAAGCATGGAGTCACGAATATTTAATTACGAATCAAGACACTAATCCTAGATCAAAACCGCGCGGGGTAGCCGTGTGGTCTAGAGCGCCTTGCCACGATTCGCGCTGCTGCCCCCGTCGGAGGTTCGAGTCTTCCCTTGGTCATGAGAGTGTGTGTTGTCGTTAGCGTAAGTTACTTTAAGTTAGGTTAAGTAGTGTGTATGTAGTTTGGTCCCATAGAACTTACCACAAATTCCCAATTCCTAAATCATGGATGAAATCTTCCGTTATGTGAAATCAAACGTCAGCTAAAGGGAGGGGAAGATGTGCCAGGCTATTATATTAACAAGGGATTACTTTGCTTCTGTCCCCATTATGATGGCAAGGGTAAAACGGATTATCCCAGGAGCTGACGCTCCGGTTTTTAGGTACTTCATCTTTGTTTGTGTGTGTGGGAACGTGGGCTGTATAAGGCTATAATACTGATAAAGGAACATCTCACTTGGCCTATGTTGAATGGAGATGTTTTCAAATTTGTGGGTTAGAGTGAGGAGTGGATCCAAGCAAACACCAAACTGGATAAGGAAGCATAGCTCGGAAGGCTGGGTCATCTGATGGACAAGGTATTCATCGATCACTTCATTCCCCTCCCTCTCCTTCTAAACAGGGCTTGAAAGTCCAACGATGCTGACCGATCACAGTGTCATCCTAATCCCACAGACGTCACTTAATGTGGATGCGGAGGGGGATGCGGCCAGCACCTTCTGGCCATTGTCATTTTTTGTGACTCGAACGAAGCCTCTGCTTCTCAATCAAGTAGTTTCTCAAGTAGCTCCACTAGGGCTGAGTGCATTCCATATGCTCGTCTAACCTACAGGGTCACCTGGCCACGTGCTAGAGAAGTCTGACAGCGCTTAACTTAAGCCACCTGACGGAAATAGATATTACGACTGCGTCAACGAAGTTGGGTACTAGACTCCCTACCACAGTGTTGGGGAAGTCATTAATGGAAATAACCCAACACCAACAGTGCAAAGACTGAGATTCATATTGAGAGTCCATTTTTTAAAATATGTACTACATGCTAAGTACATTGTTATTAACGTAATTAAGGTATTCCTAAGTTGAGCTTTGCTAAATACTTTCTCAAACATTGGCTACGGTCGACATGTTCCATATCTTGCCTGCGCACCTGACTTGTGTACTAATACCTTTCCTTTAATGTTTATAAGTATCAGGCATGAACAATTACTATATAAATATTTTAAGTTGAGCAAAACTTAATATGGTATTTAACAACGATATTCTTTGCTGATAAAATTGAACCTTAAAGTATCCACATAATTAAATCGTAGCAATGACTGACAAACATCAATGCGAATAATGGCATTGCATCACCTTGGAGAGATTTGGTAAGTCAAGTATCTATGTTGCTGTTTTCAATACGCAAAGTGTCAATTTTTCTTAAATAAGAAGACTCCTCAGTTCTGATAGGGTTCATCCTCGAAAATGACCACCTGCATAAATATGCAGACCCGAGTAAGAAAAGAACAGCAAACTCTACTTTTGTCAGCTGACTATAGGAGTCAGGAATACTATTACAGGTGTTAAAAATCAAGTTACCATCCTTCAATAGGTCTTTCATAGCAGACCACTTGTGCTGTGAACCAAACCGATACACTATGTGATCAAAAGTATGCAGGCGCTTAGCTGAAAATGACTCAAAAGTGCGTGGCGCCCTCCATCGGAAATGCTGCAATTCAAAATGGTGTTTACCCTCCCTTAGCCTTGATGACAGCTTGCACTCTCGCAGGCATACTTACAGTCAGGTTTCTTGGGGAATGGCAGCCCATTATTCACGGAGTGCTGCACTGAGGAAAGTTATCGATGTCGGTCGGTGAGGGCTGGCAGGAAGTCGGCGTTCCAGAACATCCTAAAGGTGTTCTATAGGATGCAGGTCAGGACCCTGTGCAGGCCAGTCCATTACAGGGATGTTATTGTCGTGTAACCACTCCGCCACAGGCCGTGCTTTATGAGCAGATGCTCGATCGCATTGAAAGTTGTAGTCGCCTTCCCCGAATTGCTCTTCAACAGTGGGAAGTAAGGAGGGGTTTTAAACATCAGTGTCTTCAGTTATTCTTTGCTCCTTCTTTGTAGCCATGTCAAACAGGGCACATCAAAGTGTTTCGTGTATAATAATAGAGGCACAGACACAATATAATTACAGTTCTTATATTGATGGAAAAAAATATCTGTAGTATTTGTAGTTGGTTAGGATTTATGCTTCTAGTAGGTTCTTTCGTGAGCTGCCTCCGATTTTCGGACACCATGAATTGCCCCCTCTGTTTATTGATTGGATAGCCACTGAATTGCTATTTATTTATTTAATGGGATAATAATAATTATTAAAAGGTGGCAATGTTATTTAAGCAACGCTTTCTTTCACTCTTTCCATTGTTGCGTGTCAGCGATAGTGCAATGCTGCTCGCTTTGGAGAATACACATTTTATAAGAATTATTTGGTCCAGGAAACACTTTTGCGATCACGGTTGCGATTTAAACGGTATTCGCGTAATTGTACTGATTAAAAGTTATCGTTTCCGAATGACGGAGGTTCCATTAAAGCTGTGTGCACCTTTGCGCGTATAATGAAAATATTCATAACACGTCGCGTAACAAAAAGAAACATGCGAATCACAACCGTGCTCAAACGAAGAAAATATATGATAATATAAATGTTCTTCGCTGTTATTCAGGACAGACTCAGATTAGACCTTGCAATTTTTAGTTATAGGAAATCATAAGACGGTACACATTACAAAATATTTGTTTTGAATAACTTGTATTTACCTTCTCTCTCTATCACATTTTTACAGCCTTTATACCTTCAAATCGATTAAGGAACTTTTCCTTCTCTACCGACCAAACGAGAACAAAATTCAGACTCAACAAAATTTCTTACATCGAATTATTACATGCTTAACCCTTAACAATCATATATAGTTTCGGAGTACAAACAATGCTAATTTATTCCGTGCACTAGAAACACTTTGACACACTGAGCACAAAAATGAAAATAATAAAATTATAATTACATTTTTAATATCATGAATACTTTTTTAAATCGTGAAAATAAGGTTTGACATCGTCGTGATATTAATTTTCATCGTTGTAGCACTACAACCACTAGCACTAGGCACTGCACAGCAGGCCACTGAATATCTGGCTCACTCACCTCGTACTCGAATCGCTCGCGACTTCCCCGCGTGTACAAGCCGATTGAAATTTTGTGGTCTATAAGTACGCAGAACGGCGACGAGAGGAGCGAAAAGTGCCGCTACAGGCGGAACGTTGGTGAAAAATGGAAATATCTTAGACCTTGTAGCTTCAAGTAGGTAAGATCTTGTCGACAATGTCGGTATAGAAACGGAGATCAGCGATCATGATTTTACTGTAACAACTGTAATTACGGAAGTTGAAAAGTCAGTCAAGAAGGCTAGGAGAGTGATTCTGCAAGATAGAGCAGATAAGCAGTTATTAACATCTTACTTACATAGTAAATTGACGTCACTTACACATCAGTAAGATAGATTTAGATGAATTATGGGGAAAGTTTAAGCAGATTGAAATCGTGGTACGGAGAGTAACGGTTGGAAAAGGCCCACCATGGTTTAATAACCAAATTCGTAAGATGCTGAGGAAGCAGAGGCTGTTGCACTCTAGGTTCAAAAGGGGGCCCACAAATGACGACAAGCGAAGGGTTAGTAGAAGTTCGTGCGTCTGTGAAAAGACCTATGTTAGAGGCAGACAACAACTACCACCGTCACACCTTAGCAAAATATCTGGCAGAGAACCGAAGAAAATTCTGGTCGTAAGTAAAATCGCTAAGCGTGCCTAAGGCTTCCATTCAGTCCCTTGTTGGCCAGTCTGGTGAGACAATTGAGGATAGCAAAACGAAAGCTCAAGTTTTAAATTTCAGGTTCAAGAAATCATTCGCACAGGAGAACCGCACAAACATACCGTCGTTTGACCATCGAACAGACTCCCGTATGGACGACATAGAAATAAGCGCAACTGGCGTAGAGAAGTAACTTATAGATTTGAAAATAAGTAAATCACCAGGTCCGGATGGAATCTTAGTTCGATTTTAGAGACTACTGTACGGCATTGGCCCTTACCTAGCTTGCGCTTATCGTGAACCTCCCGCTCAGCACTGAGTCCCAAGCGACTGGAAAAAGCGCAGGTGATTCCAGTATTTAAGAAAGGTAAGACAAAGGACCCGCAAAATTGCAGACCCTAATCCATAACTTTTGTTTGCCGCGTAATCCTTGGACACATTCTCAGTTCGAATACTGTAAGCTTTCTTGAGGCAAAGAAGCTTATGTCCACGAAACACCATTGTTTTAGAAAGCATCGCTCATGCGAAACTCAGCTTGCCCTTTTTTCACATGATTTACTGAGAGCTATGGATGAACGGCAATAGACAGATTCCAAATTTCTAGATTTCCGAAAATCATTTGACACGGCGCCCCATTGCAGACTGTTAACGAAGGTACCAGCATATGAAATAAGTTCACAGACATTTGAGAAACTCGAAGACTTCTTAAATAATAGATCCCATTATGTTGTTCTCGACGACGAGTGTTCATCAGAGACAAGGATGTCGGCAGGAGAGCCCCAGGGAAGTGTGATAGGACCGCTGCTGTTCTCTGTGTACATAACCAATTTCGCGGACAGTGTGAGCAGCAGTCTGCGGTTGTTTGCTGATGATGCCGTGCTATGTGGTAAGTTGTCGAAACTGAGTGACTGTAGGAAGTTACGACTTGGCCAAAATTTCCAGTTGTTGCGATGAATGGCAGCTAGCCCTAAGTGTGAAAAAATGTAAATTAATGCGAATAAGTAGGAAGAACAACCCGATAATGTTCAGACATATTATTATTAGTCTCCAGCTTGACACAGTCAAGTCGTTTAAATATTTGGGGTGTATCGTTGCAAAGGGATATGTGGTGGAACGAGCATGTGAGAACTGTAGTAGGGAAGCCAAATAATCGACTTCGGTGTATTGGGAGCATTGTAGGAAAGAGTATTTCACATATAGGTTGCTGGTGCGACCTAACCTTGAGTACTGCTCGGGTATTTGGGAGCCGTACCAGGTCGAAATGAAGGAAGAATTTGAAGTAGTTCAGAGGAGGGCTGCTAGATTTGATACGGATAGGTCTGAACAAAACGTAAGTGTTACGGAGATGCTTCGGGAATTCCGTTCTTTCGGGAAACACTACTGAGAGAAGTTAGAGAACCGGCATTTGAAGCTGATGCAGAACGATTCTGCTGCCAGCAACATACATCGCGAATAAGGACCACGAAGACACGATACGCGGAATTAGGGCTTATATGGCGGCGAACAGACAGTCGTTTTTCCCTCGCTCTATTTGCGAATGGAACAGGAGGGGAAAAGTCAGGTAGTGGTACAATGGTCCCTCCGCCACGCATTTGTGGTGACTTGCAGAGTGTCTAGATGTAGACGTAATTATTGATGTAGAAACAAAAGCGCTGCTGACAGAGGCAGGTGGAGTTGCCAAACAGAAGGGGTGTGGATTTTAACTACAAATCTATTCTTTCTTGAGGGAACAGGCAATCGTTAGTAACACATTGTATAACACGAGTCAAAGATACGACTTGCAGACAGACGTAGTCATTCCACCTCCCTGCAGACGTACAGGAGCGTCTACACGTTATATTTCATTGGGCGACACACTCTCTTCTCTCTCGAATGCGAGAGTTTATCAGTCACGGGTATCGTCAGGAGTGCCCCGCTACTCGACAGAACCGCTATTATTTTCAATATAAGTAAATGTAACCCCCCCCCTCCCAACAACCATGGACCTCGCCATTGGTGGGGAGGCTTGCGGACCTCAGCGATATACATAGCCGTACCGTAGGTGCAACCATAACGGAGGGGTATCTGTTAACACGCCAGAATAACGTGTGGTTCCTGAAGAGGGGAAGCAGTCTTTTTGGTGGTTGCAGGGGCAACAGTCTGGATGGTTGACTGATCGGGCCTTGTAACACTAGACAAAACAGCCTTGCTGTGCTGGTACTGCGAACGGCTGAAAGCAAGGGAAAACTACAGCCGCAATGATGATGGCGTCCTATTGGGTAAAATATTCCGGAGGTAAAATAGTCCCACATTCGAATATCAGGGCGGGGAATACTCAGGAGGACGTCGTTATCAGGAGAAAGAAAACTGGCGTACTACGCATAGGAGCGTGGAATGTCAGATCCCTTAATCGCGCAGGTAGGTTAGAAAAGTTAAAAAGGGAAATGGATAGGTTAAAGTTACATATAGTGGGACATAGTGATGTTCGGTGCCAGGAGAAACAAGACTTCTGGTCAGGTGAATACAAGGTTATAAATACAAATCAAATACGGATATTGCTGGAGTAGGTTTAATAATGAATAAGGAATAATAGGAACGCGGGTAAGGTACTACAAATATCATAGTGGACGCATTATTGTGGCAAAGATAGATACGAAACCCACGTCTACCACAGTAGTACAAGTTTATATGCTAACTAGCTCCGCAGATGACGAAGAGATTGATGAAATGTATGATGAGGTAAAAGAAATTATTCAGATAGTGAAGGGAGGCGAAAATTTCATAGTCATGGGTGACTGGAAATCGATACTAGGAAAAAGGAGAGAAAGAAGCTTAGTAGCTGAATATGGATTGGGGAGAAGAAATGAAAGAGGAAGCCGCCTGGTAGAGATGTGCACAGAGCATATCTTAATCATAGCTAACACTAGATTCAAGACTCATGAAAGAAGGTTTTGTACATGAAACAAACCTGGAGAGACTAGAAGGTTTAGACAAGAAGAGAATAGAAGCTTTCAAAATGTGGTGCTACAGAAGAATGCTGAAAATTAGATGGGTAGATCACATACCTAATGAGGAGATATTGAATAGAATTGGGGAGAAGTGAAATTTGTGGTACAACTTGACTAGAAGAAGGTATCGTTTGTTAGGACACATTCCGAGGTATCAAGGGATCACCAATTTAGTATTGGAAGCCAGCGTGGAGGGTAAAAATTGTAGAGAGAGACCAAGAGATGAATACACTAAGCAGATTCAGAAGCATGTATGGTGCAGTACGTACTGGGAGATGAAGCAGCTTGGGCAGGATGGAGTAGCACGGAGAGCTGCATCAAGCCAGTCTCTGGACTGAAGACCACAACAACAACATAAGTAAAGGTTTGGCTTACAGGGCGGGCTGGAATCGGCGGTTATTTCCTGATGATGCTGTGGTTTACGGAGAGGTGTGTAAGATGATTGACTGTAATGTTCGGATACAATATTACTAGTGTCCAGCTTGACACAATCAAGTCGTTTAAATATGTGAGCGTAACGTTGCAAAGCGAAATGATATGGAACGGGCATATAAGCACTGTTAGGGAAGGCGAATGGTCGATTTCGATTTCTTGGGAGTATTTTATGAAAGTGTGAGCCACGTATGACGGAGACCACATGTAGGGCGCTAACGCGATTTATTCTTGACTGCTGCTCGAATGTTTGGAATCGGCACCAGAGACAGACATCGAAGCAATTCAGAGGCCGGCTGCTAGGTTTGCTAGCGGCAGTTTCGAACAATAGGCAGGTGTTACGGCTATATTCGTGGTATTCAAATGGCGATCTCTGGAGGAAAGATGACGTACTTTTCGAGGATCGTTATTAGGAAATCTATAGAACCAACATTTGGAGCTGACTGTAGAATGATTCTACTGCCGCCAACATGCATTTCGCGTAAGGACCACGAAGAAAAGATGTGAGAAATTGTGCTCATTCGGAGGCATATAGACGGTCGTTTTCCCCTCCCTCTATGTAGCAATGGAACAGGAAAGTTAACCAATGGTAGTGATGAACTACACCCCGATAGCTTGCGTAGTTATATAAGTAGGTGTATATGTAGACATTTGGCTCGCGCCGCGATTTGCCGAACTCTGCGCTATCCGTACTGAACAAGGTAATCGGTGCGAGTTGGTCATGGCGGCGTCTTCTCCATTTTTGTTTGACTACAGTAGAGCAGGTATGATGAGTGTTCTCGTCAGCGACAAAGCGCCAGCTATTTTCTCGTGAATTTAAGAAATTCTCTTTTCCCGCTGCTATTTCTTGTGTTAGCACCGCACCCTGCTATCCACAATTACGTTCTGTGGAGTGCGTAAAACTCAGCCTTATGTCGGCCTTGATCACCTATCATAAGCAGTTACAATTACGGTGGGATCAGTCGACTGGGTGACTTAATTTTGTCTTTAACACAGGTGTACATGAGATTCACGAAACCACACCCTCCAAACTTACGTTTGCATTTCCTGTTTCCTCGCCATTTACCTAACAGTGGTCTATCTTCCAGATGACAACGATCCTAAGGTCATAAAGAAAAATTGGGAGTCTGCAGGAAATAACATCGGGCTTGCACCCCGTAGGGAAACTGCTCGGTGTATCAAGGGTAGGCGGCGGACCTCGCTGCAGCCCGGAGGAAGGGTCTACCTTAATAACTGTTAAGCACAAAGCAAGGGGGGACAGAAGATCGCTGGCACAATATTGCCAAGGTTTAAAGGTTTGTTGGACGGTACATGGAGGTCCAAATTACGTCTCCGGTGAGGTTCCTGATCCAGAACACATCCACTGGGAAACTCGTTAGGGATCACATCAGACAGCTGAAGCTCGCCACTAGGGACGAGCATGCTAGGGAATCTTCTCACTAGGTAAACTTCTTGTCATCATTCTTTTCAATGTCACGCTGGACAGTTCTCTTTAAGGTGCTTGTATTTTAGAGCCTAATTATTTTAACAAATATAGTGTTAAGTAGTCAGTCTCTGATCTCATAAGCTTTTCATTTAAATACTACTCAGCCCTTAACGGTAGTCGAGTAGATTTTATGTTTTCGTCTACCGAAGTTTGTGTATTGGCTCGTAACTAATTTGAGTAATGTTTAATCCATTTTATATTTGTGTGTTGCGGATTATGCACTGTTATCCACTGTTGCTTCTCAGAGACTTCACAGCAACATTAACCAAACTGTTTTAGATTGTGGCTGATAAAAGTTACCTATTTTTTGGCAACGCGACTTGCCAGATGATTACATCAGGGCTGTACTACCTCTCACTTGCTACCTTGTCAAGCTAACCGCCCGAGTAATATTATTAGTCGTGCCTGTATTTACTTTACTGCTCGCTGCGCCTTGCCCATTTCTTCAGCGACAGCCGTTGTTCGATTCAGTGTCGTCTCGAGGTGACTCACTTTACGTTTTTTGTCTAAATTGTAAGTGATTATACAATTTTTTATTTAGAAATGTGTAAGTAAAGAAATGGCATTTGGAGGTGACCTGTAATGTAAATTTCCCCTACTTCTTGCTTGAACATTGTGCCTTAAATCTCACGGTAACTACTAATGGATGCCTTGCATTGTAGGGGAATTTCGGTAATCTGTTAAAGTACCTTCACCAATTGTAAACTTGCTTGCGTGGCCACCCGTCGTCAATTCACACATGTCTTTTTTTTTAAAGAACAATGTTAGAGTTTCTTTTAACAGAAAGTTTAGAATTTGTTTCTGGCCATAATTTTAGTTTTAGTATTTACGTTCTTAATATGTAGCTATTTTCGGTGTTCTCACTGCTAACACTGACCTTACTGCGATAAGTCATTCGGTGCAGTCGCTACGAATTAATTTTGGATTTCCTTGCACCGTTGTATTATTACCCTTACTGTACCGTATTGTAATACAGCAGTTTATAACTTAAAGGTTTTTTGCTTATCGATGAAACATACATGTAATTGCATCTCGAGCCAATTGAGAATTTACTAAATTTGTCAAACTGTCTAGTAGCCACTATTAATTTTGATTTAATTGGATGTGATTAAGAATTCATTTGTACTGAAAATGTGAAAGAAACTTGCCATTTACCTTAAGGATTTTATCCAAAATTATTTCCTTGACTTGTTACGGTTTGATCAATACTTGTAATGTAAGTTCTTTTGAACTTTAAAAGTATCCTTTTACTGTCATTTCACTGTTGTTGTATTTTTCTAACTGTAAATTATTTTTGGATTCTTTTAATAAACCACTGTTAAAGTCTTAGGTCCCTTTCCAGCCCCCTCCACTCCTCACCACACCACCACCCTACCGCTTCACTCATCATAATGACTTATACATATTCCAGTCTCTGCCAAGTTAACTTTTACTCGATAGCACAGTAAGTGAGCCCTGACCCTTCTTAAGACCACTGCCTTCCATACATTTTTTTATGTCCTATTCCTTTTAGTACTTATCAAATGGCTCTGAACACTATGGGACTCAACTGCTGTGGTCATTAGTCCCCCAGAACTTGGAACTACTTAAACCTAACTAACCTAAGGACATCACAGACATCCATGTCCGAGGCAGGATTCGAACTTGCGACCGTAGCAGTCGCACGGTTCCCGACTGCGCGCCTAGAACCGCGAGACCACCGCGGCCGGCTTAGTACTTATCCATGTAGTATTCGGTTTATCCAATAATTTTTTTTAATTGCTTCGATGATGCTACAGTTCACATCCTTGCATATTCTTCTTTATCTAAATTCCGATAGTTGACGTATCAATTGAAATTAATTATAAAACAGTCTGAATGACACGTCACGTTTATTAAAATGTCACTTGATCATATTCCGGCCTTGTAACATATTAATGGACAGTGGTTGTGCATGGAGGATAAACCGCTAAATGACGATGAGCAGTTGATTATCGTCATTTAGAGATTCCTGCTCCGTGCAAACTCCATGGTAATCGAAACTGATCACCTTTTAATAAACGTGCCTTTGGATCTAGACTGTTTTATAATCAATTAAAATTATTACGTTGTGATTGTTGACTTTCTCTAGCAATGTTCTTAAAAATAAATAGCTCACGTATCAGTTCCATATGATTCTGTGAGCCAGATGGGCTTTTTCACAACTTAGAACTTTTTTCCTCATATCATCACTAATGTATCAAATCAGTTGAGCTATTCTACTCAAGAAACCTTCATTCGCTTGTGCCAATCTATGTCTGATACCTGTCTTGTTACAACTATTCAATGAAAACTTACTTCACAGATAGCAGAATTCGTTCACTTCTTCCATTTCATATTGAACAAGTCTTTACTCATGTTTTTACGACTCTTCATTATCTTCATCTTTACTTTGTTCCTCTTTAAGCCATGTAATGTCATGTAATGTGATGAATATGCTGTTCGTTCCTTTCAGAGGGCATTCTTATTCTTCTAACGTCTGATCAGATGGCACTATTGTGTATATCTGTGCGTTTCCATTGACGTCTGCTACCAGAAGTGTTAACCACTGCTTATACCTCCGACTTCATGGCAGTTTCCCGCATAAAGTACAAGTGAATGCACTGAATCCTCTTTTGACTTCGCCATTGGCAGAGGTAAGGTGAGACAGTATACCGCAAGCCATAAGACGCGATTTTGGTTCAAACTGTAAGCAGTGAACCAGGAGAGCTAAGAAACTTTAGACCACGGTGATAATTTTAAATTTAATTAACGGAACGTAGGGATATTTATGCAGGTTGGGAATAATCGGTTTTTAACTACTGAAGGGTGAACGCACCAGAGGGAAAAATTAAATTTTTTACGATTTTTAATCTCTTTATGTCGGTTTTTGAAGGTCTTCCCGTTTCCATAGCTGAAGCCACACAAGCCAGTGACGTTCAGATTAAAAGCACCAACACTCTGTTTGACAGAAACAGGGAAGTCCTACGAGCATCCACATTTAATCCTACCCAGGGTTCCCATACTTCTAAATTATCTCTCTGTGATGTAATACCAGCATTTCAATATTTAGCAGATGACATAAAGAAGAGCGCCGCTTGTTGAGGAAGGAAATGAAGAGAGGCCGCCATACAGTAACTTCGTATGTTTAATGAGTCAACACTTTTTAAAATCATTGAATCTGATTTGACTACGCTTTATTGCATTTCACTTTGTGAGTTTTTGAAGAGAAAAACTACATTAAAAGTTTTAGAGTCTCTATTTCTTCGATGCTGATGTGATATTTACAAGAATGAACCACAAGAAATTCAGCTCCTCTTCGGCAGACTCCCTAATTAATTGTTTTTTGATTTAACTTGATTGTAGTTACCTTCTTCACACAGCCGACCCAGCAATTTTAAAATTTCTGTAATATATATATATGCTTATCACAGTTATTGTGTTTCTTTTTTAATTTTGACCCCTCCCGAATTTTTATTTGTTTTATATTACGCATGTAATTTGAATCCAATGTAGATTATGAATTCTCTCATTGTTTTCCTCCCAGCTGCTCATTGGAACACAGATTGGAATTTGTGTGTGGCTATTTGGAAAATGAACCTGCTGTAAGAATGCGTTCGGTCATTTGCGATTGACACAGTGAAGGAGAATTTTATCATACCTTCCTCTCAGCATATTGGCCTCAAGCTACTCACGACCGAGTAAAACATAACATCGTAGTGATGAAACACTTTGAACAATCTGAATTTTCCAGTCTTGTCAAATATTTTGAAGACGTGTAGCACAAGAATCAGTACCCGTCAAACCCATACAGTCCCTCAGAACGCATCCGCATTTGCTTACTCAAATTGCTTGAACATTTAAGACATATTATTTTGGCAGGACGTTACAAAGACGACATTGAAGCATTTCAGGGACTGCTGCAAGAATTGGAAATAGACACTGACAATCGCGGAATAAGAAAACAGGTACACAACAATTACAGGTCATATCCGTCACAGATTCATAACGATAAAATTACAACTAGACACGACAGAACCATTATCATAACGCAAATCGGGTCCAAAACAGACACCACCAGCGTGACAACCGTTGGTAGAGTACTAATAATTTCAGGAAAAGATCACCTCTCCGCGGTAATGACTATGACAGAGACAATCAGAGAAACAGGCAATGTGGGAACTACAATAATTATTATCCACCTCGCAATTACGATTCTGGGAGAAATTCTCCACCTCGTGACCACCAGAAAAGAAACTATGGAAACTACTCAAAAGACGACAGGCATTATAATATTAACAACAGACCAGAATTTAATCAGAACTGGCGGGATCCAAACAGGGCAGGGCCCTTCCGACAAGTTGAAATTGTAGAAGTTAGATCTTCAAATCCCAATAATGACACGTGACAAAAAAGAGACAATAGACAATGACTCACACTGCTGGCAGCCACAAAACGTACTTATGAAGCTCACGACGTAGCTGCCGTGGCTATTAATTATGTGAAAATGAAAGACATTAGGAACATCTTACTCCCGGAACATGACGTAAAACAGAACAACATTGCATATCCTGTAATTGACATTACAGTAAATTACGTAAAATTTCCCCCCATGAACCATGGACCTTGCCGTTGGTGGGGAGGCTTGCGTGTCTCAGCGATACAGATGGCCGTACCGTAGGTGCAACCACAATGGAGGGATATCTGTTGTGAGGTCAGACAAACGTGTGGTTCCTGAAGCGGGGCAGCAGCCTTTTCAGTAGCTGCAGGGGCAACAGTGTGATACGGCCTTGTAACACTTGCCAAAACAGCCTTGCTGTATTGGTACTTTGAACGGCTGAAAGCAAGGGGAAACTACAGCCCTAACTTTTCCCGAGGGCATGCAGCTCTACTGAAAGGTTAAATGATGATGGCGTCCTCTTGGGTAAAATATTCAGGAGGTGAAATAGTATTCCATTCGGATCTCCGGGCGGGGACTACTCAAGAGAACATCGTTATCAGGAGAAAGAAAACTGGCGTTCTACGGATCGGAGCGTGGAATGTCAGATCCCTTAATCGGGCAGGTAGGTTAGGAATTTTAAAATGGGAAATGGATAGGTTAAAGTTAGATATAGTGGGAATTAGTGAAGTTCGGTGACAGGAAGAACAAGACTTTTGGTCAGGTGAATACAGGTTTGTAAATACAAAATCAAATAGGGGTAATGCAGGAGTAGGTTTAATAATGAATAAAAGATAGGAGTGCGGGTAAGCTACTACAAACAGCATAGTGAACGCATTATTGTGGCTAAGATAGACACGAACCTCATGCCTACTACAGTAGTACAAGTTTATATGCCAACTAGCTGTGCAGATGATGAAGAAATTGATGAAATGTATGATAAGATAAAAGAAATTATTCAGGTAGTGAAGGGAGACCAAAATTTAATAGTCATGGGTGACTGGAATTCAAGAGTAGTAAAAGGGAGAGAAGGAAACATAGTAGGTGAATATGGATTGGTGGGAAGAAATGAAAGAGGAAGCCGTCTGGTAGAATTTTGCACAGAGCATAACTTAATCATAGCTAACACTTGGTTCAAGAATCATGAAACACCGAAGGTTGTATACATGGAAGCTTCCTGGAGATACTAAAAGATATCACATAGACTATATATAATGGTAAGACAGAGATTTAAGAACCAGGTTTTCAATTGTATGACATTTTCTGGGGCATATGTGGACTCTGATCACAATCAATTGGTTACGAACTGCAGACTAAAACTGAAGAAACTGCAAAAAGGTGGGAAATTAAGGAGATGGGACCTGGATAAACTGACTAAACCAGAGGTTGTACAGAGTTTCAGCTGAAGTATAAGGGAACAATTCACAGGAATGGGGGAAAGAAATACAGTAGAAGAGGAATGGGTAGATTTGAGGAATATAGTAGTGAAGGCAGCAGCGGATCAAGTAGGTAAAAAGACGAGGCCTAGTAGAAAATCAAGAGCTCAGATGGAAATCGAGTTCTAAGCAAAGAAGGGAAAGCAGGAGGTTGGAATGATATATAGGGGCTCTATACAAGGGCGATGTACTTGAGGACAATATTATAGAAACGGAAGAGGATGTAGATGAAGATGAAATGGGAGATACAATACTGCGTGAAGAGTTTGACAGATAACTGAAAGACCTGAGTCGAAACTAGGCCCCGGGAGTAGACAACATTCCATTCGAACTACTGCCTGCCTTAGGAGAGCCAGTCCTGAAAAACTCTACCATCTGGTGTGCAAGATGTATGAGACAGGCGACATACCCTCGGACTTCAAGAAGAATGTAATAATTCCAATCCCAAAGAAAGCATGTGTTGAGAGATGTGAAAATTACCGCACTATTAGTTTAGTAAGTCACAGCTGCACAATACTAACACGAATTCTTTGCAGGCGAATGGAAAGACTGGTAGAAACCGACCATGGGAAAGATCAGTTTGGATTCCGTAGAAATGTTGGAACACTCACCCTACGACTTATCTTAGAAAATAGATTAAGGAAAGGCAAACCTACATTTCTAGCATTTGTAGACGTAGAGAAAGCTTTTGACAATGTTGACTGGAATACTATCTTTCAAATTCTAAAGGTGGCAGGGGTAAAATACAGGGAGCGAAAGGCTATTTACAATTTGTACAGAAACCAGATGACAGTTACAAGAGTCGAGGGCCATGAAAGGGAAGCAGCGGTTGGGATGGGAGTGAGACAGGCTTGTAGCCTCTCCCCGATGTTATTCAATCTGTATATTGATCAAGCATTAAACGAAACAAAAGAAAAATTTCTAGTTGGTATTGAAATCCACGGAGAAGAAATAAAAACTTTGTGGTTTTCCGTGACATTGTAATTCTGTCAGAGACAGCAAAGGACTTGGAAGGGCAGTTAAACGGAATGGGCAGTGTCTTGAAAGAAGGATATAAGAAGAACATCAACAAAAGCAGAACGAGGATAATGGAATGTTGTCAAATTAAATCGGGTGATGCTGAGGCAATTAGATAAGGAAATGAGGCACTTAATGTAGTAAAAGAGTTTTGTTATTTGGGGAGCGAAATAACTGATGATGGTCGAAGTAGAGAGGATATAAAATGTAGACTGGCAATGGCAAGGAAAGCCTTTCTGAAGAAGAGCAATTTGTTAACATCGAGTATAGATTTAAGTGTCTGGAAATCTTTCCTTAAAGTATTTCTATGGAGTGTATCCATGTATGGATGTGAAACATGGACGATAAATAGTTTGGACAAGAAGAGAATAGAAGCTTTCGGAATGTGGTGCTACAGATGAATGCTGAAAATTAGATGAGTAGATCACATAACTAATGAGGGGGTACTGAATAGAATTTGGGAGAAGAATAATTGCTGGCACAACATGACTAAAAGGAGAGGTCAATTGGTAGGACACGTTCTGAGGCATCAAGTGATCACCAATTTAGTACTGGAGGGAAGCGTGGAGGGTAAAAACCATGGAAGGAGGCCAAGAGACGAACACATTAAGCAGATTCAAAAGGAAATAGGTTGCAATAGTTACTCGATGATGATGAATCTTACACAGGATAGAGTAGCATGGAGAGCTGCATCAAACCAGTCCCTCAGGACTGAAGACCACAACAACAACAAAGTAAAATTTACGGCAGTACTTGACTCTGACAGTCCATTTCAGAATTTAGTGAAGCAGCTTTTAGCAAATGCAACAAATCGAACACTTCCGTTATGCAAGACTAGATTACAAGGTACAATCTATAGAAAAAGTGTAGACGTACGCCAACAAACGAACTTACAATATTTTGTCAAAACCTCAGGTTCTCTATGAACTTTCTTGTTGTTCTATTATTGTCCATGGAAATTATATTCGGAGTAGACTTTCTAAATGAATACAATGCAATCTTAAACTTTCACGATGCTGAAACAAGTTTAGAGAAAGAAGGTAAGGTAACTGCTTTGAAATTTGAAGACTCGCTCTCAAATCATGATGAGGAAATTGATTGGCTTTACCTCTTGTTATACAACAGTTCGGAACTTTCGACAGAACTTGACACTAATAATCTTTTTGCATGTATTGACAAGGATGATGTCGACGACGTATTTGATACTAATGACTTGATTCAGAACAAAATTAAACATTTGAGAACTGCAATGACACTGATAGGGAAAACCTTTTTGACATTTTACAGGCATATTCCATAGTTTTTACTCACAAAACAGGAACTATCAAAGGATTTCAATACCAGTTTCGTGTTCGTGAGCATAGTAAGTTTTGCGTCAGACTATCCGTAATTCCAGCACATTATAGGGACCATGTTAGAACATACATACAACCTATGCTTAACGAGGGCATTATTGAACCTTCAGGAAGCTCATACAGCAAACCTTTACATGTTGTTGAGAAAAAAACCGATCGATCAGTCTTGTCTTAGATCCGAAACAAATAAATACTATCATCATTCCTGACAGACCGCAAACGTTGGAAAAACTCCTTCAAGATTTTAATGGTGTAAAAGTGTTGTCCTCTATTGATCTCAGACCCGGCTTCTATCAGATCGAACTTCATCTATAATGTAGAAAATACACAGCTTTTCTCTGTTTCTGCGTTTGTTTTCAATTTCGGAAACTTCCTTTTCGTTTGAACATTTCTTCGGCAGCATTTATTCATGGGCTAAATTCCATATTACCTGAGTTCTTAAAATGTCACATCACCTTTATATGTGGACGATATTCTAATAGCAGAAACCTCATGGGAACAACATAATAGCATCCTCAACAGTGTGTTAAGTAATTTGGCGGAAGCTGGAATTACAGTTAACTTGGAAAAGTCTGAATTCGGTAGGACAAAGGTGAAGTTTTTGGGGAACATTATTTCTTCTAAAGGCATTCAGCCTGATCCTGAAAAGTTAGAAGCAATCAGAGCCGTTCCGGTTCCACCCACATAAAAACAAGTCTACAATGTGCTAAGTGTTGTGAACTTTTACCGTCGTTTTCTGAATGTGCAAATTCTAGTAACACGAAAACTTTGTTCTCTGACTGGAAAAAATACTATTTAGAACTGGGACGAACAAGCACACTTGGAATTCAATTCTTTGAAAGAAGCGCAACTTAACGCGCCAATCCTAGCTCACCCAGATCTGTCGCAAGATTTCTGCCTTACCACAGATACTCCTATAAGCGGTCTTGGTGCCAATTTATTTCAAGAAGCCATAGAAAATGACACTGCTGTTCAGAAAACCATCACTTTTGCTACCCGCGTGTAACAAAATCTGAAAAAAATTAATCCGTCTCTGAATTTGAAGCTGTAGCTATCGTTTGGGCATTTAACAAATTCCGTTTCTTTTTTCTGGTAAACACGTGAAAGTATACAGTGATCATCGTGAATTAGAAATTCTTATGTCTTCAAAATTAAATCATGACAGGCTAAAACGCTAGGCATTGTTTCTGCAAGAACTCCACTTCAGAATAATCTACATTCCCGGAAAGGAGAACATTATTGCGGATGCACTGTCACGTGCACCGGCCGGGCTTGAGAAAAGTAACACAGAAGCCAACCTCGAGAGAAATTTCAGTATTCGTTACAAACAGAAAGTCGCCTTTGAAAACTTCATCACTACATCTTTAAAGGACATTGCTTATGAACAAGATAAGGATCGGATTTGGAAATACATCAGAAGTAAATGGCATGAAAAGAGAAACACGCAGATTCGTCATTATTATCTGGTTAGAAACAACATACTCTTCAAACGTTGCACTCTTGATGACAAGCTATGGGTACTTTGCATTCCTGAAGATTTTGTCAATAAGATCAGTATTCACACAGATATTTATACTTATTTCAAAACGTGCTGAATGAAATGCCTCTTGACTCCACTGCTTTACCACCTACCCTTGTACTGAAGAATGAAGAACCACTGAACAGAATCCGAGAGCTGGTACCTTTTCCACGTAAACTTCGACACAAAGACATAATTGATTTGGCAATTAAAAATATAAATTCTGCTGCAGCCAAAAGGAGAAAAGTGCACAGTAAAGCAAATGCAAAGAAACTGTATATTGGTCGGAAAGTTCTCATTAAATCTCATTCATTCTCACATAAGAAGAAACACTTGAGTCACAAATTCTTTCTTATGTACAATGGACCTTGGAGAATCCGATCCGATGTGTACTACATCATAATTGCATTGAAGTTGAAACTCTGCCATTAAATTTTTCACTTCACGTTAGTAGTACGCTTTGTCACGCTTAGAGACTGTTAACATGCGAGCGGTTCTAGGCGCTACAGTCTGGAACCGCGCGACCGCTACGGTCGCAGGTTCGAATCCTGCTTCGGTCATGGATGTGTGTGATGTCCTTAGTTAGATTTAAGTAGTTCTAAGTTATAGGGGACTGATGACCTCAGATGTTAAGTCCCATAGTGCTCTGTGCCATTTGAACCATTTTTGGTGACATCCAACAATGTTTTGAAGTTTATTTATACAGTAATTCTGAATGCATTTTTATAGTGAACAGGCGACACAATGTTATTGTGTATACATTCTTGGTTTTTAGTTGTAGGATTACATAACGACTATAACGCTCACATATTTGAAACACATACCGTTAATGAGATTTTAATGCACAATTTTGGTTTACTTGAAAATACATTCTCGATTTAAAGTACTTTCCAAGAGATTACAGATGACTTCGTATTTGGTTTGTTTGACAGCTACACGACCATATCACGACGCAACTAAGGAGTGACACAATTTACATTACTGCTTTTACGCTGTATCTGTTTTATGTCTGCACAGCTTTTCTAAATTCTTCTGGAAAGTAAAACATGTTTTAGTAGTAACTTTTGTGGTATAGCTACAATGAGACAGCCTTTTCTGTAGCACAACAATACTTTACGGTACAGGACTTTCTTGATCAAGGCAGCGAGCGTAATAACTACGACACCTATACGCACAGCAGTTCACTTTTGTTTATAATGAGGTAAGTACATTGACTTTTGCAGAACTTTGCTTATGGACGACGATAACTACGACACTTGGGATATTTTTACCATTACATAATGACAGAAATTATCTTACAACAAGACGCACAGTTTAGCGCTGCTGGACACGCATTTGAGTGGTTAATTTTTGTACTTTGGAAGATTTTTGAATTACACAGATATAAAGAAGGTTTTGGTGACATAATTCATTCTGTTGCTATAATCTGTAAGACCTGAGGGTGTAAATACATTAATAGTCAGGGGGTACAAGCCTACTTTGTTCACCATGCTTGTGGCAAGCGCAAGGAGCCCTAGCTAGTATGGTATTTGCTTGTACAACTTTACAAAACTGGCTCTAAGCACTATGGGACTCATCTGAGGTCATCAGTCCCCTAGACGTAGAACTACTTAAACCTAAGGACATCACACACATCCATGCCCGAGGCAGGATTCGAACCTGCGACCGTCGCAGCAGCGCAGTTCCTGACTGAAGCGCCTGGAACCGTTTGGTCACAACGGCCGGCACAACTTAACACATCGGTACCATAATACTCCAACACAGAATTACACAACTGTCTGATCTTTTAACTGAGAGAGACGAACATTTGTTTACTACGTCAGTGACGCATATTTACGTAATTAAACAGTTAGATTACTTCACACTTATAAAATTGTACTTTTTCGGCATTTTGGGAACTGTTCATATTTATTTGAGAAACCACTTCGATACTAAGAGAGCATTTTTTTATAGGTTTTGAGTTTATTGAAGGAAGCTACGACGATTTTGAGATTTGATTGAAGTGATATGATGATATTATTAAGACGATGATGAGTGTTATGATGTTGAGGTATGTTTATTATCAATAAGATGATACTATATGAGGAATGTGATTATGTGTTTACATGTACATAAATAATGAGTAGGGGTTAGGGATTCTGGTTTGTGAAAAAGGATGTTGGAAACCAAGAATCGTACTTCAAAGAGCTATGGAATGTGTGTACATGCATGAATGTATCACAATGCTGAGGGAGATTTTTAGACACTGCTATTCATTCCGTTTCTACACATTTCTACTGTAATTTTTCGACCTGGGAAATTTTATTTGTATCAAACTGTTACTAATGCAGAAACTGCTGTAGCAAATATTTCAGTAAGGGGGGTAGGTGACATTGAAATATGTGCGCCCAGCTGCGCAACAGTGGCCTGGAAAGAACAATTATTTTGTGCCTTTCAGAGGCAGATGTAGAAAAAGAGGCCATTAACCTCGCCATTGATATTTCTTTGTAGAAAGCATCGCAAATACGACACACCCATACATGAAAACATATGATTACACTTTTGAGCCCGCAGTTTCTGATATTTACTAAAACGCCAATGAAATCAAGAGATTATGACTATTGTCTTTGTAGTTTAGAGTTTTTTTACTGCCTTATGAGATGCCATATGACTAGTGAATGACATATTTATGCTTTCCCTTCTATATATTTGCTTAATTTGTTAAATATCTAGATTCTAGCTGCGCTGCAGCATTGGTTAAAATAAAATTTAATAAATGTACTAATGTAATTTTTTGTCTACAGACCCAATAAACAATAATTTTATGATCTACTTTCTTAAAAAAAAAAGGGATCACAAATAGACATTTCCCTTCACAGGAATTGCATACATAATTTTTTTCAGCAGCTTGGTAACATGTTTGGAAGAGAAAGTTATTGTGATGCATCACTCAAGTGTTAAGATGTGACACTGGTATTAGATTTGGCAATTTTTACTCTAATATTTTTTTCTGCTTGAGCTTTGTCATCTTTAAGTATAGTTTATTGCTTTTTCTGCTACTATTTTATCAGGCATTGTTCTACTGAATTTCACTGTGCTAAGCCAGTTTACTACTGATTTATTTTCTTGTTGCAGGACATTGGCTCACATTAGTTTTATTGTTGCATTTGCTTCGCTAATTTATGCTTATTGCTACTTGCATTGCCACTTTGAATTTTTTGTCGTCCTTGTTTGTGTTAATGTTCATGCTGCTGCATTGCCTTTTCCCTTAGTTTATGCATCTGACCTCAGTGCATTTAAGTAAGCTTAAGAGGGGGGTAGGCTATATAAGAGAATGAGCTGCATTAAGAAGCTATAAGAAAAAGGTTTGGCCAAAAAAGTTATGTGCAATGAAGAATAATTGTTTTGAAAGAGTTTATGAATAGACAAGTGGGGCTTGGGGACAACACGGTTACGTAGGATTTTTTTGAAAACAAATAAGGAGGTAAGGAATATATAAAAAATACTAATACAGAAAGAATGCGTAGATAGGACTTTTTGGGAATAATGATGAACTAAGGGAGATCTCCGAGAATTAAAGGAAGTTTTGTTTGAAAATGAAATATGATAATTACTGCAGTACCAAATGTTATACTGAAAACAAATCCTGTCCTTTCATTTTGTGCTATTCCGCTATATGTTTATGTGTACGATTGTGTGTCTGTGTTCTTCCTGTCTTTATGTGTTTATCTGATAAGAGCTATATTGTAGAATTTTTCTAATACTAAGCTCCATTTACTATGATGAGGAGTACAACCTGTTATTTACTATAAAATACACTCCTGGAAATGGAAAACAGAACACATTGACACCGGTGTGTCAGACGCACCATACTTGCTCCGGACACTGCGAGAGGGCTATACAAGCAATGATCACACGCATGGCACAGCGGACACACCAGGAACCGCGGTGTTGGCCGTCGAATGGCGCTAGCTGCGCAGCATTTGTGCACCGCCGCCGTCAGTGTCAGCCAGTTTGCCGTGGCATACGGAACTCCATCGCAGTCTTTAACACTGGTAGCATGCCGCGACAGCGTGGACGTGAACCGTATGTGCAGTTGACGGACTTAGAGCGAGGGCGTATAGTGGGCATGCGGGAGGCCGGGTGGACGTACCGCCGAATTGCTCAACACGTGGTGCGTGAGGTCTCCACAGTACATCGATGTTGTCGCCAGTGGTCGGCGGAAGGTGCACGTGCCCGTCGACCTGAGACCGGACCGCAGCAACGCACGGATGCACGCCAAGACCGTATGATCCTACGCAGTGCCGTAGGGGACCGCACCGCCACTTCCCAGCAACTTAGGGACACTGTTGCTCCTGGGGTATCGGCGAGGACCATTCGCAACCGTCTCCATGAAGCTGGGCTACGGTCCCGCACACCGTTAGGCCGTCTTCCGCTCACGCCCCAACTTCGTGCAGCCCGCCTCCAGTGGTGTCGCGACAGGCGTGAATGGAGGGACGAATGGAGACGTGTCGTCTTCAGCGATGAGAGTCGCTTCTGCCTTGGTGCCAATGATGGTCGTATGCGTGTTTGGCGCCGTGCAGGTGAGCGCCACAATCAGTACTGCATACGACCGAGGCACACAGGGCCAACACCCGGCATCATGGTGCGGGAGCGATCTCCTACACTGGCGTACACCTCTGGTGATCGTCGAGGGGACACTGAATAGTGCACGGTACATCCAAACCGTCATCAAACCCATCGTTCTACCATTCCTAGACCGGCAAGGGAACTTGCTGTTCCAACAGGACAATGCACGTCCGCATGTATCCCGTGCCACCCAACGTGCTCTAGAAGGTGTAAGTCAACTACCCTGGCCAGCAAGATCTCCGGATCTGACCCCCATTGAGCATATTTGGGACTGGATGAAGCGTCGTCTCACGCGGTCTGCACGTCCAGCACGAACGCTGGTCCAACTGAGGCGCCAGGTGGAAATGGCATGGCAAGCCATTCCACAGGACTACATCCAGCATCTCTACGATCGTCTCCATGGGAGAATAGCAGCCTGCATTGCTGCGAAAGGTGGATATACACTGTACTAATGCCGACATTGTGCATGCTCTGTTGCCTGTGTCTATGTGCCTGTGGTTCTGTCAGTGTGATCATGTGATGTATCTGACCCCAGGAATGTTTCAATAAAGTTTCCCCTTCCTGGGACAATGAATTCACGGTGTTCTTATTTCAATTTCCAGGAGTGTAGTTTAGATATTACTTATCTGTTATGTTTTCCTTTTTATGCTCATGTATCAGTTTCATGTTCTCCAGGTAGGTACCATACATGTTTTTCCAGTGTTGCCAGATTGCCACTCTTTAACGTCCTTTTTCTGCCAGATGTAATTGCCAGACAAAATTTTGTGACAGACATTCTTTTATAACTGGCATGTGAGGAGTTGCTCTAAGAAGCCCGTGTGAGCGAATTTCGGTTCACCCTGTATGTACCAAGCTATGCTTTAATAACCATCGTATTAGACTACATAATTTTAAACACAGTAAATGTAACCAAAGAGGGTTTGAAATTAGGAAAATAAATCCGTCTAAATGTGGCCCAAATGTCATCGGATACCCCGGAATGAACTGTCGGTCCCCCTTTTGCCCGTAATAGTACAGCAACTCCACGTGGCATGAACTCAACAAGTCACTGGAACTACGCTGCAGAAATATTGAGTCATGTTGAATCTACAGCCGTCCATAAATGCAGATTTTTGTGCACCAAATAACCTCTCGATTACTTCACATACATTTTCGATGAGTGGGCGACGTGCGTGGGCGGATCATTTGTACGGATTATCGAAAAAGTCATTGAAACCAATTGTGGACACTTGTGGCCTGGTGATATGAGGCATCGTTGTTAGGGAATTATTAGGGAATATGAAGTCCGTGAATGGCTGAAAATGTTCTTCAAGTAGCCGAACATAACCGTTCACAGCCAATGCTCGATTCAGTTTGACCAGATGACCCAGAAAATACCATGTAAACACCCATACCATTATGGGGCCACCAACAGATTGCTCAGTGCCATGTTGACATCATGGGTCCATAACTTCGTGGAATCTACGCCATACTCAGACCATCATCTCTTATCAACTGAAATCGGGAATTACGTGACTAGGATACGGTTTTACAGTCGTTTATGGTCCAACCGATACTGTCACAAGCCGGGGAACGATTTTCCTTCAATGTCAGCTGTTAGAAAAGGTTCTCGCTTCGATCTTTTGCTGTCATAGCGCATCACGCCCACTGTCGCCACACTGTGCTAACTGATACGTTTGTCGTACATCCCATGGTGTTTTCTGGGGTTGTTTCACACGGTATTGCTTATCTGTGGCTGCTAAAAACTCTACGCACACGTCGCTGCTACTGCTCGTTACGTGAAGGCCATTGCCCATAGCGTTCTTTGTGGTGAGAGGTAATGCCCGAAATTTGGTTTCTTGGCACACTCTTCTGTATGTCGATCTCGTCATACTGAATTCTCTAATGATTTCCAAAATGGAATGTCCAATGCGTCTAGGGCCTATCTCCACTCCGCATTCAAACTCTGTTAATCCCCGTCGTGCGGCCACAATCACGTCATAAACCTTTTCACATGACTCACCTGATTGTAAATTACGGTTCCGCCAACGCGGTGTCCTTTTATACCTTGCGTACGCGATACTACCGCCGTCTGTAAACATGCTTATCGGCATCCCATGTCTTAAGCCACCTCAGTGTAAATATATCTTTCACGTCTTTTTAATTTACCTAAGTGCTGGAAAACGAACTGAATACCCTACCAGCCACAACACTCAGCCTACTTTCCTGATATACCTCTGTAGGAAGAGAGGAGCGCAACAGCCTGATTATACACTCCTGGAAATTGAAATAAGAACACCGTGAATTCATTGTCCCAGGAAGTGGAAACTGTATTGACACATTCCTGTGGTCAGATACATCACATGATCACACTGACAGAACCACAGGCACATAGACACAGGCAACAGAGCATGCACAATGTCGGCACTAGTACAGTGTATATCCACCTTTCACAGCAATCCAGGCTGCTATTCTCCCATGGAGACGATCGTAGAGATGCTGGATGTAGTCCTGTGGAACGGCTTGCCATGCCATTTCCACCTGGCGCCTCAGTTGGACCAGCGTTCGTGCTGGACGTGCAGACCGCGTGAGACGACGCTTCATCCAGTCCCAAACATGCTCAATGGGGGACAGATCCGAAGATCTTGCTGGCCAGGGTAGTTGACTTACACCGTCTAGAGCACGTTGGGTGGCACGGGATACATGCGGACGTGCATTGCCCTGTTGGAACAGCAAATTCCCTTGCCGGTCTAGGAATGGTAGAACGATGGGTTCGATGACGGTTTGGATGTACTGTGCACTATTCAGTGTCCCCTCGACGATCACCAGAGGTGAACGGCCAGTGTAGGAGATCGCTCCCCACACCATGATGCCGGGTGTTGGCCCTGTGTGCCTCGGTCGTATGCAGTACTGATTGTGGCGCTCACCTGCACGGCGCCAAACACGCATACGACCATCATTGGCACCAAGGCAGAAGCGACTCTCATCGCTGAAGACGACACGTCTCCATTCGTCCCTCCATTCACGCCTGTCGCGACACGACTGGAGGCGGGCCGCACGATGTTGGGGCGTGAGCGGAAGACGGCCTAACGGTGTGCGGGACCGTAGCCCAGCTTCATGGAGACGGTTGCGAATGGTCCTCGCCGATACCCCAGGAGCAACAGTGTCCCTAAGTTGCTGGGAAGTGGTGGTGCGGTCCCCTACGGCACTGCGTAGGATCCTACGGTCTTGGCGTGCATCCGTGCGTCGCTGCGGTCCGGTCCGAGGTCGACGGGCACGTGCACCTTCCGCCGACCATCGATGTACTGTGGAGACCTCACGCCTTACGTGTTGAGCAATTCGGCGGTACGTCCACCCGGCCTCCCGCATGCCCACTATACGCCCTCGCTCAAAGTCCGTCAACTGCACATATGGTTCACGTCCACGCTGTCGCGGCATGCTACCAGTGTTAAAGACTGCGATGGAGTTCCGTATGCCACGGCAAACTGGCTGACACTGACGGCGGCGGTGCACAAATGCTGCGCAGCTAGCGCCATTCGACGGCCAACACCGCGGTTCCTGGTGTGTCCGCTGTGCCGTGCGTGTGATCATTGCTTGTACAGCCCTCTCGCAGTGTCCAGAGCAAGTATGGTGGGTCTGACACACCGGTGTCAATGTGTTCTTTTTTCCATTTCCAGGAGTGTAGTTCCGTAACTGAGTACCTCTAGGCTTCGTTTCTTAGAGATGGTTGGATGGAGAATACATCTTAGATATCTGATCTCGGAAACCCGGTGGTCGTTACCAGGAAGAGTTTTAGCTTCGCCAGAAGCATGATGAACACTGGCCATCGCGAGGTTGAATCACACCTGGTGACGTTGCGGTCACGTGACGCGGTAAGGAAAATACATAAATGGAGCAGAGGCGAATGAGGAATCATTCCAGCGACGATACGGGCTGCAAATTAGAAAATCCACCGACATGAGCGACTGCCGTCACCAGCTAATGAGCCTTTTGGAAACAGCGAGCTGGTCGGTCGTTCGCGCACTGTTCTTGTGAGCATCGATGGAGGGTGGTTGAAGGACGGTGAAGACACGAACAGCCAACAACGTGTAACACACATCATACAGAACGCGAAAATTCGATGCTTAGTAGCTCTGTAAAGGTGAGTAGCTGGACATCTGTGGCATATCTTACGACAAAGTACAAATTCCATAGGCACAGCTGTTTCGGAGCACATCAACTAAGGCACATTGTTGAACATGTTCCCATTTTGATCCAACGACTTCGAGTTACGATTTCAGTGGACACGGGATCATCGGAATTACGCCATGCCTCATTGTAAACGAGTCATCAGATCGGACGAATCATGCTTCTTGTTGCAAATAGATACGCAAGCGTGGAAACAAACTGTTGCTCAAAATAAGCACAGCGCCACTGACGACGCCTGTGGGCATGTACGAGGTGTGTGAGAAAAGTATAGAAATCGATTTTTATCTACCGAAGTCTTCATTTTTTTCAAAGTGATTCCCTTCAGCACCTATACATCCGCTCATTCGTTGTTCCGTCTTGGTAGCAGCCCCAAGTCCCGAAAGACCCCGTTTTAAGAATTTTTCAATTTCGGGAAAAGAAGAAAGCAGTCACAAGGCCTAATGTATGATAATCTGGGGGATACGAAACAACAGGTATGCCTTTAAAAGTATAAACTTCCTTGACGGAACAGACCGTTTGAAATGGGGCGTTCTCTGTAACGACCGGTCTCACGCGGTTCATCCTTTTACTGAGCCATTCAAGAGGATATTTGTGAAACACTTGGTTGACTGTTTTTCTTGGTGAAAAAAATTCTTAATGCACGATATCCTTATTGTTAAAAAAAACTAATCAGCATTGTTTTGATCTTCGGTTTGCTCATTCGAGCTCTCTTCGATCGAGGAGGTCTCAGAGAGCCATCCTCCACTTTGCTCCTTTGCCTCAGAGTCACCTGCGATCACACAACTGAACCGTTCGTTGTCACTGTCAGTCATCTCAAGAAGATTTACGCAGATGATTCTTTGGCTGTTCTTCTGCTCAGGTGTGAAGTTTATCGGTATAATTTTTTCACAAAACATTCGCATACGCAAAACTTCTAACAAAATTTCATGTACAGTGAAAGTTTTTATGTTTAACAGATCACCCATCATCCGTATTGATAAACGCCGGTCTGTTCTCACATAAGCAAGCACACGTTCGACGTTTTCGTCGAATTTTGAAAATGTTCTCCAGGAGTGAGGTTCAATTTCAGTTTGCTCTCTACTTCGAGAAATGATTTGTCCCAGTGTAACACTTGTGCTCTTGATACGAAATGTTCTCCACAGGCCAGTTTCAACTTTTCAACGGTCACCCTCGCCGATTCCTTTTGTTTAACACAAATCATGATATCATAACTTTGCTCTAATTTCCGCTGTTCCATTTTCGTAACACTCAAAAAAACCATAACTTCATTGATGGCGCACCCAAAAGTCATGTGATGGCTGTAAGGAGCTGAAACTGGGACTGAGAATCTGGAAAGGACGATCACACCACAGTTCGACAATCATTGAACTATATGAAATAAAATCGTCATAACTTCTGAACGGTTTGCATTAAGGCGTTCGAACTGCACAGTTGGCCTAGGGGCACGATGGGAATTAGTTTGCTCTTTTATAGTTTGGTTTAGCGACGAAGCCAACTTTCATTTGGATAATTTCGTCAGTAAGCAAAATTGGCGCTTTTAGGGGACTGAGAATCCTCATTTCGCGATCGAGAATTTTCTTCACACTCAACGGGTGACTGTGTGGTGTGCAGTGTACAGTCACGGAATAATTGGTGCGATATTCCTTGATGGCATGGTGACTACCGAACGAGAGGTGAAGGTTTTGCAGGATTATTTCACCCCCATTGTCCAAAGTGACCCTGATTTCGGCACGATGTGGTTCTTGCTAAACTGAGCTAGACCACATCAAAGAAGGAGAGTGTTTTATGTCCTGGAGGAGCACTTTGGGGACTGCATTGTGGCTCTGGAGTACCAAGGGGTCACTAGCATGGGTCACCATATTAAAGACAAGGTGTACAGTAAAAACCCCAATCCACTGATGGTGAGAACAGCCATTCAGGAGGTCATCGACAGCATCAATGTTCCGACACTTCAGCAGGTCATGCAGAATTTCGCTATTCGTCTGCGCCACATCATCGCCAATGACGGCAAGTATATGGAACATATCAGAACCTAAATCCGAATATCTGTAGTGACGTTTACATGTTGAATGAAGTGTATGCACGCCGTAGTTTGTAACTAATTTACGGTTTTTGTTCATACAGTTCAACAATTGTCACCCTGCAAATAGAACAACACAGCGTTGCCAAATCGCTTGTATTGTTGCCACTCTTAACATCCGTCCCAAGTAAATTGTACTACGGCAGGAGGGACATTTAACTGGACTTCCATTACACCTGTTTTAGAAATCGAAATCACCATGACATATGAGGACTACGTGAAAGTTATCGTGGAACATTGCAACACTTCAGGTGTGATGTCTTCCCAGATGACGATGACATTTTCCAGAAATATATTCGTCACCACAGCTGCTTACCTTGTGTACTGTGTGTACCTATAAACGAGAGAGAGGCTTCATGCCGCCCCACCGCCGCCCCACACCGAACCCAGGGCTACGGTGTAACCCAATTGCCTATATATGTTTACGTGGTAGAGTAATTATGGTGTACACGTACCTGGAGACAGTGTTTGCGCAGCAATCGCCGACATAGCGTAACTGAGGCGGAATAAGAGGAACCAGCTCGCATTCGCCGAGGCAGATGGAAAACCGCCTTAAAAACCATCCGCAGTCTGGCCCGCACACCGGACCTCGACACTAATCCGGTGGGTGGATTCTTGCTGGAGATCGACGCGCCTTTCCGTTCAGAAAGCAGCGCGTTACACCGGCTAGCCGGGTGAGCTGCTGCTTACCTTGGTGGGATTATTCTGGCGTTGAATTAATCTTGGGTCGACTGGATTTGAAACCACTGTCCCCAAGCCATCTGTCTAATGTCCGACAGCATTCTCAAATTACACTGAAGCGTCGGACAAAGTGGTGTAGTCATACGTAGAATATAACGGCCGAATGTCATATATCAATTCGAGTGGCATGTCACCATCTTTTAACACCTACGCAAATTTTTTCATGTGGAAATTCTGGCATATTTTGGTATCCCAGGCAGCCCTGAATTGCTCTGCACTGCTACGCCTACAACGTAAACTTTTTACACCATAAATATTCAGTGGTACTGAATCGAATCAGGGATTACCATGTCACTGTAATTCAGCAACTATAGCTGTACTGTCCACCCACAAAGTGAACAAGTACAAAACACTACATACACATAGTTAAAAACTAACGTAATTTCACGCAGGAAGTCGGAAGTGAGGAAAAGCACGCAATGAATCACATTCAATAAACGCAGAATGTTTCGCTTGATACTATACTTCAAGTTATGTTAACGAGTTAGGAAGAAAGAAAAAAGGGAAAGGGTACATTACGTCAGGTATGTGTAATATATACTCGTGTTATAGTGTACGAATAACTGAGAATTACACTGTAGGCTGTTGGTGAGAGGAAATGTAACTGATGACATTTACGGAGGCAGAGTAGGCGAAATTATGCAAGTCCTCTTCGATTAAACGTTTGTAGCCATGGACATTGTTCTCCGAGAATGCAGCAGAGAGGACGCAGTGAGAGAAAAATTCGAGCATGCACACAATCGACTACTGACGTGTGCCAAAAACACATACTTCCACTTTTTATAGAAATTACGCTTTTCCATACAGATAGGAAACGGTTCCGGTGATGTTTATGTATTAACATACTATAAGAAAGTGAAGGGCACATTATTAAGAAATTTTAATTTGTTTTCTACCTTCTGTTCCGGCGTAACGTCAAGCGCCAGCACGTCGACCTGGAACGATAAAGCAGAGAAGGCTGTGAGACGACGTCAGCCAATAGAACGCTGACTAGGAAGATACCACTACCGGAGCGGCACCTATACGAAGAGAATATAATGGACACACCAGCTAGCCACGGCTGCACTAGAAGAGCTGCACTAGAAGACGAGCTGTGATCCAAACGATTTAGCCGTGACTTGTGATCTGTATAAATAGCTTGCATGGAAGTTATATACATCGAAGGACATTGATTATTTGCGTGAATCGAATTTCTTACGACAACTGTTTGTAAAAAGGGAATGTTGTCAATTTAATTTACTGCAATAGAGTCCATTTATAAGTTTGCTGGAATGTTCTATAGATATCCGAGAAAACATCTTCCTAGGGCCCTACATTAGACGAGGGGGCAGGATCTCACACCTTCCGCTACAGTGACGATGTGGCGATAGTGGAATCAGCCAACAGAGATGGCACAGTGGGTAAGTTAGCCGACGTAATTTCTGGAGGTACGGGGTAAGTGTACACGTCGATTTACCATCCTGTGGCCTACTTTTGATATCCGTTTATCGGTTCAACGAATGTCAGGTCAGCTGTTCTTTTCTTCCGATCCTTCGTCATCTGAAGTCAATAATCCGCGCTCAAGGGCCTATAATTAATGGTGTGTTAAACTAAGAACTTGCTTAGAGTATTCCTAGGAAGGGAAGGAATGTAGTGAAAGCTAAAAACAGCTTGCGTTGTGTTATCTTACCTTCCGCGAGAGCAACTTAAGTACGAATTACGACAAAGGAAAGAAGATGATGGCGGAGGGGTGCTCGAACTTGTAGCTCGAATTCACGCCGTGTGGTCCAGCCCAGTTAACAACTCGGCGGATATCATTGTCGAGGTAAGTATTGCAATTTCTATGGGTGCTTGTGCCTTACAGGAACTTGTTAGAATGCTGAACTTTCTCACAGATAACAACCCCACCTGTAAACAACTGCTAGGGAATCCTGCCTCCCTTTACCATTGGAAAAATCGTTTGGCCGATTTAAGGGGTCTCGAACTTAGTCAGGAGGTGGTTGCTAAATCTCAGGGCGAGGTTCAGAAATTCTTAATCTCAGCCAGTACCTTAGGGTTGGAAGAACTCGTTGATAACCGGGTGACTAGTTCGGCGTCGGCTAACAGAGAAGGAGACTCTACCTGGGGTTTCTCTTGGAACTGAAGCCCATGTGGTCTCTATTTTCACCATATTGCCTAACCTCATCATGTATTTGTTAAAGGAGGTACCAAAATTATCAGTTGATCAATTAGATCAGGTCGAGCGTGTATTGTTGTTAACTGCTCGTTTCGTTGCTTCAGGATGATAGACGAGAGAGACGCCCCTTGCTTATATCTCTAGAAATTGGCCGTCCTGAACTTACATAATCTAATTACGAATGCGAAGCTTTGGCTGTGTTGTTCACTCCAAAAATTTTAAATTTTACCTAGAACACCGGAAATTCGATCTTGAGACAGACAATCAAGCCCTTAGTTGGGCCCTTGCTCGGCCTAGGAAGACAGGAGGGATTGCCAGGTGGTCTGTCAATATCTCCGCCTTCCGTTTCCAGGTGCAGAACATCACAGGATCTGATAATTTATTTGCTGACGCCAGTTCCACGGCCTTTTCATCTACATCTGCATCTACATACATACTCCGCAATCCACCATACGGTGCGTGGCGGAGGGTACCTCGTATCACAACTAGCGTCTTCTCTCCCTGTTCCACTCCCAAACATAACAAGGGAAAATGACTGCCTATATGCCTCTGTACGACCCCTAATCACCCTTATCTTTGTGGTCTTCCCGCGAAATGCAAGTAGGTGGCAGTAAAATTGTACTGCAGTCAGCCCTAAATGCTGGTTCTCTAAATTTCCTCAGAAGTGATTCACGAAAAGAACGCCTCCTTTCCTCTAGAGGCACCCACCCGAGTTCCTGAAGCATTTCCGTAACACTCGCGTGATGATAAAACCTACCACAACAAATCTAATTGCTTCTATGTCCTCCCTCAATCCCACCTGATAGGGATCCCAAACGCTCGAGCAGTACTCAAGAATAGGTCGTATTAGTGTTTTATAAGCGGTCTTCTTTACACATAAACCACATCTTCCCAAAATTCTACCAATGAACCGAAGACGACTATCCGCCTTCCCCACAACTGCCATTGCATGCTTGTCCCATTTCATATCACTCTGCAATGCTACTCCCAAATATTTAATCGACGTGACTGTGTCAATCGCTACACTACTAATGGAGTATTCAAACATTACAGAATTCTTTTTCCTATTCATCTGCATTAATTTACATTTATCTATATTTAGAGTTAGCTGCCATTCTTTACACCAATCACAAATCCTGTTCAAGTCATCTTGTATCCTTCTACAGTCACTCAACGACGACACCTTCCCGTACACCATGGCATCATCAGCAAACAGCCGCACATAGCTATCCACCCTACCCTAAAGTTCATTTATGTTGATAGAAAACAACAGCGGACCTACCACACTTCCCTGGGGCACTCCAGATGGTACCATCACCTCCGATGACGATGAACACTCACCATCGAGGACAACGTACTAGGTTCTATTACTTAAGAAGTCTTCGAGACACTGACATATTTGGGAACCAATCCCATATGCTCGTATCTTATTTAGGAGTCTGCAGTGGGGCACCGAGTCAAACGCTTTCCGGACGTCAAGGAATATGGCATCCGTCTGATACCGTTCATCCATGGTTCAGAAAAAATCATGTGAAAAAAGGGCGAGTTACATTTTACAGGAGCTATGGTTTCTAAAGCCATGCTGATGCATGGACAGCAACTTCTCTATCTCTAGGAAATTCATTATATTCGGACTGAGAGTATGTTCGAGAATACTGCAACAAACCGATGTTAAGGATATTGGTCTGTAATTTTGAGGATCCTGCCTTTTTCCCAGGCAGGGGTTCTTGTGGGTAGCATTATTACGAGGTGATTTGAATGGTAAGCAATATCAAGACCCCGACCCAGCCCCCGTTCTAAGGCAGCTCTTGATTGGTATTTCGGTTTCAGTCTATACCTTGCCAAAGCGTATCCTTTGCTGAGAAGTGGTTAGGACATTACAACCGAGAATGTGTTAGCCTGTCGAGCTCGTTTCGTCCATTTTTCATTACTAGCTCCCTCCTTCCTTGGAGACAGTCTTACAAAGGAACTAGAATATCTGTAGTCGGTGTTAATAAATGATGATTACTCTCTGCTTCAGATTAGTACAGCGCTAAGGAGGAAGAAATGTGACCACCCGCAACATCAAGATTATATTGAGCTGTTGAAGTCCGGGGAGTTCCTTTCACGCGTCGGGAGCCTTTCGTCTGAAGTCGTCAGTATATAACGAAAATTCATGTGAAAATAATCTCCTGGCCACCAGCGAAAATTACTGCACTTCTCGTTTCGGTAAGGGACGTTCTGGGTTTGCGGAAGGTCGGAATTTACAAAATTCCTTCCCAGTGTGGCGAACCTTACATAGGTCAGACGATACGCACAGTACATGAAAGCTCCGTTGAACATGAGCGCCACACTCGCCTTTTGCAGCACAGTAAGTCGGTTGTAACTGGGAATCGTATTCCACAGAATAGTATACAGAGTATTCTGCCACAAAAATCGTGGCCCCGGTTAAATCCTTTTGGGATTCAGTAATTAAAGAATATGTGGAAATTCGTCTAACACAAAATCTTATTAATCGAGACGGCGGCTTTCAACTGGACAAGGCTTGGGACCCGATGACCTCTCTGACGTCTTCCGAGAGAAAACATTTTAGTCATAATGACATGTCTGTTTCTTCTTAGTGACTAGAGCGCACGTTCCGACACCTTTATGCATGCGCCTGGGCGCCGTGGGTGGAAATGTATTGGCAGAGGTCGTAGATTTTGACAGAGGACGCTCCTGTGACGACCGCCAATATGCATGTGTTTCTGGCACAATTTTACTAAAAGGAGGCACGGTGAACTAGTAGACTCCAGTGACGGACACTCACCTGAAGGTAGTTGGGGGTTGCCAGCTGAAATAATGTGGCAAGAAGTCAAAATAATCCTGCTGCAACCCCGAAACCTTGTAGAAATTTCCAGGGTGTGAACTTCGTAGAATCGCCAAACCAAACCCCAATACAATCCGAGATTTACTTTTTTCTGAACGACAAAAATACCCCGTGGATAAGCTATTTGGTCCCCTACCCCAAACTAGAGCCGGTAATCGTTACGTTCTGGTCATCATGGACACCTTCTCCTGTTTCTTTTTGGCTTTTTCCTACCCAGGTGGTGAAGTCACCTGTAACTACCTATCATCTGACTGGAATATTTTCTCTGTTTGGCGCTAGTGAGTGACTTGTTTCCAGGCATTTTAAGCGGTTTGGTTTTGGCTGTGGTATGAAGCATATCACCACTACTGCCCATTACCCACAGCTTTCCTTTGTGGAAATGGTAAATAGAAACCTTGACGCTGCCCTCATAATTTTTCATGCTGGCTATCAAACAAAGTGGGATAGTTACATTTCCTGCATCAGTCTTTCTTTTAATTCCATTCTGCACGAAGCCTCTGGGGCAGTCCTGGCAACCTTGATATTTGTCTACACTCTTAATTCTCCCTTGTCCAGCCTTTGGAACATCAATGATTTTTTGTCCGAAAATTTCGATTTGGATGTCGTTAAGCAGAATTAGGGGAGGGCTCAGAGGAATATTGAAGGAGCCCATAATCAGTTAAAGAACTGTTATAATCAGGGAAGGAGACCCCTACAGGTTCAGCCAGGAGACAGGATCTTTCTTCGAAATTTAAGCCTGTTCAGGGCTCGATACGTAATGACACTAATAAGCTCAACTCACGATTTGTAGGCCCTTGTACTGTTTCGTTGGGTTTTGAGTCTGGTAAACCTTCTGGTCCGCCAACCCCGGACTGCGTAAACTTTGAGGGTCCATGTCAGCCAAATCAAGAGTGTTAATGGATTCCACCTGTTGATACCCAGAGAGGAGAGGTGGTGTGTTTGTCTTTAAGGGTTGAACCTTGGCTCGTTTTCTGTTTTGACATCTCTGTCTAGTCGCCGGGTGGCGTTTCGATCCCCTGTTAGTTGCGTCTTTGGTTTTAGTTCCTTGGGCAGCTTGTTGACTACATCAGAGTCAGTCGGTCGCAGTCAGGGCGAGAGAGAGAGAAGAGGCACACGTGACGTACGGCCGGCTGTCACGGAACTTACGGGCGCACGAGTGTGTAAGCGGCCGGTCGTCGCAAGAATTGTGTTGGTCGGCAATATTTGAGCCCAATGTCCAGTCAGGGATTTACCTAGTATTGAGGCGTAGCTACTGATGTGCATGTTGGACTGCTGTTCATTTTGTGGTGCTGCAGACTGTTCTCCCCTTGGGGGTAAGGTACAGTTTACTTAAGTGACTCATGTGCTCCGGTGTTGAAGTTGCTCCCGCTATTTTGAATTGCCTGTGGTTTTCCATGACTCCTTTGGCAGAATTTAATTTCCCCTTTGGCACCTCTGGTTGAAATTATTTGAATGCCATTTTTCTGTGTTTAAAATTTCTTCTAATTACAACTTGTTCAATGACATTGTCATATGACCTAGGCCTCCACGTGTGTTGGTGACCACTGAGATCGAAACTGAGTCTGATTCGTACTGGAAGTTGTTGCTTCATTGACTGATGTAGCGACTATAAAATTGCCTACGGCTGTGGTAATTAGACGCTAGCAGCCCAATGAATCTTGACTCCTCTGGGTAATTGGGTGCCATAACTCTGAGATTATATACTTTCAGAAAATAATATTTATTGTTTCAAATATGATTATGATTGTAGTTGTTAGCCCTAAGATTTGGCTGTTACCTTCTAAGACACTTAAGGTAATATGTCTGAGGGCTGTGTGATAATTACATTAATTGTTATATTTAAATGTAAGATAAACCTGTTAATCCTTTCAGTAATTTTTATTTTAATACGCTTGTCGTAATACGTAAGGTTTGTTTGAGGCTTGGGGCCGTGCTCACATTGAGCTTCTTGTCTTCGTCTTAGCACTTTCATTTGTTCTACGATTATTATGCATGAATTACATGCTTCCTGTTTGTACACGGCCTTCCGAGTTGTTCGCAGCTTTTGGAGGCGCTGCTCCGGGGTGTTATTTGTTAGCCGTCGGTCCACGGAGATTGGTCTATCCGCGTCGGCTAAGTAAGTGCGCGCGGGAGCCTCTGAGAAGTTACGGCCTGCTGGCTTGCTAAGACGCAGCTCATAAGCTGAGTTTCTATCTTGTAGCAATCGGGCATAATTTACCCAGTGGATCCCATTATTCCAAATCATCTTATTCAGACTTGGCCTGTCGTACCTGCCCCTTCCGTGTTTTCTCTGTATGAAGTTTGGTTTTTAAAGTAATAGTTTTAATATTAATGTAATGTTCAACTGTTGAATGGTAGTTTATTATTTTTCCACGTCAGTATCTTGAGTATGCCCAAGATCCTTCCCTGAATATGTTTTCAGAACTGTGATTAAACTTATTCCAGTTTTATAAAAAGATTATTTTATCTATTTATTTGTGCTGAACTTATTTCTATGTTGTTTAGCTATAAATCTGAATTAAAGGGCTACCAGTTTTTATGTGTGTATGAAAAATGCTCTATATTTACGCTCGTAAGATGGAATAAGACAATTCAGGAGTGTTTTTCGCCAGGCAGTTGAATGACAAGATTCATCTAAGCAATAAAATGCTGTCAGACTCTTGTGAAGTAACAAACGACTTGTGGTAAATGGCCTACATTCTCCAGTGCCTATTTAATTGTTTCTTTATCCTGAGGCGTCCACTGACGTTTCAGTTACCTTCAGTAATTCTTCCAAAAACCTTCTCTAGCAGTAGAGTCAATAACTTATGTTTACAAACGAGTTTCACCTCTGTAATAAAGTATTCCAAATAATTTATGTTAGGTTCGTCAGTATTAAAACCCCTTCCCTAAAAGCTTAGCCACTCGCTACTATGCCTCAAATACACTCCTGCAAATTGTAATAAGAACACCGAGAATTCATTGTCCCAGGAAGGGGAAACTTTATTGACACATTCCTGGGGTCAGATACATCACATGATCACACTGACAGAACCACAGGCACATAGACACAGGCAACAGAGCATGCACAATGTCGGCACTAGTACAGTGTATATCCACATTTCGCAGCAATGCAGGTTGTTATTCTCCCATGGAGACGATCGTAGAGATGCTGGGTGTAGTCCTGTGGAACGGCTTGCCATGCCATTTCCACCTGGCGCCTCAGTTGGACCAGCGTTCGTGCTGGACGTGCAGACCGCGTGAGACGACGCTTCATCCAGTCCCAAACATGCTCAATGGGGGACAGAGCCGGAGATCTTGCTGGCCAGGGTAGTTGACGTACACCTTCTAGAGCACGTTGGGTGGCACGGGATACATGCGGACGTGCATTGTCCTGTTGGAACAGCAAGTTCCCTTGCCGGTCTAGGAATGGTAGAACGATGGGTTCGATGACGGTTTGGATGTACCGTGCACTATTCAGTGTCCCCTCGACGATCACCAGAGGTGTACGGCCAGTGTAGGAGATCGTTCCCCACACCATGATGCCGGGTGTTGGCCCTGTATCCCTCGGTCGTATGCAGTCCTGATTGTGGCGCTCACCTGCACGGCGCCAAACACGCATACGACCATCATTGGCACCAAGGCAGAAGCGACTCTCATCGCTGAAGACAACACGTCTCCATTCATCCCTCCATTCACGCCTGTCGCGACACCACTGGAGGCGAGCTGCACGATGTTGGGGTGTGAGCGGAAGACGGCCTAATGGTGTGCGGGACCGTAGCCCAGCTTCATGGAGACGGTTGCGAATGGTCCTCGCCGATACCCCAGGAGCAACAGTGTCCCTAATTTGCTGGGAATTGACGGTGCGGTCCCCTACGGCACTGCGTAGGATCCTACGGTCTTGGCGTGCATCCGTGCGTCGCTGCGGTCCGGTCCCAGGTCGACGGGCACGTGCACCTTCCGCCGACCACTGGCGACAACATCGATGTACTGTGGAGACCTCACGCCCCACGTGTTGAGCAATTCGGCGGTACGTCCACCCGGCCTCCCGCATGCCCACTATACGCCCTCGCTCAGAGTCCGTCAACTGCACATACGGTTCACATGCACGCTGTCGCGGCATGCTACCAGTGTTAAAGACTGCGATGGAGCTCCGTATGCCACGGCATACTGGCTGACACTGACGGCGGCGGTGCACAAATGCTGCGCAGCTAGCGCCATTCGACGGCCAACACCGCGGTTCCTGGTGTGTCCGCTGTGCCGTGCGTGTGATCATTGCTTGTACAGCCCTCTCGAAGTGTCCGGAGCAAGTATGGTGGGTCTGACACACCGGTGTCAATGTGTTCTTTTTTCCATTTCCAGGAGTGTAGGAGTGGCTTAGCACTGCAAAACTACTTGGTGACCAAGCACACCACAGATTACATTGAATCGGTGTCAAGGATCTTATTCGCTACTCGTGTTGTGTGCTTATTTATTTTTAACCCAGCACCGTAATGATCTGTTATTTATAATGGCAGAAAACATACGGAAACATTACAACTAAAGAACCAGGCTGTGCGCGAGAGACGTTCAATAATAATGCAACATATTTCTTTTCCCGGCCAGTTTCCTTTGAGAAAATGCGAAATTTGATGTGAGTTATGAAGGAATATTTCCACTTTAGCCCCTACAGTTTCATGAAGTTTCGATAGATGGCACTGCTGTACGTATTCTTAAAAAAGGCGTCTGTAACGGAGACACGTTCCAAGTAGGGGAACCATCTTTGTGTTTCTTTTGAAGGAAAACCAGAGTATCGCAGATAATCATAGTCCCTAGCAAAATATCTACAGAGACCTGACAGTGAACAAAAGCACAGTGAGCCGTTGGACGAGGCATCTTGGTCATGGCCATGAGGTTGTGCACGTGTGTCTGTCAGACGGCAATCAAGGGGGGCGGGGGGTGGGGACGGGGCCGAGGGGCGTTACACCGTCTCTCCTGCGAAGAAAAAGTTCAGTGCCACACCCTCAGTCAGTGAAGTCACAGCGTTGGTCCTGGGACTCTGAAGGTGTAATTCTCTTTGATGCCCTCGATCATGATGCAATAATCAACCGTGAAGTGCATTGTGCTACCTTCAGCAAATTGAAGAAAACAGCGTGTTCGTCGCCACAAAAACGCTAGCGACGTTTTCGTCCTCTATGACAACACAAGGCCTCACACAAGTCACCGCTCATGAAAGGAGCTCACAAAACATCGTGGACTGTTCTTCTTCATCCACCTCACAGCCCGGACATTGCTCCTGTGACTATCATCTGTTTGACCCAATGACGGTTGCACTCTGCGGGAAGCACTACGCGGATAATTGGGAGTTTACCGATGTAGCAAGACATTGGCCCCATCGTCTACTAGTAGAGTGGTTCCATGAGAGCATACAGGCCTCCCAGTAGGGTGGCGTTATGCCATCACAATGAACGGATATTATGTTGAAAAATAGGGTTTGGTAGTCAAAAGAACTGCGAATACTATGAGTATTGTGTCCTCAATAAAACCAAGCTCCTTTCAGAAAAAAGCATGTAGTGCATTACTTACTGAGCGCCTCTCGTACAATATAATGTAATTCATCGTAGTACTCACGAATGTGAAATATCCATCCACTTGCACATCATTGTTGTTGTTGTTATTACTGTTGTTACAATTGTTATTTTTATCAGGAAAACTGTTTCAGTGCCTGTTTCTGTTGGAAACAATGTACTGTATTATTCAAACTGCAGACGGGCTCCAGTGTTTAGCCCTGGCCACCATCTCGCCACAAGTATTTCTTCATTTCTTATCCGATCTGCTCATCTAATCTTCATCATTCTTCGTTAACGCCACCTTTCTAAGGCTTCTGATCTCTTACGTGAACTATTCATCATCCACGTTTCACTTCCATGTAAGGCCACACTACAGATAGATGCGCTGTTGTCTAACAGAATTGCTACACCGCGAAGAGGGCATACTGAAAACGTCAAATGTTCATGAACTGTTCTACGTGCTTGAGTATGGAAATGAAAGAAATTCCAACGATACCGCAGGAAGCCAGTAGGAGTGACGCAACCTTCGTTCGGCTTTTTATGAATGATTGCGCAATTGGTTTCTCGTTCAGGAATGTTTTCTCTTTGCGAGAAGGTAGTGATATGATTCGTGAAAGAAGAAGAAAATTCGACCAGCACGTGTCAGAATTCGACAGACAGGTGATCTAGGCCTACTGAGACGGCAGTTAATCCTTTCGCGATAATGCTACATGTGTTTGTCAGGACCCGCGCACTGGCGCGAGGATATCAATTTATTGATTCAGGAATGTCATACGCAAAGCCAAGTAGTCATCCCCGTTTTCAAGAAGGGACGTCGAACAGATGTGCAGAACTATAGACCTATATCTCCAACGTCGATCACTTGTAGAAATTTGGAACACGTATTATGTTCGGGTATAATGTCTTTTCTGGAGACTAGAAATCTACTCTGTAGGAATCAGCATGGGTTTCGGAAAAGACGGTCGTGTGAAACCCAGCTCGCGCTATTCGTCCACGAGACTCAGAGGGCCTTAGACACGGGTTCACGGGTAGATGCCGTGTTTCTTGACTTCCGCAAGGCGTTTGACACAGTTCCCCACAGTCGTTTAATGAACAAAGTAAGAGCATAGGGACTATCAGATCAATTGTGTGATTGGATTGAGGAGTTCCTAGATAACAGAACGCAGCATGTCATTCTCAATGGAGAGAAGTCTTCCGAAGTAAGAGTGATTTCAGGTGTGCCGCAGGGGAGTGTCATAGGACCGTTGCTATTCACAATATACATAAATAACCTGGTGGATGACATCCGAAGTTCACTGAGGCTTTTTGCAGATGATGCTGTGGTGTATCGAGTGGTTGCAACAATGGAAAATTGTACTGAAATGCAGCAGGATCTGCAGCGAATTGACGCATGGTGCACGGAATGGCAATTGAATCTCAATGTAGACAAGTGTAATGTGATGCGAATACATAGAAAGATACGTCCCTTATCATTTAGCTACAAAATAGCAGGTCAGCAACTGGAAGCAGTTAATTCCATAAATTATCTGGTAGTACTCATTAGGAGTGATTTAAAATGGAATGATCATATAGAGTTGATCGTCTGTAAAGCAGATGCCAGACTGAGATTCATTGGAAGAATCCTAAGGAAATGCAATCCGATAACAAAGGAAGTAGGTTACAGTACGCTTGTTCGCCCAATGCTTGAATACTGCTCAGCAGTGTGGGATCCGCACCAGGTAGGGTTGATAGAAGAGATAGAGAAGATCCTACGGAGAGCAGCGCGCTTCGTTACAGGATCATTTAGTAATTGCGAAAGCGTTACGGAGTTGATAGATAAACTCCAGTGGAAGACTATGCAGGAGAGACGCTCAGTCGCTCGGTACGGGCTTTTGTTAAAGTTTCGAGAACATACCTTCACCGAAGAGTCAAGCAGTATATTGCTCCCTCCTACGTATATCTCGCGCACTGGCGCGAGGATATCAATTTATTGATTCAGGAATGTCATACGCAAAGCCAAGTAGTCATCCCCGTTTTCAAGAAGGGACGTCGAACAGATGTGCAGAACTATAGACCTATATCTCCAACGTCGATCACTTGTAGAAATTTGGAACACGTATTATGTTCGGGTATAATGTCTTTTCTGGAGACTAGAAATCTACTCTGTAGGAATCAGCATGGGTTTCGGAAAAGACGGTCGTGTGAAACCCAGCTCGCGCTATTCGTCCACGAGACTCAGAGGGCCTTAGACACGGGTTCACGGGTAGATGCCGTGTTTCTTGACTTCCGCAAGGCGTTTGACACAGTTCCCCACAGTCGTTTAATGAACAAAGTAAGAGCATAGGGACTATCAGATCAATTGTGTGATTGGATTGAGGAGTTCCTAGATAACAGAACGCAGCATGTCATTCTCAATGGAGAGAAGTCTTCCGAAGTAAGAGTGATTTCAGGTGTGCCGCAGGGGAGTGTCATAGGACCGTTGCTATTCACAATATACATAAATAACCTGGTGGATGACATCCGAAGTTCACTGAGGCTTTTTGCAGATGATGCTGTGGTGTATCGAGTGGTTGCAACAATGGAAAATTGTACTGAAATGCAGCAGGATCTGCAGCGAATTGACGCATGGTGCACGGAATGGCAATTGAATCTCAATGTAGACAAGTGTAATGTGATGCGAATACATAGAAAGATACGTCCCTTATCATTTAGCTACAAAATAGCAGGTCAGCAACTGGAAGCAGTTAATTCCATAAATTATCTGGTAGTACTCATTAGGAGTGATTTAAAATGGAATGATCATATAGAGTTGATCGTCTGTAAAGCAGATGCCAGACTGAGATTCATTGGAAGAATCCTAAGGAAATGCAATCCGATAACAAAGGAAGTAGGTTACAGTACGCTTGTTCGCCCAATGCTTGAATACTGCTCAGCAGTGTGGGATCCGCACCAGGTAGGGTTGATAGAAGAGATAGAGAAGATCCTACGGAGAGCAGCGCGCTTCGTTACAGGATCATTTAGTAATTGCGAAAGCGTTACGGAGATGATAGATAAACTCCAGTGGAAGACTATGCAGGAGAGACGCTCAGTCGCTCGGTACGGGCTTTTGTTAAAGTTTCGAGAACATACCTTCACCGAAGAGTCAAGCAGTATATTGCTCCCTCCTACGTATATCTCGCGAAGAGACCATGAGGATAAAATCAGAGAGATTAGAGCCCACACAGAAGCATACCGACAATCCTTCTATCCACGTACAATACGAGACTGGAATAGAAGAGAGAACCGATAGAGGTACTCATGGTACCCTCCGCCACACACCGTCAGGTGGCTTGCGGAGTATGGATGTAGATGTAGATGTAGATGTAGTACCTAAACGGCCTCCCGCGACTTGTAGCTGAGAGAACAGACGTATTACATGCTCATCCGTGCTAGTTCGTACATCTCCGTCATGTACCCTGGATACGAAGTGGAAGTCTTGCCGCCGGCCGGTGTGGCCGAGCGGTTCTAGGTGCTTCAGTCTGGAACCGCGCGACCGCTACGGTCGCAGGTTCTAATCCTGCCTCGAGCATGGATGTGTGTGATGTCCTTAAGTTAGTTAGGTTTAAGTAGTTCTAAGTTCTAGGGGACTGATGACCTCATGACCTCAGCTTTTAAGTCCCATTCTGCTCAGAGCCTTTTTTTTCTGAGTCTCGGCACCAAGACAACTGTTCATACAGTCAGCGAGACTACGATTGGAACATCACGAACAGTCGTCGCGGTGATGATAATTCATTGCTCCCGCCCTTGACAGGTAAAAGACAAAGAATCACGGATAGTGGTGGCGCCGACCGACAACACTGGATCAAGGACTGGCGCCAAGTCGTCTTTTACAGAGAGTTCTGGTTCTGTGTGCTGAGCCACGGCAAACATATCCATAGGCGGAGACTACGACTGCAGAACACAAAGAACAATTCCCACATTGCAATCGTTATCGTCGAACCGGTCCAGCGACTAGCGCGATGTTATGTTGTGCCATTAGACTCACAAGAGGTTCACCTCTGGTTCACGTAGCCAGTAATTTGTACAGTAGGCGCTACATAATTGACGTGTAAAGGCCGGGAGCTTTGCGATATCTTACGGGCTTACACAAGGTTTGTGGACGTATGTGGAATTACTTGTGTACGCACTTCATTAATTCGCATAAACAATGGGCCGCTGATTTGCGCAGGCGGTTATGGTGCTCGATAGCGAACCAGTCGGGGAAGACATCAAGCATGAAGGGATGCAGGTTGTTCGCAGCTGTCAGCTTGTGTCTGATTACCACCACAGGCCGCATGCAAGCTCAAGATGATGTCTCCCATAGCATAATACTGCTAGCAGCAGCCTGCGCCCGTGGCGCGCTGCACGTTTTGAGCTGCCTTTGACCTTTCAGCAACGACCCGGGACCTCGTGTAGCAAAAATACGATTCATCCGAAGAGCCAACACGTTTCCAATGACCGACGGTCGAGTCCCGCTGGTACTGTGCCCACTGCAGTCGTAATTGACGATGCCGTTGGGTCACCATGCGAACACGTAGTTGTGGTCTGCTGTGGGTTTCTTGTACAACAATGTACGAAGAACGGTGTGCTCCGAAACATTTGTGCTTGTACCATCATTGTGTTCTTTGGGCACAGATGCCATAGATCACCATGTATCCTACTTTACATGGGAAACAAGCCTCCGAACTCAACTTCTGTTAAGGGTCGTGGATGTCCAACCATTTAGCGGATACTGGTAGTTTCATTGCCCTTCTACCTCTTTCAGTAGATGCTCAACAGTCGACCAGCTTCGCCGTTTTCGAGGCACTCGTTCACAGGCTGTGCGTAATAATAATCTTCCCTTTGTCAGAGTCACCTACCTCAGTGGATTTCCCATTTGCATCTCATATCTTCACTGGCATGATTCCCAGTCTGCTAAGCTTTCATACTTTTGTTACTACGTCACGTGACCGCAACGCCACCAGGGGGAATCCAACGTTGCCGTTGTTGCTGCTCTCATCTTTTACTTACCCCTCTTTGGGGAAGTGTGAGGGGGAGTTTGTGGCCTTTCGGCTTTTACTCCGCTGTGTACGTGTGTGTTTGATTATTTCTGTTGGTTTTTGGTGTCTGTGAAATGTGATGATTCTTCTGTTTGTGTGTGGTACTTGCCTGAGGTTGGCGAGATGATTGTTGATATATACAAAGGAACAGGATTAAGGGATTGGGTATTGCGATTTTCTCTTCGACTTAATCGTCGAAGATCGTCATGAGACGCTTGTGCTTGACGCAGGAAATGTCATACCGACCTAGTGAGTGGATGAGGGCATTTCCTGATCTGGTGGAACAAAGGCCCTTGCCAGATCTTGGAAACGCTCTCTCTGGAGTGGGATTTCAGCTGTGGCGTGCAGATCATCTATGGGGAATCCAAGAGGTAAATGCAATGCCTTCCTGAGGGCGCGGTTCTGCAGCCTCTGGAGTTTGTCCAGGTGCTGCTTCACTGCGTATCCCCAGCCAGGGCACGCATATTCCATGACTGGCCAGATTAGGGCATGGAGTACGCTTACTGCTACTGGGCAGGAAAGGGAGCTGGTTGAGTTCAGGATTGGGTACAGGATGGACATTCTGGCGCAGACCTTCTTGTGGACCTCGTCTATGTGAGGTTTCCATGTAAGACGAGTCCAGGGTTACGCCAAGGTACTTGGCGGGTCTGCGCCAGGGGAGTTGGGTTCCATTTAGGTGAAGATGGAGGGGGTGGGGGACGTTGAGGAGGTTCGCGCCTTCCGAGCCTGCGGGTAATCAGCATAGCCTGTGTCTGTTCAGAGTTGATGGTGATACGCCAGTGACGGGGACAAGTTTCTGTGTCATCTAAAACCCTTTGTAGCCTATGGATGACAAGGTCCTTGTTCGCATTTCTCGTGTAGAAGGCTGCGTAGTCTGCGTACTGTGCAGTGTGCACCAGGGGGGCCGTTGGAGTGTCTGCAGTGTACAGACTGTACAAAACGGACCCGAGGACCGATCCCTGTTGCCCCAGCACGAATACGCCTTTTGGTGGAGATTGCAGTTTCTAATTTGATGGAGAAAGTTCTGTTCATGAGATAGCTTTCGATCAGCGTAACTATGCTCCCGGGAAACCCTTGCGTGTACAACTTGTAGAGTAGCCCTCTATACCATACTGAGTCAAAGGCTTTGGCTACATCTAGTAGCACTATCCCGCAGTAGCCTCTGTGGTTGAAGCCGTCTGTAGCTGCTTCAACTATACTCTCATGACCTGTTGTGGGGCAGAGTGGTTCTGCCGGAACCCAAATCGGAAATCTGGCAGAAGTTGCTCTCTGGTAATATGTTCCTGTATGAGTGTTAGCAGGAGGCGCTGATAGATCTTGCTGAGAGTTGGCAAGTGGCTAATCGGCTGCGGGAATGGAGGGTCTTTCCCTGGTTTGTGTATCGCGACCACTTCCGCATGTTTCCAGCAAGCTGGGAACTCGCAGGATAGAGTAATCTCGTTGAGGACGTTCGCGAGGTATATGATCGCGGTGGGTGGGAGATTTTTGACTAACTGATTGGTGACAGTGTCGTGCCCTGGCGCCTTTTTTGTGGGGAGGGACCTCATTACTTTTGCCACGTCCTCGGGGGCGAAAGGTGTCGGTTCATCCTCTGGGTCCTCCTCAGCTTTGAGGAAGACGGCCAGTTGACTCTTCATCCTGGGGTTCTGCCGCTTGAAACTGCTTCTCGAAGGAGTCGGAGAGGGCGTTGTCCTTCTCAGCATGGCTGTAGACCAGACCCCACTCGCTGTGAAGTGGCGGCATCCTACCGCGTCTTTTTGTGAACTGTTTGGTTGCTTGCCATAGTGTATTATCATCTACTTTGAGAGCTGTGAGGCGGTTTTGCCATTGCTGGTTTATGTGCCCATGGAGTGCTACCTTCAGTTCTCTCTGTAGACTATTGAGCATCCTCCTGGTGGTCTGATTTCTGGTGATTTTCCACTCTTTTGCCACTCTGTTCTTTGCCACTCTGTTGAGCTAGCAAGTGTTCCGGGAGTTGTATTTGCGGTTGTTGGCCATCCCTTTGTGGAGGGGTGGGCTCCTCCGTTGCCGGCAAGATGGTGCCTGTTAAGTCTGGCAGCGCTTGTTCTACTGTTTCGGTAGTAGGTGGCGGAGCGTGAGCGATATCAGAGGCGACAGTTTCTTGGTATCGCTCCCAGTCTGTACGTTTCTAAGACGTCTGCTACCGTGGGAGTGTTACCCATTCTCCCACATCGACCTCTAGGATCACTGGGTTGTGGTCGGAGGACATTCTCTTGATTGTCCTTGCGACCACAAACCTTGCGATCCACCTAGTCAGCGCTATGTCTAACACTTCGGGCCTGCCTCCATTTTTTGGAAAATGTGTGGGCACGACCGGACCCCATGTTTCGAAGTGGTGGATGCACGCTAGTTGTTGAAATTTGGCGCCTGCTCTGAAGGTTACTCTAGAATTCCAATCAGGGTGTTTGGCATTGAAGTCGCCCCCTATTAAGAGTTTGCCTTCAAATTGACCTAGAGCGGCTATGTCTCCCACATCTGGTCTTGTGGGGGTTGTTAATTGCAAGAAGTGTTAGGGGTCCGGAGGCAGTGGTTACTTCCTGCGCCACTGCTTCGATTTTGTTGGTAACTGGTAAGAATACCTGGTGGTGGAGTATCCCTCTTTTTACGTATATGGCCACTACTCCGCCTTGGGTTGGCCTGTCTTCACTGTAGCTAACGCAGTTGGGAACTGTCGCTTTTATTCCAGCTTTTAGGTGTGTTTCCCTCATCATGCATATGTCGATGGAGAACTACTTCTGACACCTGAAGCACTGCATTCTTGTTTTTACGGCACAGCCAGGACCGTTTTTATCTCCCTTTTGTTTTAGGGGATGTCAGGGAGTGTGATCTGATTTAGTGGCCACTTGCTGTTTGGGTTGAACATCTGTTGGACCGCCTCGACGAGGTACCCCTGGGCATTCAAGTTTGTTCTGATTGCCTGGGGGGACAGTCGTCTTGGGAGGTCTCTTATTACTATGTTTTTGTTGCGTGTTTTTGGTGTGGGAAACGTGTGGTGGGGTATGTTTTTTTTTTAATTGAAGTGCGTCTTGACTGTGGAGTAGTTTTCTAGTGTATGTACCGTAATTTTTATTTTGTCTCCACCGGCAGGTTTTGTCTGGAAGCTGCCTCCTCCGATTTCTGTTTTCAGTAACTTGAAGAGCTCCTCGTAATTCTGAGAAAACTCAGCGATAATCGGGAGGGGGGGGGGGGGTTACTTGATTCTGTGATTGTGATTCTGTTGTGTTGTTTCGTGTTGTCTCCGGCTCTTCAGCCACCGCCTGAAATCTGTTTGGGGTGAGTTCCACTCCCCGGGCCACCAGAAGCCTCAGCTGGCGAAAGATTTTATTCTCTAGCACGAAACCATCCGAGTCCTGCCCGGTTACGTGGTTCCCTTCCAGTGCAGTTGTTTCCTGGTCCCCTCCCAGGGCAACAAAAGGTGATGTCGGGGGTGCAGGTTCCTCACATGGAGATGGAGTGGTTGGGGAGGGTATGTTGGAGTGCTTTTTTGCCATTGGAGTACTTCTCCTTCCTGTCCTTCCTTGCACGCCGCTGTTGGGATGTGGTGGACTTGTGTTGTGGGGGGGATTTAAGGTGTTTGGAACGGGTGGAAGACTGAGACGAGGGGGTGGGTTTGGGGACGATTTTGATCGGCAGACAGGTTGTCTGCTTGCCATTATTCACGGATGCAATATAGTCTGGAAGTGTGTCGGCGGCGTTGGCAAGAAGGAGCGTACTTAGGACGAGAGGAGGAGGGGCGGGATCGCAAGTACTGATGACGTATTTTGCAGTCGGCGTATTGTGTATTATTGCATTGGGTGTGTTTCTCGCCTTGTCGGGAGCGGAAAGAGGGGCTGCTGCCAAGGGGGTGCCAGTTACAGCCATAGTTGACACGGTTAGGTGGCCCGGTTGCATTGCAGGCCCCAATTTCCTGGTGGACGCGAAGGTCTGAACGGCGGCGGCGGAAACCTTCTCTGCGGTTCCGCGGCCGGCTTTCCCACATTTTCCCTAACCTTGGGGGGGAGAGGTGGCAGAGCCTGGCTCTGCGGCAGCTGGAGTGCTCGAAACGGCCGGAAACGCGGCCCGCGGCAACAGCAAGACGCGCCTTTTTTCGACAGCGGAAGACCGCTTCGACACCAAGGCATAAGAATTAGTTTTCATTGGTTACTGCTCGCTCTAATATCAAATATGTTCCTGTAAGTCAGAGAAAGATTAAGCTGGACAAGAACCTAACATGCACTATTATGCTAGTACTATCTCCATGAAGTTTTATTGAAATAATTATTTTATCTTTTCGTCATTCAGTATGCCAAAATATTCGGGAAATTTGATTTAACTCACCATTTGAAAAAAAAAAAAAGAAATAAAGCGTTCAGGTTGCAAAAGCATATTTACCACGCTCCCACGTGCTGAAATTTTGGTATCTAGGTGTACTTTGAAAAAAGGCGTCTATGCACTTGACTTTCTTTTATCAGAAAACCTTCGCTACCGTTAGCAAATAGACTTTTTATCGCTTCATCTTCTGACTTCGTCACTTATTTTGCTGCTTAAATAACAAAGTACCCCACTTCATTTTGCGCCTAATTTCCCTCTTATTCTTCGTCCATCATCCAACTTAATTCGGCTACACTCTTATTACTCTTCCACAAGGACTAAACCAAAATCACGTTGGTATCCAAAATTAAAGCAACAAGCTTCTATTTCCGGTTCCTGTATCTGAGACACCATACTCACACAGACTGTCAACACAAGTCTGTACGATCGCTTTCTGCACGGGAGACGGCATTCCGGTCAACGGACAACCACACCAGCAGGACGTGTGACATCAGAACGAGAGTACTGTTATTTGCCTGTAAGACCACGACGATACCGCCTCAGAACTACACGGCCACTGGCATCTGACCCCACAGCATCCACTGGACATTATGTATCGAGGCTAAAGGTGCACGGAAAGCTTACGCAGAGCAGCCTTAACTGTCGGAGGCCTACGTTATGTGTACCTATGACGTGTCTTCACAGAAAGGAACATCTAGAGTGAGGTCGTCAACATACCATCTGAACGGTCGAACATTGGGCCAATGTTTTTCTATTTATTTTTTATTTATTTATTTATTTAATTTTTTTTCCTTATGGGTCCCGATTTGGTTTGTCAGTGATTCTCGACAGATTTGGGTATAATGGAAACATGAAACACGATTTCCGGACCCAAACATTGTGGAAAGAGACTGATATCGAGGAAGTTCGCTAATGGGCAGGGATTGCGTTGACCACTCGACCATTTCTTCATGAAACTCTGTGGGTGAACTGGCACTGTTTAACTGTTGTCAGATATCGTGACGAGGATCTCACTTGCGGTTGTTGCGAGGTGTTGTGGGCCCAGACTTCGTACTGATGGTTGATAATGCTCGTCCTCATGGAGTACGGATGGTTGATGGTTTCTCGAAAGCGGAAGGTACTGCAAACATAGCGTGGTCTGTTCGCTCTTCCGATTTGAAACCCTTTGAAGGATGCCTGGGATGCACTTGTGAGAAGCGTGGCGTCACTCCAGCAGCCACAAATCAGTCTTCAAGACTTGCGAGTAGCTTGGCAGGAAGAATGGGCGTTATGGCCTCAACAGGAGATTGATGAGATCGCTAACAGCAAGCCCATCGTTGCCGGGCCTGTACTGGTGACAGACGTAGTTACAGCCTATAGTGATCACATTAACCAGTTTTCAGAATGTGCGTGTAAATGCGTTAAATTAAAAAAAAAGGAGAATAACATTTTTCTCTATCGTTATGCATGTTGCACTGGCTTACGTTCTAATTCATTATATTGCGTCTACTGTACTGTCACCTGTTTATGCTGTTGTTTGGCAAAATAAAATCGACCTTGCAAAATTTCCGTTTTTCGCTTCCATTTTGGACACCAATGCAGTTGCTAGATCGATCATGAGCATCTTATACATTCTACATGTCTTTGGTACGACGTTTTTGGTGATAAGGCCATTGATGAGACGCCGCTGTGGGCACAGATTGTAAGATTTGTTATTTGGTTCTGAGCCTGCAAGGACACGTGGAGCGCCAACTCGCACGTGCTCGTCCCCTCCCCTTCCCCTCCTCTAACAGCCAATCAGGCAGAGCGGTGCGGTGCCACACTTTACAGTGCGGCCCCATAAACCCAAGCTTATGTAAGCGGCCGCGGGGCGCCGATCGTCCGGCAGTAACCGCGCCCGCAATCAGCGCCAAGGGGCCAGCCCACGCCGTGACGTCACACAGTGGAGTCGGCGGGGCCCAACGACCGCCTACAAGTTAGCACTCTTCCGTCGTCATGGGGCCAGGAGCGCCGTAAGGGTGTCCGTCCTTCTACGCCGCTGTACAGAACGCGCTTCCACATCACAGGGGGCCGCGTCTGTCGGTCTTCCGCGACTGCCAGTCATTCGTGCATAAACTAAACCTTTTGCACCAGAGTAAACGATAAAAGTGTCACCAATCGAAATATAAAACAATGAAACAATTCTACAAAACTATTATTCATTATAAATGAAAAAAGCAGACTAAACTGTTGTAATATTCTGCAATATTTATTGCCTTACAAACCGATTTTCGGCTTTTACGCCATCGCTAGTGCAAAGACAAATATATGAAACTGTAAAATATTTCTACGATCAAAGGGTTTAAAAGAGTTAACCTACATAGTATCTCATTTGGTTTCCAAAGACGACACTTGTTAATCTACCAAGTACTCCAGATCACTTCATAAGTTGTCTCTCCTTACTCACAAACTTTTTTCCTTCATTTCAGTTACTACAGCCTCACTTGCCTTCTTAGAAAAACTACTTTCTATAGTTATAGTTGTTTCCCACGAACCTACTACGTTTTCCGAGCAGGCGGAGAGCTGATACTCCGACAGGGCGCTGCCTAGGTGGCGGATAGTGGGTTCTAACCAGCCTTGCTGCCAGACTTGAGCAAAATAAAATTGCTCTCGCGGACCAAACACACTCCACAATATCAGTCATCATCTCACCATATTTCTTCTATCACTTTTCCAGATCACGTCTGGAGTCGTAAATCCTGACTAAGGTCAGAACACTGATCATTGATCAGACAATCAACCCAACATGGAGAGTCTTCTAACGAAATAATCCACCGTCTTGGATACACAGCATCGTGGGTCCAAAAAAGACACCACTCGGATACGGTGGAGTGCCACTTAGAAGATTGTGGTGAGTCGGAGCACCTGGCAACCCAACAGACAAAAGGCAGACAGACACTTCAATTCAGCAAACCCGGTAAATTCTCTTTCTTTGCAACATTAAACATAAATTCAATAATGAAAATTGGTAAACTGAAACACTTTACAGGCGTAATGAATCAACACAAAATTCTAATAACAGTCCTTCAGGAACTTCGAAACGTAGATCAGGACACATCTGAATCCGGGGGATGCCGTCGCTACATAGGACCTCCGGGAAAAAGAGTAATAACAAGGGGCCCATGATTTGAAATGGCATTTCTGGTTCATAATACCATATTAGACTCAGTGGAGGACTTCTCATCGAACTCCCCAAAAACGGCAACCTAAACAATCAAAGTACAGAACAAAATATATACACTCATTAATGTCCATGCCCCAACAAATGACAAAAACATGAAAGACAAGGAAGGAACGGAAATATTTCGGGAAGAACTGGACCAACTGATATCAAACATCCCTAACACCTATATTAAAATCTTGCTTGAAAATTTCAACGGAAAAATTGGGAAAGAAAGCTAATATCGCACTCTTATTGCTAAATGGCCAGCTCGTAAAATGACAAACAAGAATGGTCAAAGACTAATTGAACTTTGCATTGATCATGGACTTATTCTCGAAACTGAAAATTTTAAGAGAAGACCGCACAAGTTAATGACCTGGAAACGTCTTAATGTTAAAATAGCGGGGTGTCAAATAGACCATGTCGCAATGGATAAAAAGTACCACAAGGGAATCTATAACGTCAAAGGCCTTCGTGGGGTGGACATCGATTCAGATCATTACATTTCAAAGACGAAAATTAAGTTAACCCCAAGAAAGAAAAACAAACCATGAAAATCCACTAGGAGGAGAAAATATGACCCCAGCTATTTAATAAATAATTTGTTGTATTCAGAGGGATCCAAAACACTTCCAAGCAATGAACTAAGAACGATTATTGATAAACTGGAAAACATTGCCGAAGAGATTGCCCCTGCGAAAAGAAGAAACATGCCTGGTGGAATGAAGGATGTGATAAAGCAATACAGAAAAGGCAGAAATCGTGGCCGAAAGAAAACTGAAAAATCTTGAAAGGAGCTAACCATTGCCGAAAGAGAAACGGGCAAGGAAGTCAGAAGAATCAAAAGAGTCCATCAAAAAGAAACGCTAAAACTCGTAGAGAAATCATTCAAACAACATAAAACAAAGGACAATTATAGAACATTCAGAAAATATCAATCATACTCCACCCGCACTCATGATGAAAAATAAAAATGTAAAATTAGCTCACGATAATCAAGACAAGGCCAACATTCTAGCTGACAACTTGAAAGAATTACTAAATGCCGAGGAACCAAAATATTACCTAGATTAGGAAACACATCCAAAAAACAAAACACATTCAGGGAAGATTACATCACCAAATCTCAGTGAAGTGATCGAAGCTACTGGGTGGCTCATGTACTACAAAGCAGCTGGTTGATAGATTAGATACAAACAACTATCGGGTGATTTCGCTTCTTGATGTCACGTAAAGATCTTGTCTAGAATAATCTTTACAGGAATTCAGAAACAACTCGATAAAGAACTTGGAGAATATCAAGGAGGATTCCGTCCTGGGAGAAGCTGTCCAGATCCAATTATCAGCTTTAAGTGGTTCATGAAACTTCAAAGAGTGAGAAGCAAGAAGTTGGTCACCACTTTTGTTGATTTCAAGAAAGCATATGACAGTATCCATTATGGGTCATTACTTAAAATCCTCGCGGAATTTGGATTGCATCTGATACTCGTTAATCTTATTGCCTCACCCTTAAGAATACTAAATCAAAAGTTAAATTAAGAGGGAAACTATCTGAATCATTTGAAATCCGGACGGAAATTCGACAGGGGGATGGTCTCTCACTACTACTATTTAACTGCGCACTGGAGAAAGTCATCCGAGAGTTGAATAAGAAATACCAACCAAACACCAAAATTGTCAGAAAGACAAAACTCAGTTGCCTGGTTTTTGCTGATTGTCTAGCGCTTCTCACAAATAGCGTGGAAGAGGCTAAACACCAAATTGAAGAACTCGAAAAAATAGCAGCAAAAGTCGGACTACGGATCTTGATTGAAAAGACAGAAATGATTCCATAATTCAGTATTGAAACACCAACCATTACACTCAATGATAACAAACAAATTAAAACTGTAAATAAATTGAGATATCTTGGGGAGGTTATAAGCTGGATTTCAAAGGAGAAAATGTCAGTACAAAGCAGAAAAACTAAATTGAAATAAGCGCAACGTATCACCTCGCCAAGATACAAGAATAAATGTCTCTCGATAAATGCAAAATGCAGACAGTACAATTCTGCTATTAAATCTGAAGCAATCTATTCTAGTGAAACACGGTTCATGATGGAGACTAAATCAACCACAGACAAACTACAGAAGTCAGACAGAACAGTCCTTAGAATAGTTATAAACAAAAAACACTGAGTAGAGGGATAGTGGCGACTATTACCTAACAAAGTTATATACCAAGAAACTGAGTCAATAACTGACTCAGTGCGGTAAAGGAGGGTTGCTATTTTCTGCCACAATTCCAGACTATCAGAAACCAAGCTATTGTAACAACTGTTCACCTACTTTTGGAAAAGTAAGATCAAGAATAACTGGTTCAAAGAAGTTCAAGATGATTTAGACAAGTTAGACTTGACAATGCAACGAACTGAAGGCAAAAGAGAGAAGATCCAGATACACAGTGATACAAGATTTAAACTAAAGACATTTACGCGCAAAAATTGCAATGTAGCTGATGAAGAAAGGACAGCCAGGTCGGAAAGGATGAAGAAGTTTTGGAGCAGAAGACGAAAGCCAAATCTGCAAATAGTATCAAGACTTAATGTAAATAGATTGAATAAAGTGCTCCGATGTGGGCGTAAAATATGTAAATAAATAAATAAGTACAGTTCTTTCATTTTTCTGTTTAGTCTCACTTGTTATATTTTACATGTTTTTCATCTGACGGTTGTTGCATTTTTTGATGCAACAAATGAAGTAGGCGAAAGGGAACAAAAACAATGGAACAAAAACAATGAGATTGACAGAAAGTGCAAAATGACTAATTTGGAATGGCTAGACGACAAATGTAAGAATTTAGATGCATATATTATTAGGGGAAAGATAGATACCGCCAACAGGAAAATTAAAGAGGCCACTGGACAAAAGAGAACAAGAGGCGTGAATATCAAGAGCTCAGATAGAAAACCAGTCCTAAAGAAAGAAGTGAAAGTTGAAAGGTGGAAGGAGGGTATAGATAGTCTACACAAGGGAGGTGACCTTGCAGGCAATCTTACATAAATGGGAGAGGACGTAGATGAAGATGAGATGATATATATGATATTGCGAGAAGGGTTTTACCGAGCACTGAAAGACGAAACTAGGCTCCAGGGGTTGACGACATTCTGAAAGACGTACTGAGTGCCTTGAGAGAGACAGCCATAACAAACCTCTTCCATCCTGTGTTCAAGATGTACGAAATGCAACATATGTGAGAGACGAAATGCTCTCAAGAAGAACGTAACCATCCCAGTTACTAGAAAGCTGATGCCGAAGGTGTGAATATTTCCGAACTACCAGTTTAATATGTCATGGTTGCAAAATACTAACACAAATTCTTTACATAAGATCGGAGAAACTGGTAGGAGCAGACCTCTGGGAATATCAATATGAACTCATGAGAAACGTGGGAACGCGTGAGGCAATACTACGACTTGTCTTAGAAGAAAAGTTACAGAAAGGTAAATCTACGGTTGTAGCATTTGTAGACTCAGGGTAAGCTTTTGACAATGTTAATTGGAATGCTCAATTTGAAATTATAATGGTATCAGAAGAGAAACACGGGGAGCGAAAGGCTGTTACAACTTGCACAGCAAATGGACACCAGTTGTACCAGTCGAGCGGCATGATAAGGAAACAGTGATAGAAGAGGGAGTGAGACAGGGCTATAGCATATCCCCCATGTTAATCAGTCTGTACATTGCGCAAGAAGCAAAGGACACCAAAGACAAATTTGGAGAAGGAATTAAAGTTGAGGGAGAAGAACTAAAAATTTGAGGTTTGGTGATGACATTGTAACTCTGTCAAAGACAACAGAGGACCTTGAAGAGCAGTTGAACAGATGGAATGTCCTGAAAGGTGGCTCTAATATGAACATCAACAAAATCAAAACAAGAGTAATGGAATGTGGTGCAATTAAATCAGGTGATGCTGAGGGAATTAGGTTAGGAAGCGAGACACTTAAAGTGGTAGATGAGTTTTGTTATTTGGACAGCAGAATAACTGATGGTGTCAGAAGTAAAGAATATATACAACGTAGATTGTCAATTGCAAAAGAATCATTTCTGAAGAAGAGAAAATTGTTAACATGGAATATAGATTTAACTGTTAGGAAGTCTTTTCTGAAATCATTTGTATGGAGTGCAGCCACGCAAGGAAGTGAAACATGGACGATAAACAATTTACATCAGAAGAGAATAGAAGATTTTGAAACGTGGCGCTACAGAAAAATGCTGAAGATTGGAAGGGTACATCACTTAACTAATGAGACGGAACTGAAAAGAATTTTGGAGGAGAGAAATATGTGGCACAATCTTACAAGTAGACGGGATAAGTTAATAGGACACATTCTGAACATCAAAGGATCACCAGCTTAGTAGTAGAGAGAAGTTTGGGGGGGGAAGTTAGTTGAAGTTAGATTAAGTAGTGCATAAGTTTAGGGACCGATGACCTCAGCAGTTTGGTGCCATAAGACCTCATCACAAATTCTATTCTTCTATTCTGTGGGGGGATAAAAATCGTAGAGGGAGGCCAAGAGATGAAGATATTTAGCAAATTCAGGAGAATGTAATCTTCAGTAGTTATTCGGAGATGAAGAGACTTACACAGGGCAGAATAGCATAGAGAGCTGCACCAGATCAGGCTTCGAAATGAAGACCACAAAAACAACTATCAGATAATTAAGGGTGATTACTTTGTTCTGCCAGGTCCTTGGAACATCTTACGGAGTTTTACTATACACAGTTCACACTATTTTCTTCTGAGAACCATTGTTACAATTTGTCATTGATATTCTTATTTGGTGTTTCATATATTTCTTTTAATATAAGTATTTTTAAATTATATTTTTACTCAAATAATTCCTCTCGTTTGAGTGCTACACTGAGGGTTAAAATTTCTCTGCAAATCAGATGAGATACTCTGAAGCTATGCTATTTTGAAATCTTTGACCACACAAGGACTTCACAGCTCACATATTTATCTTTGTGGCTGACGGTGGCGTAAAAGCCAAAAAATCGGTCTGTAAAATAATTAATGGCGTAGAATATTCCGTCAGCGTCGTGAGTTTTTCATTCATGATGAATATAATAGTTTACCATAAATCGAAAGAACAGTCAAGTAATGGAAATAACGATTACCAATTTTATTATATATAAAACCACTCGCTCAACGAAAGGTCCCTACCCAAACACTGGAAAGTTTGGAAAGGTCATACCAGTTTTGGAGAAAGATAGTAGAAGTAGCCCATTAAATTACGGGTTCATGTCATTAACGTCGATATGCGGCAGGATTTTGGAATATAAATTATGTTTGAACATTACGAATTACCTCGAAGAATACGGTCTGTTGACACACAATCAATACGGATTTAGAAAACATCGTTCGTGTGAAACACAACTAGGTCTTTATACACACGAAGTGTTGAGTGCTGTTGACAAGGGATTTCAAATTGATTTCGCATTTGTAGCTTTCCGAAAGGTTTTTGACACTGTTCTACACAAGCGGCATATAGTGAAATTGTATGGTTTTGGAATACTGGATTCTCGATTTCCTGTCAGAGAGGTCGCAGTTCTCGTAGTAACTGACGGAAAGTCATTAAGTAAAACAGAAGTGATATCTGGAGTTCCCCAAGATAGGCTTACAGGCCTTCTATTGTTCCTTATGTATTAGGAGACAATCTGAGCGGCCGTCTTATGTTGTTTGCAGATAATGCTGCCGTTTATCGTCTTGTAAAATAATCAAAAGACCAAACCAAATTGCAGATCAATTTAGAAAAGATATCTGAATGGTTCATAAATTGTCAATTGACCCTAAATAATGATAAATGTAACGTCACTCACATGAGTGCTAAAAGGAGTCATTTAAATTCCGGTTACACGATAAATTGGTCAAATCTAAAGGCCGTAAATTCAACTAAATACCTAGGAATTACGATTACGAACATTTTACATTGTAAAGAACACATAGAAAATGTTGTGGAGAATTGTAACGAAAGACTGCGTTTTATTGGCAGGACACTTAGGAAATGTGACAGATCTACTTAGGAGACTGGCTACACTACGGTTGTCCATCCTGTTTTACAATACTGCTGCTCGGCTGGGGATCCTTACCAGAGGGAACTGACGGAGTACATCGAAAAAGTTCAAAGAAAGGCAGCACGTTTTTCACGTTTTGTATTATCGCAAAATAGGGGAGAGAGTTCCACTAACATGATACAGGATTTGAGGCGGAATCTTCTTACGAAATTACAATCACCAACTTTCCCCTCTGAATGCGAAAATATTTTGTTGACGCTAGTCTACATAGGGAGAAAGCATTATCATAATGGAATAAGGGAACTCAGGACTCACGTGGAAAGATATAAGTGTTCGTTTTTCCCGTGTGCTGTCGGCGACTGGAATAAAAAAAAAATTGTGAAGTGTGTTCAAAATGGCTCTGAGCACTATGGGACCTAACATCTGAGGTCATCAGTCCACTAGAACTTACAACTACTTAAACCTAACTAACCTAAGGACATCACACACATCCATGCCCAAGGCAGGATTCGAACCTGCGACCGTAGCAGTCGCGTGGTTCCGGACTGAAGAAGGTTGTTTAATTAATCCTCTGCCAGGCACTTAAGGGTGATTTGCAGAGCGTCCGTGTAGATGTAGATGTAGGAGTAGGTGCTTAATTGAACAAGACATCATTGTATTCCCTTTCGATCGTGAAAAAATGACAGATCTGCTGATAACCATTTTGGGAACTCATAAACTACCACAGGTGTTGGTGTGAAGGAAGGTCCATGAGAAATCTATAATGCTACAGTATTTATACACTCAGGTGACAAAGGTTATGGGATAGCTCCTAATGTTGCAGATTTACTGAGGCACTCTCCCTGCATATCTGTCCATAATTGGGAAAGTGTTGCAGGTGCGGGATGTTATGCACGGGCTACCCTCATGATAATGCCCCATAAATGTTTGATGGAATTCATGCGGGGCGATGTAGGTGGCCAAATCATTTCCTTGAACTGTCCAATATGCTATTCAGACCAATCGCGAACAATTCTGGCCCGGTTACATGGCGCATTGTTATCCATAAAGATTCCGTTGTTGGTTTTAAACATGAATTCCATGAATGTCTACAGATGGTTTCCAAATAGCCGAATATAACCATTTCGAATCAATCACCCACGTAAACACAGCCCTCACTATTATGGAGCCACCACCAGCTTACACAGTGCCTTGTTAACAGCTCGGGTCCAGAGTTTCGTGGTGGTCTGCGCCACTCTCAAAGTCTACCATCTACTCTTACCCACTGAAATCGGGACTCTTCTGACCAGGCCTCAGTTTTCCAGACATCTAGGGTCGAACCGATATAGTCACGACCCCAGGAGAGGCGTTCCAGACGATGTCGTGCTGTTAGCAAGGGAATGGCGTCGACCAACTACTGCCGTAGCCCATTAAATCCAAATGTCGCCAAATTGTCCACAGGGATATGTTCGTCGTACGTCCCAAATTGTTTCCTACGCTTATTTCACGCTGTGTTGCTTGTCTGTTAGACTGGCAACTCTAATCAAACGCTACTGCTACCGGTCGTTAAGTGAAGCCCGTCGGCTACTGCGTTGTCCGTGGTTACTGGTAATTCCTTGATTTTGGCATCTTCGGCACACTCTTGACACTGTGGATCTCGGAATATTTAATTTCCTAAATTAATTGTCCAATACGTCTAGCTCTAGCTACCATGCAACGTGAAAGTGTGTTAATTGCCGTTGTGTATCCACAATCACATCGGAAAAATTTTCACATGAATCACCTGAGTACAAATGATAGCTCCGCCAATGCACAGCCATTTGATTCCTTATGCATACGATACTACAGCCATCTGTATACAGGGTGTTTCTCCAAGAGCGTGCGACGTAGAGATGGACAATTTGAGGCACAGAACCTGGGGTCGAAGGAGCTAGCTTAAGGAGGTAATAGAAATAATGTAACATTACTGTGTACTTTTTAACAGTTAAGTGGAAATGACACAATTGCCCCAATGGACGTACCATTCGTACTGTATCTTATAAAAGGTGCGGAAACTGGCGGCCAGCAGCCTCAATGCAAACATGACATCGGCGAACAAGATTCTGACGTACCCCGAAAAACACTTCTTGTGTGTTTCGAATCACATCAGAGGCAGCTACAATTCTGGCTACTAATTCCATCTCCGTATCTAATGGGGTCTAATACACAAGGACTTTAGATATCCTCATAGGAAACAATCAAGGGAATGCAGGTCAGGTGACTTCCCAGGCCATGTAATACGACCTCCTCTTCCAATCTAGCGAGCAGCAATGAGATGGTTGCGGACATCGACACTGAAGGGACTTCCGGAAGGCTTTCGTTACAGTTCCGCACTGTCGCCTGATAAACAAAGTATGAGCCTACGGAAAATCAGACCAGCTGTGTGGCTGGATTGAAGAGTTTTTAGCATACAGGATACAGCATGTTGTTCTCAATGGACAGGGGTCTACAGAGGTTAAAGTAACCTCTGGCGTGCAACAGGGGGGCGTTACGGGACGATTCCTTTTCACAATATATATAAATGACTTAGTAGATAATGTCGAAGTTCCATGCGGCTTTCGCGGACGATGCTGTAGTATACAGAGAAGTTTCAGCATTAGAAAATTGCAGCGAAATGCAGGAAGATCTGCAGCGGATAGGCACTTGGTGCATGGAGTGGCAACTGACCCTTAACATAGACAAATGTAATCTGTTGCTAACACATAGAAAGAAGGATCCTTTATTCTATGATTATATGATAGCCGAAGAAACACTGGTAGCAGTTACTTCTGTAAAATATCTGGGAGTATGCGTACAGAACGATTTGAAGTGGAATGATCAAATCAAATTAATTGTTAGTAAGGTTGAGATTCATTGGGAGAGACTTAAAGAACGTAGTCCATCAACAAAGAAGGTGGCTTACAAAACACTCGTTCGACCTATACATGAGTATTGCTCTTGCGAGTGGGATCCGTACGAGGTCGGGTTGACAGAGGAGATAGAGAAGATCCAAAGAAGAGCGGCGCGTTTCATCACAGGGTTATATGGTATGCGTGATAGCTTTCTGGAGATGTTTAGTAAACTCAAGTGGCAGACTGCAAGAGAGGCGCTCTGCATCGCGGTGTAGGTTGCTGTCCAGGTTTCGAGAGGGTGCGTTTCTGGAAGGGGTATCGAATATATTGCTTCACCCTACTTATATCTCCCGAGGAGATCAGGAATGCTAAATTAGAGAGATTCGGGCGCGCGCGGAGGCTTGTCGGCAGTCGTTCTTCCCGCGAACCGTACGCGACTGGAAAGAAAAGAGAGGTAATGACAGTGGCACGGAAAGTGCCCTCCGCGCACACAGTTGGGTGGCTTGCGGAGTGTAAATGTAAATGTAGGAGAGAGGTGGTGCATCGTCACGTTTTATCCACATCCTCTCACCAAGAGCCAAGAGTACGGTGTCCAGCAAATCAGGTAGAGCTCTTTGCACGAACCTCAGATACGGGTGGCCATTAGACTGCCAGGTAGAAGGCGTAGCGCAATGAGACCGTCGCCTACATTGCCGGCCCATATATTTACAGCAAAACGTACTTGATTGCGTGGCTACTGCTGCGTGAGGGCTTTCCTCATCCCACACGAGGATATTCCTGCTGTTTACCATTATGGTCAAATGAGGCCTTCCAGGTAAACAGCACTGATAAGGGAATACATGGATGCCTCATAAAACGCCCGTAAAGGGTTAAGTGGAAGGACTAGGCCGTTGATGATGGAGAACCTCTTTCACCTTTTATTACACACAAAGTTTTATTCATGTAGACAATTAATTCGAATAACAATTATAATGAGGATGTTTGCCAAATGAGTGTTTACCAGATACATGCACGGGTACAAACTTGCTCTTGAGACAATAATTCACATACAGATGCAATCACTAAAAGCAGGATTAAATAACAATTGCCTGTACTGCTTGTCGTTATAGCGTCAGTGTAACGGCAGCCGCCGAACCGGGAGGACGCACAGCAGCGGCAGCTGCTGCAGCACTTGTCTGATCAACAGGAAATTAATTTAGTCTTCGTTTTTTTCACATGCTTCTGCAAAGAAATAAACTATACGTTTGTATTTTACTGTGTAAACTAGTGGTTGGAAAATTAATCGCAGGTATTGTTTTTGGGTAATTCTTATGAATATCCTTGTGTAGGGCGGCTTCCTAGTGTAAATACTCCCGTCGCCAGAAAGTCCGTCACGCCACTAAGTTTTAGTTTTTTGCTGGTAGACAGCATGCAGACTCGATCAGTGCATTCTAGTTGGAATATTTATCTCGTGCAGTAACTTTTCGGTAAACAGCATTTCTAATAACAGGTATCTGTAAATACATCAACTTCAGTAGGGAAATTTATTTCTGTTTAATATCTTGCGGTCTCAGAATACAATGAGAAATCTGCACAGCGACTTCGAGTGTCACTTTATTCTGGTATATTCTTGTGTATATTTCAAACTCAGTAGCACCGTTTGAGACCTTATATCTATTTTATACAGAGTGCGATATGACTAGGGACCGTGCTTGTTGTGAGAGGACACCAGGAGAGTTGGCTGCTGCCCGTAACAGCTTGAAGCTGCGCTGGCTACACAAGCTTCTAGCTAATGCTCAAATTTGTGGTGACGTCGAGGCGCCAGTGACGAGATCTGCGACACCGTTGGTGTCACATGAATCCCCTGGTCACGTAGACGTCGCTGCGGCTTCTGACCGGTCCGTCTTCACTCCAGAGTGGGTGGTAGACAGTGGTGGGTTCGCGTGTCACAAAGCGTAAGGTCAAAGAGGGACCAGGCCATGCGGCTGGCTCCCTGCGTCTTAGCAGCAGGTACGAGGTGCTGCCCAGTGTTGATGATAACTCAGAGCCAGCACGAGATGCCTCTCCTGTTGGGCCAAGTGTCGGTCTTTCTGCCCAGTCCGGACAAGTACAGAGGGTAGGTATGCTTGTCATTGGGAGCTCCAATGATAGACGGGTAACGGAGCCGCTCAAGGAGGTAGCAAGCAAGGCAGGAAACAATTCCAGTGTGCATTCGGTACGTTTGCCGAGAGGTCTCATCCGTATTGTGGAGGAGGTCTGCCGGCGTCTATCGAGCGCACTGTGTGCAACCTGCAGCATGTAGTGCCACCAATCGGCGCGAATGACGCCTGCCGCTTAGGTTCTGAGGCCATCCTCGACTCCTTTCGGCGGCTGGCTGATTTGGTGAAGGCACGCGGGGTGCACGCTCAGCTGTCTATTTGTAGCATCGTACCAAGGGTTCATCGCGGTCCTCTTCAAATGGTTATAATGGCTCTGAGCACTACGGGACTTAACTGCTGAGGTCATCAGTCCCCTAGAACTTAGAACTACTTAAACCTAACGAACCTAAGGACATCACACACATCCATGCCCGAGGCAGGATTCGAACCTGCGACCGTAGCGGTCTCACGGTTCCGGACTGCGCGCCTAGAACCGCTCGACCACTCCGGCCGGCCGCGGTCCTCTGGTTTGGAATTTAGTGGAAGATCCAAACCAGAGGTTCAGATGACTCTGCGACAGTATCGGATGCTAATTTCTCAACCTACGCTATCAGGTTCAGAATTGTAGGATTCCCCTTAATAGGCCAGGTGTGCACTACGCGCAGGAAGGGGCTACTAGGGTAGTAGAGCACATGTAGTGGCCACATGGGGCTTTTTTAGGTTAGAGAATTCCTTTCTTGGGGTCAAAGAGCATTTGAATGTTTAATCAGACAAAGAGATAGAAAAGATTAATATGGTTTTAGTAAACTGCAGGAGGATTCAAGAAAAGTTCCCAGAATTAATATCGCTTACTGAAGGTTATAATGCACACATAGTAATGGGAACAAAAAGGTGGTTGAAACCAAACATCAATGACAACGAAATCGTAAGTTCAGATAGGAACGTTGGTCGTAAAGATAGGTTAGTCGCCAGTGATGGCGCAGAATACCATTGGTAATATTCCTGATCAAGCCGTTGTAGTAGTGGACGACTCCAACTTGCTAGGTATAGACTGGGTGTGTTATGCCATCAAAACTGGTGCCAGATTCAGGGATTCGTTGCTCTGGATGTCTTGTCCGAATATTACCTTGAGCAGATAGATAGAGAACCAACTCGTCTTACACCTCCTGGCAACGAACAGACCAGAATTTCTCGAATCAGTTAACGTAGAAGAAGGTATCAGTGATCATAAGGCTGTGACAGCATCTATGACGACGGATCCTACAAGGAATGGTAAGGAAGGTAGGAAGATGTATTTGCTCAGCAAGGATGACAGGATACAAATTTCAGAATATCTCAGCAGCCAGCACCAAATATTCGGTGATGAGGACGAAGATGTGGAGAACAAATGAACAAAATTCAAAAGTATCGTTCAATATGACCTAGACAAAGTTCCAAGTAAGGTTTTAAGGGATGGGAAAAATCCAACATGGTTTAATAGCCGTGGTAGAAAAGTGCTCCGTAAACAAAGTGCACTTCATCTCAGATTCGTGAGAAGTAAAAACCTAGCTGACAAACAAAAGCTGAACGAAGCGAAAATGAGCGTAAGGAGAGCAATGAGAGAAGCCTTCAATGATTTTGAAAGCAAGATGTTGTCAACCGACCTGAGAAAAAACCCTAAGAGATTTTGGTCGTGTGTAAAATCAGTAACGATAATATTTAATGAATATAGGTGAATGGTGCAACACTATTTGCCGGAAACTATGATTTACCACTGAAGATTAATTTTAATGAAGAATTCGTATTTATGTAATGAGCAATAGCTACTAATAAAATAGTAACTATTAAGCCCTCAGCGATCCATCGGTAAGCAGCATCTGCAGCCACAATATGAGACTACGAAGGCTTTCCCGGCGTAATAATTGATAATATTCTTCTCGGGTATGCCGCCGGATCATAACGTCTTCATGACACAATATTTCCGCGGCCATATTTAGGTGAGAGTGCTGATGCACGATCGTGTGTCATGAAGACGTTATGATCCGGCTGCATACCCGAGAAGAAAATTATCAGCCACAATATGAATTTATACTTCGGACTACCGTAGTGATACGCCCCTACTGTGCAATTAATTAACAAAGAAGTCGAAGCACACAGAAGCCATCGGAGCAGTGTACAGCCTATAAGCCGCACAATAGTGTAAGCATTTGAGAAGAGGCCGACACTACAGTCAGAACTGCCAGTGCTGATTCACTCACGCAGTGAGACGGCTTATGTTACCAGGTAGGTCTTTGCTCCTAGTGTTAGGTAAGCTCAGTTGACGCTTTCCTATTGTCGTGAACCCTCGACCTTCTTACAGCAAATATTTTGCAACGCTACCATTGCACTACTTGCTATATTTTGTGTTGATTTGTTTTCTGGTTATTGATGGGCGTTGAATGGCGTTGAATGGCGTTAGTTGTTACAGCTGCTTTGTAAATATTCTGTTGGGACCTGATAATTACATATTCTGTTACAAGAACAATCATCCGTGCTACGTAGCATACTATGAGTTAGGAACATTTTGAATTTTATTTAACTCTCATTCATGTAGCGTAATTTAGGCTCATGGACAGAATTTGTTCGGTAGTTATCTTTAAATAACAACCTTTCTTTAGTTACAATACTTAGGTTTACAAGCAATTTTCGTACTTTTTATGAACCAGTAAAATGCCATGTTACATGTTTTTTTAATTTATCGATACACTCCTGGCCATTAAAATTGCTACACCAAGAAGAAATGCAGATGATTAACGGGTATGCATTGGACAAATATATTATACTAGAACTGACATGTGATTAAATTTTCACGCAATTTTGGTGCATAGATCCTGAGAAATCAGTACCCAGAACAACCACATCTGCCCGTAATACCGGCCTTGATACGCCTGGGCATTGAATCAAACAGAGCTTGGATGGCGTGTACAGGCACAGCTGCCCATGCAGCTTCAACACGATACCACAGTTCATCAAGAGTAATGACTGGCGTATTGTGACGAGCCAGTTGCTCGGCCACTATTGACCAAACGTTTTCAATTGGTGAGAGATCTGGAGAATGTGGTTGCCAGGGCAGCAGTCGAACATTTTCTGTATCGAGAAGGCCCGTACAGGACCTGCGACATGCGGTAGTGCATTATGCTGCTGAAATGTAGGGTTTCGCAGGGATCGAATGGAGGATAGAGCCACGGGTCGTAAAACATCTGAAATGTAACGTCCACTGTTCAAAGAACCCTCAATGCGAACAAGAGGTGAACGAGACGTGTAACCAATGGCAACCCATACCATCACGCCGGGTGATACGACAGTATTGCGATGACAAATACACGCTTCCAATGTGCGTTCACCGCGATGTCGCCAAACACGAATGCGACCATCATCATGGATTCATCTGAAAAAACGACGTTTTGCCATTCGTGCACCCAGGTTCGTCGTTGAGTTCACCATCGCAGGCGCTCCTGTCTGTGATGCAGCGTCAAGGGTAACCGCAGCCATGGTCCAAGCTGCTGCAAACATCGTCGAACTGTTCGCGCAGATGGTTGTTGTCTTGCAAGCGTCCTCATGTGTTGACTCAATGATCGAGACGTGGCTGCATGATCCGTTACAGCCATGCGGATAGGATGCCTGTCATATCGACTGCTAGTGATACGAGGCCGTTGGGATCCAGCACGGTGTTCCGTATTACCCTCCTGAACCCATGTTCTGCTAACAGTCATTGGATCTAGACCAACGCAAGCAGCAATGTCACGATACGATAAATCGCAATCGTGATCTGCTACAATATGACGTTTATCAAAGTCGGAAACGTGACGGTACGCATTTCTCCACCATACACGAGGCATCACAACAACGTTTGTGTATGAGAAATCGGTTGGAAACTTTCCTCGTGTCTGCACGTTGTAGGTGTCGCAACCGGCGCCAAACTTGTGCGAATGCTCTGAAAAGCTAATCATTTGCATATATCAGAATCTTCTTCCTGTTGGTTAAATTTCGCGTGTACAGAACGTCATCTTCGTGGTGTAGCAATTTTAATGGCCAGTAGGGTATTTCATCTTCTATTGACTCAGTTCGCTTCATGACAAATTTAATTCTGTATTTTAATAAAGCCTGTCGCCAGGCGAACTACGGCGTTTACATGCTGCGTCTCCGCCAGTCGCGGTACCTAAAGTTAATCTCACAAGTTGCTCAGAACAGGCAGTCTCAGTGTGGCGCCACACTTTTCATGATGTGCCGCGTCCTAGGTGGTGCACGTACGTGGAACTAATTTGTGTTTCCACTAAAAGACTTTGAAATAGACCTGTCATCCGCCAATACTACATTTTCCACCACAGACAGCGCTGAAACCCGAAACTACTTGAACCATTTGAAACATTCCGTAGTATGGTATTCTTACTGTGAGCACACGATTTTAGCGACGACGTGCTGACACTCAGACAGTTCTCAGCAATTCCAGTTCGAGAATGTTATCAGCAGCTCCAGTAGTTCTTGGACAGATATCGCTCAGCTGTCGCCCATCTGTTATCAGTAGTCAACGCTGCAGTTGTCAACTACCTGCTGGTTATCTTTAGTGCTGACCAGTCTAAAAGCGTCGGAGCTTTGCTCCGACTTCTTTCTTCAATTGACAGACGAAGTGTGTACTTGTTGAGAGACAGAAATCACACATTCTGAACTTCATTTACCAAGTTAAATGCCACCCTTTCTCACAGAGCAAAAGCTGAGAATCTATTTTGTGGCCGTGTATTATTTTAATAAATGACAGCTATTCTACTCGCGCATCGTTAGTAGTTCAAATGGCTCTGAGCACTATGGGTCTTAGCATCTGAGGTCATCAGTCCCCTATAACTTAGAACTACTTAAACCTAACTAACCTAAGGACATCACACACATCCAAGCCCGAGGCAGGATTCGAACCTGCGACCACGGGACTGCTACGGTCGCAGGTTCGAATCCTGCCTCGTGCATGGATGTGTGTGATGTCCTTAGGTTAATTAGGTTTAAGTAGTTCTAAGTTGTAGGGGAATGATGAACTAAGATGTTAAGTCCCGTAGTGCTCAGAGCCATTTGAACCATTTGTCTTCGTCTGCTGCCACCTTTATGTTGGATACTCACCTTATGTGTGCGCAACACTACGTTTATTTATACTCACCCCAATCATATCACTATGACTTCCGCACTGTTTTCCACGCTATTTCTAAATATTTATTGATTTATTTCTACTATGTATAATTACCAGATGACTTCCATTTTTTCTTAACAGACCCAAGCGTACATTGTATTATAGTGATTTCATTTGATATACACTCCTGGAAATTGAAATAAGAACACCGTGAATTCATTGTCCCAGGAAGGGGAAACTTTATTGAAACATTCCTGGGGTCAGATACATCACATGATCACACTGACAGAACCACAGGCACATAGACACAGGCAACAGAGCATGCACAATGTCGGCATTAGTACAGTGTATATCCACCTTTCGCAGCAATGCAGGCTGCTATTCTCCCATGGAGACGATCGTAGAGATGCTGGATGTAGTCCTGTGGAATGGCTTGCCATGCCATTTCCACCTGGCGCCTCAGTTGGACCAGCGTTCGTGCTGGACGTGCAGACCGCGTGAGACGACGCTTCATCCAGTCCCAAATATGCTCAATGGGGGTCAGATCCGGAGATCTTGCTGGCCAGGGTAGTTGACTTACATCTTCTAGAGCACGTTGGGTGGCACGGGATACATGCGGACGTGCATTGTCCTGTTGGAACAGCAAGTTCCCTTGCCGGTCTAGGAATGGTAGCACGATGGGGTCGATGACGGTTTGGATGTACCGTGCACTATTCAGTGTCCCCTCGACGATCACCAGAGGTGTACGGCCAGTGTAGGAGATCGCTCCCCACACCATGATGCCGGGTGTTGGCCCTGTGTGCCTCGGTCGTATGCAGTCCTGATTGTGGCGCTCATCTGCACGGCGCCAAACACGCATACGACCATCATTGGCACCAAGGCAGAAGCGACTCTCATCGCTGAAGACGACACGTCTCCATTCGTCCCTCCATTCACGCCTGTCGCGACACCACTGGAGGCGGGCTGCACGATGTTGGGGCGTGAGCGGAAGACAGCCTAACGTTGTGCGGGACCGTAGCCCAGCTTCATGGAGACGGTTGTGAATGGTCCTCGCAGATACCCCAGGAGCAACAGTGTCCCTAATATGCTGGGAATTGGCGGTGCGGTCCACTACGGCACTGCGTAGGATGCTACGGTCTTGGCGTGCATCCGTGCGTCGCTGCGGTTCGGTACCAGGTCGACGGGCACGTGCACCTTCCGCCGACCACTGGCGACAACATCGATGTACTGTGGAGACCTCATGCCCCACGAGTTGTGCAATTCGGCGGTACGTCCACCCGGCCTCCCGCATGCCCACTATACGCCCTCGCTCAAAGTCCGTCAACTGCACATACGGTTCACGTCCACGCTGTCGCGGCATGCTACCAGTGTTAAAGACTGCGACGGAACTCCGTATGCCACGGCAAACTGGCTGACACTGACGGCGGCGGTGCACAAATGCTGTGCAGCTAGCGCCATTCGACGGCCAACACCGCGGTTCCTGGTGTGTCCGCTATGCCGTGCGTGTGATCATTGCTTGTACAGCCCTCTCGCAGTGTCCGGAGCAAGTATGGTGGGTCTGACACACCGGTGTCAATGTGTTCTTTTTTCCATTTCCAGGAGTGTATTTACTTTGCTGTATTTTGTAATAGTGACTACTAACAAAAGGGTCGGAATCTCGCAATAAATGTTTGGGTTTTACCCTATGAAACTTATTGTCTTAATCGATACGCATTGCCGACACTGTTGTTTGGTAAAATGAAATCTTTTCCACTTAAAATTGTTGGTGATAATTGTATTGCGTCCGTACATTTCTACACGAATCTTGCAGTCTGTGCCTGTTGGTCATGTCACTCAACTCGACGACAAAGGTCGAAAGCCCCTCCTCGTGCATCCACCAAAAACCATACCATCTTCAAGCTTCTGTTCAGACAAGTTGAAGAATAATATTTTTTGTAAAAATGTCTTCGAAACTCATATGGCAAACTAAGGTGACTGGGCCTACTTCTAAGCCCCCAATCCTGTCTCTCTATACGTGATACTCACGTAATAGTGACGAAATATACAGGTCACGTAGAAAGTCTCACTGCTATTTAACTTCCTTTTAAATTTTATGTTTGAGTTTTGTTTTGACAGTCTGCTACAATGTACAAGTGGAATACATTGTGACCAGTATGTCGATTTAGAGAGTCGCTTGAGTAGAACATTTGTCACTGCCGAAGGTGATTTGATGACAAGACGCCCACTATGCACCGCTCGCTGTCACCGCCCACCACGCACCGACCACTATATGCAGCGAACAGAGAGCTTGGGAGACAGATCACGTGTTAATTGTTGCCCGCTGCCTGGAACGCCGGCTCCAGACCAGACCATCTCTTTGCTTGCAGTTTGTAGCTAGCAATGGCATGATCGTAGCTCCTTATGTCAGATTTTATTCCGACACGCAGTTAACTAATAAACGTAGGCTTCCGCGGCCATTGTCACATTCAATAAAAATTTTCTAGGTTTCTGACCGCATTGGCAATGTATACAGGGTGGTCCATTGATAGTGACCCGGCCAAATATCTCAAGAAATAAGCGTCAAGCGAAGAAACTACAAAGAATGAATCTTGTCTAGCTTGAAGGGCGAAACCAGATGGCGCTATGTTTGCCCCGCTAGATGGCGGTGCCATAGGTCAAACGGATATCAACTGCTTTTTTTAAAAATAGGAACCCCCATTATTATTACATATTCGTATAGTACGTATAGAAATATGAATGTTTTAGTTGGGCCACTTTTTTCGCTTTGTGATAGATGGCGCTGTAATAGTCACAACCATATGGCTCACAATTTTAGACAAACTGTTGGTAACAGGTATGTTTTTTAAATTAAAATACAGAACATAGGTCCGTTTGAACATTTTATTTCGATTGTTCCAATGTAATAAATGTACCTTTGTGAACTTATCATTTCCGAGAACGCATGCTGTTACAGCGTGATTACCTGTAAATACCACATTCGTGCAATAAATGCTCGAAATGATGCCCGTCAACCTCAATGCATTTGGCAATACGTGTAACGACATTCCTCTCAACAGCGAGTAGTTCGCCTTCGGTAATGTTCGCACAGGCATTGACAATGCGCTGACGCATGTTGTCAGGCCTTGTCGGTGGATCACGACAGCAAATATCCTACAAATTTCCCCACAGAAAAAATCCGGGGACGTCAGATCGGGTGAACCTGCGGGCTGTGGTACGGTGCTTCGACGACAGATCCAACTATCATGAAATATGGTATTCCATACCGCTTCAACCTCACGCGAGCTATGTACCGGACATCAATCATGTAGGAAGTACATCGTCATTCTGTCATGCTGTGAAACATCTTGTACTAACATCGGTAGAACATTACGTAGGAAATCAGCATACATTGCACCATTTAGATTGCCATAGATAAAATGGGGGCCAATTATCCTTCCTCCCATAATGCCGCACCATACATTAACCCGCCAAGGTCGCTGATGTTCCACTTGTCGCAGCCATCGTGGATTTTCCGTTGCCCAATAGTGCATATTATGCGGCTTACGTTACCGCTGTTGGTGAATGACACTTCGTCGCTAAATAGAACGCGTGCAAAAATCTGTCATCGTCCCGTAATTTCTCTTGTCCCCTGTGGAAGAACTGTACACGATGTTCAAAGTCGTCGCCATGTAATTCCTGGTGCATAGAAATATGGTACAGGTGCAATCGAGGTTGATGTAGCATTCTCAACACCGACGTTTATGAGATTACGGATTCTCTCGCTATTTGTGTGCTACTGATGTGCGGATTAGCCGCGACAACAGCTAAAGCACCTACTTGGGCATCATCATTTGTTGCAGGTCGTGGTTGACGATTCACATGTGGCTGAACACTTCCTGTTTCCTTAAATAACGTAACTATCCGGTGAACGGTCAGGATACTTGGATGATGTCCAGGATACCGAGCAGCATACGTAGCACACGCCTGTTGGGCATTTGGATCACAATAGCCATACATCAACACGATATCGACCTTTTCCGCAGTCAGTAAACAGTCCATTTTAACACGGGTAATGTATCACGAAGCAAATACCGTCCGCACTGGCGGAATGTTGCGTGATGCCACGTACTTATACACTTGTGACTATTACAGCGGCATCTATCACAAAGCGAAAAAAGTGGTCCGACTAAAACAATCATATCTCTTTACGTACTACACGAATATGTAATAAAACATGGGGATTCCTATTTTAAAAAATGCAGTTGATATCCGTTTGACGTATGGCAGCGCCATGTAGCGATCCAACCATAGCGCCATCTTGCTTCCCCCTTCAAGCTAGACAAGTTTCGTTCTTTGTAGTTTTTTCGTTTGCCGCTTATTTCGTGAGATATTTGGCCCGGTAACTATCAATGGATCACCCTGTATAACTACAGACTTTACGGTCCCTGTTGCAAGCGACCTTTTCAAGGTGTTATTGTTTCGTAAAAACTTATGGCATGGAATTAACTTCATTTTATGACCACCATGAATGCCAAAGAACTTAGCTAACCAATCTGGTTGAGACAATTTGTACTCCAGATGAGGCATAAACGTCTATTTTTTTCATCTATGCCTCGTAATTTAACGGTCACTAAAGGATTCCCACACAGGGTCCACTCTTCAGCCTACGCACTGTGATGACGTTATTATAAAGAACATTGAGATCGTATTGAAGAATAGCGAACTAACACTTACGGTGTGTAGACGTAATATCAATCCTATTACAAAATCAGATGAGACTGATGTGACTTACTTTAGGTATATATTAAGGATATTTCTAGATTTTTCCAAAATTCTCCATAGTGTACCTACGGAAACAAACATTCGTACAGCAGACTGTTCGAATGGTTATATACTGGAAGTACTACCAAATCAAATTTGGAGAGAAATTCGGCGATGTGAGGAGGATATATGATTGGAATGACGGAATGACAACAGAGATAATAATAGCGTGGAGAGATGTGGAGAAAGCAAAACCCGTAAATCTATCCCACAGGATTTTTCCGCAAGAGGACTTTATCAAGTAGTCAAGGAGATAGGAAGTAGGAAAAATGTGAAGTACTAAAGGCTTATTGTAATCTACTGAATGGCTGGCAAGATCTTTAGAGAAATGTTAAGGAACTGACTAGAAATAAATTTTTTTTGCTTTCACGAAGGAACAGGATAAAGTGATAGCGGAAGTGGATATAGCCCAGCAGATCTTGTACAGGTTGTCAAATGAGAACATCAGCTACCGCTTCATACCGGGGTTTACAGACCCTCTAAAATTAAAATCTATGCATAAAATCATCGAGTATGCACGGTTCTCATCAGAGCCACATTCGATTTATAGAAGATATTACTTTGTTTACTACAGGTCCAAAAGAGATTCAGCAAAGTATGGAAGAACTTAACCTAGATAATATGAAAATAGGCTTGAAGATTATTGAGCATAAGATCAAAATGATGTAGCTCAGTAAGCTAATAATTAGTGCCCAGTACTTGTTTCTTCAATCACTTTGGTGTCGATTCTTGGATTTTACTCTGAGAAATTGTTGTCTGCTGTTATTGTATAATGTAACTAAAGGTCATTGACTAAAATGAGTCAAGATTTAAAAGTTCGTTGCGTTAATTTTATTGACATGTAATTCTCCAAATAAAAATATTTTTCTTCTGTTTTAATATATGCATGATTACACAATATTGGTGGGGACAGAGCCATTGGAGACATTATAGCCAACTGATCTTAAATAGTACATTTTCAATTTGTGGAAATTGTCTTCGGAATGAGATTATCACTCTGCAGCGGAATGTGAGCTGATATGAAACTTTCTGGCAGATTAAAACTGTGTGCCGGCAGATTAAAACTGTTGTCCGACTGATTAAAACTGTGGTCCAGCATACAGTTTTAATCTGCCAGTAAAGTTTCAAAAACTGTCTTATTTAATTTATAGTATGAATTAAAGTTCTTACACGTATTAAAGGGTTGTTGAAAATAATTTATTTTTAGATTAATCTTTGGTTTAAGAATACATGTCTTTTTGGGTACAGGTGTTGAATCCACTTGCCAGCGCCTTCCTGTCCCCAGCTCCGCGCCAGCTGCACTGATTCAATGGTAACAGATCATGGCTCAGAGGGTCTGAGAGCTGTCAAACTGGTAAATACAGGTGAGATTAAATTTATCGTCGTAAAATTGTATTTTTTGTTCAGCAAAATTCTTCTGGGCTTGTGACAACATTGACAGCGCGTAAAATAGTCCAAAGTTTCGGCAAAGTGATTTTGCTAACAATTTTGTTGACTGTGACAGCAGCCATGGTAGCCAACACTTTTAATGTATTTTTTGTTCTGCAGTGAACACATAGTGCTCAATGGGGCGATCGCTCTGTTGTAGAAATAATCCCAAGCCAAGATTGCAGCGGCCTTGTACCAAATAGTTTTATCTTGTGATTTGGATTTTACATATCTTATGGAAAAGAATGACCATCAGAGCGTTTGTTATTAATTTTTTGTGATAATGATTTTATATCAGCTGGTCTGCCTCATGTATCGTTATATTCAAATGGTTTATAAATGTTATTCTACATTCAGGTCCGATGATGGCACCTTTAGTGTGTTGAAATCAGTTATAGAGTAAACAGTATTTAAGTGACCTTGGCTTCTGAATTATTTCTATTTATTTTTTGTTTGTTTGGTTTTTGCTGCTGCATACTGTTGAAGCTTTTTCTGTTCACAGCTGATACTGTTTTCAGTTAAGGAGATCACGTAAGTGTCACTGACAGGCATCTCCTCCAGGAGTTAAAGATACGTGGCCAAGTGTTTGAAGACACCATGGATGCCTGTTGGTTTATAAATGTTAATCTACATTCAGATCCGATGATGGCACCTTTAGTGGGTTGAAACCGGTTATCGAGTAAACAGTATTTAAGTGATCTTGGCTTCTGAAATATTTCTATTTTTTGTTTGTTTGTTTGTTTTTTGCTGCTGCATACTGTTAAGGCGTTTTCTGTTCCCAGGTGGTACCATTTTCAGTTATGAAGACCATATAAGTATCTCCTCCAACAGTTAAGGATACCTGTCCAGCTGTTTGAAGACACCATAGATGCAATGTCTCCGCGGTACAGTCGATTGCCCGTTGGAGCCGAGTCTCGCTACTAAAGCCCTACATCTACTTGGTGAAACTACATCAGCAGCAGCAGTAGTTATCACTTGCTACGCACGCTCATGCGGAAGCAAGTGGCGGTGGTCGTTCCAAGCGCCAACACGCGACTGTCACTCACTGAGCGGTGCAAGGGATGCACGGTCCTACCACACATGGTATGACAAGCGAGCAGTGTGACACACATGGTGCATCAGATACATGGCACTGTAAGGCCAAACAAGAACTGTATCATAGTAAGGGGTAGAGAGGCGAAACGTCATAGTAACGTGGCTGTGCGTTACATACTGCTGCATAGTCTAAGAGTGAAACCAAAAAATTTAAATTACTTTTCCAAACCTTATCAGTGTATTCTTAAGTATATTGATACTAAAATTGTAAAGTCTCATAATGATCAAGTGAATATGTTGAGCAAAATATACGATCTTAAAAAAATGAAGTTGCTGCCGATAATAAAAATAGGGAACCACAAATTATTCTGAATATGTAGATGTATGTCCCAATTAAAAGTTACAACTTTCAACTTGAAGAAAGCAAAATGTTTTTTAAAATCGGGTTTTTACGAAAAACTGAAGCAGCTAAATATTCGACTCAGAGAGCCGAAAATTCATATGTAACTTCCGTTTCATGTAAAAATATTAAATATGTGACAGCAATAAATTACCTTTGTTACTTTCGAAGTTACATACTAAAAACCAAACTTGGAACAAAAACGTTCTTGTTCATGTCAGATTAAGTATCTTTTGTATTTTTAACAGAAAATTTTAATTACAGCACTCTAATAAATCACGCAATAATACAGCTGTACCAAGCTTCATGACTGTGTTGTAAATAACAATGATTACAAGGCCTCTTAAAGACGCAGTTCAGAGCTCATGTTCTACTGTCAGTTCCATTCTAACTGTGAAACTTAACTCTCTTCATTCAAAATTAAGAAGATTATAAATTGTTGAATGACAGAGCTATTAACTGATAAGTGTCCGAGAAAGGTGCCATTTAGATGCTGCTACCTGTGTCTAGGACAGCTGACAGCAGATATTCCGTTTGGCGGTCAGCTGCTCCCCATGTATAAATACAGCCAGAGAGGCAGTGGAAAGAGATACGTCGCTCCAGTCAGCCACCTGCTTGCGTTGTGCCTTGGATGACGTCAGGGTTGGACAGACTTGAACGCATTTTCGGTAAAAGTAGGGAGTGAACTTGCGAGGACAGTCCACCGTCCTCGATTGCTTAGATTTCACGGAACTAACTATTTGTGTGCCGCCGGAAATGTTGAAAAACCACATGACACGTGGCCAGATTATTTTCCACTTTTAAGGCGAGCAACTAATTGTTGGCGATTAGAAGTCTGGGAGATAGCCCACTTTACTTAGAACTTCCCGCAGAGGTCGTCTCGGAACTGTTAATGGTGCTGTTTGTCATAGGCGTATTAGACGGAATAGTGAGACAAGTTTTGTGCTAGCGAACTTTCACGGAATCTGTTAGTCATTTCAAACTCAAAAATTTTATTTATAGGCATAGTTCCTAAGCCCACTGAGTAAATAACAAGTACGAACATGTCTCCGCAGTATCCTTTCTTTCAGGACTGCTAGTTCTGCAAGGTTCGCAGCAGAGCTTCTGTAAAATTTGGAAGGTAGAAGACGAGATACTGGCAGAAGTAAAGCTCTGGGTACCGGCCGTGAGTCATGCTTCGGTAGCTCAGTTGGTAGAGCACTTGCCCGTGAATGGCAAAAGTCCCGAGTTCGAGTCTCGGTCGGGCACACAGTTTTAATCTGCCAGGAAAGTTTCAAGTACGAACATTTCAGTTCATTGTGCTCAAAGAGTAATGTGCACTTACAGACTGGAAACTATGGTCAATAATTTCTCCATCGCTTTCTGAATAGCCTCAAAAATGGTTTCCAGGTTCTTGTATACGGCAAAGGCAGGTGTAAAGCACGCACAGACAACTTAGGTGTCTTTTCATAGCTACATAACGAATTATCGACAAACTGGATTATTATTCGCCGTCCCACAACTGGCGTTTCGCACGTGTGAATTGGCAGTAATAGAACTGAGAATATTTAGTAACGTAACAACATGTGTTCTATGGATGATGAGGGATTTCTGGCTTTTGTCAAATTCATTAACATTTACGACAGATGTCTAAAATACGTTGTCGGGTACATCCCTTTACTGACGCTGGGAAGTATGGCTACCACAGTGATGGGAGAGTATTAAAAGAAATATGTTGTGAACTCACAATACATCTGTATTACGGCATCAGCTCGGAGAATATGATTCATCAGTTATCCAGATGTGTTCTTTATTCTATGTTAAAACACTACATAATTTTGGCAGGTATGACTCCATTATGAAGTTATCAAAAATATTACGCCGTGCCGAAACCTGGGTCAAAAGACTCCTTTTTTGCGACCGAGGGCTGCTGTTACTGTTAAGTTTTTCAGCGTATTGTCATAGCATTGGCTTAGTTGTGGAGTATCTTTGCGGGCAGTTGCGCCTGCAGAGAGTCGAACGCGGGACTCGGTACTGTTATGTGTAGCTCTGCATGTGAGGGGCTTTTTTAGTATTCAGGTTGAAGTGTTGCCACAAATGCTGTTACAGTAATGTGATGAAATATGGAAGTGATTCAGAGGAAAGTGTGTCTAGAAGTAATGAAAAAATGATCAGTGCCGTCAATAACGTATTTATGTATCCTCTCGTTGCGTGATGCACAGCATCGATCATCCTCGCCGTGTTCCGTCTCCCAGAATGAACTAAAGTGAGTCAGTAGAAATTAGCTACCATAAAAGAGTGCAGTCAAGTGCCAGTGTCTTGTAGCGGGCTTGCGAACGTGCGTTCTGTCATCGCGTTCCGCATTTATCAACAATCAGCCGCGCCGTGACGATTACGCGCACGCGCGTACAAGTGAGAACTGAAAAATTAACTCTACGAACTGTGTTATATCATTACTAGTGACAAGGAGGACTATTGCCAGGTATCTGTGTGTGTGACGAATGTAAGAACTTTCGTTCGATCATTCGGCTTCCGCATCATCAACAATCACCCGCGTCGTGTCGGTTACGCGTACGCTCGTCTGAATGATATTGTGAACAGATAAACATCAAGACTGTTAATTGGGTTGAAAATTTACGGTTTAGAGTGTAAACAGTGCAACCTGTGGTTTCCACATCGTCTCAGAATATAGATGTTCTTATCAGACATAGGACAGTGTCGTGCTTTAACGTTGAGTGGCTCCCCTAAACTCGCTTGCATATTTCGATAGATAATTTCAGGCAAGCCAGCAGCAGTGTGGAGCAGAACAGTACGACCGCCGCGGTATTACCAGGTACGTGGTGTGGACAGAGGACACGGTCACGAAACGAGAACTCAGTTTAAGGTACACCCTACTCATTTGTACTTCCGGGCGTGTTACAAGTTTACTTTCTAAACGGTAGCTGTCCAAGCAGCCATGTTCCAGACGTTTAAATGAAGCACACACACATGGACAACTCATGCGTCATATAGTCCTTACTCACAGAAGTTCATTCAGTAAAGTGTTGTTTAGAGGCGAGCTCTCGCTTCTGGATCGTATGCCTCGGTCGCAAGAAGACTGTAAATTTTCTTGTTATTTTGTTCTGCAAAAGTTTTCGCTCTCACAGAACACGTAATGTGGTAAGATCCTCATAAACAATTGCCTAATGAAAGTGTTTAACATTTTAACTATAATTAGAGTGTGTGTGCGTGGGGGGAGGGGGGGGGGGGGGAGGTTTGGAACACAAAACGCTTTTGCGGTACTTTAGTGCCGAAGCGTTGGTCCATAAGAAAACATACAGCATTTTTCTGTTTGGTTAACATCTTATTTGTTTTCCACATATTTGTCACACCTGTTTCGATTACTGCACCTGTTGTTCCTTAGGAAAACACACAGCATATTTCTGTTAAGTTTTAAATCTTATTTCTTTTCCACAAGTTTGTCATATCTATTTCGATTACCGCACCTGTCCCTGACATTTCAATTGCAACCATTTCTCACTCTTTATGTTCTGCGTTTCCGTTGCTCTTCTCAGCACTGCTGTCGTAACCAACAGAATGAATATTGACAAGAAGTCTCATAGACTGTCATTATATAGTAGAGACGTGAAGCGTGCCAAAGTGCCGCACGCCACAGCTATCTGCCAGTGATGAGCAATACCAGCCCACACAGTAGCGTACGTTCAGTCCGGTAGTCACTGTCCCATTAGGTTGTGTGTGTATGTTCCACTTAAAGTTTAAAGCTGAGGGCAAGCCACGTGCTACACTTCTTCACCAGCTGTCTAAACAGCATCGCGTCCGCGTTCTGTCGCTGCAGCGACTCCACGTTCATGTAGTTGGTGCTGTCGGTGGCATTCCTGCCCTGTCTCCCAGCACAGCCCGAGCACAATGAAACGTGAACAAATGCTTGAGTGAGTTTTTAAGTTAAGGTCTTTTTAAAAGAAGGAGAATATAGTCTATTCATCCATTTTCTATGGATTATGGAAAGGCCTTTGTTGTTTTGCTTGAGAGACACGGTTATGAAGCTGAAGACACATTATCGATAATTAGGCTTGAAAAAGAACAAGCAGCTGGACAGATATGTTGAGAAATTTCAACAAATAATACGAAGAACATAATCATGGATGACTTTTGACTTCAGCTGGGTTTGTTGCCTACTGCTTTTAATATTTAGTATAGACGACTCCATCCGAAAACGGAATGAAAGAGCACCAGAATGGGCTGCTATAAACAAGAATAAATATCCAGAATGAGATTTTCACTTTGCAGCGCACACTCCGCTGCAGAGTGAAAATCTCATTCTGGAAACATCCCCCAGGCTGTGGCTAAGCCATATTCTTTCTTTCAGGAGTGCTAGTTCTGCATGGTTCGAAGGAGAGCTTCTGTAAAATTTGGAAGGTAGGAGACGAGATACTGGCAGAAGTAAAAGCTGTGAGTACCGGGCGTGAGTCGTGCTTCGGTAGCTCAGATGGACTTGCCCGCCGTAAGGCAAAGGTCCCGAGTTCGAGTCTCCGTCGGACACACAGTTTTAATCTGCCAGGAAGTTTCAAGAATAAATATATTAACATACAGTTATATGCGAATGATATTGTGTTAATGGCAAATTATGATGACGAACTACAACAATTAATGCATTGTTTAAACTTTTGAAAAGGATTATAAATTTAAGACAGCACTACATAAAACTAAGGCGATGGTATTCCATGGGAAGTGTAAGAAAACAAAAAAAGACTTTAATTCAGGATGATATTTAGGACCAAGTTTAACAGTTCATTTACTAGGGAGCCATATCTCTTCTGATGGAGATAAGAATGTAGATATTTAATTACACAGATATGAGAGTGGATGGGGTAGAATCATACATTAAACAAATACACAAAGAATAACGGAAATGAAATTGCGTAAGTTGATAGCCATAACTGTTCTACTGAAACCTGTGTTATGAACAGAAAAGATTCTAGACAAGTTCAGGGTTGAAATGAGATTTTTAAGAAAAATCAAAAGTTACAATAAACAGGACAGGATTCCTAATGAAAACATAACACAAAAGCTCATTATTTCTGCAGTAAATGACAAAATAAAGGAACACAGACCAAACGGGCCAGATCATCTGGAACGATTGAAAGAGACGAGGATTCTAAAGATGGCCTGACAATACAAACCGAGATGAAAGAAGGACAGCGAGTGGCCATTTAAAAGATTGAGCTAATTCTTCCATCATTTTGTTTTTGAATTGACCTCCACTGACATTCTGCTAAATTGAGCAAATGAACGAACAGGACGCGCTGTAGTAGATAATGTTAACGGCACTGATGGGAAAGAGGTAGGGAGCTTAAGGTGTAGCGGTAGGCGTAGCGCATCGCGCTGACACGCACTGCAGATTCGCAGCCAATACGCAAAAGAGTGCAAGCGCGTGGAATTCGTGTGGTGGTAGTTAAGCCTCTCGAGAAGCGTTCACACGGCCGCGTTATCAGGCAGGATAGCGTCGGTCAACTTCGCTAACTTCCGCCAACGTTCGCGAGGGCTATTCGCCCTGTCTGTTGAACGCTGAAGTCGCTTTTACATCTCTCGGGTAGGCCACACGCCTGCTGGATTCTACTCGCTGCCCGTGAAAAGGTAGATACAGCCGTTTGTCGCGAGTCACTCCCCAGTGTGAAAAACAACATGGGCCTGCTACAGGATAGATGTTTTTTTTACGATCTCACTTGCTTCAAGGGCAGCCTCATCTCGGATACAGGATTTACGAAAAGACCACACCGATCTTAATCTGGGAGTAGATATCACAGAGCTGTAAGAAAAGGTCTGGGAACTTGAACACCGCACTAATTTATAACAATGGACGGAAAATTATGATGAGCAGATAAGGATAGAATATAGTCACGAGTCTAAAAATGGTGAGGATATGAAGATGAAGAGGTATTGTAGCCCTTTACACAATATTATTATCGGTGTCATACAAGGGATTTGTCTGTTAAATTACAACACAGACTCCTGATACCGTGTTCCTTCAGATTATGTACCTGCTGACCAGTAGTAAGTTAGCTAGTACTACTGCAAAGGCTACACGAGAAGGCGGCTTTTGTATTCTTTTCATGGCAGTATTGTTAGTCCATATTTGTCAGAAAATAAGAAAGAGTTAACTAGCAATAAATATTTCTCAGTTCAAGATATGTTAACCACAACCTTAAATATGCTCTGATTATCTATCATAGCCATGCTCAAAATAGCTGGGATGAATATACTAGTTGACTTCTTTTTTCATTCAATTCCACAGTGCGTGTAGCAAGTTGAAAGTTAACCCTATGGGGACTATATAAATGATTGAGAATGAAGCAAAATTTACTAAGGTTCTAACAACAATTATTTGTCAAAAGAAAAAAAAACAGACATAAATTATGCTAAACAAGTTATTGATTGAATACCATAAATAACTAACAGGTGGTTTAAGACCACAGTGGACAAGGATTCTGGGTGGCAGAAGTCAAGTACTCTGGCCCTAAAAATTTTGATAACGCAATCTGAATTGATCTGATGGTGAGCAGACTTTGATTGTTCATATCTACAAAACTTTGTCCACATAGTTGCAGCTGAGAGCAAACGTCGATTGGGATCTACAATGCTGGAGTGGCAGTATGTTACCCTGTTTGCTTCGTGTGGTGATGTAACTTGCAGTTGGCGAGATGTGTGTGGAGGAGGCGAGATGTGAGGCGCCACCTGTGAACCGATCGAAGCCACGAAAGAAATGCAAAAATCTCACGGCCTAGCGATCAGGCCAACGGATCGCAAATTACAATCAGATCCCTGAAATCATGGTAGATTTCAGTGTGTGACACACCCTTTCACTGGACGTACCAAGGACCAATTTGGCTCACCTATATGACAAAGCGCACCAGGATGCCAAACATCAAGACTGGTAAACCTAAAACGAATACGTGTCCCATCAACAAACGAGTAGTCCGAGGTGTCTGAAGTTACACTGTCAATACTTTAAGAACTTCACCAAAGGCTCCCCAGTCTAAAATACTTGCAAATGAAGTCAGTCACAGGACAGGTCCCAAGCACCAACCAGACATGCCAGAGCATCGACCAGAAGTCTTCTTCCAGACTTAAGTCCAGCACCTGAGTGCCTCCAGCCTATTCAGAAAATAAAATCCGTTTTGCCGCAAAGTGCGTGAAAGGCACTGCCTTCACGCCATCGTAAGCCAGTCACAGGGCTCTAGAGCGCCTGTATACAAACTGAATGTTGTTAATCGCCTAGTCGTAGTTCATCTTAATGATGTCAGCATTTGTTTTCTCTGGCAAGACATCATCGATAGAACATAGATTGGAGGACAGACTGTTAACTGGATAAGCAAACATTAATTTAACATGACGTTGAAAGAGGACAAGTTACTCTCTCACCTTTATTCCACATACAGAAAATTATTGAAGATTTTATTACAAACCGACACACCGTGAGAGAGACTCTAGAAAGTTAATAGCCTTAGCAGATGTTGATGAAGCCTGGAGGGGCGCATAAAGCAAGAGGTATTTTTGTGGTTCTTAGCTCATAGAAACGGCAGTTTGGGAGTTGGAATCGATTGGTGGTGAGCACATCCCTCACTAAATCCTGCCTTCAGGCCCAGAGCCGTACAGAACTGACAGAGCAGCCCCTCATCGAGATAGGCCTTCAACATAACAGTGCCATGATACCTGCATTGGCGCCAGACAAAACCTGGGCTGGGGGCGACGGACTGAAGGAACATATCTACACAGTGGAACCATAAACGGGGCATTGTGTGAAGAGCCATGCATAATAAAAAATCGTGTTCACCGATACTGCAAATAGGCCTGTGAACCGCTTCCATTAACCACCTCAGTTGTATAAGAAACTCCGGCGTCTGAGAAAGGCTTAGAGATAGAATATTTATTACACTTCATAGCTAGGACTAACAAGCTCCAAGGAACAGGCGATTTAGATAAAGATGTTTAAGATTGTATCTGTTCGCTTGTTGGTGTGGAAAGCAGCATGACTTGGAAGAAAATCATCTTCCCCCTCCGTGAAAACTTTAAAAAGTTAGTAATTAGTGGTTTCTTTTTTTTCCGAAACACTGGTTTCTTTACTCTGGCCCTGGTTCTACATGAGTTTGTACTGCTGTGTGGGCGTGAAGATTTAGCCCTGCATACGCATGCAGTGCAAATATGCTTCGTCCTATGAGGCATTGCGGATGGGTGACTGGTTCCACAGTGTGGATGTGAGTAGTGTACACAACAGAAGCCGAAGCACCATGGTAGCCTCAGTGACAAAGCAGAGACAAGTCCTTAAGTATTAAGACCTGCGGGCATTGTATGTGTTACCAAGTGGTAGCTGTAATGTAGAATGTCTCAAAATGTTGCCTGACTTACTCCAAGCTGGTGGGCAATGTGATTGGTGCCGATACCAGGCTCATTGTCAAACAATCTCCACCTTGAAGGGAGTGTAACTTCCTTGGAAAGCATTTTCGACCATTCGTCTATGCTATCTTTCTTGCTTCTTATTCTCCATGAGATCGTTTCCTACAGCTCATCTCCATTTACGACAATGGTCGTGTTTTAATGTCGTTCTTATAGACTATGTCGTCAGTTAATACTATCGTAAATTCTCTCGTTTGCATGCAAAGAGGAGCGACAGAATATTAATATTTTGGTAGTCAGTGAAAAAATGCACTTTACAACATCTGCTTTCGTTGCTCGACTGTAAAATTTTTTCCCTGATTTCGGTGGTTCCTTTGGTCTCACACTGACTGTACTGGTTACTGTCTTTGAAAACGTATTTAAAATTAATATCTGAAGCCTAAGAATTAATTTATGGTTTGATATTACTGTAATGGGTAAGCAGCGACTTCGATAAAAGGTTTGTGCAAAATGGACGGGAAAGGAATTAGTGATGAAACATATCTAGCCACAAGCGATTGAATTAGACACCTAAAAAAAATTACGTCATTAATAAGTGTATAATAATCGTTATGTGTCTGTGTCGTGAAGCTAATATTCAGGTTTCTATTCATTCATTCGTAATCTAATACTGCAGATATGAAAACACGAACGTAAATGAAAAGTATATTCAAATTATTTTAAAATGTTACTGAGGAAGCTATTTATATAATCGAATGTTTTGATAACAATTTTTTCGAAAATGTATTCATAATATGCTCAGATTTGGGTTCCATACGTTTTCAGAATCAGAGTCGACCAAAGTGCACAGGATATGCGGAAAGTAAACGTACTGACAAGAGAATATTAACGGCGACACTGTTAAATTACGACTATTAGTCTCTTGAATTGTAGCTTGAATTGTAGCTGAATGATTTGCATAATTTGGCATATGTGTAGAACGCTGCTGCTGCAGTGACGCATTGCGTCAGTGGGGCTTCAAATAAATAAACATCATACCTGCACTCAACCGCTGGCCTCTGGTGCGCGTACAGTCGTTTTAGTATCACCACGGTAGGACATTCTGCATCATATACAGCGTGTAACAGGTGTAAGTCCTGGTAAATCTCTTGGCCACTGAGGACGGTATTCTGAATGACCAGTATTTAGTCATTAAGAAATTAATAATTAGGACTCTTAAGAGTAATATACTCTTAGACTGATTAGTATGTCCAAGTGCCTGCGGCAAGTACAAACCAGCAACACCTATGTTCCCTTGAGCAGTCAGCTCCGTAGCAAAGGACAGGAAACACCCTTCAACCAATTCTCTGTATACTGCAAAGCGGGATGACATCCAATTACGTCGTTAGCAGAGAATAACGCTACAGTAGATGGTTTCTCTTACTCTTGTACGAACTTAAATTATCGATGAGCTTCATATGAATAATGTTTTTGCGAATAACGGTCTTCTGATGAAATGCAACTACGGAAGTAATTTTCCTTAGAGTTATGTAAATTACGCCAGAGGTTTTATGATGTGCGTTCAGAAGTATGGGGAAATATGCAATATTGCGTGTTGTATTAGACCGATTAGCGCAATTTTTCGTTGTTGTTTTCGTAAACATATCTGAAATGTATATGTTGGCTTGTAGCTATACTGGATGTTTAGTCTGATGTCAGTCGTTAAGAATATTACATGTGTTTGCTGACAAGTGGCAATCTTTGATTTGTTGCAGTAAATTTTGCTATAAAATGGAATAAAATCTAACTCAGTTGTAGAAACGTTGAATAGTGCTTTTGGTGATTCTTCTGTGAGTAAAAACAGGATCTAGGAGCGATATAAGCATTTCCAAGGTGGTCGTGAAGAACCTGAAGGTGACGACCCACCAAATCAGCAGGCAACGAAAACTTGGAAAAAGTGAAAGAAATGATTATGAAAAGTACCCGAATCACAGAGAAATTGCTGATGACGTTGGCTTCTCAACTCTCTCACGCCATGACATGTTTCGTGATGTTTTGTGTATGAGACGTTTGACATCAAAATTTGTGTCAGACGTGTAGAATTTCGAGCAAGAACAAAAATGTAAGTTGCTCAGGAGTCGCAAAATGGTGGCCATAAGTAGGTGAATGATAGTCAACTAAATTAGGAATGGTGGCCACCTAGGGGAATGACAGCCATCTAGTTCGGTAATGGTTACCACCGGTGGTTGGAGGGGGGGAGGGGGGGGGGGAATGTGGCCATCCAGAGAGGAATGGTGGCTCCCTTGGGAATGGCTAACACCTGTCAGTAGAGTACTGACTACCTACAATGACCACCTAAGAAGAAAAGTGACCAGGAAAAGGGGGGACTGAAGGCCATCTAAGGTAATGGCAGCCACATAGTAGGGGAAAGATAGTGGTGACAACCTAGGGAGAATGGTGGCTATGCAAAGGAAGGATGGTGGTCACCTAGGGTAATGGTAGCAATCTATTATGGGGATAATGACTACCTAATGGGAATGGTGACCACGCAGAGAGAATGATGGCCAGGCAAAGGGGGAATGGTGGTACCTAGGGAAGTGGTTGCCACCTAAAAGGGCAATAGTGATGTCCTAAACGGAGTGGTGGCTACCTAGGGAGAATGGTGACCAGGCAAACGGGCAACATGGCTACGTAGTATCTGAAAGGTGGCCACCTAGGGGAATGTTGGCCACATTTAAATGTAAGGTGCTTCACAATATTTTGACGATTTCAAATTGGAATAAGAAGCACTAAAACAATACGGCGACAGTGGCGCCGTATATTAGTATTTCAGAGGCTCAAGCTTCATCCCATACAAAGATAAGATCAGAAAACAAATCTTACTAGTCGGAGCAACATTGTGCTTTCACAGTAGAGTACCAGATGTGGCGCAGCGAATGTGGCATGCTCGTGCAACTTGCCTTTCCTAAGAATTTCAAGGTTCAGCCTTGATATTCATCTCTTGCTCGTGGAGAAATGTAGAACTGGTTAAGAAAATTCTGTGCAACTCCCAGTGTCTCGAATCGAAAGTCAAACAGTCAGCTGCCTCATTCTCCTGATTGAACCATGCTCTACTTTTACCTCGGGGAATATTTGAAGGTGAGAGTGTACCCCGACTGGTCATGAAGCTTGCAAAAGATGAAGGATCGAATTCACGGTGAAATTTGCAGATTTCCTCCAGCAGTTACGACGGATGTGTTTAAGAACTGGGTGAAAGACTTCGAGTACTGTGTAGGAGCGAATTATCGTTATTTGTCCAATGTAGTGTTTCATGAGTAAACATGATAAATATTCGGCTTTTTCTGACATCTCGGATTATTAATACTGTGTTATGAGTGCGTAGAGCTAAGGACTACTGCACTGTGTGACTGACCAGTGACAAGAGGAAAGGGTATACAGCACACTATTAGGCAATTTCAGTCATTTTGATTGCCTGGTGGCTAGGAGGGAGAAGAGTGGGAGAGTGTTTGATTTGATGTATATGTCAGAAGTAATGTAATTTTATACCATTTGAATGCGATACTATGATTTGTTGGAGATAGAGGGGTCCATAGGGTACAATAACACATCTTGGATGTATATTATTGTGCAATGATTGGTTGTAGCTAAGGAGGAGGAGAGGGATAAAGATTTTTTAAATTTTCCATTGATATGTTTTCGCAATCTTACATTTTTTCAGCACTATAATTGACTAGAGATAAGGAGAAATGCACTGTGTGACTGTCTGGAGATAGGAAGGAGACAGGAAAGGGTTTTAAAAATTTTCCACTAAAGCAACAGGACATGGACAGTTTCCATCCTCTCAGAGTTATAATACTGTACTATGATTGGCTGAAGATAAGGAGGGGGTGTGGCTGCCTAGTGATAAGGATGATGATGACATGGTTCCACGCCTCGGCATGTAGTAACCCTCTCCCCCCCCCCCTCTCCCTCAAAGGTCAAAGTGAATGAAATTTAGCATTCTGGTATAGTGACTATCAGTGTGGTGGGTGGTGCAGAAATTACCAGCCCTATGAGTAGAACAAATCAGTGAAACATGCACAATATGAACCCAAATGTTGTTCTGCAGATTTATGGGTGGATCCTGCAGAAAGTGTTACCACTTTTTTCTCTAAAGTGATCACATGCTTTGTTCCAAACATTAATGTTTTATCACCTCTACTTCGTTCCTAAATTGAAGGAAACATTTCACGGCATTCGTTTTAGATCTCTTTCTGAGATTCGTCGGGACATAGACTGCTCCTCTCGAACTTTCAATACAACTGGGGCAGCTAAGGCGGCCCTAGGACTTCCTCATCACTGAAAATAGGTTACACATAAAGCTGGTGACTTCTTTAATGGGCAGTGAAAATTTGAAAAGTGTTTCTTTTCATAAAACTTTTTTGTAAATAATTTGTTTCCTCTATTAAAAGTCTACACAATCATGAGAAGTAACAGAATTAAGGCAAATTAAGGATCTTCTAAACCATCCAAAATGCATAAAATCACAGGAACAGCCACTTTTGCAACATAAGGGAGAGAAACTGTCAATTGATCTCTGCCAGGGTTTCCAGAGATTCATTACTTGTATTATCAATTTCAACACCATTCAGTTCATATCGTATTTCTTTAAACAGGGCTACTGATGTATTACATGTAATTTGTGATGACACTATAGGGATTTAGGCCCTTTTCACAAATATCTCTTCCACATAATGGAAGCTGTTGCCTCTAACCGTCAAAGTATGCTGGTATTGATGGAGAATTCTAATCTCATCATTATTATTATTAATTGTCACTGAAACAAAATGTTACAAAAATGTTGCTGATGTATAATTTGCTCATCATATTGAACTTCGGAAGTTACACTATGTGATCAAAGTATCCGGACACCCCCAAAAACGTGTCTTTCGTATAGGTGCATTGCGCTGCCACGTTCAAATGTGTGTGAATTCCTAATGGACCAAACAGCTTAAGTCAGCGGTCGCTAGACTTACACACTACTTAAACTAACTTATACTAAGAACAACACACATACCCATGCACGAGGGAGGACTCCAGCCGCGCAGTCCGTGGCATGACGCCTGAAACAGCTCGGCCATTCGGCGCGGCCATATCAGCGACCTCAGTAGTCATTAGACAACGTCAGAGAGCAAACTGGGGCACTCCGCAGAACTCACTGACTTCGAATGTGATTAGGTGATTGGGTGTCACTTGTGTCATATGTCTGAGATTTCCGTACTCCTAAACATCCCTAGGTCCACTGTTTCCAATGCGATAGTGAAGTGGAAACGTGTAGGGACACGCACAGCACAAAAGCGTACAGGCCGACCTCGTCTGTTGCTGACAGAGACCGCCCACAGTTAAAGAGGATCGTAATGTGTAATAGGCAGACACCTATCTAGCCCATCATACAGGAATTGCCGGCCGCGGTGGTCTCGCGGTTCTAGGCGCGCAGTCCGGAACCGTGTGACTGCTACGGTCGCAGGTTCGAATCCTGCCTCGGGCATGTATGTGTGTGATGTCCTTAGGTTAGTTAGGTTTAAGTAGTTCTAAGTTCTAGGGGACTAATGACCACAGCAGTTGAGTCCCATAGTGCTCAGAGCCAGTTGAACACTGGAATTCCAAACTGCATCGGATCCAATGCAAGTACTATGACAGGCGGGAAGTGACAAATACTTGGATTTCATGGTCGAGAGATTGCTCATAAGCCACACACCACGCCGGTAAATGCCAAACGAAGACTCGCTTGGTGTAAGAGGCGTAAATATTGGACGGCTGAACAGTTTCGAATCATGGTACACAAGGTGGCGATCACATGGTAGCGTGTGGGTGTGGCGAATGCCCGGTGAACGTCATCTGCTAGCGTGTGTAATGCCAACAGTAAAATTCGAAGGCGGTGGTGTTATGGTGTGGTCGTGTTTTTCAAAAATGGTTCAAAATGGCTCGGAGCACTATGGGACTTAACAGCTATGGTCATCAGTCCCCTAGAACTTAGAACTACTTAAACCTAACTAACCTAAGGACATCACAACATCCATGCCCGAGGCAGGATTCGAACCTGCGACCGTAGCATTCGCGCGGTTCCGAACTGAGCGCCTAGAACCGCGAGACCACCGCGACCGGCTCGTGTTTTTCATCGAGGGGTTTGCACTCTTTGTTGTTTTGCATGGCACTATCACAACACACACCGAGATTGATGTTTTAAGCCCCTTCTTGCTTCTTACTGTTGAAGAGCAATTCGGAGATGGCGATTTCATCATCCAACACGATCGAGCAACTGTTCATAATGCACGGCCTGTGGCGGAGTGCTTAAACGACAATAAAATCACCGCAGTGGACTGGCCTGCACAGAGTCCAGATCTGAATCATGTAGAACACCTTTGGGATGTTTTGCAACGCCGACTTCGTGTCAGGCTTCACCGAACGACATTGGGTGGACCAATATCATATTGAATTACAGTATTATCGGTGGAGGGCGCCACGGACTTGTCATTTTCAGCCAGGTGTCCGGATACTTTTGATGACATAGTGTTTATCGAATGAGGTTATTTTGTGGTTTGAAGCCTGTCAGTTATAATTCTACTGTGTTATCAAGTTGTATTTTTTCGCTGCAAGGTAGTGTACTGACAGCTATGTGTGTCAGTTGTATCTTAACACCCAAGATCTACATCTACATCTACATCCATACTCCGCAAACCACATAACGTTGTGTGGCGGAGGGTACCCTGAGTACCTCTTTCGGTTCTCCCTTCTGTTCCAGTCTCGTACTGTTCGTGGAAAGAAGGATTGTCGGTATGCTTCTGCGTGGGATCTAATTTCTCTGATTTTATCCTCATGGTCTCTTCGCGAGATATACGTAGGAGCGAGCAATATACTGCTTGATTCTTCGGTGAAGGTATGTTCTCGAAACGTTAACAAAAGCCCGCACCGAGCTACTGAGCGTCTCACCTGCAGTGTCTTCCACTGGAGTTTATCTATCATCTCCGTAACGCTTTCGCGATTACTAAATGATCCTGCAACGAAGCGCGCTGCTCTCCGTTGGATCTTCTCTATGTCTTCTATCAACCCTATCTGGTACGGATCCCACACTACCGAGCAGTATTCAAGCGTACAGTAACCTATTTCCTTTGTTTTCGGATTGCATTTCCTTAGGATTCTTCCAATGAATCTCAGTCTGGCATTTGCTTTACCGACGATCAACTTTATACCATCATTCCATTTTAAATCACTCCTAATGCCTACCCCCAGATAATTTATGGAATTAACTGCTTCCAGTTGCTGACCTGCTATTTTGTAGCTAAATGATAAGGGATCTATATTTCTATGTATTCGCAGCACATTACACTTGTCTACATTGAGATTAAATTGCCATTCCCTGCACCATGCGTCAATTGGCTGCAGGTCCTCCTGCATTTCAGTACAATTTTCCATTGTTACAACCTCTCGATACACCACAGCATCATCTGCAAAAAGCCTCAGTGAACTTCTGATGTCATCCACCAGGTCATTTATGTATATTGGGAGTAGCAACGGTCCTATGACACCCCCTGCGGCACACCTGAAATCACTCTTACTTCGGAAGACTTCTCTCCATTGAGAATAACATGCTGCTCCTCTTCCAGTGTAAACGTAATACAAGAATCAAGGCAAAACCTCAAAAGACACAGTGATGTGCATTTTGCTTATTTGAATGCAGTCATCAGGAGAAACTGAGATATGTCTCGAAATATTGGTACCATCGAAGATTGTTGGCAAAGTAATGAGGCAATTTGTCTGCTGGGTGTAAGTCTCCAAATAAGTCAAAGTAGGAGAAGTTATTCCAGATTATTTTAACAAATGCAAACCAGCGAATTTAGCGTCTAAGTTTAAACCTCGCATTCATTAGATTTCCACATAATCTTTGGCATCATATCCCATCTAAACACAGCGTGAAATCATGGAATGCGAAATTTTTGTAGAAGTTAAGCATACCGTAACCAGTAGGTGGTCGCTCAGTTCGCGTAGCTAGCCACGACCTTCTTTCATGGACCAGTCCAAGCCCTTTCTTGTATGGTTATAAATACTGTCATTTCTGGACAGGAACGAATTCCATCATCCTGCTGTGACTTTTCAACTTGTTAAGCTGCTCTAAGTGCCTTTAGCATGTACAACTGTTCAGGAGAAATGTGACGACCGTCTGGCCAATAATCTTGTGCCAGAAAGTCCAGCCAGCGCAATAATTAAGAGTGGCATAATTCCGCCAGATGTCTTAGGTAATAACAGAACCCGAGGTGCTATTTCTTTCTGTTTCAGGATACATTAAGCTGCTGACCGTGCAACTTTTTAAACATCCTTTGTTTTTCTTCTTCTTAAGTAGCCAATGAATGACGCTCATATCTTGCTGGAAATCTATCCCAGCAGCTAATTTAAGTTTGGTTTTCATTTTTTTACCAACTGCACATGTCTCAATAGGATTCCCTGTACCACTGTTGCTTCTCCCATGTGTTTGATTAGCTTCATCAGCTAAAATTCAATATACAGCATAATACGGTCTTGAAAAATTTGCCCAGTTGATTGATTTCCTTATAACTACAAGGTAGCCGCTTTCCAGCTTTTTCCCCAGTCCGCATTAGTTGTATAAAGGAATGTGTAATTCTACAGATATCTATCAAGGTTATCACAACTGCCACATATGATTCGCATTTAACGTGGCATGTTATTCTACAGCAGGCTCCAGGATTTGTATGCCTTATTATATACATATTCAACATCCACCCAGCTGTTGCTTGATGAGGGGGAAGCAAAGTCATTGAACCAAGGCGTTATCACCACTAATGGTTGCAGGAAAAGTCTGAAGAAAACGAAAAAAATGACTCTTATAAGGATTCATTTAGCATGTGTAAAAGTGAAATGAATCTTCAGCCACATGTGCAATGGGAATCACATTGTTAAGCATAGAGAGCAGATGGGTGGTTAGAGTACATTTAAAACACATATGGTGGGCAAGAACTGGTTCATAATGTGAAAGAGGAGAAAATTGGAGTTAAACCGATAGGCGATGCAGTATTAAGGTCATAATTAAAGAGAGCTTTGGACGAGTTGAGATGGAATGAGGCAGAAGGGATAAATACCGTTTCTTTGAAATTTCTAAACACTGGAGGAAGTTGCCAAAGACAGACAGGCGACATATTACCAGACACTAAGGAAAATATCATCTGCACAATTCTGAAGACAGTTATGTAACAAGACTAAGAAAAATGAAGACAGGCTCATAGGAATTGTTTAGCTAGAGACAGCGTCTGACAATGTGAAATTCCACATTCCGGATTTATAAGAAAAATAGGAGAAAGCTGTAGGGAACGACGGGTAATATACAGTATGTACAAGAACCAACAGGGGACATCATTGAATTGGCAAGAGAGAAGTGTTTCGATTAAAAAGTCTGTAAGAAATCGTTGTAGTCTTTCTCCTTTCCTTTCTGTCCACACATAGAAGAAGCAATGATAGAAACAGTTGAAATTTCAAGAGTGGGGTTAAAATTCAGGGCTATAGGAGATCATTAATAAGATTTGCTGACATTGCTATCCTCACTGAAGGTGAAGGGAATTACGATTTTGTTGAGTAGAATGAACAGTCTAATAAGTAGAGAACGTGGATTGAGAGTAAACCAATGAAAGTTGAAAGTAGTGAGAAATAACAGAAATGAGAATACCAAGAAGCATAACGTCATGAAGTAGAAGAATTGTAGGACATGAATCACAGACTAACACAGGCAAAAATGACGTTCCTACTCAAAAGAAGTCTATTAACATCAAACGTCGGTTTTAATATGATGAATAAGTATCTGGGAGTGTACGTACGGAACACAGCATTGTTTGCTAATGAAAAAGGAGAGAATCCAGGCGTTTGTGGTGCAGTGCAACACAAAAACGTTAAAAATTGGGTATATTGGCATGGTAAAGAATGAGGACATTCTTTGCAGAATCGATGAAAGGATAAAGCTAACAAGAAGAAGGGACACAATGTCAAGACATTTTTTTAAGATATCAGAGGGAGGTAGGAGCTGTAGGCAGAAGCTGAGATTGGAATACATTCAACAAATATTCGAGAGTGTTGGATGGAGAGCTACTCTGAGAAGAAGAGGGTGCCACAGCAGAGGAATTCGTGGCGGATCATAACAACACAGAAGGCAAAAACAGCGAATATGTCTGTTCCCTGCTGATTCTACATGTTCCATATACAGGGTAAGTCTCTAACTATTGCCACCTACAATAACTCTGAAAGTATGATATTAGCTGAAAAGTTTGTGGGGAAAATGTTGCATGGGACAACGGGGACCATGATATGACGTTGGTTTCTTGTTGCTAGGTGGCATCGCCTTCAGAGTTATGAAGGTCAACTTTGTTTTTTTAAAATGGGATGCTATAGTTTGGTACTTTTTCTGATAGCGGCTATCGAGACAAATTCAGTGATGTGTAACAGTAAGGTTTTTGAAGGTGAACGAAGGTCAAAAAGGTAGCATGAACGTCCATTTACACAAGGCGTGCGAAGAGATGACCATTGGTATCAGTGAATTGCTGTAATATTCTTATAATGAATTTAATGGTATTCCTTATCTCATCGGCGCTTATCGTAGCAGATGGTCTGACAATTCTCTCTCATATATCGTTGCAAACAGTAAATATTAGCCGAATACGGCGTATAAATCTAACGTACCAATGACTTATGAACACCTTCGACAGCTTGGCAATACAACACCAATAGGAACGGTAAGACTAGTATCGTCAAATCAAGCGAATGTGAATGAGCTATTCCTTCGAAGAACAGGTCCATAAGCTTCTCATTTACAGAGAATGCCAACGTAATTCAGTGAGACATAGAGTCTTATACGCTGAAAGATATACTCAACGAACTCATTGTACATTGTACATTTAAATATGTCTATGATAAATTGAGAGCAACTTAATCTTTAACGCATCCGAAACATATCCGGCAAAGGAAAGTTACTAACGAGGAAACAGAAATTGGTACTCTTGCCACTGTGGTTCTAGATCCTTGTGTTAGTTGGCATCAAACCATAAGGGAATATGGCATGAGCCACACTAGTGTTGCTCGTATTCTGCATCGCCATAAATATCATCGTCACCATATCAGTCTCAACCAAGAATTAAGTGGTACGTATCGTATGCGTCGCATTGAATTCTGCCGGTGGGCTCATCTCCAGATTCATAGAAATGACGCATTTATTAATTTGATTTTTTTTTACTGGCGAGGCTACATTCACGAACCATGGAAATGTTAATCTCCTTTTTTTTGGTCAGTACTCTGCTGACTGGTTTGATGCGACCCGCCACGAGTTCCTCTTCTGTGCTAACCTCTTCATCTCAGAGTAGCATTTTCAAGCTACGTCATCTATTATATGCTGGATGTAATCCATTTCACAATCCAATCTCTGTCTTCCTCTACTGCTTTTTCCTTCTACAGATACCTCTAGTACCGTGGAAGTCGTTCCGTCATGTCTTAATAGATGTCCTAGCACCCCTTCTCCTTATCAATGTTTTCCATATATTCCTATCCTCTCCGATTTTGCGCAGAACCTTCTCATTCCTTACCTTAACAGTCCACCTAATTTTCAACATTCGTCTGTAGCGCCACATCTCAAATGCTTCGGTTTTTTTCTGTTCAGGTTTTCCCACAGTCCATGTTCCACTACCACACAATGCTGTACCCCAGACGTACGTACTCAGAAACATCTTCCTCAAATTAAGGGCGATTTTTATATTAGTAGACTTCTCTTGGCCAGTTATTCCCTTTTCGCCATTGGTAGGCTGTTTTTGATGTCCCCCATGCTCCGTCCATCATTGGTTATTTTACTGACAAGGTAGCAGAATTCCTTAACTTCATTTACTTCATGACCATCAATCCTGTTGTTAATTTTCTCGCTGTTCTCATTTCTACTACTTCTCATTACCTTCGTCTTTATCCGATTTACGTTCAATCCATGCTCTGTACTCATTAGAATGTTCATTCCGTTCAGCAGATCATGTAATTCTTCTTCACTTTCACACAAGATAGCAATGTGATCAGCGAATTGTGTCATTGATATCCTCTCACCTTGAATTTAATTTCTGCTCTTGAACTTTTCTTTTATTTCCGTCATTGCTTCCTCGATATACAGATTGAAGAGTAGGGTCGAAAGGCTACACCCTTGTCTTACACCCTTTTTAATACTAGCACTCTGTTCTTGGTCGCCCATTATTAACTCTTGCCTGTTGTACATGTGGTATATGACCCGTCTCTCCCTATAGTTTGCCTCTACTTTTTTTCAGAGTTTAGAACATCTTGCACCGTTTTACACTGTCGACCAATCCTATGAAAGTGTCTTGATTTTTCTTTTGTATTGCTTCCATTGTTAACAGCAAAGTCAGAATTGTCCCTCTCGTGCCTTTACCTTTCCTAAAGCCAAACTGATCGTCATATAGCGCCTCCTCAATTTTATTTCCCATTCTTCTGTTTGTTATTCATGTCAGCATCTTGGTTGCATGAACTGCTAAGCTGATTGAGCGGTAATTCTCGCACTTGTCAGCTCTTCCCCTCTTTGGATGAATGCTTTTCTGAAAGTAAGATGGTATGTTGCCAGACTCATACGTTCTACACGCCAACGTGAATAGTCGTTTTGTTGCAAATTCCCCCAACGATTTTAGAAATTAAGGTGGAATGTTATCTATCCCTTCTGCCTTATTTGATCTTAAGTCCTCCAATGCTCTTATAAATTCTGGTTCTAATACCGGGTCCCCTGTTTCTTCTTCTATCATATCAGAAAAATCTCCCCCCCTCCCCCCCCCCCCCCCCCCCTCATAGAGGCTTTCAATGTATTCTTTCCACCTATCCGCTCTCTCCTCTGCATTTAACAGTGGAATCCCCGTTGCACTCTTAATGTTATCACCATTACTTTTAATGTCACCAAAGGCTGTTTTGACTTTCCTGTATGCTGAGTAAGTCCTACTGACAATCATTTCTTTTTCGATTTCTTCACATTTTTCCTGCAGGCTTTTCGTCTTACCTTCCCTGCACTTCCTATTTATTTCATTCCTCAGCGACTTGCATTTCTGTACTCGTGAGTTTCCTGGAACATTTTTGTACTTCCTCCTTTCATCGATCATTTGGAGTATTTCTTTTGTTGCCCATAGTTTCTTGTCAGTTACCTTCTTTGTAAATGTGTTTTCCTTCCCAAATTTTGTTATCGCCCTTTTTAGGGATGTCAATTCCTCTTCAACTACACTGCCTCATGAGCTATTCCTTATTGCTGTATCCGCAGACTTAGAGGACTTCAAGCGTATCTAGTCATTCCTTAGTGCTTCCGTATTCAGCTTCTTTGCGTATTGATTTTTCCTGAATAATGTCCTAAACTTCAGCCTACTCTTCATCACTACTGTGTTGTGATCTAACAAGGGAACCTTCCTATCGCACCCCCCTCAGATTTAGTTATAAGTTGGCAAAGTGGATAGGCCTTGAAAAACTGAACACAGATCAATCGAGAAAACAAGAAGAAGTTGTGTGGAACTATCAAAAAAAGTAAGCAAAATATACAAACTTAGTAGTCCATGTGCATGATAGGTAACATCAAAGACTGTGGAAGAATAAGAGCGCCATGGTCCCGTGGTCAGCGTGACCTGCTGTGGAACTAGAGATCCTTGGTTCAAGTTTTCCCTCGAGTGAAAATTTTACTTTCTTTATTTTCCCAAAGTTATGATCTGTCCGTTCGTTCACTGACGTCTCTGTTCACTGTAATAAGTTTAGCGCCTATGTTTTGCGACCGCACCGCAAGACCGTGCGATTGTTATTGAAGGCCCGAGCTATATTTGATGGATTCATATTGCCCACGGAATACATCTCACGTATTATGTCCAAAGTTGTGAACAGTCAACCACCAGCCAGGGAGCCTCGTTAGCAGGAATACTCTCTCTTCCGTGCGCTGTAGTTGACTGACGTCGTGTGTTTCGATGTTTGTTTAGGTGTGGCGTCCCCATACTACGGCGCAGTTACCTTGCATCGGATGGACGGACAGATAATAATTGTCTGAAAACAAAAAAAAATTAAACTTTTCAGTCGATGGACGACTTGAACCAGGGACTTCTCGATCCGCAGCCGCTCACGCTAATCACGGGACAGCGGCGCTATTGAGCTCTTATTCTCCTTGATGTTGCCTGTATTGCCCATTGACTACTCAGTTTGTATATTTTGCTTATTTTTTCATAGTTCCACACAACTTCTTCCTGTTTTCTCGATTGTTCTGGATCCAGTTTTTCAAGGCCTATCCACTGTGCCAACTTATAACTAAATCTGAGGGGGGTGCGATGGGGAGGTTCCCTGGTAAGTCTATATCTGCTTCTGGGTATGGATTACAATCCGATATCTGATTTCGGAATCTCTATCTGACCATGATGTAATCTAACTGAAATCTTCCCGTATCACCCGCCCTGTCCCAAGTATAGCTCCTCCCTTTGTGATTCCTGAACAGAGTGTTCGCAATTACTAGCCAAAGTTTATTACAGAAGTCAATTACTCTTTCTCCTGTAAGCTTTGCTTGTATTCCTTCCCCTACAACTGCATTCCAGTCCCCCATAATCTGCTTTTACATACTGTATTACCATTTCAATATACTCGTACACTTTGTCTCTCTCTTCATCTTCAGCTTGCGATGTCAGCATGTATACCTGAACTATCGTTATCTGTGTTGGTTTGCTGTCGATTCTGATAAGAGTAACCCTATCACCAAACTGTTCGCAGTGACACACTCTCTGCTCTGACTTCCTACTCATAACGAATCCCACTCCTGTTATACCATTTTCTGCTGCTGCTGATATTACCCTATACTTATCTGACCAGATATTCTTGTCTTCTTTCCACTTCACTGCACTGACCCCTACTATATCTAGATTGAGCCTCTGCATTTCCCTTTTCAGATTTTCTAGTTTCTCTGCTACGTTCGAGCTTCTAATATCCCACGTCCCAGCACGTAGAATGTTGTTGGATCATTTTCAGCTTTTGTGTATGTCCCGCAATCCTCAGTTCAATAAATGATTCCTGCGAAATTCCTGAAACACCACCATTCTTTGATCACCTTATATTCTGAGTCAGTAGACATTTTCCTGTGCCACATATGTAAATTCGTAATCCAAATGAATCGAATAACCGCTGCTTTTCCCGTACCTGTAATTCTATATACACATAACATTTATGTCCAAACAGTTCCTTCTCCCATACCCGTTCTACTTTCTATTTCATAGAAAATGCTGTCCAAATCTGTTGTCATGTAGACTCTTTACTTGTATTTCCCAGGATTTTCCTCTCCTATCACCCCAATACTTCGTTAAACTATCCCCGTCACATTAAGTATCTTATCACCTTTGCTTTATGTTAAAAAAATTTTGCTATTGATTGAATACTGTATACCAGTTCTAAAGAGAGGAAGCAAAGTCACTTCCGCCTTACGGGAAGTGCGAGTAATGACGAAATAAAATAGTCTGGTGTCTAAGCACGTGACAGTGATCCACTAGTACTCTTCTGATAGGCCGTTTCACATGGTGAAAATGCAAAAATACTTCATTAATGAACAGTATGCTAGTATTGTCGATTACCGGTTTTTGTAAGCGTGGTTACCATCCTCAGACCTCGATAAAAGTTTATTACACGTCTCCTATACCAGCTGTACAAGAGCTCTTTCTAAAAACTTTGTTAGTTTTGTGAAGGACGAGATGAACGATACATCAGCAAGGCATGGTTAAAGCTATGATACACACAGTAATTTGCCAAATGTTGTGTGCCACAGCACACACAACTGTGTAGTTCATTGCAGCCAGGCCACCGCTAGACTGGTGTAGAATACATGTTGAAAATTTCCTTTAATATTTATTTTCATTTCATTTGAGATTTCATTGGTTGGTTCTAAATTTAATGTTGTTGCTTTCCGTGACTTTGTCCATTTCCAGCGGCGAGAGAAACCAAAGATATCTATCTGCGAGAATACAAAATAAAATTGGCCCTTTTTTACAATATTTCAAAAAATATGTGGAAACTGATTAAATCCTGATCATCACTATTACTCTCTTTAATTAACAAAGTGATCCCTGTGAGACCTTAACTTTTCCCGGCGAATTGAATGTTCAAATAACTTACGGGTTTGCTGCCGGGTGACGTCGTCGACCACCGCCGATATTTCGACAGGAGAATGGCAGGGTGTGCTCCTGTGTAAATATCGGCGGTGGTCGACGACGTCACCCGCCAGCAAACCCGTAAGTTATGTGAAAGTGATCCCTGTGCGTGAAGGCCGTGCCTAATATTGCTATTCGTGAAATTGTCATTGTAAACTGATCCTGCAATGAAAATGTCTTACCTCGTTACGTAATTGCTTCGGAAAGCAGTGGTTGCTGCTCTGTGTGCGCCAGCACTTGCTGAGAGCTTAGTGCAATACTCCAGACATCAAGAAAACCATTTTATTCGCATCATAGGGTGAGACAGATTTTAAACAAAAATGACTTGGTTCGAGGATGTAGACAGGTGAAACATTCCTTCAACTAACGTTTTTTTAACTATCTAATATAATATGAATTGTGCTAAATTCATATTACAGCACTCTTGCCGCGTGGGATAGCCACGCGGTCAGGGGCATCTCGTTACGGTCCGCGGGGCTACTCCCTGTCGGAGGTTCGAGTCCTCCCTCGGCCATGGGTGTGTATGTTGTCCATAGCGTAAGTTAGTTTAAGACAGATTAAGTAGAGTGTAAGCTTAGGGACCGATGACCTAAGCATTTCGGTCCCATAAGATCTTACCACAAATTACCACAACACTCATTAACACTGACAAAGGGCTACATCGATATTAAACTTTTACTATCACGAATGTTAGACAAATAATTGATAAACATCAAAAATTCCTTACAGTGAAAATCCAACAATCTGTAATGAAAAATCTTAAGTTCCCTGATATTGACGTCTCACTAAATGAAAAATGTTACCTTCAGTCCCCTTCATACTCTTGTTTCATCTAATATCTTTCTAAAAATTTCTGTCTTTCGAAGACAAAAATAAGCACACCTTCCAGCGACTTGGCCACTCTTATCAAAGACTGCGTGCGAATAATAAGTGATTCATAAGTGTTACTTAACGTTTGAGACATCCATAGTACGCACAAATTCCAAAAGTGCAAATAACAATACCTAAAAGACCTGTTTCAATGTAACAACCTTTTATTGAGATCTGAAGATGGTAACTATAACGAGATTTTCACTTTCCAGCGGAGTGTGTGCTGATATGAAACATTTATGACTTTAAAACTGTGTGCCGGACCGAGACTCGAACTCTGAAGGTAGGAAACGAGGTACTGGCAGAACTGAAGCTGTGAGGACGGGTCGCTAGGGGTGCTTGGTTAGTTCAGTTGGAAGAGCACTCGCACGTGGAAGGCAAAGGTCCCGATTTCGAGTCTTGGTCCGGCACAAAGTTTTGATCTGTCAGGAATGTTTCGTGGTAACCATACTTACCGAAATGGTAATCGACAATAAGGGTGTTTACATGCGATCTTGGCTTCTCTGAAGTAATTATTGCTGGTAACCCTTTGCCACTCAGCAAAAATAAAGTATTCTATGTTGTTGTTGTGGTCTTTAGTCCTGAGACTAGTTTGATGCAGCTCTCCATGCTACTCTATCCTGTGCAAGCTTCTTCATCTCCCAGTACCTGCTGCAGCCTACATCCTTCTGAATCTGCTTAGCGTATACATCTCTTTGTCTGCAACTACGATTTTTACCCCCCACACTGCACTACAGTACTAAATTGGTGATCGTTTGATGGCTCAGAACATGTCCTATCAACCGATCCCTTCTTCTAATCAAGTTGTCCCACAAACTCCTGTTCTCTCTAATTCTACTCAATACCTCCTCATTAGTTATGTGATCTACCCATCTAATCTTCAGCGTTCTTCTGTAGTACCAAATTTCGAAAGCTTCTATTCTCTTCTTGTCTAAACTATTTATCGTCCATGTTTCACATATATGGCTACACTCCATACAAATACTTTCAGAAACGACTTCCTGACACTTAAATCAATACTCGATATTAACAAATTTCTCTTCTTCAGAAACGCTTTCTTTACCATTGATAGTCTAGATTTTATTTTGCTCCCCAAATAGCAAAACTCCTTTACTACTTTAAGTGTCTCATTTCCTAATCTAATTCCCTCAGCATCATCCGACTTAATTCGACTACATTCCATTATCTTCGTTTTGCTTTTGTTGATGTCCGTCTTATACCCTCGTCTCAAGACACTGTCCATTCCGTTCAACTGCTCTTGCAAGTCCTTTGCTGTCTCTGACAGAATTACAATGTCATCGGCGAACCTCAAAGTTTTTATTTCTTCTCCATGGATTTTAATACCTACTCCGAAGTTTTCTTTAGTTTCCTTCACTGCTTGCTCAATATACAGAGTGAACAGCATCGGGGTGAGGCTACAACCCTGTCTCACTCCCTTCCCAACCACAGCTTCCCTTTCATGTCCCTCGACTCTTATAACTGCCATCTGCTTTCTGTACAAATTTTAAATAGCCTTTCACTCCTAGTATTTTACCCCTGCCACCTTCAGAATTTGAAAGAGAGTATTCCAGTCAACATTGTCAAAAGCTTTCTCTAAGTCTACAAATTATAGAAACGTAGGTTTGCCTTCCCTTAATCTTTCATCTAAGATAAGTCGTATGGTCAGTATTGCCTCACGTGTTCCAACATTTCTACCGAATCCAAACTGATCTTCCCCGAGGTCGGCTTCTACCAGTTTTTCCATTCGTCTGTATAGAATTGGCGTTAGTATTTTGCAGCTGTGAATAAATCAAAGTGTTCTACTACATCCAAATAGCTCACACCACTGAGACCGCAGCATATGCGACTCACTACAAATGGTTCAAATGGCTCTGAGCACTATGGGAATAAACATCTGAGTTCATCAGTCCTCTAAAATTTAGGACTACTTAAACCTAACTAACCTAACTACATCACACATATCCGTGTCCGAGGCAGGATTCGACCTTAGCGGTCGCGCGTTTCCAGACTGTAGCGCCTAGAACCGATCGGCCACTGTGGCCGCCTCACTACAAATAAGTGTCCACAGTACCAGTCTAGAACTGCACGGAACGATTGCTCACTAGGGACTGTAAAGAATGACGACGACTATACTGTCCAAAAGTCGGAAACTCCGGCTGCCTCGGAGGACAGAGGAGCAGGATCTGGTAGCGGGGCACAATGTTATTTCACGTGGGATGCTACTTCCGAGGGAGAGCAGAATCCGGACGGGAGCAAAAGAGAAACAACGGAACAGAAGTGGGTCGAAGTCCATCAGGCGCCGAGGGACTTGGCCGGAGCCAGCAGGAGCGCGACGGCAGCCGAGGGACGCGAGCGGTAATTGGTTAAAGGAGTGCCGGCGTGCCGCGGCAGGGGGAACTCCGGCAGCAGAACGGCGCGCCATAGAGCGGACGCTGCTGCGACGCGCCTACCGGCAGTTCTCCGCGAGGCGCCAAAAGGCACAAGTTTCCTGTTCAACCCTGTCCACTTATTTAATCTTGCTTTATATGTCCCATCGCTACGTAGTTTCAAAGTTTTTAACATGTTTTTCGAGCCAGGCAATGTGTCGTCATAACAGTAAATTATCCCTGCGAATTTTTTTATTTGGCTGTGCGTTTATGTACATTAAGGATAGTGCGAGGGACCGTCGCAGTTTTGGGAAAGTTTGCTACAGTTTGAGATTGCGGCAGGTTCTGCTGTACTGTGCCCACTAGACAAATGTATCTATAGAGTCGTTTTCAACTATATGCATATTCTTTGTTAGTTTAAGCGACAAAAACTCTATAAAAACTGGATTCGGAAAATATCGTTCTTTTGAAACACAAATACTTCTTCATTCACACAAAGTAATGAGTGTTGTCGACAAGGGATCTCAAGCTGATTTCATATTTCGAGATTTACAAAACGTTGTTTACACCGTTTCTCACAAGCGGCTTCTAGTCAGATTGATTGCCTATGGAGTATCGTCTCAAGGACACAGTTAGTAGTAACTGACGGAAGATCATCGATTGAAACTGAAGTGATTTCTGGTGCTCCAGGTGCTCTGCTGTTTGTAATCTACAGGGTGGTCAATTGATAGTGACCGGGACAAATATCTCACGAAATAAGCATCAAACGAAAAAACTACAAAGAAGGAGCTTGAAGGGGGAAACCAGATGGCGCTATGGTTGGCCCGCTAGATGGCGCTGCCATAGGTCAAACGGATATCAACTGTTTTTTTTAAAAATAGGAACCCCCATTTTTTATTACACATTCGTGTAGTTCGATAAGAAAAATGAATGTTTTAGTTGGACTACTTTTTTCGCTTTGTGATAGATGGCGCTGTAATAGTCACAGACATATGGCTCACAATTTTAGACGAACAGTTGGTAATAGGTAGGTTTTTTTAAAATTAAAATAGAGAACGTAGGTACGTTTTAACATTTTAATTCGGTTGTTACAATGTGATACATGTATCTTTGTGAACTTATCATTTCTGAGAACGCATGCTGTTACAGCATGATTACCTGTAAATACCACATTAATGCAATAATCTGGTTTCCCCCTCCAAGCTAGACAAGTTTCGTTCTTTGTAGTTTTTTCATTTGCCGCTTATTTCGTGAGATATTTCGCCCGGTCATGATCAATGGACCATTCTGTATATTCTAGTGGATCCTGAATTCCCCATGAGGAGTATACTGGATGTGACTGTATGTCCTCAGATCCGTATCATTAATGTCTGCAAACTACCTAAAAGTGATTCAGTTCTTACGGTGTAGGCCGTGGCAACTTTGGAAACTATTATGCTTGTAACTTCAAATTGATTTTTAAAGATGTTAGATTATCAGAGTGTTCTTGAAAGTATTCAACGCGAAAGAGGGAATAAAACAACCAACTTTTATACTTTGGTTATGGTACTGTGATAAATTCACGGTAATCGGAGAGGTGTTCCCACGAAGGCAACAGTTATAATGAGAAGGTTGATGTATTCGCGAATAAAGCGGCATGTACAGGAACTACTCTCAATGTGCAGTTAGCTCATACAGACTACTTACGTGAGGCCTAGAGCCACGGAAAGCAGCAGTGGCAAGGGCTGTGCAATGTGTCCCAACAGACGGAAAGTGTGCACTACACGGCGTTACTATCTCAGATTCCTACATGAGGACGCATTTGGACCGAGCTACGATTTCCATTCGACTCCTTTTTAACCATGCCTAGTTTCCTGTACATCCATCTAGAACGGATATTTACTCCTCCCCTGCGTGTGAGTGTGATCCTATAACGGGAACTGAAGTAAACCTCATATTGTTTTCCTGTTCCAAATTTTCCAATGAACGATTGGAATTTCCTATTACTTTGATGTGTATGCGTTACCTATTCCCTTCATCAGCGTCTTCCCTTTTGGTTTACAAAGACGTTCGCCTGTATAAAATAATCATCTATTTCCTTGAGAGTATAGAGAAAAATCCTTAGGACCCATATTTTGAAGTAACTGTATCTTTTATTATTAAATTTAGGAAGTAGTGTGTACTGATAACGTAAATGAGTCTACTTTATTATTCTATTTGTTAAACATTTGTTGGAAAAATTGAATATTTTAGCTTTGAATGATGTAAATAAGAACGTAAGTATTCTCTGTGTTCAATTATGTATTCTATGTTTACATGTGTTCTCGATGGCGAAATAGAGTAAACTCTCCGTAGGCTAAATTAAACAAATAAACAGGAATAATATATAGAACAATGATAAAAAACTAACGTTTATGTTCAACAGAGTTCCATAGAACACGAGCAGTATGGTGCTTTTCATTTATTATTATGGTGTCTTAAGAAAAATCGACGGAAGGATCCGTTAACATACAGAAGAATCGAAAAGAAAACTGAGGGTTTGTTAGATACCAAACAGTTTGGCCTTAGGAAAGGTACAGGCAGAAGACAGACATTTTTACCGTTGCACTTACCACTCTCATAGGATTCATCTATCTAGAAAAGGCGTTCGACAGTGAAAAGTGGAGCAAGATGTTCGAAATTCTAAGAAAACTAGGAGTAAGGTTTAGGGAACGACGCGTAATATGCATTATGTGAGGAACGGAGAAGGGACAATTACAAAAATAGTAACATTGTTTTCGGACTGAGAAGGGCACATGATAGGATTGCAGTGTTTTACCCCTCTACAGGATGAACATTAACAAAGCCGACAAACTGCAGAGACGGATTTATGACTAGAAATGGAGGGAAAAAGGTGTCTGGAAGTGCATCGTTGCCAGGGTAGATAGCGCTGACGAATGGAAGTTCCTCTGGCCATGTGCTGTGTCTGTAGCCCAAAGACGACGATTAAGCATACTATGATGCCAGGTGTGGTAAAGGTTGCTTTGTCGATAAAGGAGATTGATAACAGAAAACCCAGAATTGTGCTAGTCTGGTTCAAAAACCATCGACAAAATCCTTTCCGTAGAGAGAAATCTGCTGGTGATAATCATCCCACTCGTTGCAGGAGAAAGTAGCGGTTGTCATGTAGGGTAGACATAATCGTACTTTGCCTTGCACCATGTTTGTGCAAGCCTGGAGCTTGCACTAGGGCTCGTCTCACTACCCTGTAGAACCTGGTCCTCCGAATCCGGTGTAAGCACAGTTCGTCTGTCTGAAAGGACGGACTGTCACACAAACGCCCAAAAAGTCTTGAAATGTTGGTTGATGTGGTTCACGTCTGCTTCTCGACGATCTGCTTTACCGTACACAAACATCGTCTCGGCTTGTTCTTGACGTGAATATCGGACCATGCTGCTGCTTACAATATGCTGAGTCAATCATACAGCCCCCAACACACAAGGAACACACGGCAAGTTGTGAGAGGAACTTTCATTCGTCAGCACCATCCACCGTAATACCAATGAATTTCCAGACACAAATTCATAGGATGTTTTTTCCTCAGTTTCCAATCATGAATCCCTTCCTGCTGATTGTAGGCTTTATTAACGTTCACCCTATATAGAAGAACAATATTGAAAATACCTATTCAAGAGTGCGATTAACATTCAGGGTGAAAGAATATCAGAGACAAAATTGGCTAATGACAATACTATTCTCAGTGAACGTGAAAAAGAATTACAGACTCAGATTAATGGAATGAGCCTAATGAGTACTAAAACGCCTGCTAAACCCGCTGGGCATCACACGTGATTAGGATTGCGGAAACGGCCAAATAAAGTTGGGGTCAGTTTAACGTTAAAATTGTGATTTATGGAATTTAATAACACCTTTACATCAAGACGGTACGTAGCCGAACCTTTAGAACTACGAGTTTCAAAAAGACAATTATTTCACGGCTGAAGGCCTCCTAACAAGAAATCTTAAAGCAACAAGATAAATCTAAAGTGGCAAAAACATGCAGTTAAAATTGTAAATAAAATAATTAACATATATAAATAGACAGCGAAGCCGAGAGCGTCAAGGCAAGCGTGAATAGACAAACGTAAGCAAGATGCATTACAAACGGCTGAAGGCCCACAATAACCTTTCAAAGGTAGAAGGTGGTAATTTTTTTTTTTTTTAAGAATAGCGATTTAAGCAGCTGTAACCCTACAATTGATTTTCCAAAATTCAAATATGCATAAAATGCAATAAAAACAAGATTCTTTAAAAATATGGTTCAAATGGCTCTGAGCACTCTGGGACGTAACTGCTGAGGTCATCAGTCCCCTTGAACTTACAACTACTTAAACCTAACTAACCTAAGGGCATCACACACATCCATGCCCGAGGCAGGATTCAAACCTGCGACTGTAGCGCCTAGAGCCGCTCGGCCACTCCGGACGGCAAGAATCTTTAAATCTGAAGTATTCCTAGTGTTTCACATGGCTTATTCGGAGTTACACTCTCTGTACTTATTTTTTTCTTTCTATATTCTGTGATTGCCCTTTTTGGAGATGTCCTTCCTCTTCAACATTATTACATACTGAACTATTCCTTATTGCCTATCTTTAAGTCATTGACTATGATAGATTATAAATAGAAAATTAAACACCGGTGAAAAGGACAATAAAGAAACCGGCACTCAGAAGCCTCCATGGAGGCCGATCTGCCATCGTTCACTTAAATGAGACAGGTGGTGAGCCCAACTACACTTGATCTATCGGAACCCAACCAGGGGACAGCCAAGGACCGACCGACAAAACGACTTGCTTCCCACCAATCGGTACATAAGAACTCAAACCCAAAATGTTACAAACGTGATTATCCACAATGAAATATGTATTACTGTCAAAACTACACACCATGTCGGACAGGGAAAACAGGTGAGGAAAGGACGCTCCCTGAAATTACATTAGTGGCCAGGGCAGGTAACCGGAACACTAACGGCCAGAAGGCACAAAATTCCACTCGTACACTTGAATTTGAAATAGAGTAATATAGTTAACTTCACACAAAAGGAACACTGCCGGAATTTATGTCAGTGGCCAGGGAAGGTATCCGAAACACTAACAGCCACAAGGCAGAAAGTTCCACTGGTGCACTTGAATTGTAGTCAACCATTATAGTTAATTCCACCTCATGGCGCCTAAATTTCAGCAATAGAAACACTCGGTGTTGCTCACAGAAAAACCTCCCTAACAGCGAACCACTCAAACGAACCACACAACATGAATGGACGTGACTTGGCTTGTTGAAACCACTACTCAACTTTTACGTCCTTGGTCGGCGAATCACGAAGCTCGTAGCGATCGGACAGCTCCGACACATACTCCGACACTGCGCAGCGACCGCCAGCGGACCCAGCCGACTGCACCGCGCGGAGATAACTTCCCTGGTCCGCAGCAACCGACCGACTCCCTCAGAATCTCGACAACATCTGAAATCGTCGTCAGTGGAAATAACGTCAACTATACACACAACATGAGAAACACTTGCACGAAGACCTGAACGATACCCAACAGTATCTAAGCACGCACGAAGACAAATCGGGAGTTGATGCGCGCACACACACACACACACACACACACACACACACAACCGACTCATGAACGATCGGCGAGCCGAAACGCGTCTTCCGGTAGGACGACCGGCCGACGATCCACCAAGACCGTGGCCCGGCTCAAGTGATGCGTGGCTGCAATGGGCGGGCCAGCCACGTCAATGGAGACCTCATAACTCCAACCCGACTGCACTAGTGCCACATTGCAACTCCCCGATTGGCAGGTCCGGACTGAGCTCCAGACGCATTCCTACTGACTGGCAGCCCGAACTCGCGACCCGAACTGCCTTATGCCAGACAACAACCGGGAAGTAATAGCAGTCGAGCAAAGATACTGCGAGAGGTGATACATTGATACACGATGCTAGCGCCACTCCCTTTCCGTACGCCACGTCGCATACGCTGTTCAACAGCTGCTGTAATTCTGTACATTAAATACCTTATTCTGTTTGTGTTAACTGATATCGTTAAACTAAACATCACGCTAAACTTGAGAGCGTACTATGGAATGGACACATATATTTCCACATTTATTTCGATTTTAAGGAGAAACAACTATAACCTATCACGAGCAGTATTTGTTTCTCGCTCTTACAGCTAGTCTGTCCACGGCGCGATGCTTACCTCATTATCGTCACTGCCTACCAAGCGGTATGATAAATTGAGCAAAGGCATCGCAGCAGCGAGTTTCCCATCATTCTACGGTGTCCCATATTCCGGTTTTCCGTTGATTCTCTAACTCTGATTAACCCTAGAAATACGAACGAACTTTCCATAAAACGCATTACCAACGGCGGGGTGTGATGTGTAACAACGCACTTTATAAAGAGATGTTGTTGTTGTTGCGGTCTTCAGTCCAAATATTGGCTTGATGCAGCTCCCCATGCTACTCTACCCTGTGCAAGCCTCTTCAACTCCCAATAACTACAGCAACCTACATCCTTCTGAATATGCTCACTGTTTTCATCTCTTGGTCTCTCTCTGCGACTTTTACCCCCCCCCCCCCCTCCCCGCCCCCACGTTTCCCTCCAGTGCTAAATTGGTGATCCGTTGATGCCTCAAAATGTGTCCTACAAATCGAACCCTTCTTTTAGCCAAGTTGTGCCACAAATTCCTCTTCTCTCCAATTCTACTCAGTAACTCCTCATTAGTTATGTGATCTACCCATCTAATCTTCAGAATTCTTCTGTAGCAACACAGTCCAAAAGCTTCTATTCTCTTCTTGTCTAAACTATTTATCGTCCATGTTTCACTTCGATACGGGGCTACACTCCCTAAAATACATTCAGAAAAGACTTCCTGACTCTTAAATCTACACTCAATGTTAACAAATTTCTGTTCTTCAGAAATGCTTTCCTTTCCATTGCCGGTCTACATTTTATATCATCTCTACTTCGACCATCATCAGTTATTTTGCTCCCCAAATAGCAAAACTCATCTACTACTTTAAGTGTCTCATTTCCTAATCTAATTCCCACAGCATCACCTGATTTAATCATACTACATCCCATTATCATCGTTTAGCTTCTGTTGGTGTTCATCTTTTACCCTTTCATCTTATACCCTCCTTTCAGTCCAACTGCTCTTCCAGGTCCTTTGCTGTCTCTGACAGAATTAAAATGTCATCGGCAAACCTCAAAGTTTTTATTTCTTCTCCCTGGACTTTCATTGCTGCTCCGAATTTTTCTTTTGTTTCCTTTACTGACCACTCAGAATATTCCAATAATGCCGAGGATAGGCTGCAACCTTGTCTCACTCCCTTCTCGACTACTGCTTCCCTTTCCTGTCTCTCGACTCCTATAACTGCCATCTGGTTTCTGTACAAATTGTAAACAGCATTTCGCTCCCTGTATTTTACCCCTACTCTCAGAATTTGAACGAGAGTATTCCAGTCAACATTGTCAAAAGTCCGCAAAGGTTATAAAAGTAGGTTTATCTTTCCTTGACCTATCTTCTATGAGAAGTCGTGGGGTCAGTATTGCTGATCGCTTGTTAAATTTACCGTCTTATATAGGCGAAACGAAAAATTGTCTGCTTTCATTATCCGACATTCAAAGATTCGTAGCCATGAAGAGGAGATGTGAGCTGTCCTCTGCTCTGCACGGAGCATGCTGTGAAAGATCACGCAGTAGAGTGACGCGTTTATTCTACAAAATTATATATTCTAACGAGATTTTGAGCTCATAGTTCGTTAAGCGCATTGGTGGTTTAACATGCAGGATAAAATAACATAACTACATACAATCGATTATTCATTGAAAATTTAAATAAAGAGATCTGTTATCGGGACAGCTATTGACATCAATAATGATTTCGACTTATTGGTTACAAAACTCTAATTTATGAATTTGTTGCCAAAATAAAACGTGGAAATATTGTGAGTGTATTGTAAGATAAAAAAATTTATGATGTCAAATTCGTAAGTCTCAAAATATAAACCATAATTTCAGGAAAAGATTTTAATGGAAATAAGGAAAACTATTTGTTCTTAAGTACTGAAAGTAAATCTAACAGAAGTATATTAGAATTAAAAGCATAACTCAATGTTAGAGTCAACGTGTTTGGTACTAGCACAAGGCTATGATTGATACTCAGGATGGTCTAACACGCCCAAGCTGAATGTGAAACAGAGAATGATGGCTAGTAACTGTGTCATAATAAGATAATTTTAAAGATTTTAAAACGTGGTACTACTGAAGAAATGTTGAATATATGACTAGATCTAATAATGGCAGTAAGTAAGACGGGTGGGGGCAAATGGGGGGGAGGAAGGGGCAAATTACACGAGGAACGAAGACTTAACTATAGTGTTTGTTTATTGCAGTAGTTAGGCGAAGACGAAGTAAGTTGCAAGAAATAAACTAGCATGTAGATTTGCATCTTCATACTGAAGACCACTGAAATAAAAATTAATATGTGAAATATGAAGGAAAATATTCAGGACTTACATCACGAAACAATTTCGGAAAGAGTGGTTGAGATCATAATTAATGCGTATCTGACTAAAGAGGCCGTAAGATTAGGTTAGACACGTTGCTAAAAGAAGGGACCCAGTGATAGAAATACGTTTTTCATTACGTATGCTATGCTGGACTAATGCTTCAGATGTTGAGACGCACTCACTGTGACGTTAGAATACAACGTTCTGTTCGAAAGAAATGAAATTTTGCTCCCTTATGCGACTGGTAGCAGTGGAAACAGTAACTGGCGAATGACGCGTTGAAGAGGGCTCTGAAGCTTAACCTTGTCACCACTGCGCTCGCTCGACGTGTAAACTAGAGTTGCGAGTTTCTGAGCAACGGTGAAGAGAATAGAGGAAATACCGAAGTGCCCGACTGCAAACGAAATTACGTTCCAACTCGGTAGGTTTGTGATTGCAGAAGACTCGTTCCGTCCTCAGAGGAAAGTGAATTATCCTTGCGAACAAAAGAAGTTTTGAATTTAACATCCAGCCAACGATGGCATTCAGACTCGAATAGGACAAAGACGTGAAGGGATATCGAATGAGTCGTTCTACAAAGAACATCCCGGCAGTCGATTCAGTTAAACCACGTACAATGTGTATAACTGTGGTGTTGATCAGGGACCTGCACCTCGCTCCTACAGAATGTGAGTTCTGTTCCTCTACCATTCCACCATTTTGGCCATTAGCAAAGCAAGAAAAGTTATTACTGGACACAAAAGGAGACACTACAAATATCGTGGGGACACAGCGACAGTGAAAATTTCGACGGATAAACAACACATTTAACTAGGTTTCCGGACTAGGGAACGTATTTTATGCTGATATTACACGCTGTCTGAAAAAAAAGATGACTACGCAGAATGGAAGAAAGAAGGAACTGAAAGTTAAAGGGCTGAGAGGGTGTGTGGTTATGTGAAGTTACTGTAATGGTTTCAAACATCTTGTCAAACTGACACATAACTTGGCAGTGTGCGTTCACTTAGGGTACGACGTTGCACCACGTCTGGCCTGGATGCATGCAATGATTTGGTTGGGAATGGTTTCATGAACCCGTTTTATGCTCTCCTGAAGCAAGCTGGCCTGCAACTGTTGTAAATGGCCCTTGACATCCATGATAACTTGCACAGGCAGTTGACATCCGATCTCGTCCCAGACATGTTCGCCGGTCGTTATGGCCATGCGGTTCTAGGCGCTTCAGTCCGGAACCGCGCTTTTGCGAAGGCCGCAGGTTCGCATCCTGCCTCAGGCATGGATGTATGTGCTGTCCTTAGGTTAGTTAGGTTTAATTAGTTCTAAGTCTAGAGGACTGATGACCTCAGATGTTAAGTCCCATGGGGCTCAGAGCCATTTGAATCAACCCAGACATGTTCTATCGGAGGTACATACTGGCTCCTACGCCACAGGATTACCTGAGCATCACGTAAATAGCAAATAGATACATGCATCATATGTGGATTAGAGTTGTCCTGCTGAAAAATGGCACCACAATATTATAGCGTGAGAAATGATGACGCCCTTTGTCCGTGACGTACCGTTGTACCATTCGAGTTCCCTCATTCCCTACCAACCCTGACCTGAGGTCATAACCGATGGGTTCTCACATTATGATGCCTGGAGAAACACCGCAGCCCGTCTGCAAAATACTGTAAAAGAACTGAACCTCTACCCAAGTTGCCACTATACAGATCGACAATGCTCATTCAGCCTACTGTACAGCCGCGGTTCATAGCGGAACATAGTGTGAAGCTTTATTAACAGTCCATGTCTCCCAGTCACGGACCACTCCCAACCCACTGTCTCTGCTATGGCGTTAGTAGCAGCCTACGCATTGGCTCTGATAGTCTTCGACTAATGATGTGGGATGCCACATAATGTTGTGGGTTTCCTTTACTTGTTCTCCGGTGGCAGGTGCAGATGGATTTTGTCCACATTATGGCGATCCTCCTTTCCTGTGGTCAGGCATGGTCGACGGGAACACTGATGACGAGTATACGGGTTCTCACATTCCCATGCGGTCCAGCATCGGGTCACTGTCACATATGAATGTCCCACTAATCTAGATATAACACAAATCTACCAGCCAGCCAGTTAAAGACCCACAGACCCACAAGGCCCCTTTCAAGCTATTCAGCATCGGATGCTATTCACATCCGTTACAGACAGTACCAGACCTGGTACCAACAATGAACATGAACAACACTGATGAATTCTGGTTGCCATTGTGTGTAGGTCTGAGAATCTTGAATCTCTAATCATTTACCCATCCGCCAATGATGTGTACGTATATGTGAAACGTCCCCTTAGAAAAATTATACAAGACTGGGCTTAAACTGCCACACAATAATTTTTTTTTTTTGCGCAACGCAATCTGACTTTTAAAAATCCCTACGAAAGAATGGCCCTGACTAACATTAACCTATACCTTTCACAAATCACTTACCTCACCAAAAATCTTCGTTACTCGAACTACTGCAGTACAGCAAGCGCCACTACTGCCAGCTAAATAAAAGATTCAAACTACGGAAGGCACTAACTACTGATAGGTATAGTTAGCAAATGAAAGATTTTAATAGAGAACAAACAATGTATTTACCTTAGTAGTCATAATATATATAGCAGTTCATGACATCCAGTCTTACAAATTCCAAAACTCCGCCATTTCTCTCTCCACATCCACCACTGCTGGCGGCTCACCTCCAACTGCACAACGCTATGCGCTGTTCACATCCAGCTGCCGCTGGCCAACACTACAATGGCAGACAACAATGCAAACCAGCCACCGACTGCACACAGCACAGCCAGTGATTTTCATACAGAGCGAGCGCTACGTGGCGGCGGCGTTAGCAATATAAGAACGTAAACAGCCTACTTACATATGAAGTTACTCTCACATCCTACCATGTCTTCTGGGTGTTGCGGGGCGGCGAGTGGTATTATTGATATGAATGTTTTTTTCTTTCCCGGCCGATTAGCGACATATGTGGGAAAATGGGTGGCATAATTGTTATTAATGAATGTTCCTATTATTTATTTAATGCTGTTGTTTGCCGTTCTCAACACTGGCTCTCTAACTACAATATTGGCAACCAGAAAGTGATTAGCAAAACGTGAAGCCTGTAATTAGAATTCCAGGGGGCCCACTTCATCTTAGAAATACATTTATAGCTACAGCTTATAGCCCTAAGGAATTAGGAGATTGTCAGGGATTCATAATCAACAACCATTCTCTCTAAAATGTTCACTATATTCTGAAAGTCACAGACTAAAAAGAATCCACACAATTCAACTACCAGAGCAGTTCAGAGTCTAATGGGCTGATGCAACTATAACTGTTCAAATTAAATGTTTAAATGAATTCTCGCCATAATTTGATGATAATGTTCATCAAACGCCACGCTAAATAATGGTAGAATGTCTGTCCCGCGATGGCGCGTGAAAATACGACATACGCAAACTGAAGATAGATAATTAAAGTCATCCCAGAATTAACACTTAACTCGAAAACGATTTCATGGTGACGCGTATCCCGAGTAACTTATTACGGGATCCGAGGCTGTTTATAGCAATGATACCGACACGACGCGACTCCCGGTACAGGTGGTGCGCTAATCAGCGTCTTGAGAGAACTGGGGCCTTTCTTTCTCGAGCAGCGTTCTTATATATAAAGCCGTGGTGCGGATGGCTAAGGGAACTCCTTATCAAATCAGCTCTCCCGACTAGCCGCTGGGCTAGTAATGCATCACTTTAAATTATCGAATAAATCATTGCTTCCTTTGCTGATGGCCGATGAAGCTCTCAATTTAAAAGTGCAATCAGCATGCAGGTAAGTAATCATAATAAAAGTCTGACGTGGCTAAGTCAAATGTTTTGTGCGTGAGAATTAATTTAATTACACTTCACGCAGAGGACGAGCTCTGAATTTGCCCTTTGGAGATACGCTATCGCTACAGTTTTATAGTTATTCTGTTGAAACTTCTCACATCTTTATGATTAAAGCGGATCTCCCTTCTACTTAGATTTAAACATATTAGCCTTATTTATTCGCCTACTTAATCTATCTCGCTTCCTTAATTTCTAACACAAAACCAGAAAATCATGAATTTCAACTAAAATTTTAATTTGTGAGATCCAGAATACTGTTTTTACTAAATTATTATGAAAAGGAATCTAAATATAATTTTTTATGTTTCTAGCTCTTTTCTGTTTCGTCAATGATTTTTACAGAAAAACATCCAAATTTCGAAAATGGTTAAAGTTATTGAACTGATATGCAACACATATTTATTTAGTATTACTTCTGACATGCTAGAAACGTTTCAGTTTATTTACTTGATTTTTAAAATATTGCGTAACATTTATGACGTCATAGTTAGTTTCAGCGGACTGGCTAACACATAATGGAGAAACTGATGTGAATTTTACACTGCGTGAGTAGGCTGCTTCCCTACAGTGCTGCAATTTTTTTTGTCGGGCAGTGCTTTTGTCCTGTATTACGACCAAACAAACATGCTTCAGAATCACGTAGATTACTTTTAATGCATGGAAAAACTGTAGTACAAATATGCAGCAAGAGAAGCACTCTTGTTACCAAAAATTTTTTATAGAATACCAACTGCGTGAAATTGATTCACGAAGCAGAGCGACGGCAATGCGACAGATAAAACACCTTACTCTTTTAAAAGGTACAAATTAAAACGGTTCTGATTGCATAAAACAGTTATTACCATGGGGTTCGGCGGTTTGTAGACCATATTCAGACCATTCTCCATTGGTTGCAGGCGGCGATGATGAACGGAGCAACTATCTCCGTTGAAAGACAAATGTCAACTGCAGTGGCAGTTGACATTCGTCTCTAATCAGACAGTAGCTTCTCCGCTCACCACCGCCGCCTGTCATTATTCGAGAACGGTCTGAATGTGGTCTACAGATAGACTGAAACTGCCCACCATTGTAATAAATGTTTTTATGATTCAACATTGTTTTAATTTGTAACTTTTAAATTTTGCACTGAGATCGCTCTTCATCCAGTGGTGCTTACAAAAATCAGTTGCATTTTGTTATGACTACCATTTAGGTCTACAGAGTGTCCTCCTTCAATTAGCACTGTTTACGTGAAATTCCAAACTGCACTACCATCTCGTAGTGAGTTGTGCCATTATGGTTCTTGAAGTTTTGGCAACAGCCGTGTTGAAGATAAAAGTGTTGGTTTCACTGCAGCGTCCGTGAATGTGACAGTACTTGCCTAACACTTCTCGGAAAATAGCGACGGAGCAACCAAGCAACATCACATTATTCACTCCTCCACCGTTTGTGGGCAAGAATCCATCGAATTCGACCGGAATGTCGAGAGGCAAATTCATGGTGGCTCCTCCAAGACAAGTGAAAACCGTGTTGCGAGTTTTTGCTCAACTAATAGATCACAGTCCTGGATCACCTGCCATATTCGCCGGATTTGTTCCCATCCGACTTCTGGTTGTCCCCCGAATTGAAGTTAGCAGCGAAAGGACGCAATTATCACACAATCGAGGACATCAATGAAAATTGTACTGCCGTACTAAATGCAATTTCAAAAACGTACCACAGTGTCTGTTTTAAAACGTTTTTCCAACGATTTTGCTGTTTACTGATTCAGAGGCATATTGTTTTCAAAAAGACACAGTGATTTTATGAACATAATCCATGAATTTTATTTTTCATAGCCACAGTCCCAACAGCACTGGGACACACCGCGTCGGTAGTTAAGGCGCCTCATTCTATTTGCTAAATCGACAGTAGTGTACACAGCTGCACTGCAATCCCGTTAATATAATACGTACTATAACAAGCAATACGGCCACTGAATTTGAACTGTTTTGCATCTTTCAAATCTCTAGGAAATACACATTGGTAAATTATTATAGAATATTGTAAAAACGATAGTTGATTTTATATAAATTTTTTACTGCACGTTAGACGGCCCACCAATTGAACTGTTTAAAAGCTTTAATGTGAGCACGTTAAATTACCTTGAGGTTTCTATTTCTGACAGTTATAAACTAACTGAAACAAGAAAATTTGGTAGAGAACTTCTTTTAGATTAAGATACAACGTTCTGTAGTAAAACCTTACTTTTAGTGAAAGGTTGCGAAATAAAAGATATGTAGTACAGCTGCAGCAGTAGACAACCATTAAGCAGAGTAACTGTTAACACTGTTTACGATGCCTCTCTTGAAAGAACTGACAAATAAATAACTAAAATAAAGTAAAAATTAACTGAAATAAAGCAAAAATTAACAGACGTCATAAAAGAATACTTTGTGTAGGGTGATTCAGATACATTCATCCTATTTCTCAGGAACACATCTTCTGTATAAATGAAGATAGAAACTTAGGTTGAATTTCAGATTAAGAATTTTTTCTACAGAATTTTTATTTTCTAAGGAACTCTGTTATTTTACAAGGGTATACCTTTCAATTGCAAGCACACACAACTAAGTAAACTTTTTACGATTCCGTTTAGGATCAATGTCTCCATTTATCTTTCACAAATGTTTAATGGGCTCTACCCCAGACAGACGACAAATTTACAGACAATAGTCACATTATTACCAGACTTTTGTGAATATGTTACTGCAAGTACTGGTGTACGTAAACGGCGTCGAAATGCAACGTAAGTTGTTTAAAGAGGGTGACACATACCCGGAATCCACTTTCAATATTTAAAAAAGAAAATTCAGATGGACCCAACTAGAACGATGTGAGGTCCTTATACACCTTACGGCACATCCATCGATCCATCGTGGTGTATATGTCCAATATCTGTCTTCCTCTACAGCTTTTACCCTCTATAGCTCCCTCTAGTACCATGGAAGTTATTCACAGACGTCTTGATACTTGTCCTGTCACTCTGTCTCTCCTTTTTGTCAGAGTTTTCCATATAATCCTTTCCCCTCCGATTCTGCTAGGAACTTCCTCATTCCTCAGCTTAGCAGTCTACATGATTTTCAACATTCGTCTGCAGCACCACATGTTAAATGCTTCGATTCTTTTCTGTTCCGGTTTTCCCGCAGTCCATGTTTCAGTACTGGGCCGTACCGTGTCGCTAGGTCGCGGTACGTCTTTCGTATGCACTCTTTGCCTCTAACTGACGGCGTGCCGTTTCGACGTAAGCAAGCTCCAGTATGAGGAGTGGGTCGGATGACGGCAGACGCCGGGGCAGTGCGCTGTCGTTTGCTTACGCGCCTTACCTGCCTTCACGGCTATTAGAACTCTAAGAGTACTATCTCACACTTCCTACTTGTGATCCAGCGAGGAGGCGCAGTGGTTATCACACTGTACTCGCGTTCGGGAAGACGACGCTTCAATCCCGTCCGGCCATCCTGATATTCCGTTATTTGCCTAAATCGCTCCAGGCAAATGCCGGGATGGTTCCTTTGCAAGGGCACGGCCGACTTCCTTCCCCGTCCTTCCCTAACCCGATGAGACCGATGACCTCGAAGTCTGGTCTCTTCCTCCAAACAACCCAACCCTCTACCTACTTGGTTAAGCCACGGCCGCGGGTACGTAGAGAGCGGGCTCTAGAGGTCTGCAGGTGTTTGCCCCAATACCTTTTTGTTCCAGCGTAAATTTGTGATTTTCTGTAATTAAGCCATATTGTGTTTTTACCTCCTTGTTGATAATAGTCTTCTGGATTTTGGTTTAAATTACCTCGTTTATTGCCTACTAGTTAACTTGTTGATTTTGGAAGAAAAGGATTCTTGCCAATTTCTTAGAAAGATACTAACTGCCAATGTAATCGAAGTTCGTTTACTAACCGTGTGCGTAAATTCAAACCTTGTTGATTTTCCATCCTGTGTGGCAGCCTCTTGCTCCGGTTACGACACTGGGCGTTCTTTGGTGGGCGAAACTTCTTACCTCCACGCCCAGATTTTGGTGTGTGTACAGGTGTTCGGTAATAAGACCCCGGCTGCTTTTGCTGTTAACACTGGAGGGCTTGTTTTCTGCCCTTTTATTGGTATGTGGGTGTGTAATCACGCTCATACCCATCTTGTACGAGGTGCATTCAAGTTCTAAGGCCTCCGATATTTTTTCTTCCGGGCTGGAAAGAGATAGAAACATGCGCACTTTTTTTAAAAATGAGGCCGCGTTCATTGTCTATACGTCCCAGATATGGCAGCACCCTACGGCAGATGGAATTTTACCGCCAGCGGCGAGAATGAGAACTGTTTTAAATACTTAAAATGGCGACGTTTTCCTTACTTGAACAGCGTGCAATCATTCGTTTTCAGAATTTACGTGTTGTGAAACCAATTGAAATTCATCGACAGTTGAAGGAGACATATGGTGATGGAGTTATGGATGTGCCGAAAGTGCGTTCGTGGGTGCGACAGTTTAATGAAGGCAGAACATCATGTGACAACAAACCGAAACAACCTCGGTCTCGCACAAGCCGGTCTGACGACATGATCGAGAAAGTGGAGAGAATTGTTTTGGGGGATCGCCGAATGACTATTGAACAGATCGCCTCCAGAATTGGCATTCCTGTGAGTTCTGTGCACATAATCCTGCATGACGACCTGAAAATGCGAAAAGTGTCATCTAGGTGGGTGCCACGAATGCTGACGGACTACCACATGGCTGCCCGTGTGGCATGTTGCCAAGCAATGTTGACGCCCAACGACAGCATGAATGGGACTTTCTTTTCGTCGGTTGTGAGAATGGATGAGACGTGGATGCCATTTTTCAATCCAGAAACTAAGCGCCAGTCAGCTCAATGGAAGCACACCGCCACCAAAAAAATTTCAGGTAACCGCCAGTGCTGGAAAAATGATGGTGTCCATGTTCTGGGACAGCGAGGGCGTAATCTTTACCCATTGCGTTCCAAAGGGCACTACGGTAACAGTTGCATCCTACGAAAATGTTTTGAAGAACAAATTCCTTCCTGCACTGCAACAAAAACGTCAGGGAAGGGCTGCGCGTGTGCTGTTTCACCAAGACAACGCACCCGCACATCGAGCTAACTTTACGCAACAGTTTCTTCGTGATAACAACTTTGAAGTGATTCCTCATGCTCCCTACTCACCTGACCTGGCTCCTAGTGACTTTTGGCTTTTTCCAACAATGAACGACACTCTCCGTGGCCGCACATTCACCAGCCGTGCTGCTATTGTCTCAGCCGTTTTCCAGTGGTCAAAACAGACTCCTAAAAAAGCCTTCGCCGTTGCCATGGAATCATGGCGTCAGCGTTGTGAAAAATGTGTACGTCTGCAGGGCGATTACGTCGAGAAGTAACGCCAGTTTCATCGATTTCGGGTGAGTAGTTAATTAGAAAAAAAATCGGAGGCCTTAGAACTTGAATGCACCTCGTATTCAGTTCCACGACTGAGAAGTTAACAATCATTTATTATGTGATTACTTGTTATAGTTAAAGCTATTTCTACTTGCCAGGTGAAACTAGCAGTTACTACCGCCATGCGCAGGATCGTCTCGACTATGCGGGAGGTGTCAATCAAAAAATAAAGAAAAAAATAAAACAAATTCTTTGACGCAACTATATACCTGTCTATAACTTTTTTTAATTATGTATGTTTTGTAATGTGTTTGGGTGTGTCCATTTTGGGGAATTGAATGTGAATTTTAAGGTCATTGTTTTAGTTGTTTTAGCAAGTCGCCTTCTCGCTGTCATTTTGAACCATGGATACTGTATTATATTTGTGCACTATTTTTGTCACATAAGCTCGTACAAAAAAAAGGAAAAAGAATTGTACCCTAATAGTTACATGGTGTCTCATTAAAGGAATTCAAACCTAGTGAGAAGCGATTAATTCTGAAAGAACTGCAGCAAATTTTTTTTGCCTCTGTGTTGTGACGTGTCGAACGTATCTGCTTCCGTAGCTGTGATGGTTAAGGGCAAAGCTCATTTGTTGTCTTAGAACAGATATTTCCATAACCATTCGCAACATTATGCGTTGCCTATGTTTTTAACGGTACAATGTGGGGCAGCGTGAAAATGTGTTGAAGTCGTACTTGAATGCAAAGTAAACACCGCAGCACATGTTCGGGAATGTGCGCATTTTTGAAATATAGTATAATGACTGTGTGAATTATTGTTCTTAATGTTTTGTAATTAATGGTTGAAAGCTTAAAAGTAAATTTTTACTAATTGGTTTCATTCGTATTATGGCATACATTGTTCAGTAAATATTTAGGTCACGAATGATGTTGAAACCTTGATTGGGGCTGAACAACACTTACTTAGGGCTAGTCCTACCCCTCATAGAAATCTCACGCAGTAGCTGTATCAACTACCATAAAATGTTGTGCTCCATTCATACATTCTCAAAAGTTTTTTACTCAAATTAATGTCTACGTTTGATTCCAGTAGACTGTCCTTGGCCAGGAATTCCCTTCTTGGCACAGATAGTCGGTTTTTGACGTCCCCTTCTCTCCGTCCGTCAGTGGTTATTTTGCTGCCTACGTACCAGAATTCCTTAACTTCATCTACTTCGTGACCATCAGTACTGAATGAAGTTTCTCGCTGTTCTTATTTGTTCTAATTCTCATTACTCTGTTTTTCTTCGATTTACTCGAAATCCATATTCTATAATCTTTAGAGTGTTCATTCCATTCAGCAGATCCATTCAGCAGACTACGTATTTGTTCGTCACTTTCACTGACGACAGAAATGCCACACGCGAATCTTATTATTGATATCCTTGCACCTTGAAATCTAGTTCCACCGTTTTATCTTTCTTTTCTTTTATTACCGTCGTTGCTTCTTACATGTAGAGACTGTAGAGTAGGGGCGAAGGACTAAATCCCTATGTTACACTCTTTTTAATATAGCACTTCGTTCTTGGCCTTCTGCTCTTGTTATTCACTTGTCACCCTTGTACATGTTGTATATCACCCATCTCTCCTTCTAGCTTATCCTACCACTTGGTTCTTTTTTATTCTTGCTTCCATTATCAACCGCAACGTCAGAACTGACTGTGTGGTGTCTTTACATTGCTTCTTACATGTAGAGACTGTAGAGTAGGGGCGAAGGACTACATCCCTATGTTACACTCTTTTTAATATAGCACTTCGTTCTTGGCCTTCTGCTCTTGTTATTCACTTGTCACCCTTGTACATGTTGTATATCACCCATCTCTCCTTCTAGCTTATCCTACCACTTGGTTCTTTTTTATTCTTGCTTCCATTATCAACCGCAAAGTCAGAACTGACTGTGTGGTGTCTTTACATTGCTTCTTACATGTAGAGACTGTACAGTAGGGGCGAAGGACTACATCCCTATGTTACACTCTTTTTAACATAGCACTTCGTTCTAAATTATGGTTACCATACTGGTTCACCTATCTCTTGTATATAAACACCTGTAACTTGTACTATCACGTCATCAGATAAATCTTTCCTCTCATAGAGGCCTTTCCACCTCTTCGCTGTGGTTCAAATCTCTCTGGGCATCGTGGGACTCAACATCTGAGGTCATCAGTCCCTTAGAACTTAGAAATAATTAAACCTAACTAACCTAAGGACATCACACACATCCATGCCCGAGGCAGAATTCGAACCCGCGACCGTAGCGGTATCGCGGTTCCAGACTGTAGCGCCAGAACCGCTCGGCCATCCCGTTGTTCTAGGCACCTTTACTCGCTCACACTGCGCTTGCGCTCACAACTGAAAAGAGCGTCTTGATGCGATCGACGGTCATGCTATAGACACTACCCAACATATCTGTGCAAAGCTTCATCAGGTTTTTACCGTAGTGTCCATTTCGCTGCCAATCGGAACTTACTTTCTGGACAATCCTCGTATACCCTGAAATTAAAATACACTCCTGGAAATGGAAAAAAGAACACATTGACACCGGTGTGTCAGACCCACCATACTTGCTCTGGACACTGCGAGAGGGCTGTACAAGCAATGATCACACGCACGGCACAGCGGACACACCAGGAACCGCGGTGTTGGCCGTCGAATGGCGCTAGCTGCGCAGCATTTGTGCACCACCGCCGTCAGTGTCAGCCAGTTTGCCGTGGCATACGGAGCTCCATCGCAGTCTTTAACACTGGTAGCATGCCGCCACAGCGTGGACGTGAACCGTATGTGCAGTTGACGGACTTTGAGCGAGGGCGTATAGTGGGCATGCGGGAGGCCGGGAGGACGTACCGCCGAATTGCTCAACACGTGGGGCGTGAGGTCTCCACAGTACATCGATGTTGTCGCCAGTGGTCGGCGGAAGGTGCACGTGCCCGTCGACCTGGGACCGGACCGCAGTGACGCACGGATGCACGCCATGACCGTAGGATCCTACGCAGTGCCGTAGGGGACCGCACCGCCACTTCCCAGCAAATTAGGAACACTGTTGCTCCTGGGGTATCGGCGAGGACCATTCGCAACCGTCTCCATGAAGCTGGGCTACGGTCCCGCACACCGTTAGGCCGTCTTCCTCTCACGCTCCAACATCGTGCAGCCCGCCTCCAGTGGTGTCGCGACAGGCGTGAATGGAGGGACGAACGGAGATGTGTCGTCTTCAGCGATGAGAGTCGCTTCTGCCTTGGTGCCAATGATGGTCGTATGCGTGTTTGGCGCCGTGCAGGTAAGCGCCACAATCAGGACTGCATACGACCGAGGCACACAGGGCCAACACCCGGCATCATGGTGTGGGGAGCGATCTCCTACACTAGCCGTACACCTCTGGTGATCGTCGATGGGGCACTGAATAGTGCATGGTACATCCAAACCATCATCGAACCCATCGTTCTACCATTCCTAGACCGGCAAGGGAACTTGCTGTTCCAACAGGACAATGCACGTCCGCATGTATCCCGTGCCACCCAACGTGCTCTAGAAGGTGTAAGTCAACTACCCTGGCCAGCAAGATGTCCGGATCTGTCCCCCCTTGAGCATGTTTGGGACTGGATGAAGCGTCGTCTCACGCGGTCTGCACGTCCAGCACGAACGCTGGTCCAACTGAGGCGCCAGGTGGAAATGGCATGGTCAGCCGTTCCACAGGACTACATCCAGCATCTCTACGATCGTCTCCATGGGAGAATATCAGCCTGCATTGCTGCGAAAGGTGGATATACACTGTACTAGTGCCGACATTGGGCTTGCTCAGTTGCCTGTGTCTATGTGCCTGTGGTTCTGTCAGTGTGATCATGTGATGTATCTGACCTCAGGAATGTGTCAATAAAGTTTCCCCTTCCTGGGACAATGAATTCACGGTGTTCTTATTTCAATTTCCGGGAGTGTAGTATTGCACAGAACAATCAATTCTTGACTACCAGTTCCAAACAACTTCCCCTCTCACAAGAAGATCGATAGCATTCCCTTACCAGTATAAGGAAGTAAATATTAAATAATACTAGAAACCTCACCTCTTACAAAAAATTTTAAACTCCATTTATAGAGCTTTCTTTGACTATACTGACAGAGATTGCTGCCCTCGTACTTTTGTAAAGGACCATCATTTCATCAATCAATATTCCATTTCTTGATCTTGGTTACGACAGTTATTAATGACTGCAACAAATATAGGTCTTATTTTGAACCCGTTACATTTTTATTCTTCTCACTGTTTGTCAGCAGCAACCAGTAATCCTACACGAAGTATTGTGAGAATGCCCATGAAAGTCATCATTCCGAAGAACAGGTCAGCTTCGTTTGTAGATGTATGTACAAATGAATTTACAGATTCTTCATAGCGTTTGTCGACAGCGACCAGTAATCCTCTCTGTATTGCGAAATTCCCTTGTAAATCAGCGTTCCACAGAGCTGCTCCATTTCATTTCTAGATGTATATACAAATTATGGTGCTGTCTGCTAAATAGAATAGAGATTTGTCTTCTTCACTATTATGTCCATCATTGTAGAGCCGAAGAACTTCTTGAAGTACTGCAATGGTGGGATGCTAACACAGTCAGGTGTAGCGGAGAAAACTATTTGCTGAATCTGAAGAAATGTCTCATTTTATTCGCTTATACGTTACGGGTGAATTTATCTTCCCCAGGCTCTTACTTATGTCATGATTCGGTTTACTAGGCAAAGTATACAACACAACTTTTTTTTTTCAAAATCACCACTGTCACTTTCTAGTTCTATATTTGATTCTATCACCATTCCAAATTTCATAGCGGACAGTGGCTTCCTGTACTCATGGTTATTGTCACTGTGATCTTCTAGAATTTCGGGCTCAGAGTCTCCTTCAGAATCGATAACAGGCAAATACCAGGTTTCAGTAAATACTACAGCATAGCGCCGTCTTCATGAATCATAGAAGGACTGAATGTCCATTTTGTCCTGTGAATCAGTATGTACCATAGTAACCCACAAAAGTAATAAAAATAAAAACTGACTTTGACTGGCAATGTTTCCTACAAGCATCATACCTTTTATGACCAATTTTATATACTACACGTTACACGTCAAGTCAAGCGCTGATACGCCAGTCGGGAAAGACTAAGAAGAGAAGCCAATCGCACGCTGACCGAACTGTCTTTCAAGACGACATCGCACAACAGCGGTCGTATGTCAAGACAACTACTCTGTAGGAATCAGCATGGGTTTCGAAAAAGACGGCCGTGTGAAACCCAGCTCGCGCTATTCGTCCACGAGACTCAGAGGGCCATAGACACGGGTTCACAGGTAGATGCCGTGTTTCTTGACTTCCGCAAGGCGTTTGAGACAGTTCCCCACAGTCGTTTAATGAACAAAGTAAGAGCATACGGACTATCAGATCAATTGTGTGATTGGATTGAGGAGTTCCTAGATAACAGAACGCAGCATATCATTCTCAATGGAGAGAAGTCTTCCGAAGTAAGAGTGATTTCAGGTGTGCCGCAGGGGAGTGTCATAGGACCGTTGCTATTCACAATATACATAAATGACCTGGTGGATGACATCGGAAGTTCACTGAGGCTTTTTGCAGATGATGCTGTGGTGTATCGAGAGGTTGCAACAATGGAAAATTGTACTCAAATGCGGGAGGATCTGCAGCGAATTGACGCATGGTGCACGGAATGGCAATTGAATCTCAATGTAGACATGTGTAATGTGATGCGAATACATAGAAAGATAGGTCCCTTATCATTTAGCTACAAAATAGCAGGTCAGCAACTGGAAGCAGTTAATTCCATAAATTATCTGGGAGTACGAATTAGGAGTGATTTAAAATGGAATGATCATATAAAGTTGATCGTCGGTAAAGCAGATGCCAGACTGAGATTCATTGGAAGAATCCTAAGGAAATGCAATCCGAAAACAAAGGAAGTAGGTTACAGTACGCCTGTTCGCCAACTGCTTGAATACTGCTCAGCAGTGTGGGATCCGCACCAGACAGGGTTGATAGAAGAGATAGAGAAGATCCAACGGAGAGCAGCGCGCTTCGTTACAGGATCATTTAGTAATCGCGAAAGCGTTACGGAGATGATAGATAAACTCCAGTGGAAGACTCTACAGGAGAGACGCTCAGTAGCTCAGTACGGGCTTTTGTTAAAGTTTCGACAACATACCTTCACCGAGGAGTCAAGCAGTATATTGCTCCCTCCTACGTATATATGAGGTAAAACAAGTAAAATATCACAAGTAAAATATCACACCCAAATAGAACAGATGACTTCACAAGTCCCGCATGTGTGGAAAAGCAGTCCCCTCCGCCACAAAAATATTCTGTTTGGCTTAAGTCGCAATCACCATGGCAACGTGTGCATAAAGACTTTCTGGTCGTTTTTGGAACATTCGCTGGTTTATTGTGGTAGCCTTCTTACAGCAAGTTTCCTTTTACTGTGCCAGTGAACTCGTCAACGTCACGTAGCACACTTCACGCATTGTCCTCTATTTTTTGCCTCAAAGGTTTGCCTTAAGTCATGATGTCGGACAACGACTCTCAGTTCAAGTCGAATGAATGTGGAACGTTCTGTGTACGAAATGGAATAGACACAACAATACATACTGTACAGATATATTTGTCATTGTAACTCACCTTTAGAACTTCTGCTACGGCATCTAATTAGTGCACTGTCCAACGGTGAAGCGAAACGTTTTGACAGAACCTTCAATCAGCAGATGGCCAAACTTCGCACCTCACAAATCAGGGATCATTCATTGCAACTGTTTCTCGCCTCCTATTGTTCGCATCCACCAGACGGACCATCGCCGGCGGAATTGCTTCACGGCCGCCGCCATCGGACGCTCTCCACCTGCGCCACCCTCCTCAGCTTCCGTCGCCGAATGGAAGTCGCAAGTATCGCTTTGCGCCGCGCAATAATGTGTTTTCCAGGGATTTTAGCGGCAGCAGACGGTGGGCGCGGGGAGAGATCCTTCGTGAACTTGACGCTTGCATGTTCCTCATTTCAGGCCCAGAGGGATTGCAGCGCCGACATCACAATAAAATTCACCTCTGTCATGTTCACTGTGATCCTTCTGTATTTCTTCGCCCAGATTCACGGATCCCGAGGACAGCCCAGCCACAGCAGCCGCCAGAGGATGTCAACAGACACCGCGGGACGACGCCATGGAGACTTCGCCGCCACCGCTTTCACTCGTCCTACTGGTGGAGCTGGACCCCCCGACGCCGCAGCAGACGACGCCTTCTACATCTTGTTATGGGCATCAGGAGGTGGACGCGTACCCAGTGGACATTTGTGTTCGTGCGCCGTATACGACGACGACCTGTGGTTTTGGGGGGAGGGAGGTGGAATGTTACGGCATAAAGTCAAGCGATGTCGCACCAGTCGGGAACGACAAAGAAGAGAAGGCTGTGAGAAGAGGGTCAGCCAATCGCATCAGCCAATCGCACGTTGACCGACCTCCTTTCCAGGACAACAACGCGACAGCAGCGGCCCCTAGGTAAAAAGGACATAAGCGCCGCGCCCGAGTGGTGGCGGCCCACTTGGATAGCAGCTTTAATGTTAGGCACTTCGATAGCACTTTAGGAAAGACTTTTGTCAGTTAGAGGTCAGCAGTCACTTCAAAGACATTATTTCCGATGTCGCCCTTTGATTGCAACGCATCTGTTTAGTTGCCGAAATTAAGTATCTGCATTTCTCATTTTGTAATAAAACTCATTAATACGAGTTGTCTGATTGTTTGTCATTGTAACTCACCAACAGAATTTCTGCTACTGAATATTAGCACAAATCACTTCAGAGCAATAGGTGAACACAACAAAAAATACATTTACTAGCATTTAGTACCACTTACAAAGAATGCCAAGCAAAGGCTGTGACTCGGAAAGTTTCTGTTTGTAGTCTTTTCGACTATGAGTACTAAATATCCCTGCATCACAGAGAGTTAACCATATTCTGCGTTCTGTATACTACCTGGATGTTGAGCTCTGTTCTCGGAGCTCGGAACTACTACGTACTTGTTCATTCTTGTCATATGCATAGTAATTAGGTACCAAAAGTTCTACAGGTCTGTACGAGATAAAGAATTGTTTACTTACTTCTGGCTTTGAATTTTGTATCAATGTGCGCTGAATAGGCAGATGTCGGAGCAGACACGAAAAGTATTTTCATTTTGCCTTCTCGTGACATTTGGTGGCACGAAACCAGTTTCGGCCAGCAGGTCCATAAAGCCGTAGTTTGGCGTCCCGGGAGTATAGACTTCATCATTGTCCAAGGAGAAATCAGAAAGTGGGTGCTTCCAAGACATACTGAAGCGCCACGTCTCACAAACTTCATCTTAAGACAACGAATTTTCTCATAAACTGTCCCACTTATAACAATATACCTCGTGTAGTTTCACTATAGTTTGCTTACTGTACCATCAATTGTCGGTATATTGGGGGAAAATCGAATTAAATTGAAAATCGTGTCCATGCGAAAGTCGTGATTGTAGTCGATCCACAAACAACTAATATCTCTTCCGCATAAAAGAAAATGTATGTTTAACCACATAATTTCCTGCAGAGGAGAGTACTTAAAATGGGCGAACCGTATGCACTTAAATTAGGGCGGAACACCTCTCGTTTGAAACTATGTGCAGTGTCAGGCTCTTCGCAGACGAGCTGCGGTTTTCACCTGGTAGGTACCTGCGACGTGTACTGCATTAGAGATAGCAAATGGCACAGTTACATCCATTGCAAATACTTTTTCTATTTGTATTTACTCTATTAATATTACAGAACACAGGAATAGTAATGGTTGTTATGTAAATGTTTTTATGCGACTGAGGTAAAACAAGTAAAATATCACTGCTAAAGTAAAAATAGTTAGAATAATATAAAATACTAGTGTTTCTTGCCCATATTCATCCACAAACAAACGGATTATGCATAAAACTGATCATAAAGTCGCTTTCTTGAGTCTTCAGACGTTATGCAAATCAAACAGCACGGCATTAATGGCATTAACTACAATAAAAGGGGCGGCACATTGATCACCGTATTATGTAAGTATGGAGGATCGCTTGGAAGACACCATACGAGGCTTGTTCAGGCCAGCACGTAACAATTATAGGAACTTCACAGTTGCCTGATTGTGGCCCGCGAAGCGAATGAAACTTTAATCAAGAGAGCTAAATATGAACTACTAATAAAGGTCCATCCTCAGCTGAGTAGTCAGGGAGTCTGATTGGCATGCAGCGTGCCTGGGTTCGATTCACGGTCGGGTTGGAGATTATCTCCGCACGAGGACTTGTGTTCTGTTATCCTCAACATCGTTTCACCGGCGTCTACACGCAAGTCGCCCCATGTGGAGTCAACTAAAAGATCTCGTGGCCGAACTTCCCCAGGTGGGATAACTGATGTGAAGCCATCATACACTGTTATGGAAGCAATATTGAGTGTATTCAGCCCAGTTGTCAATCGTGTGATTAATACCACAACACTCCCGGCCATCAATGCCGTATGATCATTTCATTTCATCCCATTAAAAAATTGTTGGAAGACATTACAGAGCACACTCTATTCTGTATTCGTTTTCCAAAGAAAGATTCTGCCTCGGGCATGGATGTGTGTGATGTCCTTAGGTTAGTTAGGTTTAATTAGTTCTAAGTTCTAGGCGACTGATGACCTCAGAAGTTACGTCGCATAGTGCTCAGAGCCAGAGCAGAATGGGTCGGTTAGGAAGGCTCAATGACTTCGAACGCAGGATAGTCACTGGATGACACTTTAGGAACATATCCATCTCGGACTTTTCAGCCCTTCTCAAGCTGGGGTGAACTGGACGTACATTTGTTTTGAGTCATCTGCCTTCCAACTAGTTTCATGCGGCTCGCCATGATCCAACGTCTTCTTCTCACAGTAGCACTTGCAACCTCGTTTCTCAATTGTTTGCTGGATGTATTCCAGTCTCTGTCTTCCTCTACAGTTTTTGCCCTCTGCAGCCACCTCTAGTACCACTGAAGTAATTCCCCCACGTCTTAACAGATGTCCTATCATCCCATCACTTCTCATTGTTAGTGTTTTTCACATATTCCTTTCCTCTCCGATTCTGCGCAGGACCTCCCCATCCCATACCTTTTCATACCGCCTATTTTTCAACATTCGTCAGTAACACATCTCAAATGCTTCAATACGCCTCTGTTCCGGTTTTCCCACACTCTATGTTTCACTACTACACAGTGCTGTGCTCCAAAGATGCATCCTCAGAAATTTCCTCCTGAAATTAAGGTATACGTTTCATACTAGTAGAATTCCCTTGACCATGAATTCCCTTTTCACCACTGCTAGTCTGCTTTTGATGTCCTCCTTGCTCCGTCCGCCATTGGTTGTTTTGCTGCCCACGTCGCAGAGTTCCTTAACATCAACTATTTTGCGACCGTCGATCGTGGTGCTAAGTTTCTCGCTGTTCTCATTTCTGATACTTGTCATTAGTTTCGTCTTTCTTCGCTTAACTGTCAATCCATATTCTACACTCAATAGTCTGTTCATTCTATTCAGCAGTAATTCTGTTTCACTTTCTGTCAGGACAGCAACGTCATCAGCAATCGTATCATTGATATCCCTTCACCTTGAATTTCAATTTGTCCCTGTAACATTTCTTTCATTTCCATCATTGATTCTTTGACGTACAATTTGAACCGTTGGGGGGAAAGACAACATCTCTCCTTTACACCCTTTGTAATACGAGCATTCCATTCTTAGTCGTCCACTCCTAGTTTTTCTTCTTGACCCTTTTTGACCCGAGCGCTTCGTCCTTGGTAGTCCACTCTTATTACTCCCTCTTGGCTCTTGTGCATATTGTATATTACCCGTCCCTCCCTACAGCTTACTCCTTTTTTCTCAGAATTCGAACATCTTTTGCCATTTTAAGTTATCGAACGCTTTCCGAGGTCGACAAATACTATGATTTTTCTCTAGCCTTGACTCCATTATCAACCGCAACGTCAGAATTCCCTCTCTGCTGCCTCTACCTTTCCTAAAGCCAGACCGTCATCTAACACATCCTCAATTTTCTTTTCCATTATTTTGAATATTGTCAGTAACTTGGATACATGAGCTGCTACAATTCGCGCACTTGTCAGCTCTTGTAGTCAACGGCATTATGAGGATCATATTTTTCCGAAAGTCAGATGTTATATCGCCATACTCATACATTCTAAACATCAATGTGTATAGTCGTATAGTTGCAACGTCTCCCAATTGTGATAGAAATTCTGATAGAATGTTATCTATCCCTTGTGCCTTATTTCATCTTAAGCCCTAGACAGTTTTCTTACATTCTGTTTCTAATGCTGGATCTCTTCTAAACCCACACCTGTTTATTATTCTGTCACATCAGACAACAATTCCCCGGCATATAGGCCTTCAATGTACTTTTTTCACCTATCCGCTCTCTCCTTTACTTTAACAGTGGAATTCTCTTTGCGCTCTCAAAGTTAACATCCTTCCTCTTCATTTCACCGAAGGTTATTTTGACTTTCCTTTATGTTGAGTCAATGCTTCATTTCTTTTTCGATTTCGATTTCTTCACATTGTTCATGCAGCCACTTCGGTTAACTTCCCTGCACTTTCTATTTATTACATTCCTCAGCAATTTGTTTTTCTGTATTCCTAAATTTCAAAATGGTTCAAATGGCTCTGAGCACTATGGAACTTAACTTCTGAGGTCATCAGTCCCCTAGAACGTAGAACTACTTAAACTTAACTAACCTAAGGACAACACGAGGCAGGATTCGAACCTGCGACCGTAGCGGTCACGCGGTTCCAGATTGTAGGGCCTAGAACCACTCAGCCATCTCGGTCGGCTCCTAAATTTCCCTGAATATTTTTGTACTTCCTTCTTTCATGGATCAACTGAAGTATTTTTTCTGTTATCCAGGGTTTCTTCGCAGCTACTTCTTTGTACCTGTGATTATCTCTCCGACTTCTGTGTCTGGCATTTTTAGTGATGTCCATTCTTCTTCAACTACATTGCCTATTGAGCTATTCCTTATTGGTGTATCTATGGCCTAAGAGAACTTAAAGCGTATCTCGTCATTTCTGAGTTGTTCATACGACACTTCCTTGCGTATTGATTTTTCCTAGCTCATTTCTTAAACATAGGTAACTCTTCATCCTTACTACATTGTGACAGAACAAATTACTAAAATGTGACAAATTACAATGTCTGTATCTGCTCCTACGGCTTGCAATCCAGTACCCAATTTCGGAATCTATCTAACAATGACGTAATCTGACATCTTCCAGGACTGTTCCAAGTGCACCTCCACCTCCAGCGTTACTTGAACAGAGTATTCGCTATTACTATCCGAAATTTATTGCAGAAATCAGTCTTTCTCCTGTCTCGTTCCTTGTGACTTTTTCTTCTGCTCCTTCCCCTACAATTGCATACCATTCCCCTATGACTGTTAGGTTTTCACCACTCTTTACATACAGTATTATTTCTTCAATATCCTGATATATTTTCTCTGTCCCGTCATCTCTCGCTTGAGACGTCGGCATGTGTACTTGATGTATCGTTGTCGGTGTTGGTTTGCTGTTGATTCTGATAAGAACAAACCTATCACGAACTGCTGACAATAACACACTCTCAACCCTATCTTCATATTCATAACGAATTCTACTCTCGTTATACCATTTTCTGTTACGGTTGATGTTATCCTATACTCATCTGACCAGAAATCCTTGTCTTCTTCCCATTTCACTTCACTGACCCCTACTATATCTAGAATGAGCCCCTGCATTTCCCTTTTCAAATTTTCTAGCCTCCTATCACGTTCAGACTTGTGAAATTACGCGCCCCGACACGTAGAACGTTATTCTTTTGTTGGTTATTCAGTCTTTGGACCTCCCCTTTGGCAGTCCCCTCCCAGAGATCCGAATAGGAAACTATTCCGTAATCTTTTGCTAAAGGAGAGATCATCATGACACTTTTTCAATTACAGGCTACGTGTTCTATAGATACGCGTCATGCGTCTTCAATGCAGTGGTTTCCATTACCTTCTTCATCCTCATTGCTGATTTTTCTGTCTTTAGGGGAAGTTTACCACCCCAAGGGCATGAGAGCGCACTACCACCCTCTTTGATAAGGCCATTGGGAGAATGAGGGCGACTTCTTTTTCCTGATATCTTCGGTAGCGGGTTTCGGACCAAGAAGCGATGACGTTATTCTACAAAGACGCTACGCCATTTTTTTTTTTTTTGTTCGTTGTATTTGGTTTTAGCGGACGCCACGTGACATCCATTGAAGTTTTTTTATTAGAAAGACCAGCCATGTCTCTGACCGAACACTGAGCTACTGTGCAGGCTATCCCTAGATCACGGGTTACCCAACAGAGATTCTTTACGTAACAGATTATAATTTTTAGAATTCGAGTGTTCTGTGAGTTCAGATACACCTGTATTTTCAGAAGTGCTTCAACAGAATTAAATAGCGTTTCGTTACGCAGAGATAGCTTGGGAAATAGGAAGTGAAATGGTCTCTCGATGCACTGTCTCTAGTTTGTTAAATGTCAGTATGAGTTTGTGCGTAGCTATACGAGCAGATGCTGCTGACAGGAGCCAGGACGACTCATAGCTCGTCTAGTTTGGATCGATGTGATCGCCACCTGCCAAAGCATAAGGATCGAGTCGCATCACAAGTGGCTGTCAGAGCCTGCCCCCGTACTGGTAATAATGGAGTCCAGCACATAGTGCTCCTTCGTACGCGAAACACCGAGTATACTGGCATTAAAAGTACTGCAGTTACATTAATTCATAGTATGTGGGATTAAATTGACAGAAAGGAGTAGAGAAGCACAGCTTGCGTGCCGGGAGCTGAAATATGTAACTATCGTTGAACGAGATTGTCACAAGCAGTAGTTCGTAGCTCGTGGCCTAGTGGCTAGCGTTACTGTCTCTGGACCGCGGCGCCCCGTGTTCGATTCCCGGCCCAGTCGGTTATTTTCATGGCCCGGGAATGGGTGTTTGTGTTTCTGTTGGCCTCATCGTGTCCTAATCATTAGGGAAGTACCGGGACTGTAAATGGAAATATTAGGATCATGAACGGGCGCTGATGACCACCATGTTAAACGCCCCACAAAACATCATCATTTCACACGCAGTGCCAGCACACCAGTATGTTCTTAATTCCAAATTTTAACAATTCGCTTGACGTTAACCCTTTCCTTTTTTAAATATTTAACAACAGGTACCTTAAGAGACGAGTATCTGAAAATCCTAGATCTGATCACGCCTTTACCCTTCGCTAACATTTGATTTCTTATAATCTTATGAAGAACTACATTAAATCTCCTGTCTTCAATAATATCATACCGGAATACCCTTCAACATGTTTCCTCCACTTAACATAAAATATAACTTGTTTCTTCTCAGTGTTGTTAAAAATTGTGTTTCACTTCAGAAGCTAAGCTATTTCAAGTCATTCATTCGGCTAGACTCTTGTGTGGAATACAAATTGAGGTAATTAAGCAAGTAGGAATTATAATTAAGGAGGAACGTGAAACATTCACTTATTACTAGGTCCCTAACGTTGCGAGAGGGTGTGGCGTCGGTCTCATAGTACGGACTAGCGCGCAGCAGAAAGGCAGAGCACAGACGCACCGGTCATTAATTCGCATTCAGAGAACCTCGAATACGCAGGCACCCGTTTGGTTTCAGGGAAGAACCAGCTTTCGTCAAAGGCATTCAGTTCGCCAGCGAAACCTCTAAAAGCGGAAGACTGGACGGCGTATTCTCCATCGACACAGGAAATTGCATCCACCGAGCGAAAATACGGCGGCAGCGCTGCGAGCGGCGTTGGACCCGAGGTCGCTGCGCAGACCAGCGTGATTACAGCGGGGCGGGTGGCGGCCTTCCAAAAGCTGACCGCCGGACGCTCTGCCGCCCCTGCGTGGGAATACCGCGTACTGCCCACGTCGAAGAGGAGCCGCAATAAGCCAGGTGCTGTGAAAGCGACGACAGCGTCTGCATCCTTGACCGTATCCTCGACTGTGGTCGCCAGACGTGGCAGATTTGCACCTGTTGCAGATTCTTCGACTGTTTCGAAAGCATACACATAACGTTATCGCTTTATGATCTTATGCACTCTCATAAAATTGTTTTCAGGTACTTGAATGTATAGCTCAACGTGGATGACATCGTAAGTTCACTGAGGCTTTTTGCAGATGATGCTGTGGTGTATCGAGAGGTTGTAACGATGGAAAATTGTACTGAAATGCAGGAGGATCTGCAGCGAATTGACGGACGGTGTAGGGAATGGCAATTCAATCTCAATGTAGAAAAGTGTAATGTGCTGCGAATACACAGAAGATAGATCCCTTATCATTTAGCTACAAAATAGCAGATCAGCTACTGGAAGCAGTTAATTCCATAAATTATCTGGGAGTACGCATTAGGAGTGATTTAAAATGGAATGATCACATAAAGTTGATCGTCGGTAAAGCAGATGCTAGACAGAAATTCATTGGAACAACCGTAATGACATGCAATCCGAAAACAAAGGAAGTAGGTTACAGTACGCTTGTTCGCCCACTGCTTGAATACTGCTCAGCAGTGTGGGATCCGTACCAGATAAGGTTGATAGAAGAGATAGAGAAGATCCAACGGAGAGCAGCGCGCTTCGTTACAGGATCATTTAGTAATCGCGAAAGTGTTACGAAGATGATAGATAAAGTCCAGTGGAAGACTCTGCAGGAGAGACGCTCAGTAGCTCGGTACGGGCTTGTGTTAAGGTTTCGAGAACATACCTTCACCGAAGAGCCAATCAGTATATTGCTCCCTCCTACGTATATCTCGCGAAGAGACCATGAGGATAAAATCAGAGAGATTAGAGCCCACACAGAAGCATACCAACAATCCTTCTTTCCAGGTACAATACGAGACTGGAATAGAAGGGAGAACCGAAAGAGGTACTCAGGGTACCCTCCGTCACACACCGTCAGGTGGCTTGCGGAGTACGAATGTAGATCTAGATGTAGATGTAGAGGCGCCAAAGAACTTGGAAAATCGAATGGATGCAGTTACTTGAGAAGAGACTGTAAAATGAACTTGAACAAAATTAAAGTAAGGATAATGGCATACTTGGGGAATTTGTTCCAAATTGGCATCGTAACAGGTTAACAAGTAAGAACTGGAGACTGTAGGCGTTGGACATGAAGCCACCACAGCGCTGTAATCGAGACGTTCAGTGATCTCGAAATTTCCGCGACGCCTGTTTTTTTTTCCCTAAGCTTACACACTACTTAACCTAAATTATCCAACGACAGACACACACACCCATGCCCTAGGGAGGACTCGAACCTCCGCCGGGACCAGCCGCACAGTCCATGACTGCAGCACCTAGACCGCTCGGTTAATGTAACGCGGCCCTGTTTTTTTGTGTGAACGTAAACAATCTTGCGTTGTGTATGGTTTTCACCACGAGCTTGCGTGGTGCTGTGCTTTGTTTCGCTGATACTTCGAAAATGCCACTGAGAGGACATCGATCGCCCAGTGACAACTAACTGCATCGAAGTGCCCCGTTAAAGAGCTAGGCACGGGAGCTACAACAGGGAACTCGTGAGTTTTACGATGAGGAGAAAGACTAGTAAGTATCTGTGGACGGGCATAATTCCTCCTGAGAAATTGGTTGATCGAACAACAAAAAGTCTTGGAATTAGTACAAGATCAGCAGTAAAGGGGTGTTATAGCAAAAGATGAGTGATGGAGGCGTCAGCAGTACCGATTCTTCTAGTCGGGTGGCTAGCTTCTGGTAGGGAGGCTAGAAAACTGGGAAAGGCAAATGCAAAGCCCCAATCTAGATATAATTTGGGTCAGACAGAAGATAGCAGACAGAGATTTACGGCAATATCTGTATGGGAAATGTCAATAGCAGCACGCGTCGTTATAACGGGAGAAGGATTCGTTATGAACAGGAAGTTAGGGCAGAGAGTGAATTAATTTGAACAGTTCAATGATAGGGTTGTTGCCATCAGGATCGAGAACAATCCAACGCCGATAACCATAGTTGAGGTATACATGTCGGCTTCGCAAGCAGAAGACGAAGTCATAGAGAAACTCTATGCGGTTATTGATCTCGTAATTCAGTACACAAAGAGAAATGAAAAGCTATTAGTCATAAAGGACTGGAATATGGCTGCTGGGGAAGGAGTAGAAGACAGCATTACATGAGAACGTGGGTTTGGCCCCGGAGTGAGAGAGGAGGCAGATTGAGTTCTGTAATATATTTCAGCTAGGAATAGGGAACACACTGTTCAAGAATCAAAAGAGGAAGAGGCATCCTGGAAAGGGCTGGGAGATGTAGGAAGATCCCAGTTAGATTACATCATGGACTGGCGGAGCTTCTGAAATCAGATATTGTAAAATGAACCAGAGAGCATATATAGATTCATATCACAGTTTAGTAGTGGTGAACAATAGGCTGAAGTTTAAGATACTATTCAGGAAGAATTTACGCGCAAAGAAATGAGATACGAAATTACTAAGAAATGACAATATTTGCTTCAAGATCTCTGAGAGTACAGGTACTGCCATGATGACTAGCTCAGTAAGCAGTTTAGCAGAAGATTAGTGAACGTTCCTACAAATAGCAATTAAAGAAGTTGAAGAGGAAAACGTAAGTACAAGGAAGGTAATTAAGAAGAAAGAATGGATAACAGAAGAAATACTTCAGTTGATCGACGAAAGATGAAATTACAAAAAGCTCCAGGAAAATTCAGCTGTACAGAAATAAGTCACTTAGGATGGAACTAAATAGGAAGTGCAGGGAAGCTAAAACGAAATGGCGACGGGAAAAAATGTGAAGGAACGCGAAAAGGTTCATTGTCGGAAGGACCAAATCAGCATATAGAAATGTCAAGACAACCTTCGTGGAGTTAAAAGAAAGGGCTGCCACATTAAGAGTACAATGGGAACTCCACTATCAAATGCAGAGGAGAGAGTACAATGAAGGCCTCTACGACGGGGAGGACATGTCTGATAACGTGACAGAAGAAGAATCACGAGTCAATAGGGAAGAGAATATGTAAGAGTCTACAAATGAGAGAGTTATCGTACAGTTAGAATAATACACAGAAGAATGTAACAGAAAATTGAGGATATGTTAGATGACCATTAGTTTGGATTTAGGAAAGGTAAAGGCACGAGAGATGCAATTCTGACGTTGCAGTTAATAATGGAAGCAAGACAAAAGAAAAATCAAGACCCGTTCATAGGATTTGTCGACCTGGAAACGCGTTGGACAGTGTAAAATGGTGTAAGACGTTCGAAATTCTGAGAAAAATCGGTGTAAGCTATACGGAAAGATTGTCAATATAGAATGAGTACAAGAAGCATAAGAAAAAAATTAGGCTGGAAGACCAAGAACGAAGAACGTGGATTAAATAGGGTGTATGACAGGGTTGTAGTCTTTCGTCCCTGCTGTTGAGTCTACGTACTGAAGAAGCAATGACGGAAATAAAAGAAAGGTTCGTGAGTGTGATTAAAATTCAAGAAGAAAGGATATAAAAATTAAGAATCGTTGATGACATGTGTTGAATTTTGGTGGACTGCCGAATGGGCAAGGAAGGTAATACGCGGAAAACATTGACGAGGCGAAGGAACAGAATGATATGACATCTCTTAAGACATCAGGGAAAACTTCCACGGCACTAGTGGGGCTGTGGAGTGTAAAGACTGTACAGGAAGACAAATATTGGAACACCTACAGCAAATAAAAGAGGACATACGTTGCAGTTGCTACTCTGAGATAAAAAGGTTGGCACAGGAGAGGAATTCGTGGCGGAGCGCATCAAATCATCAAACAAAGGAGTTTTGAAGATGGTTGTCCAGCCCATCCCGTTTCCTTTCCATTCCCTTAATCGCAGTTATTCATAAATATGTCCCAACTGCATCATCGAGTGCTACGTTTGTTCTGTCGGACATGAAGTTTATCACTAGCAACACTCCGTTCTGTCGGTTGTGTCCGACATAACGGACACAATTTGCTTCTATATTTCCATGGGAGTGGCGGCTGTTTGATGAAAAAGTTTCAGTTGGGGTGCACAGCCAACGTCTGAACTCCTAGGGGAATCAGAAATCCGCGAGTAGAGGGTTAATGGACTTAGGTCGTTGCGGTGCGGCGAACCGGATGTTGGAAATTTGGGTCTGACAGAAAGCGTGTCCCGTTGGGCTGGAAGGTTAAGGCGACCGCACTAGAGATGAGGAACACCCGGGTTCGAGTCCCGGTCTATCATTAATTTTCAAGACTCGTCGTTTCTTTGCCGTAACACCCTGTGCGACTGGAAGATATTATTTCCTTCCTATAACTTTTCCATCCTGTTTCCTTTCCTTTCATCCCAATTATTCACGGCTGACATTACCATATGAACAGAGCTGATAAAAGCAGACGGGGAGACCTGTATGTCACCTGAATCATCAGCTACGGTTTCGAAATTTCCGTATTCATCAGCGTAATACTTTCCAATAATAAGATGTGCGACTTGTGGATAAGTAGTTCACGCATGTATCAGAATCAAAAATGAAAATATTCATTCAGGAGATGCATGGCATGCGCTTTCTGTTCAGCTAAGAAGTAAACAACTGTGATTTCACGCAACTTATTAGTGGACACCTGGCTGTTGATGAATATGGCCAGCATAAGGGCAGAAACCGATTGTTTTTACGTAAATGATAATTGTGTTCTTAAATGTTTTTATTAATTCATGATTCATAGCAGATACCCGTCAAATCTGCAACCTATGTATCAAAAATAAATGATTGTACGCTTTCTGCGCATTCTTGCTGTGTTAAAAAATTCATTTTTGAACCACTACATAATGTATTGCATTGCAGTCCTCACTTGAAAAAAGATCATTCTGATTCGGGAGAAATCTGCGGGACAATCGTCTTAATGGCATGTCTGTATCTTCGTAACTCAAAGGAACGGAGGAGGTCCACGGCGAGTTCATTAAAAACGCAGCGCAAATTCTGATTTAAAACGATAGAGGAAGGAAACAGACGTATCTCTTTCAAAGGCATCGCTTCGACATTCACATTAAGAGATACGAAACCAGCTTTTCACAAATGGATTCCCGAGGAATAACCACGTCGAGAGTTTGCTCGTTACAGCTTTAACAGGGGGCTCGATGCACCCAAGGTATTATCGGCGGTTTCTGCTGAGCTCGGACTTCATTTACTATGCGTGTGGCCATGAATAAGGAGCACTCTGAAGCGTTGGTCGTTCTCATAAACAGATTGTTGTTACATCCATGCCATTGCCTTCATTCATACGGCCAGTAACAGGCGGAGAGAAAGGGTAAAATGAAGTCTGTGACCACCATCAATCGAATATCGTACTCGTTGCCCAGAGGAAGGCGAAAGAGGGATAAGGGATTTATGACGGGAACATTATCATTGGGCTCTTGTCTGCGCTTCTGCCTCTGGAAAATTATGTAGTCCACTGCCATCCCGCACAGACAACATATACGTGTAACATGGTTGCTAACTGAGGCACGCCCGATTACGTGCAGTTATCGGTTTCGACGTGTCCCCGAAATACCTACCGTCAATCAACATCTCATTCATGAATACCGACCGTAAGAACGATTGAAATGCGTACGTCTATAGAGACACCCTGCACCTGACCAGAACAAAAAACGCACATGTCGTCGACTGATTCGTGGAAAACACAAAACCTAGTTTTATCTTGCTGTACAACCATCAGTCACTAGTGACACGACTTCATTCTTAAAAACCAAACTGCTTTCTTCAGTACCAGGTGTTTGCCGCGTAAAGTTTTTGAGCTCTTGCCCATGTCGAGGTCTTAATGAAAGAATGTTTGTTGTTTTCCATACAATTCGATGCAATATCTCTGAGCATGTATATCTGTCTAACCGCTTTGTTCCAAACGTAAGTAAGCAGACAACCCGTTAAATGTCGGGACTGACGAAAAGATGCCAAGCGCGGCCTTATATGCTGGACCGCGGCCGGTACTGTGCATGCGGGTCACAGCTGCTGGTCAACGGCAAAGAAATACACGCCAACCGTGGCGAAGGCGCGCAGACATTCGATTCGCTTATCGATGTATGACCGGCGGCGATGACACCATCACGACTTTCCTGCAGTTTAATTACCCCGAGATCCGGATTTCGTGCTTTGTCCAAATTAAAACCATTATCTCTACGTATTAAATTATTAGCTAATCTAATCTCTTTTACTTCCTTGAAGACAGATTCCCAAAAGTAAGAGGTAGATTTTAAAATCTTCACATCACTATAGTTCATGGAATGCCCTGTATCAGTACAATGTTCCGTCACAGCTGACTTGTCTCGCTGTAATAAGCGTGTGCATCTTCGATTCTCGACACATACCTCATGAACGGTACGTGTTATTTGACCTATGTACGACTTGTCACAATTCCCGCAAGGAATCTGATACGTACCCGCTTTACGAAGCTGTAAATCGTCCTTCACAGACCTCAATAAAGCTGCAATATTCGTGGGGGACCGGAAGATCGCCTTAACACAGTGTTCCTCAAGAATACGGCCTATCTTCGAGGAAAGAACACCCACATAGGTCAAAAACACACTAGATATGAAGGAATTACTGTGGTGTCACAGCCAGACACCACACTTCCTAGGTGGTAGCCTTTAAATCGGCCGCGGTCCGGTAGTGTACGTCGGACCCGCATGTCGCCACTATCAGTGATTGCAGACCGAGCGCCGCCACACGGCAGGTCTAGAGAGACTTCCCAGTTGTACAGCCGACTTTGCTAGCGATGGTTCACTGACTTCTACGCTCTCATTTGCCGAGACGATAGTTAGCATAGTCTTCAGTTACGTTATTTGCTACGACCTAGCAAGGCGCCATTATCTGTTGCTATTGGTACTGTGAATCATGTAATGTCAAGAGCGACGTCCATCATTAATGGATTAAAGTATTCCACCAGCTACGTCCGTTTTTCTCAATTCTAATTCCCTTGTCATCTTCCAGACCTCACGCCAGCCTGCGTGAGCTAAAACGCGTGCATTTCGGCCTCATTTACTAACACGGTTGCCTCTCCTGCCAACCACAACAATTACAATATTTTTCCCTATCACATATCTGCATTGTAGGTTTTGCGTTGAATGCTTTACGAATTTGTTGCGGAGAAAATTCATTCGATTTAAAAATGCTTTTGAGGTATGTGAACTCTTCTTACAAATTATCGGATATACAGTGCGCCTTATGCACTAAGGTCTTAAGGATACCTATGGTCTGTGAAGGGTGATGGCAGCTACTGGAATGTAGATTTAGGTTTGTGTGTGTTGGTTTGCGATGTACGACATGTTCTAATGTGCCATCAGCTTTACAGCGAGCGACAACATCCAAAAAGGTGAGACAGCCGTATTTTTCTATTTCCATAGTAAATTTGATACTAGCATAGATAGAATTCAAATGCTCAAGAAATCGATGTAATTCATCCATCCCGTGCGGCGATACCACAAAGGTGTCGTCCACGTACCTCCAGAAGACGGTTGGTTCAAAACTTGCAGAGTCCAGTGTCTTGTCCTCGAAGTCTTCAATGAATAAATTAGCTACCAGAGAGGAGAGGGGGCTTCCCATAGCAGTGCCATCAATCTGCTCATAAAATTCACCATTAATCTGAAAATAAGATGATAATAGCACATGTTCAAACATGTTCCTTATTGTCACCTTATTAGTGGATCTTTATTAATCTACCGGTATGCATCAGAACTAAGTGGACCACATATCTTTTCCTTACAGACTTCCTGAGGCAAAAGAACCGTAGCGTTACCTTCATAAGCACGCGGGACGACTGTGTCAGTATCCTCACGCAGCTTTCGTGTCACACATTTTTCTTTCTTGGAAACATTTCTTCTTTGTGAACGATGCTTTGTAATTGCTCGACATGTTTCTCGTCTGATTTCTTCAGCAGAATCCTCTGCTATTGGTCGGACAGCTTCTTCAAGGGCACTGACGAAAGATGATATCGGCAAAGTCTTTGGAGTAAGTGCAAAAATAGCCCTTTCCTTATGACAGATAACGTAGCTTCGTTCAGATCCTTACCTGTCGATGAGTCACAACCTGCAGTCGTACGTTGCGTATATTCCCGTGTAGTGAGGACATGTTTCTTGAGAGTCGAGAGCTTGGTATTGGAAAATAAATACGAAATTACAGTACCAGTGTTAGGAACAAGTGCAATGCAATGTTTATTCAGACGTGTATGATGCCGGAAGGAACACTGCATCGTACTTCTTAATAACACAGACACTGCTATTTCGTAGTCGCAGTGTTACAAAAATAGCAGCTAAAATTTTCCCACTGAATGTAGCTTGGATGTTATTTTTAGTGTTCAGCGACATTAAAGTGTTCCTAATCGAGAAAAGACAAAGAGCATTGTAACAAAAACTGGCCGAGGCGAGGGCCATTCCTGTCAAACCAAAGCGTGTGGCCATAGCTCTTAATCGTGAGTTCGTCTAATGTTTTCTAATAAACTGTCATGTTAGAAGTGGAATCTCTTCTATGTGAATTTAGCGATGATCAGTTTCTTGCTCAGTTCTAACGGGATTCATTTGTTTCCAGCTTTTCTTGTATCCGATGAGGTTTCTCAAATACAGACTCGGATGGCCTTATGCGGACAGTTGTATAGTTTCTATGGGATATTTGGTGTTGGTGAACAGTGGTACATGTAAAGTCTTATTAGAGAGCGATACATGTTAATTTAAACTCTCGAGTCTGATCCGAAACAAACAGCCGTAACAGTGGCAGAGATATTTGTGATACTTTCATTTTTTTTAACTGCATGCTTACGTTGTTAACACGAGTTTATAAGCTTTTCACTGTCAGTTTCAGGAGAATAACGCTATGATAATGTTTTATGAGTCACTGAATCAGAGCCATCTCAAAATACCACCTCATTAATCAGCTGATAGCATTTGTACCATGACTTGGATTTAACGCACTACAAATAAAAACTTTTACTATGCATTCGTTGTCTAGGCACGGCGTCTTTCATTGGTAATCGAAACGACGCCAGCGTTTAAATTTTGATTAATAATCAGCATTGACGGCCGAAGACTCCGGGAAAAGAAGTCACCCTCATTCTGCCAACGGCCTTGTCAAACGGGGCGGAGGAGCGGTCAGAGGACCAGGGGACCCTATTCTCCTTGGGGTGGGAAACCCCCCCCCCCTTTCTCAAAGGCGGAAGCATCAACAACGATCAACTACGAGAGGATTCAGAAAGAAATGAAAACCACTGAAATAAAGACACGTAACGAGTATCCACAGTACATCTGGCCTGGAATTGAAAAAAATGTCATGCTGATCTCTCCATTGGCAAAAGATTCCGGATTAGTACCCCATCTGGATCTCCAGGAGAGCACTGCTAAAGAAGAGGTGACCATGAGAAAAAGACTGAATCATTACGGAAGGATAATGTTCTACCAGAAGAGGCGTGGAAAGTCAGAGGATTGAAAGTGGCAGGGAAGTTAGAAAATCTGAAAAGAGAGGTGCAAAGTCTCAGTCTAGATATAGTGGGGACAGTGAAGTGAAATGGAAAGCAGACAAGAATTTCTAGTCAGATGAGTATAGGGTAATAGCAGCAGCAGCAGAAAGTGGTATAACCGGACTAGACTTCGATGTGAATAGGAAGGTAGGAGAGAGAGTGGGTTATTGTGAAGAATTCAGGGTTGTTCTTATCAGAATCGACGCAAACCAACAACATGAATAGTTCAGGTGTAAATGTCGACGTCGCAAGCTGAAGATGAACAGATAGAAAAAGTATATGAGGATAATGAAAGGGTTATACAGAGTGTAAAGGGCAGATCAAAATCCAGTAGTCGTGGGCGACTGGAATGCAGTTGTAGCGGACAGAATAGAAGAAAAGGTTACAGAAAAATACAGGCTCGGGACAAGGAGTGAGAGACGAGAGAGAGCAATTGAGTCCTGTAAGAAATTTTAGCTAGTAATAGCGAATACTCTGTTCCAGACTCACAAGAGGAGGCATACTTGGAAAAGGCTGGGTGATACGGTAAGATTTCAGTTAGATTAAATAATGGTGAGACAGAGATTCCGAAATCATACAATGGATTCTATGGAGGACCCAGGAGCAGATCTAGTAGTGTTGAGGAGTATTCTGAAGTTTAAATAATTAGCGAGGAAGAATCAATACGCATAGAAGTGGGATACGGAAGCACTAAGGAATCACGAGATAGACTTGATGTTCTCTAAGGCTATAGATACAGCAATAAGGAACAGTTCAATGTGCAGTAAAGTTGAAGAGGAAGGACATCTCTAAAACGGGCAATCACAGAAGTTAGGAAGAAAAACATAAGTACAAAAAATGTAACTTCGAATATGCCATGTGTAACAGAAGAAATACTTCAGTTGTTCGATGAAAGGTGGAAGTACAAAACTGTTCAGGGAAATTCAGGAACACACAAATACAAGTAGCTGAAGAATGAAACAAATAGAAAGTTCAGGCAAGCTAAGACTAAATCGCTGCATGAAAAATGTGATGAAATCGAAAAGGAAATGATTGTTGGAAGGACTGACTCAGGATATATCAAGATCAAAATAACCTTCAGTGAAATTAAAAGCAAGAATGGTAACAGTAACAGTGCAACGGGAATTCGACTGTTAAATGCAGAGGAGAGAGAAGGTAGGTGTAAAGAGTACATTGAAGGCCTCTATGAAGGGGGAGACTTCTCTGATGTGTTAGAAGAAGAGATAGAGGAGTCGATTTAGAAGAGATAGGGGAGCCAGTATTAGAATCAGAATTTAAAAGAGCGTTGGAGGACTTAAGATCAGATAAGGTAGAAGGGATGGATAACATGCCCTCAGAATTTCTAAAATCATTGGGGAAGTGGCAAGAAAAAAGGAAAGACTATTCACATTGATGTGTAGAATGTATGAGACTGGCGACATACCATCAGACATTCGGAAAAAGTCATCCACATAATTTCGAAGACTCGAAAAAGCTGAGAGGTGCGAAAATTATCGTACAATCACCTCAACAGCTCATGCATCCAAGCTGCTGAAAGAATAATGTACGGAATACTGGAGAAGAAAATTGAGGAGTTGTTTGGCTTTTTAAAGGTAAAGGCAACAGAGAGGCTATTCTGACGTTGTGGGTAATAATGGAAGCAAGGCTAAACAAAAATCAAAAAATGTTCCTAGGATTTGTTACACGGAAAAAGTGTTAGACAGTGTAAAATGGTGCAAGATGTCCGAAATTTTGCGAAAAATATCGAGACAAGAGTAACAAACAATATGTACAAGGGCCGAGAGGAAATAATAAGAGTGGACGACCAAGAACGAGGAGCTCGAAACTAAAAGGGTGTAAAACAGGGATGTAGTCTTTCGCCCACACTGTTCAATCTGTACATCGAAGAAGCAGTGATGGAAATAAAGAAACCTTCAGGTGTGGAATTAAAATTCACAGTGAAAGGATATCAGTGATAAGATTCGCTGATGACATAGCTATCCAGAGTGAAAGTGGAGAATAATTACATGATCCGCTGATCCGCTGAACTGAATGAACAGTGTAATGAATACAGAATTGGGACTGAGAGTAAATGAAAGAAAGACGAATGTAATGAGATGTAGCAGAAAAGAGGACAGCGAGAAACGTGACATGAGAATTGATGACCCCACAGTAGATGAAGGTAAGGAATTCTGCAACATAATAACCCTCGACGGACGAACAAGGACATCAAAACCAAACTAGCACTGTTAAAAAGGGCATTCCTGGCCAAGAGAAGTCTACTAGTATCAAATATAGACCATAATTTGAGGAATAAATTTCTAAAAACGCTTTTTTGGAGCACAACATTGTATGTTAGTTGGACATGGACTGTTGGAAAACCGAAACAGAAGAGAGGCGAAGCATTTGAGATGTGGTGCTACAACGAATGAAAGTAATAAGGTGGACTGACTAGGAAGGAATGTTGATGTCTTGCTTAGAATCGGAGTGGAAAAGAATATGTGGAAAACACTGACAAGCAGGAGCGACAGGATGATAGGGCATCTGTTGAGACTTCATGGAGTGACTTCCATTGTACTACAGGGATCTGCAGAAGGACGAACTCTAGAGGAAGACGGGCATCCAGCAAGTAATTGTGGATGTGGGTACAAGTGCTACTCTATGATGAAGAGCTTGGCAGAGGAGAGAAATTCGCGGCGGCCGCATCAAACCAGTCAAAAGACTGATGACTCAGTAAAAAAGTATGTAAAATTAGGATCAGTATGTTCCCTGCAAAAAAAAAAAAAATGTGGTCCGTTACTTAGGCTTGTAGGTTTTGAATACTTCTCTGCTCTCCTTGGTTGCCACCTGACATTTATTAAAGTCTTTATCATGTCTACCATGACTTATAAGTATTTTGTTCATTCTTTCTTTAAATTTCATTTATACTGTAGATTTACTTGTAGTGCAGGTATTCTGACATGCTCCCTCCTCACTGACAGAACTTAAAACCCACACAGAATCACGCTTGATGTTTCTTGTTCTCACAACTTAGTCAAGACATTTCGAAGAATTCCTTGTTTTCTACTAGTAAATCGGAGAAAATTCGTCTTCGTATTATGGCTGAAAAAATTTAACTTTGTTCTAGTTTGTGTGCAACTAAAACAGCTTGGCTCCAGTTCTGCTTCTATTACGTCCGGCAGAGGCTGCGTTGGTGACACTAGTGTGAATTCCGGTTTCGAACCGAACCGATTGTTTGCTAACCGATGTAGAGTCCAACGTTTCAGCATTCCTGTCTTTCCTTTGAGGAAGACCCTATAGGGTTTCATATCATACTATCCATTCAGATTCACTAGTTGTGCATTCAGTTGTTGCTGTGTACTTCAAGTAGCTCTCGTGCTAAGTGGAATGGTCCCGGTGATACAGACGTTACGTTCCGCAATCTGTCTCTGTTGTTCCACACCTGCTGCTTACCTTGTCTGTTCTTCTCTTTGTAAATTTCCTTTATACCTCCGTCCTTCATAGCTGCCGTGTTGTGCTGAGTTTTCCAGAAGGACAACCAGTAAGTAGTAGACAGGGGAACGTTATAGTACTGAGTCACCTTTACTTGGGCTTTTTTTTTCCAAAACCGGTTGCTTCTTGGTGGTTCTTAAGGGAGATGTATCTAATTCACTATCACAAACAGTCGATTTCAATTAAAAGAAACAGGGGTAGGTACTATAAAATATCAGGAAGACTCATATGCGAATCCTGCAAGACATTGTCACGCATTCCATTCATTTCGTTTCTGACTACACCAGCAGTAGATGCACAATAGTGTGAAACTGTTTCATCGGTAATTATTTGTTCCATTCACAGAGTCACACATTTCAGACTAAATTCGGTTCCTAATGAAATACATAGATCTACATATACATCTATATCCCTGGTGATCAAAAAGTCAGTATAAATTTGAAAACTTAATAAACCACGGAATAATGTAGACAGAGAGGTAAAAATTGACACACATGCTTGGAATGACATGGAGTTTTATTAGAACCGAAATGCAGAATGGCGCTCCACGACATATTGCTAAACGCGTGAAAGATCTCTTGTGCGCGTCGCTTGGTGGTGAACGTCTGCTCGGTCGCCACTTTCGTCATGCTTGGCCTCCCAGGTCCCCAGACCTCAGTCCGTGCGATTATTCGCTTTGGGGCTACCTAAGTCGCAAGTGTATCGTGATCGACCGACATCTCTAGGGATGCTGAAAGACAACATCCGACGCCAATGCCTCACCATAACTCCGGACATGCTTTACAGTGCTGTTCACAACATTATTCCTCTACTACAACTATTGTTGAGGAATGATGGTGGACATATTGAGCATTTCGTGTAAAGAACATCATCTTTCCTTTGTCTTACTTTGTTATGCTAATTATTGCTATTCTGATCAGATGAAGCGCTACCTGTCGGCCATTTTTTGAACTTTTGTATTTTTTTGGTTCTAGTAAAACTTCATGTCATTCCAAGCATGTGTGTCAATTTGTACCTCTCCATCTACATTATTCCGTGATTTATTCAGTTTCCAAATTTATACTGACTTTTTGATCACCCGGTAGATACTCCGCAAACCACTGTACGGTGTGTCGCGGAGGGTACACCGCACCACTATTAGTGACTTCTTTTGTATACCTCTCGTAATAAGAGCGACGGAAAAACGTCCCAATCTCTTGAATCTCATCATCGTGGTCTTTACCTTACGTGAATGTATGTTGGTGGCAGTAGAATCGTTCGGCAGTCAGCTTCAAATACCGGTTCTTCGTGATTACTGGTTTTCCTCGTTTCTTCACACCCATAAAGCCTCCGCCATACAAATATAGGTTTTCCGTTCTGTTCAATACTTCTTACTCTGCTTACTGGTTTTACGATTAGCATTCGTAATTCTCCCGGCAGTTCCGCAGCACAAGTACCACTCTAGCTGTTAACAGTTTCACGGGTGTCTTTGGACAATGCTAATGCTGAAATACATCATAAGTGACAACTACTAACAGAAACCTCTCCCAAATTATTGAAGAGCTGCTGATAGAAAGTGGCTTAAATTTCAGAATGCGTGTTGATAAATGAAGTAGAAATAAAGATATTTGCTTAAATATGCTATAAGAAGTAACAGTAACAGTAGTAACTTCTTTCATATAACTCTTTCTGTGCCGAAAGTTCCTGTCAACCGTCACATAAATATTAACGCTAATATTTTTGCAAATATCAGACAGTAATTTGTCCTTCCCAGTGTTCGAAGGGTCTTATTATTTTTAACATCCTGAATGTAAAATTACATTGCAGGCTGCATTGCTCTGACTCTAGTCCGAGTTCTAGGTAATACAGGTAGACTTAACATTAATCAATTAAATGATGTGGATGAAGAAGTGTAGAGCTTGTCTGATTACGAAAAGTGTCACGTGTAGTTATATGGGTTCTTTTTCTATTTTACATGAGACACTAAAACTAAATATGAATCGTGTGTAAGCTGCATAACTCCCCTTCCTCAGACCCATTAACCCCACCCCCTATCCCGGAGAATAACAGATTTTTCATTATTTGTCTTTTACGTATCTGAATAGTAAAACTGAATATGAAAATATGAATGATGCGTAAGTTCCACACATCCCCATCCCCTCCTACCATCAACCACCGTTCCTTCAACGCAAACGGACTACCTGTTTCCAAGGTGTTGTGTTACGTGGTGAAACATAATTTCGTCAATGCAACGCAACTTTTAACTCTTCAAGAAGGCAAAATCTAGTCCTGATTATTTTGCTTACCACATTCCGAATTACAAACAATCAATTTATCTTGGCCTAACGATAAATTTACAACTAAATAAATATTCTACATTTAGAGTAGAAAATACAACCTATTTCCTCAGTTTGTCAGTGTTGTCCAGTGAGCATTTTCAGTTATTTTTGTATAATTAACGACAGTATGAAAAGCTGATGAGGTCCGTTTTATACCATGTGGCGTACGTGGTACAAACTGCGAGTTGTATCTAATGAAATGCTGGTTGGCCTTTTTCAGCATCAGGGACGTAATGAATTCTCCCCAACGAGTCTTGTGTGCGTATGTACAAGCTAACCGGAACAGCACTGGATCGGCCCATATTCTGGCCAAAACATGATCTGAAAAGCTGTATCGTAATTAGAAACTGCCAATTCTCGTCAGACGTCACGTATTGGTAGCCTTGTTTTCAACCCGATGCATGCCTGGCAGTGATTGCGTACGTCCGACTCCCAGGCATCTATTGCGCTTTAACGGCAGCATTCTGCACCCATCGCCCCGTGTTATAGAAACGGGATAGTACTATGGCCTGGTTTACTGAAATAGGATTTGTTATCAACTTTTATCTCTATTTAGAGTCACATCATTCTCATTATACGAATGTTTTATTAAGTTAACAAAATGTAAAATCATGTACTGCAGTAACAATAATAATTTCATTCCCTTTTGCATTCATCGAGGCTCGATGAAAATATGACTTTATCTTTCAGCCATTTGCTCCATAATATCCGTCTCTTATATTCCTGAAGAATAGTAAACATACCACGTCTAAAAATTTCATTAATTGGCAACGTAATAATAACTATAATAATAAAACCTGAATGAAAGGTTTGGAAGCGCCACGTACAACTAAACACACTAAACTGATCATTTTTGCAATTTACTTGGTTCCTATGCTTTTTGAAATAATATTCCCTAGAGATAAACAGGCTACACTAGTTCTTTTTTCGGTCCATTTACTTGCTAGTCTCTTTTGAAACTTATTCTGTAACTTGTAACGCTTTACTACGGGTATCACTCGATTCACTAAGTAATTTGATCGGTTGCTGGGCACTGAATCTCATCTTTCTGGATGTCGATCTCTCTGGTTGAAGTATCCACGTTCTATTTCAGCGAATAATACTTGTCGCTACAATCGTTACCTTCGAAATACTATGTGATACCTTTCCTTATGACAGTCCTCTTATATTCTTCCGCTTAGAATAGTTTGTTGAGAAGCTGTAATTATCACCTCGTTTGAAAATCAACCGCAGTTCTAAACCAATAGACTACAAAACAGTTTAAATCGCATTAATCCCCAGTCATCTGATAATGACAACAACCCTTATATAACCATTTGAAATATTACAGGATAGAAATATGACGTAAATTGGCCAGATTCATAATTTACAAATTAATTTATTACAAAAAGAAGTTACAGTTTTAAGAATTGATACATCGGGAAGTTTAGGAGACAGAGTATCCGAAATACGTTGCATATTTTGTCAAACTTGCTGGATTGAGTTGGTTGAGAGATACTAATTATTCAAACTGCACCATATTTATGAATATCAAAACATAATCTAATTAGAAACTTACATTACCTGTATTATTTTTAGATTTTAGGGCCAGTAAAACAATACAGAACACTTACAAAACTTCTCCCAAAGAAAAGAATATTCTAAAATTTTAATTTATTGAGAGAATTTTGGAACATCTTCCGAGTTCACATTACCTGTACTTGCAAATGCAATTAAATAATGATCACACAAATATCCAAACAGATCGTGAGAAGTATCAACATCTGTTATGTTTTTGTCATTGTGCTCAGTTAACCGCCTACTGAAGGAGGCTCTGTTGAGGAGGAGATTTGAGTGTGTAACCATATTCATTCTTCTTCAGGCCAATAAATTTCTTCAACAAAAAATGTTATATTTTGAAACTTGAAAAATGTTATATTTTCTTCGTCCAATGTCTGTAGGCCTCTTCCGGTAATTGTTTTTCAGTTATTTTCGTCATTCCCTAATAACTTAAGATAAACTGAGACTGAATAGGTGTGTTGACAGTTCTTCTCGTTCGCAGTTTTAATTCAGATGGTTCCAGTACTTCATCGATGAATTTTTGCTTCATATTTTGTGTCCGTGAGTGTTTGCCTTACGCGCCTTCCTGTCTTTGGGTTTGCTTGCTCTTGCTGTAGGATGTTAAAAAGATAAAACCGTTGAAAGAGCCGACAAACGTGAAGATGATAGTCTCCTTTCGGCTTAGCTTGAATATCAGTACAATTTTGTTCGGAGACACGTCTGTTTCATAGTGGACCACTATTCTAGGGAACGAGCGTGGTATTCACTATTCTTACGTTCGAGCTGTACTTGCTTATTTGAAGGTAAACTCGCAGGAGAAAGACTGTTATTTAAGTTTATCCTCTCAACTTTTTCGAGCGTTTTGAAACTTTTTCTTCAATTATTTCGCGGTTATCACATTTTCTCCAGATGTCAGGCTGTTTAAGAGTCTAAGAATATCTCCCTGGAATTCATCTTTCGTATGTGCCTAAGAGTCTGTATTTGCACAGGAATCAGCCTTGGGTTTCTTGCATGTGATTCTGGACAGACGTCACTCAAAGAATCTTCGAGTTAGCTCCCTACAATTGTGATTTTTCAGAGTAATTTTACAGACTGCCTGCTATAACATAGGTCCTGTGGCACATATGTACCCTCTGATCTTTCCTCTGAATATCTTTTGAATTATAATATCTGAGCCGGCCGCTGTGGCCGAGAGGTTCTGGGCGCTTCAGCCCGGAACCGCGCTGCCGCTACGGTCGCAGGTTCGAATCCTCCCTCGGGCATGGATGTGTGTGTTGTATTAAGGTTAGTTAGGTTTAAGTACACTCCAGGAAATGGAAAAAAGAACACATTGACACCGGTGTGTCAGACCCACCATACTTGCTCAGGACACTGCGAGAGGGCTGTACAAGCAATGATCACACGCACGGCACAGCGGACACACTAGGAACCGCGGTGTTGGCCGTCGAATGGCGCTAGCTGCGCTGCATTTGTGCACCGCCGCCGTCAGTGTCAGCCAGTTTGCCGTGGCATACGGAGCTCCATGAAGTTGGGCTACGGTCCCGCACACCGTTAGGCCGTCTTCCGCTCACGCCCCAACATCGTGCAGCCCGCCTCCAGTGGTGTCGCGACAGGCGTGAATGGAGGGACGAATGGAGACGTGTCGTCTTCAGCGATGAGAGTCGCTTCTGCCTTGGTGCCAATGATGGTCGTATGCGTGTTTGGCGCCGTGCAGGTAAGCGCCACAATCAGGACTGCATACGACCGAGGCACACAGGGCCAACACCCGGCATCATGGTGTGGGGAGCGATCTCCTACACTGGCCGTACACCTCTGGTGATCGTCGAGGGGACACTGAATAGTGCACGGTACATCCAAACCGTCATCGAACCCATCGTTCTACCATTCCTAGACCGGCAAGGGAACTTGCTGTTCCAACAGGACAATGCACGTCCGCATGTATCCCGTGCCAATCAACGTGCTCTAGAAGGTGTAAGTCAACTACCCTGGCCAGCAAGATCTCCGGATGTGTCCCCCATTGAGCATGTTTGGGACTGGATGAAGCGTCGTCTCACGCGGTCTGCACGTCCAGCACGAACGCTGGTCCAACTGAGGCGCCAGGTGGAAATGGCATGGCAAGCCGTTCCACAGGACTACATCCAGCATCTCTACGATCGTCTCCATGGGAGAATAGCAGCGTGAATTGCTGCGAAATGTGGATATACACTGTACTAGTGCCGACATTGTGCATGCTCTGTTGCCTGTGTCTATGTGCCTGTGGTTCTGTCAGTGTGATCATGTGATGTATCTGACCCCAGGAATGTGTCAATAAAGTTTCCCCTTCCTGGGACAATGAATTCACGGTGTTCTTATTTCAATTTCCAGGAGTGTAGTTCTAACTCTACGGGACTGATGATCTCAGATGGGAAGTCCAATAGTGCTTAGATCCATTTGAACCATTTTTAAAATGTCTGACAGTGTCAAAATGAAAGCTTCAAGTATTCTTTGAAAACAGTACAATCATTTCCAGACAAGTAACAGAAATCTGATTGGCCAAATGAATCGTATTTTATGACTATTTCAATTCGGTGTAGGTTAAATCTGAGGATATTAGTACGCAATGTATAGTGTATGTATTTTTAATCTTTCCTTATGTGTCAGGTGCACATCATTTTTGCATGCAAAAGTTCGTAATGGTTGTAATATGCGATATACTCCCATTGCAATTCAGTAACTTGAAGCCCAGTAGGAACGGCTTACATAATAACTATTATCCTTGACTTGAGCTTCGCGGTTTATCATTTTCTATCATGTATGATCAATACTGTAATTTACTGTAAGGACGAAAACGTGGATGGATTGTGTTGTACATGAGCCGGATGTCAGTTTATGGGATGGAATTCCATGCCTGTTGCATTTGATCGGTCAATACAAGGACGGTTAATGCTTTTTGCGGGTGACTCTGGAATTGTCGTCCGATGATGTCCCATACGTGCTCGATTGGAGACAGACCTGGTGATCAAGCAGGCCAAGGAAATCTTTCGACAATCTGTAAATCATATCGCCGGTCGGTGTGGCCGAGCGGTTCTAGACGCTTCAGTCCGAAACCGCGCGACCGCTACAGTCGCAGGTTTGAATCCTGCCTCGGCCATGGTTGTTTTGATGTCCATAGGTTAGTTAGGTTTAAGTAGTTTTAAGTTCTAGGGGACTGATGACCTCAGATGTTAAGTCCCTTAGTGCTCAGAGCCATTTGTAAAGCATATTGGGTTACACTAGTGGTATATGGGCGAGCGTTATACAGTTGGAAAGGACACCCGAAAATGTTGTTCATGAATGGCAACACAACAGGTTTGATCACCAGACTGACATACAAATTTGGGGTCAGGGTGCATGGGATGATTACGAGAGTACTCCTGCTCTAACAGAATCATAGAAATGTTTTGGGTCCAGCTTGTCCAGCACACAGACTCGTTGGCTGCAGGCCATCGCCTGGTCTCCTTCTAACCAACACGAGGCCCTCACTGGCACCGAGGCAGAACCAGCTTTCATCAGAAAACACAACAGTCTACCACCCTAACCTTCAATGAGTTATAGCTTGATACCACTGAAGTCGGAAGTGACAGTGGTTTGGGGTAAGTGGAACGGACGCTACACGGCGTCTGTCTCCGATTTGTAACAGTTGGTTCTGTATCTGTAATGCCAACGGCTGCTCAGATTGTTACGGCAGATACAGAATGATTCGCCAGATTCCCACCCCGAACACTACGGTCTTCCCTCTGGGTAGTGGCAGGCCGTCCGGAGCCTGGTCTTCTTGCTACCGTATATTCCCGTGCCCCGGTGCCAGCAATCGTCTACAGTGGCTACTTTCATGCCAAGTCTTTATGCAGGAACACCCTGCCTCTTATAGTCCTATTACATGGCTTGGCTCAGCGCCTTGAGGTGTTGATAATTTGACCAAGGTCAAATGACAACGTCCAATCTCAAAGGTAACTAACGCTCACGACCGTTACAGCGAGGTTTTTAAAAAAAACTTATGTGTATCTTCATAATGACGCTACTGGCACCACTCGTATGCGACTGGCGTGAACGTTGAACAGACGTCAGCTATCAGATGTAAAAAAACGCCTGGAAACTTCCGTGTTGTGATTATTTCTCCGTCGGTTTATTCTTTTTTTTAGATTGAAGAGCGACAACCTTTACGAAAGTGGTTTTTATTCCTAATTGATTTCTTATTACTTTATGACGTAAATGCCTAGTACTACTGTGTTAACTGATTGTTTGATGTGCACATGGTTTCCCAAATTCACTCTCACTTAATTTGGTCTCCAATAAAATGCAGCGCTACAAGTAAGGTCATCACAACAGAATTGTTCAGTAGCACTGTGGCTTGTTGCTCCATATTCACTACCGGCATTGTAAACTTTATACTGCGTTATGGAGTATGTTTTAGCTCCAGCAGTTTTATTTTAAAATGCTCGTCATTCTGCAAATGTTATGGTACTTGGGATAGTGCTGTCCGTGTTCATTTAGGAGAAGCGTCGCATTTCGACGACGATGGTACGTATAGAAACTGTTTTACCTAACCTAATCTAACCATAATATTGTACTTACTTATATACGTACGAAAGAACAAGTGACTACATATGCGCCGCAGTCTGAATTGAGAGCGGTACCCGACCGGTTTTTTCATGATAAAGGACCACGGTTCCTTCCTTCTAAATTTTAAATCAGATTTGGAGATGTATGCTATATTTAGTAATAATTAGTGATCGGATGAAGTTTTTCTTTGATTGGGCCATGAATTACAATTTTCGGTTATCGATGTGAACTGCATGTGCCACACTCCATTCCAAATAGGATAGCGGTAACCCATTAGCTGGTATTAATCAACGCTCTTGCTTCATCCCTCGCATTTGACTAATTCTATTTTGTCCCTCAGTGTCCATCTGATGGCTTTTTACAGCATTTGGAGTACTGTTTTTAATCTCTTGAAGTATATGCTTTGTTATTAGGTCTACAACTTTGCTTCCTCCTTTTTGCAGTAGATGGCAGTAGCGGCAAGTGGTGACGCAGGTGGTAAGCTTAGGCATTTGTAAACATAACGATATATAATTATTAGTTGCTTTGTGATTGCATCATAAAGTAATTCTCGATTGAATATAACAGCTTACGTCATTTACGGGAAGTTTTAATTTTTTGCATTGACGTGAAGAAATCTGAGGCTGTGGCTAGTAGAATGATAGGTAGCAAGAATGGTGAAGCATCAATTAATGAGCGTAAAGAATACTTTCAAGCTTCAAGAAAGTAATTTTGACGTCGAAGATCAGCATAGCTATGGAAGAGAGGAGGCTTTCGAAGCTACTGAAACCTACGGAAACTTTCACAGAATATCGTTATAGAAAGCACTTGATGTATTTGAGCGAAGTACTGAACGAAAAACGGCTGCAACACAGCAATAGAAATGAAAAAGTGTTTTTGCAGCATGAGAATGCTTGACTCAACGTCCCAAAACTCATCGTACTTTATAACGTTGAAATGGGAGATTCCACCCTACCCGCTATATTCTCCGTGGATCGATTCATGCATATCCTCAAAAGACGCCTAGCTCTTCCATCTTGGGATTCATATGATCCCCAAAAGATAGAAGCGAGTCGTGGCCAATAATGACCAATGCTGTGGATCGTAAAAATTTCTAAGTTTTTTACAATAAAGCCTCGAACTTCGAGTAAAAACGGTGGAATCAAAGCTTTAGACCTCATACAGAATTATTATAAAATTTCAGTACGTGTGTCCCGGAACGTAATTTACAGCAGAAAGTACACTGAAGTAGTTTGGTAGAATAGTACTGTAACGTAAGAACAGCTTACATACTGAAAACAGTTTCGTCAGCAATGTGTTAATTTTACGTGACTCAATGTACCACATAATTGTTGCTTTTAATATTCGTGGATATTAGCGAGCAATGCATCAAGAGACCTATTACTAGATATGTGGCGTATAGTTATTAATGTTTTCTCATTAGAGCCTCATTCCATTTCAAATAAATAAGTGGTATCCATTGAGTTGTAGTGATAAAGGCTCCTGTCCCTCTTTCCCATAATTTATAACTGTTACGTTTCATCATTCACTGTCACACACTACGCCTCTCCAGGACTTGTTGAAACACTGTCTGCATCATTTTAAACGTTGGGTGATAAATATTTGTTGGTTGAAAATGTAGTGCATTTGGCAAAATTGTTACGTAAATGCAATGGTGATTTAAATAGTTCAGATTTTTTGGGCCTCAAGTTGATGTATTGTTTTTAAGATTAAGTGTTCTTGAATTAAACACTGACTTACCAATGATACGTCCATTGTCATTAGTATTTTAAAATGTCTGTAACGGAGCCTAGTGGTAAAGATCTTTATTTTCTAACATTATGTACTGCATAAGCCACTTGGATCATTGCTGTTTCTAAGGCGCTGCAGTCATGGACTGTGCGGCTGGTTCCGGCGGAGGTCCGAGTCCTCCCTCGGGCATGGGTGTGTGTGTTTGTCCTTAGGATAATTTAGGTTACGTAGTGTGTAAACGTAGGGACTGATGACCTTAGCAGTCAAGTCCCACAAGATTTCACACACATTTGAACATTTTCGCACTGATGTTCTGAAGGAATCTATGAATTACAAGAAACTGTGCATCGATGTAACGTACGTAACTAATCTTCACTACATCTTTGTAGTGTACTTTGCTCTAGTTTGCCTAGTGTTACAATTTTGTACCACGGATCTGATAATGGTGATACCAAAACGCGTCATGAGAAGTGAAGACTAAAGAAAATCTTTACCCACCAAGAGAGTTGTTATTCATTAGTGACAAACATGGTACCCTAAAAGGCTACTTGTCTAAAGTGACGATTGTGTAAAACTCTCGTGAATTGTATTCCGTGCTTTTTCACGTAGTACGAGGCTTTCTCTTGCAAGTGCTCTCTTTGTTTCATTATTTCCTCCAACTGCGTTTTGATCTCCAGAAAGTATTGTTTATTTTCAGGTCTTTTATCTCGAAGGCCCTGGTCCGCTTCTCCAAACCGTCTTCATATGCTGAATCCCGCCAAGAGAGTTTCGTGCTCGCCTTCAGCAAGACGAATTTTGGGTTTCTATATTATCTTGGTGTACAATAGTTCCCATATATCTACACTCCTGTAAATGGAAAAAAGAACACATTGACACCGGTGTGTCAGACCCACCATACTTGCTCCGGACACTGCGAGAGGGCTGTACAAGCAATGATCACACGCACGGCACAGCGGACACACCAGGAGCCGCGGTGTTGGCCGTCGAATGGCGCTAGCTGCGCGGCATTTGTGCACCGCCGCCGTCAGTGTCAGCCAGTTTGCCGTGGCATACGGAGCTCCATCTCAGTCTTTAACACTGGTGGCATGCCGCGACAGCGTGGACGTGAACCGTATGTGCAGTTGACGGACTTTGAGCGAGGGCGTATAGTGGGCATGCGGGAGGCCGGGTGGACGTACCGCCGAATTGCTCAACACGTGGGGCGTGAGGTCTCCACAGTACATCGATGTTGTCGCCAGTGGTCGGCGGAAGGTGCACGTGCCCGTCGACCTGGGACCGGACCGCAGCGACGCACGGATGCACGCCAAGACCGTAGGATCCTACGCAGTGCCGTAGGGGACCGCACCGCCGCTTCCCAGCAAATTAGGGACACTGTTGCTCCTGGGGTATCGGCGAGGACCATTGGCAACCGTCTCCATGAAGCTGGGCTACGGTCCCGCACACCTTTAGGCCGTCTTCCGCTCACGCCCCAACATCGTGCAGCCCGCCTCCAGTGGTGTCGCGACAGGCGTGAATGGAGGGATGAATGGAGACGTGTCGTCTTCAGCGATGAGAGTCGCTTCTGCCTTGGTGCCAATTATGGTCGTATGCGTGTTTGGCGCCGTGCAGGTGAGCGCCACAATCAGGACTGCATACGACCGAGGCACACAGGGCCAACACCCGGCATCATGGTGTGGTGAGCGATCTCCTACACTGGCCGTACACCTCTGGTGATCGTCGAGGGGACACTGAATAGTGCACGGTACATCCAAACCGTCATCGAACCCATCGTTCTACCATTCCTAGACCGGCAAGGGAACTTGCTGTTCCAACAGGACAATGCACGTTCGCATGTATCCCGTCCCACCCAACGTGCTCTAGAAGGTGTAAGTCAACTACCCTGGCCAGCAAGATCTCCGGATCTGTCCCCCATTGAGCATGTTTGGGACTGGATGAAGCGTCGTCTCACGCGGTCTGCATGTCCAGCACGAACGCTGGTCCAACTGAGGCGCCAGGTGGAAATGGCATGGCAAGCCATTCCACAGGACTACATCCAGCATCTCTACGATCGTCTCCATGGGAGAATAGCTGCCTGCATTGCTGCGAAAGGTGGATATACACTGTACTAGTGCCGACATTGTGCATGCTCTGTTGCCTGTGTCTATGTGCCTGTGGTTCTGTCAGTGTGATCATGTGATGTATCTGACCCCAGGAATGTGTCAATAAAGTTTCCCCTTCCTGGGACAATGAATTCACGGTGCTCTTATTTCAATTTCCAGGAGTGTACATCTTCTTTTCTTCATTGCTCTATTATATTATTTTCGTGTCAAATTCCTGAAGGTGCGTTCTCTTTCAGTATGCTCTTTTCCGAATAGATTTAAATTTTCAGCGCACGAGATATGATACAAGTTAACGTTTACACCTTTGCTTACTACTACTACGTGATGGCTTTGTGATCAATATGATATTCAACAACCAATTCTACGTGTGATGCCATGGTCTTTTATTTCCTTGGAGGCTTTCTCAGTGGTGTCTACAGGTTTTTCTTGACTAATTTCTTGACACAGCTCTTTACGTCTATTTCCTTTGCTGCTACTGAATTAATGTTTCATGAAATAGCTTATGGTTTTTCAGTGTATCTTTCTCTGAAAAATTGCACCGTATTTTATATTATTTTCATGTCGTAAAAACGTTTTGATGAGTGATTTAAATACTGTCTGGAATTCACATTTTAAAAAAGTACACTTTATCATAAAATATACGGAAAGTGTCTGTCTCTTGCTCCCTGCCATTTAAGTGAGCGCGTAGGCCTCTCTGGTAATTGTCTGTGTATTAAGCGCTGCTTAACTTTAACTGCGCCATAAAATTACATGTTCCCGTGAGGGGGATGCTGTTAAAACCCATTGCAAGTTAAATTAACTAAGGCAGAATCGTATCGATAAACGTAGACCGTCAGATTAATCACTGGAGTTGCAAGTTTGTGGCCTTAGGCGGTACTGTCCATGGCAGTCGAAAGTGTGGTATTGACTGCTGTCAAGGGAACGGAAAAGAAGACAGGATAAGACAGTAGGAACTGGAAGACTCAGTTCATAACACAATCTTCTTCATACCTCTACAGGCTACCGCTATCTAAATCAGTGTTTAGCTCGTAATGCGTATACCGGCTCTTATTTTTTTAGTATGAGGGCTTGTTCAAATTATTACACAAAAATGTTAAATCCTATATGTGTTTCGAAAACTTTTTCAATTCAGTTTCTCAAATTTAGAAATACTTCAATGTAACTTTTTTGTCATATAACTTTATTTGTAATGCTGCTTCACTTTATACAGAAACTATAACGAAAGGCCCAGGTAACAAATTGCATGGGAGACCGCCTAATATCGTGTCGGCCCTCTTTTTGCCGGTTTAGTGCAGCATCCGAAGTGGCGTGTGTTCAGCAAAGTCATTGGAAGTCCTCTGCAGAAATAATGAACTATCCAAAATTACGAAAGTTGCCGATGCAGAATTATGGTACCCCATATACGTTCGATGGAATTCATGTCTGGCGATGTGGGTGGCTAAATCATTTGCTTGAAATGTCCAGGATGTTCTGACATGACGCACTGTCATCCACAGAAAATCCTTGATAAACCTTTCCAGTCAGTTACCGGTGCGGTTGGGCTAGAGGCCCCAGTCTATTCCATGTAAACACAGGCCACGCCCACAAGCTTGCAGAGGACCCTGTTGACAATTTGGGTCCATAACTTCATGAGGTCTTCGCCACTCTCGAAACCTACCAGTCGCTCTGACCAGCTAAAATTTTAATCATCTGACCACACCACGGTTTTCTAGTCGCCTAGAGCCCAGAAGAGACGCTGTGGGCAGCGTCGTGCTGTTAGCAAAGGCACTCGCATCGGTTGTCTGCTGCCATAGAGTATTAGCTCCAGATTTCGCCGCATTGTTCTAACAGATACGTTCGTCGTATATACCTCTTTGATTATGCTGTCAGTGCACTCAGCGTTGCATGTCTGTTAGCACTGACAACTACGTAAACGTCGCTTCTCTCGGTCCTTCAGTGAAGGCGTTGTGGGTGCTGACGGGTAATGCCTGAAATTTGGTATTCTCGGTGCACGTTTGACACTTCGGATCTCAGAATATTGAAATTCCTAACGATTTTCACAATTGAATAGCCCATGTTTTTGGTTCCAAGTACCACTCCGCGTTCAAAGTCTGTTAACTCCGGTCATGCGGCTATAATCACGCTGGAAACCTCTTCACATGAATTAACTGATTTCAAATGACAGCTCCGCCAATTCACTTCCTGCTTATATCTTGCGTAAGCGATACTGTGGACTTATCTATACGTGAATATAGCTAACCCATCACTTTCGTTACTACATCGTAAACCTTCTTGGCACCTTAGCTGCAAGTGCAGCAGATTCCTCAACAAAATAAATAACCTAAGATATTTTACTTTATACATTTATTTAGAATCAAAATCAAAAGCAAAAATTCTGCTTTATCTCTCCAACTGACATTTAAGAAATCTCTTGAAGACATTCACTCTCCGTCCTTTTCAATGCAATAACGGACGTTTAGTTAAATTTCTTTCTTCTGTGACCTCCAAATTCTGCACTAGCCTGTGTCGCAAACGTCTACTGGACGGATTGGTATCAGCCGTGACAGCTCTCAGACTTGTGTGTGGGCGTGCATTGTCGTGTTCGAACAAGATTTCTGCTGGATTCTTGTCCGGTCGAACACGCCGGAAACGATTCTTGAGTTTATTCAGTGTCTTCACATATGCCTATAAATTGATGGGTTACCTCGTGGCGTCATATCCACGAGAAAAAAACCATCAAAATCCAAGAAAACTGCCACCATGACTTTTATGGCAGAGGAAGTTGTCTTGAATTTTTTCTTTTGTGGTGAATGAGGATGATGCCACTCCATGGACTGCCTTTTTGTTTCTGTCGCAAAGTAGTGCATCCAGCTTTCGGCTCAAGTGACGATCCATGACAGAAAGACCTCTCCGTCGGTCTCAAAACGCGCCAACGATTCAGATGAAGTGGCCTTTCTTTGAGTCTTGTGGTCCGCTGTGAACATTCGTGGAACCTATTGTGAGCACCTCTTTGAATATCCGGGAGTCTCGATCATTGCAGAAGCACTTACAATGCTGACCGACAACTGTAGAGTCAATTGTCGATTTGTGATGCTCCGGTCGGCACGAAAAATGGCATCCGCACAATTCAGCATGTCTGGAGCAGAGGCTGTGACAGGACGCCTCGAGCATGTCTGTCATGGAGCTCTGTTTCTGCATTTCCTGAGGCTGTAACTTTCTTTATCCAACGCCCAACTCTACTCCTATCAACAACAGCATCGCCATCCACTGCACACAAACTTTTTGGATGTTCACTACGGTTTCTTTTTCTGCACAAAGGATTCAATAACAACAGACTGCTTGTAACGTGAGTCGTATGTATACGCCATTTTGACGTTGAACTACCGCTCTGCCATCTACCAGAACAATTCGAAACGTCATGGGCACACAGAACAAACATCAAATGTGAAGTACCAACAAGGACGTTTATCTGTGTATATGAATGGCTTTTTAAAACAATGTGGGGCGTCACTTATTGAATGACCCTCGTACAAGACAAAAATTTGTTATTGGGAATAGTATAATCGAGGAAGAGACAGTACGAATGCTGTGTTTGTTAATTCTTGTTTTGTATACCAGGACTGGTAAGGTTCAGTTGCATACCCCTCTTTTGACATAGAGTAACCGATATTGTCGTTCGTCATATTGGCAACAACGCTGAGTAGTCCCCCAATCGAGAGTTTTCTTTTGAATGTTAGCAGTTGAGAGTTTTGAACTAAGATTCTGGCCCTTTCATCTCCCGGCCACCGGCTGGTGTTCATCGATGCACACTAGCTGACTTTTGGGAAAATGTGGCACAGCTGCTGTAGGACGAAGCGTGTTCTGGACAGCTCGTTACTTAATAACTTTCTCAGCCTCGTGATGGCTGGGTGTTGTGTGTTGTCCTTAGGTTAGTTAGCTTTAAGTAGTTCTAAGTTCTAGGGGACTGATGACCATAGATGTTAACTCCCATAGTACTCAGAGCCATTTTAACTTAATAACTTTGTCACTCAACCAACGTTGCTTAGCTGGTTATAATTTGTGGATTTTTAATGTCACACGAATTTTAAATTCGCGAACCATCCAGATCATACTGTGTTCTTTCAGTACGGCCTTGCATATTATTTGGTACCTCCTAACAATGTAAACGTGTTGCTCTCACCATGGAGGTGTTTCCATTGAGCGCAGAGGACAAACTCAACGACCATTTATTTAAAAAATCAGAGAAGGGGATGATCTTCGCTCTCTCTCGTCTTCCGTGATTCCGTAGGGTTGTCAGAAGCAGTCTGAAAAGCACGTAAGGATCTCTCAGGGTGACTTGTGGAGAGAAATAGCTGTTATCAAAAAATCGATACGTTGGGCTGCTTCCGACTTAATTAACATTGAAGTTGGCCAATCAGGCCTTTGTGTATGCAAATTCAAGCGACCCACCAGAGACTGTGTCGTAAAACGTGTGCTTCGTTTGGTTTCGTAAAGCCGAACAAGGGTGCGATAAAAAAATTGAACGTGGGATCGAACCCGAGCCAAAGGGTGAGAAGTCTCGTACGCTACCATATAAGCCTAGAGAATAGCCAACACTAGTTACAATTGGTGGGCAACTTGAATTCGCGTCCACAACGGCCTGATTGGCTAACGTAAATGCTAATCAAGCCGGGAACGGCGTAGAGAATAGAAGTTCTTTTAACAATTATTTCTCAAAACATCAATGTTCTATACATCTATATCTAAATGGGTACTCTGTAAATCACATTTAAGTGCCTGGCAGAGGATTCATTGAACCACCTTCACAATAGTTCTCTATCGTCCGTATCACGCACAGCGCGCGGAAAAAACGAACACCTATATTCAGCTCTGATTTGACTTGGTTTATTATGGTGATCATTTCTTCCAATGTAGGTCGGCGTCAACAAAATTTTTTCGCATTCGGAGGGTAAAGTTGGTGTTCAAAATTTCGTGAGAAGATTCCTCCGTAACGAAAAACGGCTTTGTTTTAATGATGTGAACACCAAATCCTGTATGATTTCAGTGACACTATCTCCCCCATTTCGTGATAATACGAAATGTACTGCCCTTCTTTCAACTTTCTGGATGTACTCTGTCAATCCTATCACATAATGACCCCACACAGCGCTGCAGTATTGTAACAGAGGACGGGAAAGCGTATTGTAGGCAGTCTTCAGTAGATCTGCTACATTTTATAACTGTCCAGTCTTTGGGTTTGCCTTACCTAGCACATTTTCTGTGCGTTCATTCCAGTGTAAATTGTTCTTAATTTTAATTCTTAGGTATTTACTTGAAGCTTCGATTTGACTAATTTATCATGTAACCGAAGTTTAACAGATTCCTTTTAGCACCCATATGGATGACCTCAAACTTCTCATTTTTTTAGGGTCAATTGCCATTAATACATCTTAAGACATATTTTATAAACCTATTTTTGCAATTTGTTTTGATCTTATGATGTGTTTACTGGACGATAAACGACAACATCGCCCGCATCTCGCGGTCGTGCGGTTGCGTTCTCGCTTCCCGAGCCCGGGTTCGCGGGTTCGATTCCCGGTGGGGTCAGGGATTTTCTCTGCCTCGTGATGGCTGGATGTTGTGTGTTGTCCTTAGGTTAGTTAGGTTTAAGTAGTTTTAAATTCTAGGGGACTGATGACCATAGATGTTAAGTCCCATAGTGCTCAGAACCATTTGAACCATTTTGAAACGACAGCATCATCCGAAAAACAACCTAAGACGACTGCTCATATTGTCTCCTAAAAGGTTTATACAGATAAGGAACAGCAAAGGGCCTATAACACAGCCTTGATAAACTCCATAAATCAGTCCCGTTTTACTCGATGACTTTCCGTCAGTTACTACGAACTGTGACAGGAAATCCATTAACATAATTAAGACGGTATTCCAGGGGCTCGCGACTTCATTACAAGCCAGAATGAGATTTTCACCCTGCAGCGGAGTTTGCGCTAATATGAAACTTCCTGGCAGATTAAAACAGTGTATCCGTCCGAGACTCGAACTCGGGACCTTTGCCTTTCGCGGGCAAGTGCTCTACCAGCGGCGAAGCCATGTCTCCGCAGTATCCTTCCTTTCAGGAGTGCTAGTTCTGCAAGGTTCGCTGGAGAGCTTCTGTAAAGTTTGGAAGGTAGGAGACGAGATACTGGCAGAAGTAAAGCACCGGGCGTGAGTCGTGCTTCGGTAGCTCAGATGGACATTCCGCCGGCGGCGGCCGTGCTGTGCGGACGTGCGGAGCGGCTGTTGCGGTGTTTACATCGTCGCTGCGAGCGGCCGGCGCTGTGTGGTGAGTGCGCGCTTTCTGCGTTAGTTATAGTTCACGATCACATTTCTAGAATGACACAATGGATCAGACAACGCGACGCGGTACTTTGATTTTCGATCCGACCTACGCCCGATCGAAATTTTACGAAGTTGAGGCATTTATCTAAGAAACTTTTCAGATCAAAGTGGATGAATTGATTGGAATTCACCTGTCGATTGTCAGTCCGACTGTGTTCCTTAAGTTATCCAGTTCTGACAAGTGCGACCAAATTGCAGAAGCATGTGGTGGGGTGGCAAAATTCAAACATTCAGACGGACACAGGTCACGGTTTCGCGTGCCGGAATGGGAATAAGAACGGTTCGAATCTTTGAGCTCCCCTTTGAAATAATGCCCGAGGAGATTAACAACAAACTGAGAGACTATGTCGCCGAAAAATGGTCTAGCTTGCACAAGTATCCAGTATTAAAAGAAGTCAGGCTAGTTAAGATTGACATGCTGAAACATATTGTGTCGTATTTCTGGATTGGTGGTTATCCAGCGATTATCATTTACGATGGCCCGCCGAGAACCTGCTCGGGTTGCGGTTCGACCCAACACGTCCGCGCACAGTGTGTTCAACGGCGTGTGACGCAACTGCCGTCTGGGGAGCGAGACCCGCCTAGTCAAATGGCCGCGCTACCCGTGACGTACGCCGCCGCAGTTCGCAGTGACGTCGCCCCAGACATGTGTTTCAACAGGGCGGTAGTTGCTTATGCCGACGTTCCTGATGGTAACCTAGCCATGGATACTATCAGCACAGAAGGTACAGGTCCAGCACACTCACAAGACGAGGAAACTGACAGGCGTGCAGAACAAGACCAGGCTAAGACGGCAGAAGAAGGCATGTGCAGATCACTCGAAGAAATCGGGCAACACAAAGACGATACGGTTGCCACGTCGGAGGATAATGACCAGCAGCCTACAACTGTTTCACCAAAGAAACGGAAGAAACGTCGAATAGCCCGTCAGGGAGCAGCAGATATCGCGCCAATTCTGCGTGAAAAGGCGAAACAAATAGGCCAAGAACTGGCGGAGAAGCCACAGGCAACTCCTCTGGAAGATCGAACAACAAAAAAGAAGACTCGAAATGAGGACACTGACCCCGACCGTGGAATCCACATTCCAGACGGTACAACTAATCTGGAGGACCTCCCTCCTCTACACGCGGGAAGTTACGTGCACGCGAGACTGGCCGGATGACATGGAGGAGCAAAGCCATGATGCAGAGATGGCTGACATACCACAACATTCAGGACGGACGGCACCCGACCGTCGACATGATGTGTCCACCCGGCAACAAACCACCATCAAAGGCGCTCGTGCAGCAGATGATGATGCCGCCTTCTTCTAAGTGGAGCAAACATCCACTTCACTTGGCAAACAGTATCCCACCTGACACGGTATAGTCGACATGACGTCCTTGCAGGCGTACAGAATTGCGACCTTGAATATAAATAAAATTAGCAGCACCCTCAACCTGAGAAATCTCCAAGATTTTCTGTACTTCGCTGATATTGACATCTTAATGCTGCAAGAAATAACGGCTATCCGTTTGGACGACATTACTGGCTACAACGCCGTCATCAATCCTGGCACTGCCGAACAGTAGAGGTCTCGCAGTCACGATAAACAACACCAGGTTTATCAACATATATGCCCCGTCAGGAACCGGAACAAGTGCCGCAGGGCCGAATTTTTCAAGGAGGACATCGCCACACTTTTCGCGGTGCGATTTGAACAAATAATATTTGCGGGTGACTTTAATTGCGTGCTGAGTTCCAAAAGATCAGACGCTAAATTTTAACAAATATCTGGAGCTGGAGAACATCGTCAGAGACTTCCATCTGTTTGATATTTGGGAACTAAAACACGGTGGTAGGCCAGGTTTCACCTATATTACCAGCCATTCTGCCAGTCATATCGACAGGATTTACGCAACATCCAATTTAAGGAGACACGTTTTACAGTCCGAGCTATGGCCCACGATTTTCTCTGATCATATCGCGTACATATGTACGGTAAATTTAGAGAAACAAGGCACTTACAGGGCGATAGGTCGGTAGAAGCTAAATGTTACTCATATTTCGGATCCTGGATGTCACGCCGCCTTCCACACCACTTGGGCAGAATGAGAAAGGGAGTTCCACTTGTACGGTACGGCGCTGAATTGGTGGCTAAACTGCGCGAAGCCCGCAATAATAAAGACAATGAAAACTTACTCCCGTGAAAAAGTCGCCTGGCGAAAGCGGACATTAGACTTTTACTTCAGCTGTCTGAGAGACCTGTGCGTTTGGGATGCTACAGTCATAACAAATTACGGGCAAATCAACAGAATAAAAGCAAAATTGCTCACCCTGCAGAGACACCATCTCGAAGGCTGTAAAATTCGAACGCGTTTGCATAACGGTACACGAGAAGAAACAACATCGATGTACCACATCCTCCAAGAGAACAAAAGACAAAAACGGAAAATTCTGACGGAACTCAAAACTTCAGACGGGAGACTCTTGACAGATCAAGCTGCAAAACGAGACGAGATCCATCGACACTTTAGTGAATTGCTGGCCGTACACAGACAGATGAAACAGCGCAGCAAGCTCTCACTGCTAGGACGATAGAGCGACTCACTCCAGAAGAAGCCGATGTGCTCGCAACGAGAATAACGGACGAAGACGTCGAAGATGCCATCTCAAGGAGACCAAAGAACAAATCACCTGGACCAGATGGGCTACCCGCTGAATTTTATCAAACATTTCGCGAACAAATAATTGCTAAATTGACACTCGTCTGCAATGAAATACTAAATGCCGACACTGACCTTCCGAAGGAATTCTGTAAAGCTACAGTGGTCTTAGTCCCCAAAACATGTGGAGGCAAAACCGTGAAGAATCTTCGACCCATAACACTTCTCAATAGTTATTATAAAATCTTCGCCCGTATCATGATGCAAAGGTTCAATTCTGTTATTCGTACAGTGACAGGAGCCTACCAGACAAGTGTGGAAAAGGACAGAACGATATTTCAGACCTTATGCGTCTACAGAGACATTATAGCGATATCGGAAGCCTGCAACATTCGCTGTGCTCTGATGTCGCTTGGCTTTGAAAAAGCTTTTGATAAAGGTAATCATTCGTACCTGTTCCGGTGTATGACATACATGCATTTCCCACAGAAAATTGTAGCCTACGTGAAAAACATACTGACGAATAGCACGACAAGAATCAGTGTCAACTGACAACTCAGTCATCCGATCAATATTCAGAGTTCGGTAAGACAAGGTTGCCCAATGTCTTTGACGCTTTCCGCGATTGCGTTTGAACCTCTCTTAGTATCCCCGACTCGGCAACTCTGTGGACTACATATACAAGGACAGAAGATCATATTTCAAGCCTACGCGGACGATGTAGGGGTACTTGTGACTGTCGAAAGCGAGGTAGAAACAGTACTTGAAGTTGTGGAAACCTACGGACAGGCGTCAGGAGCTAAACTCAACCTCAGTAAATCTGATATTATGAATCTTGGTGGGGGTACAGAGATCAGAGCCGCTGGACGTATCAACACTGTGGAAAAAATAAAATGCCTTGGAATAGAATATACGAGTAATATCCGCCGCACGGCCGCTCTCAATATTATAGAAAATTACTTGCCACATTACGGGCAAGCATAAAACTACACAGCTTGCGTAATTTAAACGTAATACAAAAAGTGCAACTGGCCAATACATACATCACTTCCAAAAGTCAACTATGTTGATCAAGTGCTGCCTCTGCCGCGAACCATAGCACAGCAAATGCAAGCAGCGCTTGCTTATTTTGTCAGATATTTAAGGTTTCATATGATACCTTGACGCTACCGACACGCAATGGAGGGCTACATCTGACAGACATCTACCTTAAAGCGCAAGCGCTATACGTTAGCAAAACTTATAAACAGTGGCCACGATCACCGCGGACCTTAGTGGCTCATCTCTTACGGGAAATCACCCCAGTCAGCAGAGATCCACCAATCGATGTGCATCACATGTCCCACGAACTGTACCACTATAAACATTTTCTGGCGGAATACAGCTATGTACCCCATAGAATACCGGAGAAGGACATATATCGGGTTAAGGAGGTTTACAACACCTTGCTGGAAGGAAAATTGCGCAATAGAATAGAAAACAAGTTTCGATATTAAAATTGGAAAAACATATGGGACAACATATCTGACCCCCATCTACCATCCAATGTGCGATCGACGTGGTACTTCGCAGTCAATAGAAAAATCTCCACCAACTCCAAATTGCACGCGATACGTCTGGCACACACACGAAACTGTTCCAGCTGCAATGTCGTCGACACTGAAGAACATCGCTTCGTCTGTGACGATGTGAAAGAAGTGTGGAATCTCTTCAGGCAAAAACTAGCACATGTGCTCCGTACGTCACCTAACACGATTACACCGACACACGTCCTTCTGCCTGATGACGTGCCATATCCTAACACTAAAAGGTCAGCCAACTGGTTCAAAGGATTGACAGTCCATTACATCTCAACGGCAATGACAAAAAGTGAAGCAGATTATTGGATGTACCTGATGACAGAACACCAAAAGCTCGAACGACAAAAGAAATACAAAGAAAAATAAGCAAATTTCTTGAACCGAACGTTGTCTTACCGACAGAGCTGAAGAACGATCAAACGACATTTTGTTCAATCTCAGGATTCCTTTTTTTTCTTTACGAAATTATCTATTAAGTTTCTCATTCATTTTACGCCAACAAGGTGGCTATTTCGTTTACCCTTTGCCCTCGTGTAGCAGCACTAATAGGTTGCTGACGCACACAAGAGACGCCAGCAGGCTGAAGTACGCCTGGCTCTCCTATAAGAATCGCTCTCTCACAATGATGGAAGAATGTAGCGGACCTATTTTCTTTCCATAATCCCAAAAGAAGGGATTTTATTTACTTGAATACATTTCTTCGTCAGTACCTATCTCATATGGACCAAACATAGCACAGAAGCTAGCCGAAGAAGGCACAAATGGCAAGCGGAAGGACGGGCTGTAGGGGAGGAAGGAGGCCCGAAAAAAGATAAAAAAAAAGATGGTAGAGCACTTGCCCGCGAAAGGCAAGGGTCCCGAGTTCGAGTCTCGGCAGTTTTAATCTTTTAGGAAGTTTCATTACAAGCCGTTTGTATGGTACATGATACGTTGTGCGGCTGGCGCCAGTACACCTTTCTTGCAGTGTCGTCTTTGCCATCGGTGTTGCTTTGGCGGGCCGCGAGTCGGTTGTTGTAAGTCTACAGCGTCGAAGCAGCAGGAACTCTCTGTGTGGTCTGTCGGCTGCTGTTACAACACGATCGGGAGATGGGCCCTTACTTGGTGCGCATCCTGATTGTGTGTGGTAGTGCAGGAGCGTCGCCTTGTGTTAATCGTTAGGCGGAGTATATGGTGTAAGTTCGATTTAAACAGGTGCAGTTGTGTGCTTATACAGGGTGTTACAAAAAGGTACGGCCAAACTTTCAGGAAACATTCCTCACACACGAAGTAAGAAAATACGTTATGTGGAAATGTGTCCGGAAACGCTTACTTTCCATGTTAGAGCTCATTTTAGTTTCGTCAGTATGCACTGTACTTCCTTGATTCACCGCCAATTGGCCCAATTGAAGGAAGGTAATGTTGACTTCGGTGCTTGTGTTGACATGCGACTCTTTGCTCTATAGTACTAGCATCAAGCACATCAGTACGTAGCATCAACAGATTAGTGTTCATTACGAAAGTGGTTTTGCAGTCAGTGCAGTGTTTACAAATGCGGAGTTGGCAGATGCCCGTTTGATGTATGGATTAGCACGGGGCAATGGCCGTGGCGCCATACGTTTGTATCGAGACAGATTTCCACAACGAAGGTGTCCCAACAGGAAGACGTTCGAAGCAACTGATCGGCGTCTTAGGGCGCACAGAACATTCCAGCCTATGACTCGCGACTGGGGAAGCCCTAGAACGACGAGGACACCTGCAATCGACGAGGCAATTCTTCGTGCAGTTGACGATAACCCTAGTGTCAGCGTCAGAGAAGTTGCTGCTGTACAAGGTAACGTTGACCACGTCACTGTATGGAGAACCAGTTGTTTCCCTACCATGTACAGCGTGTGCAGGCACTATCAGCAGCTGATTGGCCTCCACGGGTACACATCTGCGAATGGTTCATCCAAAAATGTGTCAATCCTCATTTCAGTGCAAATGTTCTCTTTAAGGATGAGGCTTCTTTCCAACGTGATCAAATTGTAAATTCTCACAATCAACATGTGTGGGCTGACGAGAATCCGCACGCAATTGTGCAATCACGTCATCAACACAGATTTTCTGTGAACGTTTGGGCAGGCATTGTTGGTGATGTCTTGACTGGGCAGCATGTTCTTCCACCTACGCTCAATGGAGCACGCTATCATGATTTCATACGGGATTCTCTACCTGTGCTGCTAGACCATGTGCCTTTACAAGTACGACACAACATGTGGTTCGTGCACGATGGAGCTCCTGCACATTTCAGTCGAAGTGTTCGTACGCTTCTCAACAACAGATTCGGTGACCGATGGATTGGTAGAGGCGGAGCAATTCCATAGTCTCCACGCTCTCCTGACCTCAACCCTCTTGACTTTCATTTATGGGGGCATTTGAAAGCTCTTGTCTACGCAACCCCGGTACCAAATGTAGTGACTCTTCGTGCTCGTATTGTGGACGACTGTAATACAATACGCCATTCTCCAGGGCTGCATCAGCGCATCAGGGATTCCATGCGACGGAGGGTGGATGCACGTATCCTCCCTAACGAAGGACATTTTGAACATTTCCTGTAACAAAGTCTTTGAAGCCACGCTGGTACGTTCTGTTGCTGTGTGTTTCCATTCCGTGATTAATGTGCTTCGAAGAGAAGTAATGAAATGAGCTCTAACATGGAAAGTAAGCGTTTCCGGACAGATGTCCACATAACATATTTTCTTTCTTTGCGTGTGAGGAATGTTTCCTGAAATTTGGCCATACCTTTTTGTAACACCCTGTATATGTTTAATGGTTACCTAATGTTGTCTTCAGTGACGAGTCTGATGTGTCAAAGTTACGTCACACGTGTCATGATAAGGGAGCTTAGGCTTTCCATCTTCGTTTACTGTTACTTGATGACGGATCTGTAGATAGACATATGGAAACACGGTGAGCTTCTCATTATTGAGTGATGTTACATCCAAAATTGAGGTAATCTTGGTGATTAAGTACCAGAATTTGCGCCTTAATTAACCAGTAACGAAATACTAGTCCATGCAAGTGTAGTTCTGAGGGGCTATTGTTCGTTTAAGGTAATACTCAGCTGTCTCTATTACGTTTCAAGGAAAACCTTATTTTCGCGTATTTGCAGTATTTTAAGGGTTGAGGTTTTGTAAAAAAAAAATCACGAGCCTTCCTACTTCAGTGTTTAATGTTATGTTTTATTCTTTTATGTAGTTTGAATGTGCAATCGCAAGTGTGCTGTAGTAGTTGATTTATGTTTCAGTCGGGCGGAGCGCGCAGTGTACCGGGTGATAAAAAAGTCAGTATAAATTTGAAAACTGAAAAAAATCACGAAATAATGTAGATAGAGAGGTACAATTTGACACACATGCTTGGAATGACATGGGGTTTTATTAGATAAAAAAAATACAAACGTTGAAAAAATGTCCGACAGATGGCGCTTCATCTGATCAGAAAAGCAATAATCAGCATAACAAATTAAGACAAAGCAAAGATTATGTTCTTTACTGGAAATGCTCAATATGTCCACCATCATTCCTCAACAATAGCTGTAGTCGAGAATAATGTTGTGAACAGCACTGTAGAGCATGCCCGGATTAATGGTGAGGCATTGGCGTCGGATGTTGTCTTTCAGCATCCCTAGAATGTCGGTCGACCACAATATACTTGCGACTCCAGATAACCGCAAAGCCAATAATCGCACGGACTGAGGTCTGGAGACCTGGGAGGACAAGCATGACGAAAGTGGCGGCTGACTACACGATCATCACCAAACGACGCGCCCAAGAGATCTTTCACGCATCTAGCAATATGAGGTGGAGCACCATCCTGCATGAACATCGTACGTTCGAGCAGGTGTTTATCACATAGGCTGTGGATGATGCTATTCTATAACATATCGGCGTACCTCTCACCCGTCACGGTAGCAGTTACTGACGTTTTGCTGTCCAACGCCATCTGTCGGACATTTATGAACTTGTTTTTTTTTGTTTCTAATAAAACCCCCATGTCCTTCTAAGAATGTGTGTCAATTTTTACCTTTATGTCTACATTATTTCGTGGTTTATTAAGTTTTCAAATTAATACTGACTTTTTGATCACCCGGTATTTCCTCCGGTACGATGAACCGTGGCACGGGGCTTGACTACTTGCCCGTTGCCAGTGGAATTGTGATTCGTTAGACCGGGTTCCATGTTCATGGCCTTCCGTCTCGATCTCGTTGTTGAGTATTGCTGTTCTCTTTGTTCCTGGCTCTGTCAGGTCGTTAAGCTTTGTAGCTCGTTCCTCTGCCGCCTTGGCGGATGCACCTTTCGCTCGAATAATGAATTTAAAATTGTAAAACCGGCTAACTCTGTAATTAGTACCCGATTAGATTGCTGGGGGCTCCACCTTTCTGATTCTGTATTCCCTTATCAGCCATTTCTATCATATTTGTGCCTTGTATGTTAATTGTGAAGTTTCGTTGTTATAATGGAGGGTTTCATTTCCCTATGTTCTCAGGGAATGTTAAGTTGCCGAGGTGCTGTTTCTTTATTAATTGTTATTTAATTAACCCCTACCTGTACTGCCATCAACTGGATTATTCTTTCGTTAGAACTTCGTGTGCCCGGTGTCTTCACTGCCGAGTGTTCAAGTTTTAGAAGATGCCTTATTGCTACTTGGGTTCAATACGTTATGCCTTAATGTTCTACACTGGAGTGAATTTATATTGAAAAGGAGAAATCATTGTACAGGATAGTCTTGTGGGTTCAGAGTTTGTCAAGTCTTGATTCTATTAAGTATTCACATCAAGAGAAATTTTCTTAATGTTTTATGCATTTGTTATGCCGATTTCAACAAGGATTTAAGAAAAATTTTATTGTGCTTGTTTAAATTGATTGATTTTGTTGCGTTTAAATTGTGCAAGCTAATAAACATTGTTTAACACAAGCTGTGTATGTTTAATTATGGCCGTGCTGCTTCCTGTCGTATTGTGGGACGCAAATAACATGTCCCAGTACAGTGTCAAAAGCCTTCTGGAAATCTAGGAATACGGAATCAGTATGAAATCCCTTGTCAACAGCGCTCAGCACTTCGTGTGAGTAAAGAGCTAGTTGTGTCTAACAAGAACGACGTTTTCTAAATCCGTGTTGACTGTTTGTCAGTAGGCCGTTCTTTTGAGGTAACGCATAATGTTCGAATGCATGTTCCAAAATCCTGCTGCATATCGACGTTAACGATATGATTCTGCAATTTAGTGGATTACTCCTCCTACCGTTCCTGAATATTGGTGTGACCTGTGCAACTTACCAATCTTTGGGTACGGATCTTTCGTCGAGCGAGCGGTTGTATATGATTGTCAAGTGTGGAGCTACTGTATCATCATACTTTGAAAGGAAACTAACTGGTATACAGTCTGGAGCGAATGACTTGCCTTCGTTAAGTGATTAAAGTTGCTTCTCTACTCCAAGGTTATTTCTACGTTGCTCATGTTTGCATCTGTTCTTAATTCGAATTCTAGAATATTTACTTCGGCTTCTTTGGTCTTTGTTTAGTAACACTGCTTTGGCAGCGCTGTCGTCGATAGCGTTTCCATTGGTATCGAGCAGAGATGTCATTGACTGTGTGCCGCTAGCATACCTCGCATACGATCAGAATCTCTCTGGATTTTCTGCCAGGTTTTGAGACAAAGTTTCGTTGCGGAAACTATTATAAGTACCTCGCATTGAACTCGGCGCTAAATTTCGAGCTTCTGTAAAAGATCGCCAATCTTGGAGATTTTGCGTCCGACTCGAAAAGCGCAATGAAAATATAAAATAACACGTTGTGGTGAGGTACCAAATTGTGTGGGAGGCTGTACTGAGAAAACGCAGCAGCGTCTCCTCATCTGGCCATCTCGCCAATTTAAAGTTAATGTGACAAAAGAAGCAAACAAACTATAACAAATTTAGTATCGGTGGTCGCGTGGCAGTTACTAAGTAGCGAGGTGCCCAGAAAATGAGTCGTCCTTCAGCAGTTGCGACGCATTTCCCCAAAAATAACCTGGAGTGCAGTGATCAACACCAGACGTGGCCAGGAGAGGAAAGGCTCAGCACCTTAGTTCTAAACCCTGAACTGCTCACGTTCAAAACAAAATTCTTCGTGGAAGGACTACTCAGTGTTGGCGCCATGGTGGTGAAAGACAATATCGTTTACTGTTTGTCGAAACATGGTATGCAGGTTAAACTTCTCACTCTTGGTGTACGAAACATGGATTAAGAAACACGAGCTTGGTACTCCTCTGGAGAAGTGGCTCCTCGATTGGTCAGCCTCTTTGTGGAGGGCACGGTACCGGAGCGACTTATTCGGCTGGATATGTCAACCTTTTTGAACGAATGCAAGACTTTCCCAAGCTGGTACCAGGTCTGTCACCAAAAGCACAGAGCAAGCTACAGCGCAGCTTCCGCGAAGACTACCCAGCTCTCTGGGGATGTTAGCCGTTGCTAATGAGACGCACTGACCAACTCCTGAAAACAAACAGCAACTGAGGCCACAACGAGAGCACACCTACCTAGTGAGAAAAATGCACAGCTTTCCTCCCAAGCATACATATCTAGTACACTCAACGAAGCTCCGGCGAAATAGTTTGCCGAAAATGAAACAGAAAATGTAAGAGCCATGTCACAACTTGACTCACGCAGAGACTGATCAGGATAGGGATGAAATCGTTCTTGAACCACTTAGAGAATAACGTGTTGGTTACTCAAGTCGTTTTCTTAGCTTCATTGATTACTGGCAGACACTGGATAATGTCTTTGATCGGTATGGATTTCCCAGTTATGAGCGATTTTAAAATTTGCGAACCGTCAGCATTTGCATACGAAAGACTAGTGATTTTTTCCTTACTCGCTTTAACTGCATGTGTTGAACACTTTTCCTTGTTGGCCTGTGTTTCCGAGAACGGCAAGTTTCGCCTACGTTATAGACCGGTGACGAAGACAAATTTACCTGTAGAAAAACAGTATTTAATTCAACAGGTAGCATTTAAGCTTCCCTATATACTTTTCTGTTACGAGACATTGTGCCAACAACGGAATCTGAAAACTCATCCCGAGGAAATCTTGAAATCTGATTTCTGCCATTATCTACCTGCAGTTCCTTTCGCTGAGGCCTCCTCTTATGGGAACTCTGAGCGAACTTTGTTGCTGGTACAGTTTGTACACAGAATCATCAGCGGTGGTCAACTTTGGCCCATATGTCCGATTTCCTATTTCCGGCTTGTTTGACCTGTCTTAGTTCATAGTCTGAAGCTCAAATGCAAATTTCCTTAATGTTGCAAAAAATAGATTTAACACTGAAATATCCTGTAACAACACTCTGGGCTAAAGTAACGGCTTGTATTTTACCAGATACTCCCATTTTGAATTCTAACCTTAACGAATCTGATTTACCCCAAAAACTCAACTCGGTTAACGTACTTATTGTAACGTACTTATTGTACTACACAGGCCATTAATAAGCTTTTAAGTGATCGATGACAAGGAATTTAATAAAATTCATAATGGGCTCATTCAGAAGTCAACTGAGCAGTCTTTGTCGTTTTGTCTGCTGGAGAACAAGAAAGAAAAACTCGTTATTCATTATCTATCATGGATGAGGCAAATGGAAATTGATGGGGTGTGTTCAACATCTTACAAAAAATAAGCTTAGCACGAATACCGTTCTCTGTTATCAGGCAGAGTTTCATTTTGCGTAAAAAAAACCTCTTTGAATTATGTCGAATTACGGATTAGTGCAGTCTGAATTAATGAGAGTTCACTGTACAATTTTCTACACGCCTATCAAAGTGCATCTTCGAATGGTTATCAAACTGCTATCTACATGTATAGTATGTTCACTAAACTGACTAACAACCGCTTAGCATAAAACGTAAGCATTGGATACGTTCAAACAAAGGAACTAGCTGGCATCCTAAATGCACTACTAGTCTTTAAAACTGAAAGACCAGGGAGACTGGTAAATAAAGGAATTTGCAGTACTGTGCGTATATAGAATACCAGTAGAAATGCGTAATTAAATTTTTGGGCTTTTGAACGAACGCTTGGTGCGAAATTTACTACACAGAACTGCCACCTCTGGCATTGGTTCTAATCCGGCTAAGTATCGAGAATAAATGAGGTTGGGTGACAGATGCGAGAACACCATTGCACGTTAGATCGTCAATCGTGGTTACCGGCCAGTGATGGGGTGCCAGTCCTTTGGCAGCCGTAACCAGATTTTACGAATGACGGAGAGCTCTGAAGACTCTGCTGGCCACCACAACAAACGAACGCCGTCTGTATTTATGTAGGGCAGGACACCATCATTAACAAGCAGTCTTTCTTCATCTTACTGAAATGTCTCGTCCTAAAGAAGTGAAAGCTATATCACCGTTCCACAATTAAGGCGTCGGGTTCAGATTGTAGCTATGCAAAAAAATGTGTCTGAGCAATATGGGACTTAACTTCTGAGGTCATCAGTCCCCTAGAACTTAGAACTACTTAAAGCTAACTAAGCTAAGGACATCATACACATCCATGCCCGAACCTGCGACTGTAGCGGTCGCTCGGTTCCAGACTGTAGCGCCTAGAAACGCTCGGCCACTACGGCCGGCGTATCTATGCAAATCAGAGGCCATCGCAGTGTGCATCCAAGGAAATTCCGCACCATATATTGCTCTTCAGTAGGGGATGTGGGACAGAACTGATAGGGGAAACAGATAACTTCGAAAGAAGTTTAGTTATTTGGTTACAGGTTTGTTCCAAGCACAGAAGCGTCATGGAGATGCACATCCAACTCCAGTATCAGACGCTTCGAGAGAGACGCTCTGCATCACTGCTCGGTATGTCATTGAAGAACAGAGGGCGTCCGTTACTGGGAGAGACAACCAATATCTTGTCTCCTCCCACGTACTTTTTGCGAAAAGGCCATGAAGAACAACAGAGATGTGAACCCACACGGAAGGTACCAGAAAACGTTCTATATGCGAATCATTTTAAACGTTCCCCCTCGCCCGTATCTCGACCGTCATCGTAGGGGTTCCATAGCGTCTCGTGAAATCAACGCACGACTGTGGCCAGAGTGCACGAACTTCCAGCGCCATTTGCTCTGCAAGACTAATCAAGCATCGTATTCTAAATCTACATACATAATCCGGAAGCGACAGCACCGTGCGTGGCGAAGGGTATTCTGTACTACTACTACTAATTTCCTTTCCTGTTTCTTTTTCAAACAGAGCGGAGAAAAAAACGACAGCCAACATATGAGACCTAATTTCTCTCACCGTACCTTTCCGCTCCTTAACGCGAAATGTGCGTTGGCCGCAGTAAAATAGTTCAGCTGTCAGCTTCAGATGCCTCAATAGTGTCCCTCGCAAAGAACGCCGCCTTCCCTCCAGCATCTCCGTAATACTTGTTTGTTGTTCGAATCTGAAGATAACAAAGCCAGAAACCCGCCTCTCAATAGCTTCATGTCGTCCTTCAATCCGATCTGTAGCACATCCCAAACGGTAGGACATCACTCGAGAATGGTCCGCACTAGTCTCCTTAATGTGGTCACCTTTACAGACGAGCCACACTTTCCTAAAATTCTCCTAATGAAGCGAAGTCAAGCATTCTCGTTCCCTACTACCCTCTGTACCAGCTCTTTCCATTTAATTGAAACGTTACCCCTAGATATTTAATCGATGTGACTGTGTCAAGCATCACAGTACTACTTGTCTGCACTGACTTACATTTTCCTACATACAGCGCCTAGAAATTTTGTCCAAGTCATCTTGTGTTCTCCTACAGTCACTCAACGACTGTACACCACAGAATCACCAGAAAACAGCCACAGATTGCTGCTCATCCTGTCTGTCAGATCATTTATGTGTATAGAAAATAACAACGTTCCTGTCGCACTTCTCTCGGGCACCCCTGACGATGCCTTTGTGTCTCGTGAATACCCTACATCGACGTCAACATACTGGGTTCTGTCACTTAAGAAATCTTCGAATCACTCGTATATTTCGCAACCTGTTCAATATGCTCGTTCTTTAGTTAACAGTCTACAATGGGGCATCATGTTAGATGCTTTTCACAAATCTATAAATGTGGAATCCACATGTTCTCCTTTCACCCATAATTCGCAGGATATCGTTTGATATAAGGGCAAGCTGAATTTCGCACTATCGATGCTTTCTAAAACCGTACTGATTCGCCGACAGCAGCTTTCCCGTCTCACGAAAATTCATGATGTTCGGACTGACAATATGGTCACAAATTCTAAAACAAACTGATGTTAAGGATATTGGTATGTAATTTTTCGGGTTCGTTCGTTAACCCTTCGTATATACAGTTTCTGCTGCTTCATCCAGTCGCTTGAGACTTAGTGCTGGGTGATAGATTCGTGATACAGGCAAGCTAAGAGAGGTGCTAAAGGCGTATCTTCGTGAAACAAAATTGGGACTCCAACCTGAACTTGTGACGTCAACTCTTTCAGCTGCGCGCTGCGCCATGGATGCTTATTTCTGTGTCGTCCGTACGGTACTTAGTCGTATGTCAAACGACGGTATGTGCGTGCGATTCTCCCGTATAAAAGTTTTCTTAAATGCGATACTTGAAACTTCGGATTTCGTTTTGCTACCTCCTACCACCACACCAGACTGCTGAACGTGTGGCGATTGGAGCCTTGTGTCCGATCAGCGATTTTATGTAAGAGCAAAATTTCCTTGAGTTCTCGCCAGTATCTTTTGCTAAGGTAGGACGATGATAGTTGTTCTACGCTTCGCACATCGACCTTTTTACAGCCCCACGATGCTCTACTAACTTTTGTCTGTCACTATTTCCCGCTCTCTTTTCATCCGAGATTGCAAATGCCATTGCTTCCTCAGCATTTTCCGAATTTCCCTGTTAAACAACGGTGAAAATTTTAAGTCCTTAATCCATTTGCTCGGCACATTTTACAGTCCGTTTCAGTTTTGCACGTAATTCCTCTACGTCCATCACACTTGAATTAAATAACGCCATTTCATTGGTTATGTGGGATGCTATCAACTGCTCATACGCTTTTTTTTTTTTTTTTTTTTTTTTTTTTTTTTTTTTTTTTTTTTTTTTGCGGAAATGCTCTCCCAGTCTTCTTGATTGATTTATTAACTTTAGTAACCATAGTCGTGTCTGTTTACTGACGCTTTTGGCAAGAGCAGCCCTATTTGTAGCTATAACGTCAAAAATGTTTCCACTGTGTGTGGGCTGTTAAACAAGTTGCTCAAGAGAGTTTTCTGGAAACGCATTGAAAAGTAGTTCGCAAATTTCTCTGTTTGTACGCCCTGCAAATGAATCCATAGACGCTTCAGTTTATATTCGATAAATTGAAGTTGGTTCAAACTAATATTGCTGATCCGCATATTTCTGCGCCAATTAGCATAGACTTCCTTTGAATGACTCTAAAACTATCACAATGGAAGTGGATGACAGGTAAGAGCTTCTAACAGTTGACTTGATTTCACCTAGACCTGTTATACTGGACCAATTGTCTTCACTGCAACAATCAAATTCGACCATAATAAAGACAATATTTCTGAAAGCTGTAATGAACACACACCACGCTACGTCTAACCTGTCTTTTCTATATGCGTTCCACGAATCGCTAAATATTTCGGAGCCTTCTACTCCAGGTTTCAGCCAGATGTCGATCTCTATATCACTCTCTACATGATTACTTCACAGTTCACAATTCTGTACCTGGCAGAGAATTCATCCAACCTCCTTGAAGCTATTTTTCTCATTCCAATCGGCACTCTAGAAAACGATCACATGGATCTCTCTGTTAGAACAGTTATTTCTCATATTTTATCATGATAATCGTGTCTCGCGATGTAGGTGGGCGGCAAAAGAACATTTTTGCAGACGGAGAAGGAAGTTGGTGATTGAAATTTCTCTAGAAGATCATGCTACAACGATGAGCGTCTTTATTTTAATGATTGCCCCCCCCCCCCTCCATCCAATTCACGTATCATGTCCCTAGCACTCTCTTCCCTTTTTCGTCATAGTACAAAACGACCTGCCCTTCTTTGAGGTTCTTCGATGTCGTCCGTCAGTCCCATCTGATGCGGATCCCACATGGAAGAGCAATACTCCAGAAGAGGACGGGAAAGCGTGTTGTAAGCAGACCCTTCAATAGCCCTGTTGCACTTTCCAAGTGTTGTGCCAATAAAGCAGACTCTTTGGTTTGCTTTCCTGACAGCATTGTCTGTGATAGTTCAAACTTCCGCTAAACAAAATTGTAATCCCTATGTATTTAGTTGAATTTGCAGCCTTTAGATTTGTGTAACCGAAATTTTGTGAATTTCCTTTCCCATTCAATGTATGACTTCACACTTCGCTGAGCACGTGAAATTTCCTGGAGGGTAGCAACTTCGGGAACTTTTTTAAGAATAATTCGAAGAGTGACTGATAAAATTTCGACTGATGAAATGTCATTACTCTGAACGCGGTCTAGTTTCGCTGTCTGCGTGTCGTCTGCCGCGTGTCCATCGGATAGCCCCAAACTACTGCCTAACCCAAAAATATGCCATGTGCAGTCCACAATACCCGATAGCCGAGTAGCTGCTTCCTTCGTCTCGTGCACTCCTATCAAGGGAGTCCTCACATTTGTTGAGACTCTCCACTCGCTTCCATACCAAAGGACGCCGGGGTGCTGTACATTACGAGCTCTACTGGACCACGCACGCGAGATCAGCAGCCTTCATAACTTCCAGCAGCTGTCTGTATGAACTTTGGCCCCAGAAGCCATGCGAGAGGCATCGTCGTTGCGACATGAGCCTGCCGCTCGTATGAGGGCACAATGGCCTTCTTGGCTCTGAAAGGTATTTCCCTAAGGTGTCCATAACGCTCCTAGCGTTCGAGCTCCCGATAACAAGTCAACCCCTCCTCTCGCGTGCTGCTCGGCCCTTGCTGAAGCTGCCCCCCACCCCCTCCGCTCACTAGGCGGATAGGCGAGGCTAGTCGTCCGTACTCCGTGTGGCTCTCCCTCCAGCTACGCGAACGCATTACCACCCGTCACTGTTGTGAGGGCGGATCTACCAAGCCAAGCGGCTTAAGACGCTGCAGTCATGGACTGCGCGGTTGATCCCGGCGGAGGATCGAGTCCTCCCTCGGGCATGGGTGTGTGTGTTTGTCCTTAGGACAATTTAGGTTAAGTAGTGTGTAAGCTTAGAGACTGATGACCTTAGCAGTTAAGTCCCATAAGATTTCACACACACATCACTACACTGAAAGATGACGTCACACGAGCTGTGTAGATAGATCTTCAGAAGAAATGACAGCTGTGCTACATACTGCTTGACTGTAATATTTAGTTACAAGAACACTAATTACATCTTTTAAATAGGAAAAAAACGAAGAGAATTTAAGAAATATACTATTAGAACATAAGTAAAAACTAAATACGTAACCTGCCCATCTTCAGGTGCGTACCTGGTGCAAGATGAGGCCTGACAGAACTGAAGCGATAGGGAGCTGTTTAGCGAGCAGTAAGGTGCTGAGCAAATTAAGTCTTATTCCATAATTAATAACATATTATCTGTTCAACAAAACAATCTCATAACAGCAAAGGATAAAAGTTAAAATCGAAAAATGAATAACCTTCAAGCAAAAAAGTAACTAAAAGATAATTAAATCAATTTTCAGAAGTTTAGACGCACAGAACAGTAGTGTAAATACAGGAAGTCCTGAACTAAAATACAAAAGCGGGTGTTGGCGCCATGGTGGTGAAAGACAATATCGTTTACTGTGGTATGCAGGTTAAACTTCTCACTCTTGGTGTACGAAACATGGATTAAGAAACACGAGCTTGGTACTCCTCTGGAGAAGTGGCTCCTCGATTGGTCAGCCTCTTTGTGGAAAGCACGGTACCGGAGCGACTTATTCGGCTGGATATGTCAACCTTTTTGAACGAAAGCAAGACTTTCCCAAGCTGGTACCAGGTCTGTCACCAAAAGCACAGAGCAAGCTACAGCGCAGCTTCCGCGAAGACTACCCAGCTCTCTGGGGATGTTAGCCGTTGCTAATGAGACGCACTGACCAACTCCTGAAAACAAACAGCAACTGAGGCCACAACGAGAGCACACCTACCTAGTGAGAAAAATGCACAGCTTTCCTCCCAAGCATACATATCTAGTACACTCAACGAAGCTCCGGCGAAATAGTTTGCCGAAAATGAAACAGAAAATGTAAGAGCCATGTCACAACTTGACTCACGCAGAGACTGATCAGGATAGGGATGAAATCGTTCTTGAACCACTTAGAGAATAACGTGTTGGTTACTCAAGTCGTTTTCTTAGCTTCATTGATTACTGGCAGACACTGGATAATGTCTTTGATCGGTATGGATTTCCCAGTTATGAGCGATTTTAAAATTTGCGAACCGTCAGCATTTGCATACGAAAGACTAGTGATTTTTTCCTTACTCGCTTTAACTGCATGTGTTGAACACTTTTCCTTGTTGGCCTGTGTTTCCGAGAACGGCAAGTTTCGCCTACGTTATAGACCGGTGACGAAGACAAATTTACCTGTAGAAAAACAGTATTTAATTCAACAGGTAGCATTTAAGCTTCCCTATATACTTTTCTGTTACGAGACATTGTGCCAACAACGGAATCTGAAAACTCATCCCGAGGAAATCTTGAAATCTGATTTCTGCCATTATCTACCTGCAGTTCCTTTCGCTGAGGCCTCCTCTTATGGGAACTCTGAGCGAACTTTGTTGCTGGTACAGTTTGTACACAGAATCATCAGCGGTGGTCAACTTTGGCCCATATGTCCGATTTCCTATTTCCGGCTTGTTTGACCTGTCTTAGTTCATAGTCTGAAGCTCAAATGCAAATTTCCTTAATGTTGCAAAAAATAGATTTAACACTGAAATATCCTGTAACAACACTCTGGGCTAAAGTAACGGCTTGTATTTTACCAGATACTCCCATTTTGAATTCTAACCTTAACGAATCTGATTTACCCCAAAAACTCAACTCGGTTAACGTACTTATTGTAACGTACTTATTGTACTACACAGGCCATTAATAAGCTTTTAAGTGATCGATGACAAGGAATTTAATAAAATTCATAATGGGCTCATTCAGAAGTCAACTGAGCAGTCTTTGTCGTTTTGTCTGCTGGAGAACAAGAAAGAAAAACTCGTTATTCATTATCTATCATGGATGAGGCAAATGGAAATTGATGGGGTGTGTTCAACATCTTACAAAAAATAAGCTTAGCACGAATACCGTTCTCTGTTATCAGGCAGAGTTTCATTTTGCGTAAAAAAAACCTCTTTGAATTATGTCGAATTACGGATTAGTGCAGTCTGAATTAATGAGAGTTCACTGTACAATTTTCTACACGCCTATCAAAGTGCATCTTCGAATGGTTATCAAACTGCTATCTACATGTATAGTATGTTCACTAAACTGACTAACAACCGCTTAGCATAAAACGTAAGCATTGGATACGTTCAAACAAAGGAACTAGCTGGCATCCTAAATGCACTACTAGTCTTTAAAACTGAAAGACCAGGGAGACTGGTAAATAAAGGAATTTGCAGTACTGTGCGTATATAGAATACCAGTAGAAATGCGTAATTAAATTTTTGGGCTTTTGAACGAACGCTTGGTGCGAAATTTACTACACAGAACTGCCACCTCTGGCATTGGTTCTAATCCGGCTAAGTATCGAGAATAAATGAGGTTGGGTGACAGATGCGAGAACACCATTGCACGTTAGATCGTCAATCGTGGTTACCGGCCAGTGATGGGGTGCCAGTCCTTTGGCAGCCGTAACCAGATTTTACGAATGACGGAGAGCTCTGAAGACTCTGCTGGCCACCACAACAAACGAACGCCGTCTGTATTTATGTAGGGCAGGACACCATCATTAACAAGCAGTCTTTCTTCATCTTACTGAAATGTCTCGTCCTAAAGACGTGAAAGCTATATCACCGTTCCACAATTAAGACGTCGGGTTCTGATTGTATCTATGCAAAAAAATGGGTCTGAGCAATATGGGACTTAACTTCTGAGGTCATCAGTCCCCTAGAACTTAGAACTACTTAAAGCTAACTAAGCTAAGGACATCATACACATCCATGCCCGAACCTGCGACTGTAGCGGTCGCTCGGTTCCAGACTGTAGCGCCTAGAACCGCTCGGCCACTACGGCCGGCGTATCTATGCAATTCAGAGGCCATCGCAGTGTGCATCCAAGGAAATTCCGCACCATATATTGCTCTTCAGTAGGGGACGTGGGATAGAACTGATAGAGGAATCAGATAACTTCGAAAGAAGGTTAACTATTTGGTTACAGGTTTGTTCCAAGCACACAAGCGTCATGGAGATGCACATCCAACTCCAGTAGCAGACGCTTCGAGAGAGACGCTCTGCATCACTGTTCGGTATGTTATTGAAGAACAGAGGGCGTCCATTACTGTAAGAGACAACCAATATCTTGTCTCCTCCCACGTACTTTTTGCGAAAAGGCCATGAAGAACAACAGAGATGTGAACCCACACGGAAGGTACCAGAAAACGTTCTATATGCGAATCATTTTAAACGTTCCCCCTCGCCCGTATCTTGACCGTCATCGTAGGGGTTCCATAGCGTCTCGTGAAATCAACGCGCGACTGTGGCCAGAGTGCACGAACTTCCAGCGCCATTTGCTCTGCAAGACTAATCAAGCATCGTATTCTAAATCTACATACATAATCCGGAAGCGACAGCACCGTGCGTGGCGGAGGGTATTCTGTACTACTACTACTAATTTCCTTTCCTGTTTCTTTTTCAAACAGAGCGGAGAAAAAAACGACAGCCAACATATGAGACCTAAATTCTCTCACCGTACCTTTCCGCTCCTTAACGCGAAATGTGCGTTGGCCGCAGTAAAATAGTTCAGCTGTCAGCTTCAGATGCCTCAATAGTGTCCCTCGCAAAGAACGCCGCCTTCCCTCCAGCATCTCCGTAATACTTGTTTGTTGTTCGAATCTGAAGATAACAAAGCCAGAAACCCGCCTCTCAATAGCTTCATGTCGTCCTTCAATCCGATCTGTAGCACATCCCAAACGGTAGGACATCACTCGAGAATGGTCCGCACTAGTCTCCTTAATGTGGTCACCTTTACAGACGAGCCACACTTTCCTAAAATTCTCCTAATGAAGCGAAGTCAAGCATTCTCGTTCCCTACTACCCTCTGTACCAGCTCTTTCCATTTAATTGAAACGTTACCCCTAGATATTTAATCGATGTGACTGTGTCAAGCATCACAGTACTACTTGTCTGCACTGACTTACATTTTCCTACATACAGCGCCTAGAAATTTTGTCCAAGTCATCTTGTGTTCTCCTACAGTCACTCAACGACTGTACACCACAGAATCACCAGAAAACAGCCACAGATTGCTGCTCATCCTGTCTGTCAGATCATTTATGTGTATAGAAAATAACAACGTTCCTGTCGCACTTCTCTCGGGCACCCCTGACGATGCCTTTGTGTCTCGTGAATACCCTACATCGACGTCAACATACTGGGTTCTGTCACTTAAGAAATCTTCGAATCACTCGTATATTTCGCAACCTGTTCAGTATGCTCGTTCTGTAGTTAACAGTCTACAATGGGGCATCATGTTAGATGCTTTTCACAAATCTATAAATGTGGAATCCACATGTTCTCCTTTCACCCATAATTCGCAGGATATCGTTTGATATAAGGGCAAGCTGAATTTCGCACTATCGATGCTTTCTAAAACCGTACTGATTCGCCGACAGCAGCTTTCCCGTCTCACGAAAATTCATTATGTTCGGACTGACAATATGTTCACGAATTCTAAAACAAACTGATGTTAAGGATATTGGTATGTAATTTTTCGGGTTCGTTCGTTAACCCTTCGTATATACAGTTTCTGCTGCTTCATCCAGTCGCTTGAGACTTAGTGCTGGGTGATAGATTCGTGATACAGGCAAGCTAAGAGAGCTGCTAAAGGCGTATCATCGTGAAACAAAATTGGGACTCCAACCTGAACTTGTGACTGTCAACTCTTTCAGCTGCCCGCTGTGCCATGGATGCTTATTTCTGTGTCGTCCGTACGGTACTTCTGGTGATTCTGTGGTGTACAGTCGTTGAGTGACTGTAGGAGAACACAAGATGACTTGGACAAAATTTCTAGGCGCTGTATGTAGGAAAATGTAAGTCAGTGCAGACAAGTAGTACTGTGATGCTTGACACAGACTTAGTGCTGGGTGATAGATTCGTGATACAGGCAAGCTAAGAGAGGTGCTAAAGGCGTATCTTCGTGAAACAAAATTGGGACTCCAACCTGAACTTGTGACTGTCAACTCTTTCAGCTGCGCGCTGTGCCATGGATGCTTATTTCTGTGTCGTCCGTACGGTACTTAGTCGTATGTCAAACGACGGTATGTGCGTGCGATTCTCCCGTATAAAAGTTTTCTTAAATGCGATACTTGAAACGTCGGATTTCGTTTTGCTACCTCCTACCACCACACCAGACTGCTGAACGTGTGGCGATTGGAGCCTTGTGTCCGATCAGCGATTTTATGTAAGAGCAAAATTTCCGTGAGTTCTCGCCAGTATCTTTTGCTAAGGTAGGACGATGATAGTTGTTCTACGCTTCGCACATCGACCTTTTTACAGCCCCACGATGCTCTACTAACTTTTGTCTGTCACTATTTCCCGCTCTCTTTTCATCCGAGATTGCAAATGCCATTGCTTCCTCAGCATTTTCCGAATTTCCCTGTTAAACAACGGTGAAAATTTTAAGTCCTTAATCCATTTGCTCGGCACATTTTACAGTCCGTTTCAGTTTTGCACGTAATTCCTCTACGTCCATCACACTTGAATTAAATAACGCCATTTCATTGGTTATGTGGGATGCTATCAACTGCTCATACGCTTTTTTTTTTTTTTTTTTTTTTTTTTTTTTTTTTTTTTTTTTTTTTTTTTTTGGCGGAAATGCTCTCCCAGTCTTCTTGATTGATTTATTAACTTTAGTAACCATAGTCGTGTCTGTTTACTGACGCTTTTGGCAAGAGCAGCCCTATTTGTAGCTATAACGTCAAAAATGTTTCCACTGTGTGTGGGCTGTTAAACAAGTTGCTCAAGAGAGTTTTCTGGAAACGCATTGAAAAGTAGTTCGCAAATTTCTCTGTTTGTACGCCCTGCAAATGAATCCATAGACGCTTCAGTTTATATTCGATAAATTGAAGTTGGTTCAAACTAATATTGCTGATCCGCATATTTCTGCGCCAATTAGCATAGACTTCCTTTGAACGACTCTAAAACTATCACAATGGAAGTGGATGACAGGTGAGAGCTTCTAACAGTTGACTTGATTTCACCTAGACCTGTTATACTGGACTGCAACAATCAAATTCGACCATAATAAAGACAACATTTCTGAAAGCTGTAATGAACACACACCACGCTACGTCTAACCTGTCTTTCCTATATGCGTTCCACGAATCGCTAAATATTTCGGAGCCTTCTACTTCAGGTTTCAGCCAGATGTCGATCTCTATATCACTCTCTACATGATTACTTCACAGTTCACAATTCTGTACCTGGCAGCGAATTCATCCAACCTCCTTGAAGCTATTTTTCTCATTCCACTCGGCACTCTAGAAAACGATCACATGAATCTTTCTGTTAGAACAGTTATTTCTCATATTTTATCATGATAATCGTGTCTCGCGATGTAGGTGGGCGGCGGCAAAAGAACATTTTTGCAGACGGAGAAGGAAGTTGGTGATTGAAATTTCTCTAGAAGATCATGCTACAACGATGAGCGTCTTTATTTTAATGATTGCCCCCCCCCCTCCATCCAATTCACGTATCATGTCCCTAGCACTCTCTTCCCTTTTTCGTCATAGTACAAAACGACCTGCCCTTCTTTGAGGTTCTTCGATGTCGTCCGTCAGTCCCATCTGATGCGGATCCCACATGGCAGAGCAATACTCCAGAAGAGGACGGGAAAGCGTGTTGTAAGCAGACCCTTCAATAGCCCTGTTGCACTTTCCAAGTGTTGTGCCAATAAAGCAGACTCTTTGGTTTGCTTTCCTCACAGCATTGTCTGTGATAGTTCAAACTTCCGTTAAACAAAATTGTAATCACTATGTATTTAGTTGAATTTACAGCCTTTAGATTTGTATTACCGAAATTTTGTGAATTTCTTTTACTATTCAATGTATGACTTCACACTTCGCTGAGCACGTGAAATTTCCTGGAGGGTAGCAACTTCGGGAACTTTTTTAAGAATAATTCGAAGAGTGACATAAAATTTCGACTGATGAAATGTCATTACTCTGAACGCGGTCTAGTTTCGCTGTCTGCGTGTCGTCTGCCGTGTGTCCATCGGATAGCCCCAAACTACTGCCTAACCCAAAAATATGCAATGTGCAGTCCACAATTACCCGATAGCCGAGTAGCTGCTTCCTTCGTCTCGTGCACTCCTGACCTATCAAGGGAGTCCTCACATTTGTTGAGACTCTCCACTCGCTTCCATACCAAAGGACGCCGATCAACTCTATAAACGGTGCTGTACATTACGAGCTCTACTGGACCACGCACGCGAGGTCAGCAGCCTTCATAACTTCCAGCAGCTGTCTGTATGAACTTTGGCCCCAGAAGCCATGCGAGAGGCATCGTCGTTGCGACATGAGCCTGCCGCTCGTATGAGGGCGCAATGGCCTTCTTGGCTCTGAAAGGTATTTCCCTAAGGTGTCCATAAAGCTCCTAGCGTTCGAGCTCCCGATAACAAGTCAACCCCTCCTCTCGCGTGCTGCTCGGCCCTTGCTGAAGCTGCCCCCCACCCCCTCCGCTCACTAGGCGGATAGGCGAGGCTAGTCGTCCGTACTCCGTGTGGCTCTCCCTCCAGCTACGCGAACGCATTACCACCCGTCACTGTTGTGAGGGCGGATCTACCAAGCCAAGCGGTTTAAGACGCTGCAGTCATGGACTGCGCGGTTGATCCCGGCGGAGGATCGAGTCCTCCCTCGGGCATGGGTGTGTGTGTTTGTCCGTAGGACAATTTAGGTTAAGTAGTGTGTAAGCTTAGAGACTGATGACCTTAGCAGTTAAGTCCCATAAGATTTCACACACACATCACTACACTGAAAGATGACGTCACACGAGCTGTGTAGATAGATCTTCAGAAAAAATGACAGCTGTGCTACATACTGCTTGACTCTAATATTTAGTTACAAGAACACTAATTACATCTTTTAAATAGGAAAAAAACGAAGAGAATTTAAGAAACATACTACTAAGAACATAAGTAAAAACTAAATACGTAACCTGCCCATCTTCAGATGCGTACCTGGTGCAAGATGAGGCCTGACAGAACTGAAGCGATAGGGAGCTGTTTAGCGAGCAGTAAGGTGCTGAGCAAATTAAGTCTTATTCCATAATTAATAACATATTATCTGTTCAACAAAACAATCTCATAACAGCAAAGGATAAAAGTTAAAATCGAAAAATGAATAACCTTCAAGCAAAAAAGTAACTGAAAGATAATTAAATCAATTTTCAGAAGTTTAAAAGCACAGAACAGTAGTGTAAATACAGGAGGGCCTGAACTAAAATACAAAAGCGGGTGAAGGCAACATTAGCAATTTGTCACTAAGAGCTTCAGATCAAGCGATAATAATAATAATAATAATCTTGAACAATTGAATTAACGGCCTAGGCTCAAGCAGGATGTTACAGAATATTTCACTAGAATATATGAAGGCCAACCAAAAATATGTATATAATTCTAATCCAAATACGCCGTTGCCAGTGTACAGGCTGTGTATACATACCTCAGTTCAATTCCCGGTCGGCGGTTGGTCAACAGTTCGTGATGCGTGAGACCTCTCCAAATGCTGAATATACACAGGTCTTAGATACAGATGAGGTCTACTGTGAAAGAGAAAATTATTTTAATTTTTAAAACACTCTACATTTTGAAATTCTAGTAATGTATCAACAGTCAACTCTGATTGGTGGTATCAAAGATTTTAATAAGCATTATATTGCTCCAGAAGTAGGACTATTACGTAATACGGGGAGTAGCTCATAAATGGTTCCACTCTTACTTTAGCAACAGACAGGAAAATGTCGTTATTCACAATCTTGAGAATGTCTGTGATGTGGGGTCTGAGCTGGGTACGGTCAAGTGGCGGGTGCCCCAGTGATCAAAGTTGGCACCACTACTGTTCCTTATTTACTTAAATGATATGCCTCTAGTACTATGGGTAACTCCGAAATATTTCTTTTTACTGATGACACTAGCTTGGTAGTAAAGGATGTTGTGTGCAACATTGGCTCGGTTTCAAATAGTGCAGTTCATGACCTAAGTACATGGCTTGCAGAAAATAAACGCTAAATCACAGTAAGACTCACGTTCTACATTTTATAACACGCAATTTAACAAAACCTGACGTTTTAATTTCACAGAATGAGCATATGATTAGTGAAACTGTACACTTCAATTTTCTAGGTGTTCAGACAGGTAGTAAGCTGTCGTGGAAAGCCCACGTTCAGGATCTTGTTTCAAGACTTAATGCTGCCATTTTTACAATTCAAACGGTATATAAAGTGAGTGATCGTTCGACAAGGAAATTAGTCTACTTTTCTTATTTTCATTCACTAATGGCTTATGGTATTGTATTCTGGGGTAACTCTTCCCATTCTAAAAGGATATTTTTAGCTCAGAAACAGGCTGTTCAGCAATAAGTGGTGTAAGTTCAGGAACCTCTTGTCGACCCCTGTTCACGAGTCTGGGTATTTAGACATTGGATTCTCAATATATATATATATATATATATATATATATATATATATATATATATATATATATATATATATATATATATATATATATATATCGTATTGCTATTTCTCGTTAACAATATTAGCCTATTCCCAAGAATAAGCAACTTTCACTCAGTTAATACTCGGCTGAAATCAAAATTCATTGAGACTGGACTTCCTTAACTCTTGTGCAGAAAGGTGTGTAGTATACTGCTGTATCCAATTTCAAATAGCTATCTTTCGAATTCAAAAACCTTTGCAGTAATCCTCACGAATTCAAACCGAAACTGAAGAGTTTCCTCATGGGTCACTCCTATTCTGTCGGAGAGATCCTTGAAAACGTAAGCTATTTCTTGTTGTATTGTTGATAACGTTTACTTGATCTTGTGGATTGACTTTTTCGGGCTCATAAACATTTTATTTTTATCTGTTATTACTTTTATGTTATTTCATGTACTGACACGTTCCATGACTTTGGAGATTTGCTCCTGAGTTTGGTCCTTCGGAACTTGACGTGTAAATAAATAAATAAATAAATATATGGAGTATCCTCTCCTTCAGCATGATAATGCCAGTCCACACATAAGCGCTGCGACATCTGCTATAATCCGGCGCCATGGTTTCACTGTCACTGATCATCCTCCGAACAGTCCTGACTTGGCACCATCCGATTTTCATCTGTCCCTAGAACTTACAGAACACCTTCGAGGACTTTTCTTTTATAGTGATGAAGTGGTGGAGGCAGAGTTGAGCCTGTGGCTCTATCAACATAGACAGTTATTCTACAGTGTCAGAATCAACAAACCGGTCTCTTGTTGATAGACATGCGTTCGTCGCCATTATAACTACATTGAGAAATAAATATGTTGGTATGAAGAAGAAAGATGAAGGCTATTAACTTTTTTTATTTTTATTTCAAAAGCTTTGAGTTTTCAGGTAGCAAATGCGGAGACATCACTTTTAAGCACACCTTGTAGCTGCTATCTGCTGTATGCGTCCTTCAAAGTGTGCATTTGATGGCTGACAGGGCTGGTACCGCACAATAAATCATTTCTAAGGGATGAATGAAGTTATGGAACTGAGTAATCAAAATTAAGCGTCAACTCCCTCAGGATTCAAAGACTTCAGCAAGAACTGTTACTCAGATTAGCTAAAGCTGTTCGAGGCTCTGGGAAACAGTCTATTGATTCAACATTTGTTGGTGCACGGAAGAACACATACTACAGTGCTATGGTTTCCTCTACACTGAATCATGTGTGCTCCCTGCCGCCGTTGGATAAGCAGCTGCAGCAGTAAGTCGCATAACCCTAGCTTACTTGTTTGTTAGATAGTTTAATTAATTTCTTTGCGTGTTTTTGGGTACTTGCATTGTTTAATTCATATATTTCGGGCGTATTATAGTATTTGAGGGTTGTAGCATCGCGCCTTAGTACCTGAATAGTGTAAATTCGCGTAGTCGTCTGTCTTCTGTTTTTGTTTTGAACAGCCAGTGTCGGTTGGTTACAGCCATTGTGCTCCCTGCCGCCGTTGGATAAGCAGCTGCAGCAGCAAGTCGTATAACCCTAGCTTACTTATTTGTTAGATAGTTTAATTAATTTCTTTGCGTGTTTTTGGGTACTTGCATTGTTTAATTCATATATTTCGGGCGTATTATAGTATTTGACAGTTGTAGAATCGCGCTTTAGTGTTTACTTGGTAGATTCTTATTTAAATTGCGTGAGAGTTTCGTATAGGAGGTGCAATTTAGAATTTTAGTTACTGTAATCGTAAATTCAGCAGATTGTAGCGCAGTCGTTAGGCATTTGTACAGGTTAGTTGACACATTCTTTGCGTGTTTCGCTTGCGTTATCTAGGCACGGACTCGTGTTTCAGTAACTGTTGTTCAACATCGATTAGAATGGACAGGGACTGCGATTGCTGTGTTCGGATGAGGGCTGGCTTGGCATCCCTTCGCTCACAGCTGCAATCGGCGCTGACTTCGGTCGCGCAGCTTGAGGCTGTTGCCAATGGGCACCACTGTGGGGAGCCGGACTTGGGTATCACTGGGATGTCAACCTCGTCCCGTCTGTCCCCAGATCGGTTTGCCGCTGTGGTTGCCCCTGTTTCTGCCCGCAGTGGGGCTGAGCCCTCACCTGTGGTTGATTGGGAGGTCGTTCCAAGGCGTGGCAGGCAGCGAAAGGCGTCCCCGGAGGTTGATCAGAAAGCCTCTGACAAACCGGTTTCAGGCACTGTCTCTGGCTGAGCAAGATGCAGCTGCCTGCCCTGTTTCAGAGGATCATTCTCAGCCTTCAAGGTCCGGGCAATCGCAGAGGGTGGGCTTACTGGTAGTTGGGAGCTCCAATGTTAGGCGCGTAATGGGGCCCCTTAGGGATACGGCGGCTAAGGAGGGGAAGAAATCCAGTGTGCACTCCGTGTGCATTCCGGGAGGAGTCATTCCTGATGTGGAAAGGGTCCTTCCGGATGCCATGAAGAGCACAGGGTGCAGCCAGCTGCAGGTGGTGGCACATGTCGGCACTAATGACGTGTGTCGCTTTGGATCTGAGGAAATTCTCTCTGGATTCCAGCGGCTATCTGATTTGGTGAAGGCTGCCGGTCTTGCTTACGAGATGAGGGCAGAGCTGACCATCTGCAGCATCGTTGACAGAACCGACTGCGGACCTTTGGTTCAGAGCCGGGTGGAGGGTCTGAATCAGAGGCTCAGACGGTTTTGCGACCGTATTGGCTGCAGATTCCTTGACTTGCGCCATAGGGTGGTGGGGTTTCGGGTTCCGCTGAATAGGTTAGGAGTTCACTACACTCAGCTGGCGGCTACACGGGTAGCGGAGGCTGTGTGGCGTGGACTGGGCGGTTTTTTAGGTTAGAAGACCTCGTGAAAGTGCGGGATGGGCTGCAATGTCAAAGGGTGCTTGGCAATTACAGGACGTGCTTGGATCAAGGAACAGTCGGAATTATAGTTGTAAATTGTTGTAGTTGCGCTGGAAAAGTCCCTGAGCTACAAGCGCTAATAGAAAGCACAGAAGCTGATATCGTTATAGGTACAGAAAGCTGGCTAAAGCCTGAAATAAGTTCTGCAGAAATTTTTACGAAGTCTCAGACGGTGTTCAGGAAAGATAGATTAGGCAGAATTGGTGGTGGAGTGTTTGTGTCTGTCAGTAGTGGTTTATCTTGTAATGAAGTCGAAGTAGATACTCCGTGCGAATTGGTGTGGGTGGAGGTTATACTTAACAGCCGAATTATGTTAATAATTGGCTCCTTCTACCGACCCCCAGACTCCGATGATACAGCTGCGGAACAGTTCAGAGAAAGTTTGAGTCTCGTAACAAATAAATACCCCACTCATACGGTTATAGTTGGTGGGGACTTCAACCTACCCTCGGTATGTTGGAAAAATACTTGTTCAAAACCGGTGGTAGGCAGAAAACGTCTTCCGAGATTGTCCTAAATGCTTTCTCCGAAAATTATTTCGAGCAGTTAGTCCACGAACCCACGCGAATTGTAAATGGTTGCGAAAACACACTTGAGCTTTTAGCCACAAACAACCCAGAGCTGATAGAGAGCATCATGACTGATACAGGAATTAGTGATCACAAGGTCATTGTAGCTAGGCTCAATACCATTTCTTCCAAATCCATCAGAAACAAACGCAAAATAATTTTATTTAAAAAAGCGGATAAAGTGCCACCAGAAGCCTTCCTAAAAGACAATTTCCATTCCTTCCGAAGTGACTATGCGAATGTAGACGAGATGTGGCTCAAATTCAAAGATATAGTAGCAACAGCAATTGAGATATTCATACCTCATAAATTGGTAAGAGATGGAACGGATCCCCCGTGGTACACAAAAAAGGTCCGAACGCTGTTGCAGAGGCAACGGAAAAAGCATGCGTAGTTCACAAGAACGCGAAATCCCGAAGATGGGCTAAAATTTACAGACGCGCGAAATTTGGCACGTACTTCGATGCGAGATGCCTTTAATAGGTTCCACAACGAAACATTGTCTCGAAATTTGGTAGAAAATCCGAAGAAATTCTGGTCGTATGTAAAGTACACAAGCGGCAAGACGCAGTCAATACCTTCGCTGCGCAGTGCCGATGGTACTGTTATCGACGACTGTGCCACTAAAGCGGAGTTATTGAAGGCAGTTTTCCGAAATTCCTTCTCCAGGGAAGACGAATGGAATATTCCAGAATTTTAAACACGAACATCTGCTAGCATGAGTCTCTTAGAAGTAGATACCTTAGGGGTTGCGAAGCAACTCAAATCGCTTGATACGGGCAAGTCTTCAGGTCCAGATTGTATACCGATTAGGTTCCTTTCAGACTACGCTGATACTATAGCTCCCTACTTAGCACTCATATACAACCGCTCGCTCACCGATAGATCTGTACCTACAGATTGGAAAATTGCGCAGGTCGCACCAGTGTTCAAGAAGGGTAGTAGGAGTAATCAATTTAATTACAGACCTACATCATTGACGTCGGTTTGCAGTAGGGTTTTGGAGCATATACTGTATTCAAACATTATGAATCACCTCGAAGGGAACGATCTATTGACACGTAATCATCATGGCTTCAGAAAACATTGCTCTTGTGCAACGCAGCTAGCTCTTTATTCGCACGAAGTAATGGCCGCTATCGACAGGGGATCTCAAGTTGATTCCGTATTTCTAGATTTCCGGAAAGCTTTTGACACCGTTCCTCACAAGCGACTTCTAATCAAGCTGCGGAGCTATGGGGTATCGTCTCAGTTGTGCGACTGGATTCGTGATTTCCTCCCAGGAAGGTCGCAGTTCGTAGTAATAGACGGCAAATCATCGAGTAAAACTGAAGTGATATCAGGTGTTCCCCAAGGAAGCGTCCTGGGACCTCTACTGTTCCTGATCTATATAAATGACCTGGGTGACAATCTGAGCAGTTCTCTTAGACTGTTCTCAGATGATGCTGTAATTTACCGTCTAGTAAGGTCATCCGAAGACCAGTATCAGTTGCAAAGCGATTTAGAAAAGATTGCTATATGGTGTGTCAGGTGGCGGTTGACGCTAAATAACGAAAAGTGTGAGATGATCCACATGAGTTCCAAAAGAAATCCGTTGAAATTCGATTACTCGATAAATAGTACAATTCTCAAGGCTGTCAATTCAACTAAGTACCTGGGTGTTAAAATTACGAACAACTTCAGTTGGAAGGACCACACAGATAATATTGTCGGGAAGGCGAGCCAAAGGTTGCGTTTCATTGGCAGGACACTTAGAACATGCAACAAGTCCACTAAAGAGACAGCTTACACTACACTCGTTCGTCCTCTGTTAGAATATTGCTGCGCGGTGTGGGATCCTTACCAGGTGGGATTGACGGAGGACATCGAAAGGGTGCAAAAAAGGGCAGCTCGTTTTGTAATATCACGTTATAGGGGAGAGAGTGTGGCAGATATGACACACGAGTTGGGATGGAAGTCATTACAGCATAGACGTTTTTCGTCGCGGCGAGACCTTTTTACGAAATTTTAGTCACCAACTTTCTCTTCCGAATGCGAAAATATTTTGTTGAGCCCAACCTACATAGGTAGGAATGATCATCAAAATAAAATAAGAGAAATCAGAGCTCGAACAGAAAGGTTTAGGTGTTCGTTTTTCCCACTCGCTGTTCGGGAGTGGAATAGTAGAGAGATAGTATGATTGTGGTTCGATGAACCCTCTACCAATCACTTAAATGTGAATTGCAGAGTAGTCATGCATGTAGATGATAATGAAGTCCAGACCTGGAAGCAGAATCTGAGGTGGAGACTTCACTACCCGCCATCTGTCCTTAGCAACAACAGCTGAAGATTTCGATCTACAAAATGGACAATGGTTTTATTAATTTTAATTAATTTAATTTATGAAATTTTCTTTAAGAAAATTCTCTGCTTCTTATTTAGTTTTTGTATTTTAGTTATAATTTCCAGTGGTTTTATTTAGGTTTTAGCTTCAGTCTTTTAAAAGCTAATGAATATAAGTCTTTGGTTTTAAATACCACAGGAAAGCTACATATATGTCCCGCAGCGTCGTTCTCACTGATGCTCCTCGTCGGAACTGCTCCACCTGAAATATCTAAACTGTTTATTTCGCTGCGAAGATCTTTCGGCACAACTAGGTGCTATGTTATATGGATTGATGTGTCCAACTTTTTTATCAACGGAAGGTTTATTGCTCCTGAGATATTCTCTCGAAGAATATTGACCGTGAAAAGATGCAGGCTCGCACTGTCATTCCACACTGCACCTCCGATCTACGTCCAGTGATATCTGAAGAATGTTTCTCAAATCTTGTAGAAGCTGATAAATACACACCTTGAATCCATGTTATTTTCTTGAATTTGTTTATTGTGCCATCGACTTACAAAACATTCACAATGGAGCTTAATAGCGTCGCACAACAATAGCGAAATCTCTCCAACATAAAACACGTCCGATTTCTGTAATCCACTCGCACAGAGTCTTCCAACATACATCTTTCATTACTTATTCCAGACAGATGCGTCCGTAGCACGTCGAATTCTCACAGGCAGTTTACACTATTCCCGGCATTATTACGTGCACCTGACTTTGCACCAGTTACTATTTATTACTAGGTGAAGAATAAATGTTGAGGTAATGTTAATGAATCATCTGTGGAGCTTGTTCATATCAGTTTCCACATCAGAAAACTTCAACAACTAAAGGGAGTACCTATTACAAGAAGAATGAAAATGAAAGGTTACAATAATCAACACATAGAAAGACTGCAATTTTAGAACCGGTTGATGAGCCCTTGTGTTCCATCAGCCAAACACAACACGATGACTCACTGACGAAATTGATATAGAAATAACAGTAACTTCGCTAAATAGGGTTTTCAAAACTAAGATTCATGTGTGTCTCAAAGGAAGAGATTACACTCAATGTGTATCACCACCTTTGAGTTATAGCAGTGAAACATGAAAATGGTTCAAATGGCTCTGAGCACTATGGGACTTAACATCTGAGATCATGAGTCCCCTAGAACTTAGAACTACCTAAACCTAACTACCTAAACATAACTAACATCCATACCCGAGGCAGGATTTGAACCTGCCACCGTAACCATAGCGGGGTTCCAGACTGAAGCGCCTAGAACCGCTCGGTCACGTGAGCGGCAGGAAAGAACACTTTTATGAATTTCTTTCTCACCCCAGCCTGTAGTTAACTCTAATATCGAACAGGCTAGAGGGCATGCTTATCAGCGAGATGACGTATGCAAGTATACTGTTGCGGTGTGAGTCTACTAAAGGCAGATGGAAGTGCAAAACTGGAGTGACAACTTGAACTGAAAAGGAAAACCTTGAGTGCGAGGTTGCAATTTCAGTCTTTATTAACGCTCATTTGAAGATATTGTGTTAACAAATATGACAGGAAAAATATTAGGCGCTAATGACTCACTATGTGTATCAGGAAGGTGACGGACCGTACCCAGGAGGTGCAGCGATGAACCTGCTATGGGATGTAAGTATTAAACCTTACAAAATGAACATCGTCAAGAATCAAGAAATGTTCAAGGCAGTCCATTATCTTGAACCATGAGTTCGAGTGAAAAATGGTTCGCCGCAGTGATCAGAAAGTTTCGCACCATCACGCTCTAAGATGGAAGTTACAAACTGTGCAGGACTGTTAGTTAGGTATCCATCCTTAAAGAATGCATACAGAATCAAATTGGTGTAATGGAGTGATAACTCATGGTATGTGATGGCATGGAAGCGAATGCGGAACAGTCTGACGTGGAACTTATCTGTGAAAATAGCTATCCTTGAAGGCGTAGGTGCAGATAGTTCGATGACTCTGATTGGGTGTTCGGCCGTCTCGTGCTTTTCATTCGATGCCGCTTCCGAAACTTGCGCTTTGATGATGATGACAATAAACACACCCAGTTCCGAGTGGAGACAGGCAGCAACCTCAACTACAAGATCATGATCTACCGACGCTTCTTCGATGGTGTGGTCGAACAGTGGATTTTCCTGTGCCTCACTAGGAACGAATGCAAAACGAGGCCCGGTAATGGTTCGTGTTAAATAAACCTTTTAACCCTTGTCAGTTTTAGAGAAGATAAAGTGATCTCATGACATCTAAAGTCATAATGAATAAGGTAAGCGATACTATGATGCATTAGTAGAGGCATATTTCCCTCTTTAAGACAGGTGAGTTCACTAAGGTTTTATTGATTGTTACACATCCTGATCGACTGCTAAATTTCTAAGTAGAAAGCGTTGGCAGCTTATATGGTCGCTGACAATTCAATTCTCGACCTAGGTTGTTTGAACAGTGGAACTGAGGCATCCGCAGAGCGTTTTGCGAAAAGTGAGGAAGGGGCCATGTCACTGACACATCCCTCTTACGCTTATATATTTCGATTTATGATATATCTGGACGGAAATCGACTTTGCAATACGTTTCAATGACGTCGATCTCGACTTTGATTTTTTGTAGGAGTTTTGTTTTAGAGGCTATTCAGCGCCTTTCGTTAGACAAAATTTACGATAATAACGTATTCATAATATAGGTAGCATCCAGAGACTGAATACGTTATCTCTTACCGAGTGTATCCACTTACATATTGAACCCTAACAGTGGATCAATTACTAATAGTTTCAGCCCGGGGGAAAGAAGTTATGAGGTTTGGTGTGCCTCTCGTGTCGTTTTCCCAATGTTGAGTAATGTTCATACCAACAGAATCTTTCTAAAACCCATTTTATGCAAGTTCTGACACAATACTTACGCTGTTAACAAAGTGTGAAGAGCTTTTTCTCCAGTGTAAAATTATCGGTTGAGAATAAATATCAAATTATCTGAAAATAAACTGTACTCAGCTAATTTGTAAAGAGTTTAGAAGTGGTGGTACTGGGATCTAGAGGTGAGCCTATCAATTTGATCACAATGTAACATTTCTTTATTTCTTAAAGCAATCTTCATAAGTTCTGTTTCAGGAACGGCGACTCCCAGATTAGCTTTCTAATTACTTTATACCTACAAGGCAAAATTATTAAAATAGAATCAACAAACTCGCTTACAATTTGGTCACCCGTGACATAGACATTTAAAGAACTTTCTAATAGTAAACAAGTGACAGAGCAGATGATACTCTAAATCACCAAAAGATTCTTTAAACAACAGATAAAGCTTTGTTAAACTAAGCACTAGGTAGCAGCCACTAATACGGGCTTTACGAATTGTCTTACAATATATTCTAACTTCACTCGTCCATAAGCCACAACACAGCAAGTTGTACATTCATATTATGATGGAACACAATAACCGTACGTTAGAATGGTACTTTCAAGCCACGCGACAGCAAATGTCTCTCGATACACGGCGCAGTTGCCTCTCAGTAACACTTGTCCTGTGTACTCAATACCGGGGCCCCTCTCGCCACCGGAACCCAACTCACAGCCGGGTGTGCCCACACAATCGTCCTCGTTCGAGATCTGACCGGTCGGATCGCTGCATAGGATTTCTTTGTTTTTTTGTTTTGACCAGCGGGAGTGCAGCGCTGCTCCCTTAGTCCGCGAAGCTTCCTTCCAGTACTTGCAGCCAACGTGTGCACTACTCCATCAGTGTGCACACGCCGAGTTGGACTCGTTGATCAGGAATTCAAATCCACGAGTACTGGTGACGGAAATGAACCTTCCATAATTATGCTTATATTGTTAGGATGGCTCCTATTGCGACGACCTATCATCGTTTCTGTCCTCCACAGTCGTCATTACTCCCCTCCATGCCTCTGCTACTAGGTGGCTCAGCGGCACTGCGTTTCGGATATACACCTACTTGAGAAATATCTGACAAAATGGACTTTCAACGGCTTCAGAACATAAAATACACTACTGGCCATTAAAATTGCTACACCAAGAAGAAATGCAGATGATAAACGGGAGGCCGGCCGGAGTGGCCGTGCGGTTCTAGGCGCTACAGTCTGGAACCGAGCGACCGCTCCGGTCGCAGGTTCGAATAGTGCCTCGGGCATGGATGTCTGTGATGTCCTTAAGGTTTAATTAGTTCTAAGTTCTAGGCGACTGATGACCTCAGAAGTTAAGTCGCATAGTGCTCAGACCATTTGAACCATTTTTAGATAACTGGGTATTCATTGGACAAATATAGTATACTAGAACTGACATGTGATTACATTTTCGCGCAGTTTGGGTGCATACATCCTAAGAAATCAGTTCCCAGAACAGCCAACTCTGGCAGTAATAACGGCCTTGATACGCCTGGGCATTGAGTCAAACAGAGCTTGGATGGCGTGTACAGGTACAGCTGCCCATGCAGCTTCAACACGATCCCACAGTTTATCAAGATTAGTGACTGGCGTATTGTGACGAGCCAGTTGCTCGGCCACCATTGACAAGAAGTTCTTAAGTGGTGAGAGATCTGGAGAATGTGCTGGCCAGGGCAGCAGTCGAACATTTTCTGTATCCAGAAAGGCCCGTAAAGGACCTGCAACATGCGGTCGTGCGTTATCCTGTTGAAATGCAGGGTTTCGCAGTGATCGATTGAAGGGTAGAGCCACTGGTCGTAACACATCTGAAATGAAGCGTCTACTGTTCAAACTGCCGTCAATGCGAACAAGAGATGACTGAGACGTGTAGCCAATGGCGCCCCGTACCATCACGCCGGGTGATACGTCAGTATGGCGAAGACGAATACACGCTCCCAGTGTGTGTTCACCGCGATGTCGCCAAACACGGATGCTACCATCACGATGCTGTAAACAGAACCTGAGTTCATCCGAAAAAATGACGTTTTGCCATTCGTGCACGCAGGTTCGTCGTTGAGTGGACCGTCGCAGGCGCTCCTGTCTGTGATGCAGCGTCAAGGGTAACCGCACCATGGTCTCGGACCTGATAGTCCATGCTGCTGCAAACGTCGTCGAACTGTTCGTGCAGATGGCTGTTGTCTTTCAAACGTCCCCATCTGTTGACTCAGAGAACGAGACGTGGCTTCACGATCCGTTACAGCCATGCGGGTAAGATGCCTGTCATCGCGACTGCTGGTGATACGAGTGATAGGATCCAGCGCGGCGTTCCGTATTACCCTCCTGAACCCACCGATTCCATATTCTGCTAACAGTCATTGGATCTCGACCAACGCGAGCAGCAATGTCGTGATACGATAAACCGCAATCGCGATAGGCTACAATCCGACCTTTATCAAAGTCGGAAACGTGATGGTACGCATTTCTCCTCCTTTCACGAGGCATCACAACAACGTTTCACCAGGCGACGCCGGTCAACTGCTGCTTGTGTATGAGAAATTGGTTGGCAACTTTCTTCGTGTCAGCACTTTGTATGTGTCGCCATCGACTCCAACCTTGTGTGAATTCTCTGAAAAGCTAATGATTTGCATATCACAGTATCGTCTTCCTGTCGGTTAAATTTCGCGTCTGTTGCACATCATCGTCGTGGTGTAGCAATTTTAATGTCCAGTAAAGTAATTTAAACAACACTGATTCTTTTACACATATTTCACGAAGTATATACACTGATAAACCAGAACATTAAAACCACCGACCTACTCGCGATATAAACCCGCCCATGCGATAGCAGCGTCACCTGGTGACTAACTGCCAGTTAGACGCACGCACTTTGCGTGTGGGACTGTGAGCATGCTGACAGCGTGCAGAATGGGGAAGGTGCGCGATCTGAGTTTGACTGGGCAGATTGTGATGGTCCAGAGGCTCGGCACGAGCGTTTCGGTATCCCCACGACTTGTCGGGTGTTCGAGGAGTGCCTTTGTGAGTGTCTTTAACAAGTAGCGAAACAACGTTGCAACCATGTTCAGACGTTGTAGGGTTGGGCGATCACTCCTCATTACAGGTGTCGGACGTGTAGTCTGGGCAGACTGGTAAAACAGATGGCAAAGTGTGACGAAACTAACTTCAGACTGGCTGGGCAAAGTGTGCCTGGACACACAGTGTGCCAAACACTCTTAATGACGGGCCTTCGCACCCGACGACTCATGCATCACGACATCAGCAACGATGACTGAAATGGGCACGTGATCGTCGGCAATGGACGCTGGCGCAGTGGCAGACTGTTGCAAGTTCTGATCAATTCCGATACCAACTTCACTATGCCTATGAGAGGGTGCGAATCTGTCGTCTTCCAGGAGAACAGCTTCTTGATACCTGTACAAGCTGGCGGGGGTCTGGGGTACAGTCGCGTGGGCACCCATGTGTCGAGCGGATCTCATGCTAGGCACTATGACGGCCAAGGAGCATCGTACGATGATTGCAGACCACGTAAACTCCTCCACTCGACCAGGTTTCCTGACGGCAGTGGCATTTTTCAACAACATACTGCGCCATGTCAGAAGGCCAGGAAAGTGCTGGAGTCGTTTGAGGAACACAATGGCGAGGTCCAGTTGTCTCGGCCGCCGGCTCGCGGGATCTGAACCCGACAGAACACACTTGTGTGTGGCGTGAGAGCTCATTCGCCTCTCCCCGGAATTTACGAGAGTTAAGTGACTTGTTTGTGGAGATGTGGTGCCAACTCCCTCCAGTGACCTACCAAGGCCTCGTTGCTTTCATGCCACGACGCACCGCTGCTGTTATCTGTGCCAGTGGTGGGCATACCCGATATTAGACAGGTACTAATAATTTTCCTGGCTAATCAGTATTTATATGTACACGGTTGTTTTGAACGTGTCACCTGACTGAGCCACTGCTCATGTTACTTTTAGACATTAAGGACGGCCGAACTGTCTTTTGTCTGCCATCAATACACGTCGTATATACAACTTGACAAATAACATTGCGTCGCCGCAAATGTCAACAATTAGCAGCCAAATACAACATTAACACATGTATAAACCAATATTTTGAACTACATAACGAAGCTAAAACTGCAGTCGTAACTGTTACACATTTATAAAAAGTAACAGGTATATCGCCGATCGGGCAGGCCGAGTGGTTCTACGCACTACAGTCTGGAACCGCCCGACCGCTAAGATCGCAGGTTCGAATCCAGCTTCGGGCAAGGATGTGTGTGATGTCCTTAGGTTAGTTAGGTTTAAGTAGTTCTAAGTTCTAGGGGACTGATGACCTCAGCAGTTAAGTCCATAGTGCTCAGAGTCATTTGAACCATTTTTGAACAGGTGTATCGACGCACAATCACGGTAGGCAGCATTGATACGGGAAAAAGGAGACCAAGGAAAATTTTAATAGTTATTTTCAAATTACTGAGAGACGTTCCCGAACTATCGGCTGATGATATACGTGCATAAATGACGGTAAAAGGTACACACAGACGTAAGTAAACATAGTGAGGTTGTTGATATTGTGAGTTCTTGTTCAGCATTTACAATGACAGCGCACCGTATGCTTGGCGTCTGACCAATTGCTCTACATTCTCACCCCGGCTGCTCGACTACCATGTGAACGAGTTTCAGACTCGCTCCTTGACTGCAGTATCATGCCATGCCTGTCATTCATTGAAAATAACATGCTACGAATTGAATAGTATATCATTAAATGAAACTGAAGTGTCACAAGTCATGTTACGAACTATTCACTCCACAGCAATGAACTCATTGTGCGTTAAATGGAGCTGGTTGCTTTGCCTTACACTTGGACTTCATTAACATTGTAAACAAACGTCGTGTCATCACATGCAAGTTTCAATTTACTACTGCCTAGTCGTAAAGTAGAACAATTGCTGTTTTGCAATTGGAAATCTGGTGCAGTTCACTTTCGTTTATAGATGAGTGTGGTGTCTAGTATATGACTCGTTCAAAATGGTTCTGAGCACTATGGGACTTAACATCTGAGGTCATCAGTCCCCTAGAGCTTAGTACTATTGAAACCTAAGTACTTCACACATACCCATGCCCGAGGCAGGATTCGAACCTGCGGCCGTAGCGGTCGCGCGGTTCCAGACTGTAGCGCCTATAACCGCTCGGCCAGCAAACTTGTTTGCGTAATGAGATGATCTAAAGGCTTAGCTGGTTAGTATATTCATTGCATACCGTCAAACTGTCCGCCCTAAGTTGCAATGACTTGTTCATGCTGGTATGAAAGCATCACGCGTTGCAAATAGCCACTGACAGAGCTCTCACAACGTCAGTTATAATAAATTTCGTGAAAATATGGCATTTATTTTCTTTTAGCTATGTAATGATACCTAGCTTCCACCTATCAGATACGTCAATTACTTGTTTAAAGGTTCGTTTCCATTCAGATGCAACATCTGAAGGTCGATACGTCTGATCGAGCTGCATCCGAGAGCCATCGTTGCGAGACCAATTCCAAATGTCGTTACAGAAGAACATATGAAATCGACTTTCCAATATGCAATAACGTTCATAATGCTGTCATATATCCGCAAACATTTCTAACCCAAAACTGCCGCATTCTTTTTATCAGCTTGTTTACAACGCATGTAATCGATACGTATTTGTTCGAGTACAATGTTTGAAACATTAGTGTGTGACACTGTACAGGGTCCGAATATTACAACCACTAGTACGGATACTGGTCGAATAGATGCGTCTATTACGAACAGTTTACCTCTGTATGATTCTTAAATATTTCTGTCATGATGCACAGTAGGAGATAAAGTATTTCCTTATCATATACAGGAAATGTATTCGCAGTGGTAAATACGGGCGACATCCAGACCTAAACTTCCATATGTCGTCCCCCATGTTTCATTACCCTGAACTCATACACGTATTGTAATTTTCGTACCGAGGAGCCATTTATTCGGAAGTTGCCAGCATGGTGTCGGCGGATAAGTACGATATTGCGATGCCCGTGTTATTAAGAAGTACGATGTGATGTTCTTCCTGACATGCATGCCGGCCGCGGTGGTCTCGTGGTTCTAGGCGCGCAGTCCGGAACCGTGCGACTGCTACGGTCGCAGGTTCGAATCCTGCCTCGGGCGTGGATGTGTGACATCCTTAGGTTAGTTAGGTTTAAGTAGTTCTAAGTTCTAGGGGACTGATGACCACAACAGTTGAGTCCCATAGTGCTCAGAGCCATTTGAACCATTTTTGACATGCATGCGTGTACAAACTAGTACTTTCAACCCTGCCCAAGTAACATTAAATTGTAATTCTTACAAACACAGGCACTACGCTATTATATCTGTCCGTCGATATCAGGCTAGCTACTATCGATTAAATGTATCGTCTGTGCTGGAATTACGATAAGCGTAGTGCAGGTTTATGACGCATGGAAAACGACGTATAGAAGTTTGGATCTGGCTGTGAAGTGCACACGTATAGTCGAAAACGACAGGTTGGCATGTTCGGACAAAGGGCTAACTGCCATCTGCAATAAACGAGAATAAAAACTTGAGTGAAAAATTCGACGAAGATCTTGAAGGTGTGTCATGTGCCGTCGGTCTAAACCAATAACGAGAGCTTGACTAACAAAATGAAGAAAAAAATGTAAGGGACCGCTCGCGAGAATCCGGAAATCTGTATTCCAGTTCCAGCCTAGCACTAATTTTCAATGTCGTCATTTCATTCTACAGGTTGCGGTTTCCGTATTCGCAGCTGGAATATTTCTGCTGTATTTCCTACCGGCTGTAGTCGTCGCAGTGCCTGCATACATGTCCGAAGGAACAATTAATCGTACTTTCTAAAAACACAGGCACTGCACTATTGTATTCCATTATTGAAGGATAACTATAGTTCCAACCTTCAGTGTGTTCTAATCAACAGCACTGCTACATTTCTGTTGTTTAGCGATGACGAGGTTGATGCAAAGTCTTGCACCGTTCGAGAGCAACGACATCTCTATTTAAAAGTGGGTGAACTGTAAGTTTAGAACTGCGGGGGAGGTAATGGTGAGATCTGGCCATAAATATTCATGAAACGTTACGCATTAGGATCGCTACACGTTGTGACATTGTGATAGAGCCGAAGACCCAACACACAAACATGGAAGAGTCAAGACTAAAGGCCAATTCATATAAGTTAATTCTGAACTAAAACCTTCGTTATATAGTCAACTACTACCATTCCATACAGGATGTACGATAATGATATTCATACTTTCGACCACGTATATTTAAGGTAGGTAGGAAGATGCGGTCTGCGGCATTATGTTCACAGACTCCTGAAGTTTTAGTAGCCGTTTCACACATTTCAATATGCACGCCATATGTCGCACTCAAGATATCTAAGCGATATTCCGGTCCGCTAGATATCAGGGCTTCATGTCCTCATTCAACTGTGCATTTGCTGCTCTGCTCGCTTCCTGCAGGTCTCACGCCGGCGTCTGGCAGGCAGCATCCTTCACAAAGCTTCAAAAAAAACATGAAATTGGTTTATGTCTGGAGGTCTTGGCACCAGAAAATGAGTCCTTCTCTGTAAATCCAAGGACATGTAAATGCGTCATCCAAAGCCTCCCCGATGATCGAAGCCCAGCGAGGGGAGGCACCACCATCCTGCTGCAGCATGATATCAGGCAGCACTTCTTCGACCTGTGGAAATCCAACTGTTCCAACATTTCCAGATAAGCTGTCGAGGTTACCGACGCCACTGCAAAGAAGAAGGTCCCTTCAAACTGTCATGAAGCAGAGTACAAACACCATACTAAACGTTTAACACTGAATTGCCGTGCATGATTTCCGTGCTGAAGTAGAGGCTCTGATAGACCCAGTTCATCTTTACTGTTTTGCCTTACTATCCGGGACCCATGAAAGCAATCTATGTGCTTGAGAGTCACCTTTTTCAGATCGTTTGGCGCGTCGCTGATGTAACTCAGAATCTCTATGGCAAATACTTTGCGCTATGGCCTGTTATCAGACTGTACTCGAACATTATGAATCACCTTGAAGAAAATGACTTATTGATACATAACCAAGAGGGATTCAGAAAATATCGTTCTTGTAATGAGTGCTGTAGACAAGGGATCTCGGATCGATTCCATATTCCTAGATTTCCAGATGGCTTTTAAAACCGCTCCTCACAAGCGACTATTAATCAAATTGCGCGCATATGGAGTATCGTCTCAGTTGTTTTTCTTGATTCATGATTTCATCTCAGGGAGGTCACAGTTCGTAGTGACAGACGGTAAATCATAGAGTAGAACAGAAGCGATATCTTCTGTTCCGCAAGACAGTGTCATAGGCCCTCTGCTGTTCCTGATTTATATAAATGATCTAGGTGATAATCTGAGCAGCCCCCTTAGACTGTTTGCAGACGGTACTGTAATTAAACGGCTAGTAAAATTATCAGACGACCAATTCCAGTTACAAAATGATCTACAGAGAATTTCTGTATGGTGCGAAAAGTGGCAGTTAGCACAAAACAAAGAAAAATGCGAGGTCATCCTAAATGAAATCCGATAAATTTTGGATATACCATAAATCGCACAAATATAAGGGCTGTCAATTCGACTAAATACCTAGGTATTACAATTACGAGCAACTTAAACTGGAAAGACCTTGTAGAGAATACTGTGGGGAAGGCGAAACAAAGACTGCGCTTTGTTGGTAGAACACTTAGAAGATGCGACAAACCGACTAAAGAGACAGCCTACATTACACTTGTCCGTCCTCTGCTGGAATATTGCTGCGCGGTATGGGACCCTTACCAGGTAGGATTGACGGAGGACATCGAAAAAATGCAAAGGGCAGCTCGTTTCGTGTTATCGCGCAATAGGGGTGAGAGTGTCACTGTATGATAAGCGTCTTTGTGTGGCAGTCACTGAAACAAAGACGATTTTCTTTGCGGCGAGATGTATTTATGAAATTTTAATCACTAACTTTTGTTTCCGAATGCGGAAGTATATCGTTGAGACCTACCTAGGTAGGGAGAAATGATCATCAAATCAAATAAGAGAAATGAGAGACCGAACGGAAAGATTTAGGTGTTTCTTTTTCTCACGCGCCATTAGAGAGTGGAATGGTAGCGAACTAGTACGAAAATGGTTCGATGAACCCTCTGGCAGGCATTTAAGTGTAAATTGCAGAGTAACCATGTAGACGTAGATGTAGATGTAGATGCATGCTGATACTGCACTTTGTGGATCTGAAGCTTCAGTCTCTCTTGCCCCACCCTGTGCACTGTAGTTGGTGGTAGATGCAACTTTTGAGACTCTTGGAAGATTGATTTGGTTGGATTCCGCATAAATGCCTGTTTCACCCATTCCACAGCTCCGTTGCTCATGCTCGGACGCCCAGAACTCTACCTGAGGCGTGATGTTGATGTGTTTCAGTAACGTGTCTCCACAGCCACCACACACACCTTGCCATCTGCTACGAGGTTGCACAATTCCTTCAGTATCCAACCTGCAGAAGCAAAACAAAACAAAACTAAACTTCAGGTGTTTGTGTGCAAACATTACGCAGGAAACCGCACATTTCTATCGACCCCCAATTTTGAAATAGACTTGATCCAAACTGTAATGATCATTTGGAACACTCTGCAGATAGGTGAAAGAAAAACTAACTAAATCTCTTTAATATACCACAATTTATAAGACGTAGAAATGAAACCAATCCTTAATAGTACATATAGAGATCACGCAAACATTGTAAACGTAATAAAATTCGAGAAGATTCTACAAACGGTAAATAGTATTTGTTCGACGGTGATCGGATTTGAAATGGCAGTCGGCAGCACACCAGCCACATTATATTCAGCACAGCCAGCAGCAGTGTGAAATGAGTGGTCGACATGCGGCAGGTCGCCAGTTCCAACCCGATCACCAGAAGATAGTCAGTACGTAACATATCTAGTAGGTTCTCGGAAACTCTTGCGTTTGTAACAAAGTTCGCTTTATTTGGAATACTTGAAGTTTGTATAAATGGCGCCGGCCGCGGTGGTCTCGCGGTTCTATGCGCGCAGTCCGGAACCGTGCGACTGCTACGGTCGCAGGTTCGAATCCTGCCTCGGGCATGGATGTGTGTGATGTCCTTAGGTTAGTTAGGTTTAAGTAGTTCTAAGTTATAGGGGACTGATGACCACAGCAGTTGAGTCCCATAGTGCTCAGAGCCATTTGAACCATTTTTTTATATAAATGGCAGCACCATCCATACAGAAGGCATTCCTGTACTGCCGCTACGTTGATGTCTGTGTTAAACGTTCTTTGATAACTAAATGTTGAACTTCATTCACGATCCTGCTTTCTGATTTCGGTTACGTTATGGGAACGACGAAACATTATTTGGTGTAGATGCCGTAACTCCAATAAGGCAATTTAAAAGCCATCGCCATCGCTATCGCTAACACTGACAGAAACCCGAATGCAGCCATACCTCGATCCCAAAGCCAGCATATTCATGATATTAAAGGATAGAAGGCCGACAATATATCAGCAACACATCTGGCATCCATCAAAGTTCTCCGCAGACTCGAATAAATGACCGAAAGGATTCGGCCGAGACGTCGGATATAACAAGTGGGATGATATCATGTTTTGGGAAATATATACTTTCGCTTGGATGGAGAACAAGATAAATAAGCTAGTCAGCAGCAGTGGTCCTCGTAGCGGAAGAACAATTGAACAACGGGTCACAATGTCACACGAAAACGACACAGTCTTATATACAGAATGTTTTGGTCCTGCACCACATTGGGAATCCCAATATGACAGAAGCCGAAAAATTCTGGACTAGCAGAAGATATCTTCTGATAAATGATAACTACATAGGAAGTCAACAAGTTCTGTCAGCACATCGAGGAAATCCAACAGAAAAAAAAAGAGATATGACCACCTGTCAAATATGGTCCGCATGACAGTTTTTGAAGACCACCATGACGTCACATCGGTCATACGCCAAGTAGTAAGAGAAGAGATACAGAACGCTATGTCAGTTAGAAATCTCTTACCGTGCGGCCACGAATGTTGATCCCCAACGCCAAGGTAATATAGAATGTTGAAGAGGTTTATCGATCTATGGCACCAATCTCCGCCAGCTGTCAAACACGCCGTGAAGAATAGACACGACCAATTCGTTTTTATGCCGCAACTGACATTCGACAACCTAGAATCCGAGGAACACAGGTACGATCAACACATCCACTAAGTATAACACCCTGCAGAAGAAGAGACATTTGGAGGGCGGGGGCAACACGCTAGGTGTTCCACTGTGGGAACACCAGACACGTACACTTCTGCCGTGGAAGTGGACGAGTGTTCAAAGATTATTACGGCGCAATACGCCAGCTAACAGTCTTGTTCTCGGTAGTCAACTGCCGACGATTACAGTCGACCCGTGGGAAAAGTTTATCATTATACACTCTTGGAAATTGAAATAAGAACACCGTGAATTCATTGTCCCAGGAAGGGGAAACTTTATTGACACATTCCTGGGGTCAGATCCATCACATGATCACACTGGCAGAACCACAGGCACATAGACACAGACAACAGAGCATGCACAATGTCGGCACTAGTACAGTGTATATCCACCTGTCGCAGCAATGCAGGCTGCTATTCTCCCATGGAGACGATCGTAGAGATGCTGGATGTAGTCCTGTGGAACGGCTTGCCATGCCATTTCCACCTGGCGCCTCAGTTGGACCAGCGTTCGTGCTGGACGTGCAGACCGCGTGAGACGACGCTTCATCCAGTCCCAAACATGCTTAATGGGGGACAGATCCGGAGATCTTGCTGGCCAGGGTAGTTGACTTACACCTTCTAGAGCACGTTGGGTGGCACGGGATACATGCGGACGTGCATTGTCCTGTTGGAACAGCAAGTTCCCTTGCCGGTCTAGGAATGGTAGAACGATGGGTTCGATGACGGTTTGGATGTACCGTGCACTATTCAGTGTCCCCTCGACGATCACCAGAGGTGTACGGAGAGGGTAGGAGATCGCTCCCCACACCATGATGCCGGGTGTTGGCCCTGTGTGCCTCGGTCGTATGCAGTCCTGATTGTGGCGCTCACCTGCACGGCGCCAAACACGCATACGACCATCATTGGCACCAAGGCAGAAGCGACTCTCATCGCTGAAGACGACACGTCTCCATTCGTCCCTCCATTCACGCCTGTCGCGACACCACTGGAGGAGGGCTGCACAATGTTGGGGCGTGAGCGGAAGACGGCCTAACGGTGTGCGGGACCGTAGCCCAGCTTCATGGAGACGGTTGCGAATGGTCCTCGCCGATACCCCAGGAGCAACAGTGTCCCTAATTTGCTGGGAAGTGGCGGTGCGGTCCCCTACGGCACTGCGTAGGATCCTACGGTCTTGGCGTGCATCCGTGCGTCGCTGCGGTCCGGTTCCAGGTCGACGGGCACGTGCACCTTCCGCCGACCACTGGCGACAACATCGATGTACTGTGGAGACCTCACGCCCCACGTGTTGAGCAATTCGGCGGTACGTCCACCCGGCCTACCGCATGCCCACTATACGCCCTCGCTCAAAGCCCGTCAACTGCACATATGGTTCACGTCCACGCTGTCGCGGCATGTTACCAGTGTTAAAGACTGCGATGGAGCTCCGTATGCCAGGTCAAACTGGCTGACACTGATGGCGGCGGTGCACAAATGCTGCGCAGGTAGCGCCATTCGACGGCCAACACCGCGGTTCCTGGTGTGTCCGCTGTGCCGTGCGTGTGATCATTGCTTGTACAGCCCTCTCACAGTGTCCGGAGCAAGTATGGTGGGTCTGACACACCGGTGTCAATGTGTTCTTTTTTCCATTTCCAGGAGTGTATTATGGACGAGGTCCTTTCCCAACACGCCATTTCTGAACCGCCGTACTGAGGTACCAGGAACTCGCCTAGTTGCCTACGTGAGGAAAACTGAACGATGCCACCATCTATGTAGCTGACGTCGCCAAAAATTAAAATCACGCATGGTATTTACCAAAAGGATGTATATATTTTTTAAAACTTTATTTGCTAAGATCACATTGCCAAAATCAGTATTACTGTTTTCAACCACTTAAATGGTCATCTTCAGATCAGAATACAAATATGTAGTTTCTGCATGAAAAAAGATCTACGCCACTTCGTCATTTCAGTTTTCACAATCTTAAGGAACTGTCATTTTATAAGGACGTTAACACAGAAGCTACTATCATACCTATTCACTTGGTGAACACAAAGCATGTTTGTATCTTCACGTGAAGCTGATCGTTTCAGCATCTAAAACTAGTAATCAGTGTTTTCTGCGTTGCAATCATGGAAAATAAAGGATTTGGTAAAAATCTACAGCATACAAGTATGCAGATAGCTCTCACTATGCCAACTATGTTAAACAATTACAAAATTTGCTTAGATGTCACTAAATCTCATCGATGTTATCATCCATCGATGTCATCATCGACGACATAACAGTTCGGGCTGTTGTCAACTGAGGCACTTCTTTTTCTGTGATGTCGAATGCTTGTTGTCACCAGCTAAATAAGGCTAATCGCAATGATACCGAAGAATTGTGCTGATGGTCTCGTAATGAGAAATACCTCCAGCTGACAGGAACATATATTGCAAGAATTACTATCAATGACAGCCCTTATAATCTGTCGTTTTTATCTGGACATATTCTAGTGTTATTTTCTAAAAGGAATTCTTGTAGGCATCGCTTGTAGCTATAGATTGCAAAAGTTAAGCACTGCATTCTAACATGAACACATAACAAAGATTACCCTGGGAAGTTGCTTGCTGTTGCCATTGATGATGATGTTCTGTCACCATCGAGATGAATTCCAGTCCTCAGTCTAGGTGCTTAGTTGAACTGGAATGCTTGGGGCTATAAAAAGCTACTGAGGTTTCCAAAAAATTCTAAATACCAACAATGATCGTAAGCATTGCATTTGGTCAAGGAGACGATTGAACAAAATAGCGGAAAAGATGTCTACCTGCTGCCAGGCGATGAAAATACCCTAGAGTAATTGATAGAAGCAAAGTATCAGCTATAGACATGCAGCCAAGTTAGTGGCAAATAGAGGTTGATGAAGCAGTCGAGATTAAGACTGCTGCCATAACTCCTGATGACTTCTATGAGTTCAGAGATATCCCATTTAAACTATGTAACTATTTAGTCATTCCTGAGCACATGATGGACAACTATTTTGGTATCTTAAAAGTATAAGTATAGTCGATACTGTCGTTTATTCATAGACATTTGAAGAAAATTTAAGGTGCCTGATAACCACATTGAGTGTTATCGTACGGTATACTTCTGCCTGAATTAAAATAAGTGCCTATTTGTTACCCAGGAATTAAAAATCATAGAGTATCGAGATAATGGCGATGCAGTCAGTCTTCATCCTCACTCCTTTGCATATGCATACTGTGAGAACTTTTTGTTTGATTGTTTTACTACTGCTGGTAATTTACGAAACATTTCAGTACAAGGGCTCACCCCATGGAAGAACTCCTACATGGAGACAGCAAATTTTCCTGAATCAAGGTGGAAAAAGGATATTTCCTTGTCTTTAAAGAGAAGTTATCACCTTCTCTAGTAATAGCGTTGCTTAACAGGAATACGAAGACAAAACAAAACAACGCAAACGATTATGGAAAGGTGCTGTTCTAGTAGAATGTCAGGAAGATGCTGAAAAGGTACGCTTCCACAATACTCACTAAATTCAGAGGAGAGTGCTTTCGAGTTGTTCAAGCCATCACCAAGTTCTGGCCTTATTTATTTGGCAAATTTTCAAAGTTGCAATGGACCATCTTTTCCTATGCTGGCTGATAAGATTGAAGGATCGATTAGGATGACTGGCGAGAGGTGACTGAGGCTTCAGGAGCTCTATGTAACAGTGGTATACAAATACAAATGCAAACACAGGGGTACAGACGCGTACAGCACCACAGTGGCACAGATGCGGACTCCCTGCTATTAATAATCGCAACAGAGAACTGAAAAGTGGTTGCTTTTGCTAAAGTACTTTGATTACGTCATTTTAGCCTTTATGCAGCACATGGACATGTGAAACTACATTCGCTTAAAACAAAAGTGTTAGAATTGGACCTGAATGAGCGGAAAAATGGATCAGTGGTAATGTACGGAACTTAAATGATTAAACTTCTTTGTTGTTCAAATCACAAGGCAGACAGAGATTTCATTACAGCAACTTCATTTAATTACACAGAAAGTTAGATGATATTTGTGTCAGGTTATATAAATTATTATTGTGGAAGTAGAATGCATAGAGTGGACATTCAGTTTTCTTGAACGAGAAGCTCCCACCGTAGATCTGTGAATCAGTACCACAGTATTATTAAGTTAGACGTGGAAGATGATTGTGATTTTGTTTTGTAGATGGTCACAATTCCCGACAAGTGCCGAAGAATCCTGTCTGCGAAATATGTATCAAATAGATTAAAGAAGTAATAAATTAAAACTTCATATTTGACGCTGCAGTTTCTCATGCATCTCAATACTTGACGTCATATCTCCTCAACTATGTGTTGTGCAATGATATAACGCTGGAACCTTCTGTGGTGCATGTGTATACTGTCTGCAAAATATAACACGAATACAATTAGTAATAAAGAAGTAGTAATTTAAAAAGTCAAGCTGAAAATGCGGCAGTTTTACTGCATTTACAGCAAAATGTAGTAAGCAGTAAGCTGTTTTCCTGTAATCATTTCTTGGGAATAAGCAGCGAGAAATAGTTTTTAAGGGGTTGAAATAATGTGAAGAGTCTGTTGCAAGTCATTAAGTGTTCTCATTCTCACCTACTGGATTAATGAAGTATGGCTAGACTTTTTTATCTCTGAACCCCATTGTTCGATGTGTAGGTATATATGCGATAGCGTGTTTACTAATTCAGAGTATAAGCTATCTCCTTTAGCAGTTTCACCCGAATCCGTTTGGAAGTTTCAGCGTGAAGGAGCAACAAACCTGCTAACACGCCCATTCAATCTTTCACAACATGGGGGAAAGGTTCAACAATGAAGATAGTGCTAGATGTCCGTAATTTTGACAAAAATAGGATACGCTATAGGGAAAAAATATTAATATACAATATGCACAACAGCCAAGAGGGGTTTTTCGATTATAAAAGATGTAAGACAAGAATTTAGAATTTCGCCTTAACTGTTCAGTTTAAACATCCACGAAGCAGTGAGGAAAATGAAAGAGAAGTTCCAGAGTGGATTTAAAATTCAATGGAGAAGGATATCAATGATAATATTTGGTGACAACATTGTATTTTATTGTATGTTAACCGGGGGCCTAGAAATGATGGAGATGCTCCATCCCTGCCGCAGTCGCAGTGGTCCACAACCCCACGACGACTACCGTAGCCCATTTCACCCCTCTGCCGCCCCACACCAAACAACTCTTTCAGGGTTATTGTGTGTGGTTTGGTCCCCGGCGGACAGCCCCCCTCCCCCCCCCCCCCCCCCCCCCGAAAACGTCTCAAACCAGGACAGTGCAACCGCTATGTTTGCGTGGTAGAGTAAGCGTGGTGTATGCGCACGTGGAGAACTTGCTTGCACAGCAATCGCCGACATAGTGTCGCTGACGCGGAAAAAGGGGAACCAGCCCGCATTTGCCAAGGCAGATGGAAAACCATCAGAAACCATCCACAGACTGGTCATATCACCGGACCTCGACACAAGTCCGCCCGGTGGATTCGTGCCGGGCACCAGGCACTTCTTTCCAGTGCGCGGAAAGCCATGCGTTAGATCGCACGGCTAACCGGGCGGGCCTGGTGACAACATTACTATCCTCAGTGATAGGGAAGAAGAATTACATGATCAGCTCGTAATCATTTATAGTAAAGCTAGGAGGACATATAAAGCAGGGTAGTACTTCCCAAACTGGCATTCCTGCCCAAGAGAAGCCTAAAGGTTTGAAACATTGCCTTAATATGAAGAGGAAATTACTAAGAATATACGCTTGAAGCCCGGCACTGAACGGTCGTGAAACATGGCCAGATGATAACCTCAGTATTTCAGATATGGTGCCACAGAAGATTGTTCAAAGTTAGATGGACTGATAAGGTAAGGTTCTCTGCAGAATCGACAGGTACAGGAATATCTGGGAAACACTAGTACGAAGAAGAGACCGGATGATAGCACATGTGCTCAGACATCTGTGGTACTAGAGGGGACTCTATGGGGTAAATATGCAGTGGAGGACAGAGATTGAAAAATGAGTATATCTAGCAAATAATTGAGCACGTGGGTTACAAGTGAGATGAAGAGGTTGGTACAGGAGAGAAATTAGCAGCTGACAGCATCGAACTATTCAGAAGACTGATGAAAAAAAAAAAAAAAACAAAAAAAAACAGAAAGGACAACGGAGGAATGGTTGTAAAGACTATGGACCTCTTGCGTGTTGATGTTAAAAGTGTATCTCAACCGGGGCAAGGAGCTACCCCAACGCATGTGGTCTCCTCTGTGCGAGGGACTGAGTCGGGGAGTGGAATGTCAGAAGTTTCAACGTGGTAGGGCAGCTACAAAATCTGAAAAGGGAAATGTAAAGGCTCAATCTAGATATAGTGGAAGTCAGCGATGTGCTTTGGAAAGAAGACAAGGATTTCTGGTCAGATGTGTGTATGGTAACATCAACAGTAGTAAAAAATGGTCTAAGGGGAGTAGGATTCGTTCTGAATAGGAAGGTAGGGCAACAAGTGAGTTACTGTGAACAGTTAAGTGATAGGATTGTTCGCATCAGAATCGACAGCAAACTAACACCGACAACGATAGTTCAAGTCTACAAACCGACGTCTCAAGCTGAGGATGAAGCTATAGAGAAAGTATATGAGGAAATTGAACTAATAATTCAATACGTAGGGTGAGATGAAAATTTAATAATCATGGGAGATTGGAATGCGGTTGTAAGGGAAGGAGTAGAAGGAAGGGTTCTGGGAGAACATGGGACTGGTAGTTGGAAAGAGAGAGGAGAAAGTCTAGTTGAGTTCTGCGATAAACATCAGTTAGTAATAGCGAATACTTGGTCAAGAATCAGAAGAAGAGGAGGTGTACATGGAAAAGGCGGGGAGATACAGGAAGATTTCAGTCCGATTAGATCGTGATCAGTCATAGATTCTGAAATGGAATATTGGATTATAATGCGGACCCAGGAGCAGATATAGTCTCAAATCACAATTTAATAATGATGAAGAACAGGCTAAAGTTTGAGGGTAGTCAGGAAGAATCAATGTACCAAGAATTGGGATACGGAAGGAGACACATTTGAATGTCTTTGAGCCAATAGATACTACGATAATAATAACACTTCAGTAGGCAGTTCAATTTAAGAGAAATGAGCACCTCTAAGAAGGGAAATCGCAGGTACAAGGAAGGCAACAACGAAGGAACCACCGATCACAGACTAAATACTTCAGTGCGATCCACGAAAGAAAGAAGTACAAAAATGTTCAGCGAAATTCAGGAAGACAGATATAAAGTTACCTAGGAATAATATAAACAGGAAGTGCAGTGAGGCAGAGACAAAATGTCGGCATTAAAAATGTGACGAAATCTAAAAAGAAATGATCGTCAGAAGGACTGACTTAGCATCTAGAAACGCCATCACAACCTTAATTACAGGCAAGAGTGGTAACATAAAATATGCAATGCGACACTGATGGCCTTTCCGGGGTGGGGGTTTGGGGGGGGGGGGGGAGGTGAAAAGAGTCGATTGAAGGCCTCTATGAGGGAGAAGACTTGTAGAGTTGTCTGATGACGTGACAAAAGATGAAACAGGAGCCGATGTAGAAGATATAGTGGATCCAGTTTTAAAATTTAAAATAGCCTAGGAAGACTTAAAGTCAAAATAACAGAAGTCATAGATAACATTAAGTCGCATTTTGTAAAATCATTGGGGGAATTGGCTGCATAACAACTATTCAGCTTGGCGTGTAGAACGTGAGAGATTGGGGACGTATTATCTGACTTTCGGAAAAACATCATCCACGCAATTCCGAAGATAGGAAGAGACCACAAGTGCGAGAGTTATGGCACAATCAGTTTAACAGCTCTTGCATCCAAGTCGCTGATAAGAGCAAGCGAAAAAGAAAATCAAGGTGCTATTAAATGACTATTAGTTTGGCTTTAGGAAAGGTAAAGCGACCAGAGAAGCAGTTGTGATGGCTCTGAGCACTATGGGACTTAACTTCTGAGGTCATCAGTCCCCTCGAACTTAGAACTACTTAAACCTAACTAACCTAAGGACACCATACATACCCATGCCCGAGGCAGGATTCGAACCTGCGACAGTAGGGATCGCGCGGTTCCAGACTGTAGCGCCTAGAACCGCTCGGCCTCCCCGGCTGGCCAGAAAGCAGATCTGATGTTACGGTCGATAATGGAAGCTAGAAGAAATATTAATTCACGTTCGTAGGATATGTAGACCTGGAAAATGGTGTTAGATGTTCGAAATTCTGAGAAAAATAGGTGTCCGTTACTTGGAAAGACGAGTAATATACAATACGTTGAAGAACTATGAGGGAACAATAAGATTAGAAGACGAAGAAAGAATTTTCGGATTGAAAGCGGTGTCCTTAGTTTAGTTAGGTTTAAGTAGTTCTAAGTTCTAGGGGACTGATGACCATAGATGTTAAGTCCCATAGTGCTCAGAGTCATTTGAACCATTTTTTTAAAGCGGTGTAAAGCAAGCATGGAAGAAGCAATGATGGAAATTAAAGAAAGGTTCAGGAGTTGGATTAAAGTTTAGGGTGAAAGAACATCAATGATAAGATTCGCTGATAACATGGTCATACTTAATCATAGTGAAGAATTACAAGGTGTTTTGTGAGTACAGAATATGGACTGAGGGTAAATCGAAGAAAGACGAAAGTAATGAAAATTATCAGAAATTAGAAGAGCTAGAAACCAAAATTTGGTATAACGAAGTAGACGAATGTATGCAATTCTACTAGCTAGGCAGCAAAATATCCCATGAGGGACACAGCGAGGAAGAGATAAAAAGCAGACTAGCACTCCTGCCCAGAAGAAGCCTACTAGTAGCAAACATAGGTCTTATTTCGAGGAAAAAATTTCTGAGAATGTACATTTGAAGCACATCATTGTGTGAGAGAGACGTGGACCGTGAAAAAACCGGAACAGAAGAGAATCGAATTCTTAGAGATGTGGTGTTAAAGAACAATTCTGAATGTTAGTTTTACTTATGAGGTAAGGAATGAAGAGGTTTTACCCAAGAAACGTACGGATAATACGGCCAAAAGGAAGAAGGGACAAGGTGGTGGGACATCTGTTGTCAGGGAGAAGTCTCCATGGTACTACAGGCACGTGAAGAGGGTAAAACTGTAGAGGACGACAGAGATAGGAATGCATCCAGCAAGTAATAGATTGCAAGCGCTCCTCTGAGACAAAAAGGTTGGCTCAGGAGAGGAATTCGTGGCGGGCTGCGTCAAACAAGTCAGAAGATTGATGACTCTACTTATAAAAAAAACCTCCGTAGATATTTTCAACCTCTGGTGAACCCTTCCCCACGTGGAGGCTGTCTTGTTCTAATCCAACTGAGTTGTTGCTTTATATTGTGGAGATCGCTCTTCATTTTGGGATCTGAGGATGAATTTGAGGAGAGTAACCTTGGTACAGCTAATTGGATTGTTCATTAATATGATGAGTAGTTTGTACTTCCTTAGCATTTGCCCATGCACTGATTTCGGATGAAAATTATTGCTTTTGTTGGTCGAACCTCTCAAATCCTGCCTTGATATTTGCTAGATTAGTTCAGTTACCGTTGAAGTTTGGTGTTTGCTGCGTGTCTTGACATCTTACAAAGCTGCACACAAGTCCACAACCTGTAAGGGAAGTTGCTCCTACGACGTACACAGTTCTCCTGTTTAATTGGCTAATTCTGTTACTTACGTGGCCAGGTGCGTCTGTTGCTGGGAACACGCGGTTGTATTCTCTATTGTAGGTAAACTACATAATTCTGGCTGCATACCATACATATTCTCTGTCGTGGGTATATGTGCACTGTCTTCTTCATTTGGTAGAGTATCTTGATGGTTCACCATCTCATTTTGACGAGTTATCGTTTCGGATATTCTAGCGGTTAAATGATTAAGTTGTTGTAAAATTTCAGGCATCTCATCGAGATCATGCAGACTGACATTGGCTATGTCATTAATCTCTCCCACTTTCCCGACATCCTGTACATTAAGTTGATATTGTTGAGCCATTTTGTATAGCGATCAAATTTTCCCCTTACCATATAAATATCTGAAAATTCGCCCTATGATGTGAGGATATTCATTCTTAATATCGTCATTCACAACATAAAACTAACGCAGCATACATACATGACCAACAAGAATATTCACACCCAATACAATTCAAACTACAAGAAGTAAAATTACTTAGATGACAGTGAAGTGCTATTGATTTACTCTTAAGAAAACGGCAGTCATAGACTGGACCACGGCTTTGATACCAGAAAACAAAATCTGTATCTCCTAATGACGTAATACCAGTGAGATTTCGCTTGTAATTATTGCAAAAAGCTTGCCTCAAAAGTACGTAGCAATGTTGTGCGGAGAGCATGCAAGAGACTCGATTTCATGAGCTGCTCATCTCCAGGCTTATCTGCAGCAACACATGAAACAGTACTGTACACTTTACAGTAACCCACTACATTTGTTGTATCACAGGCGCCACTTACACTGAGGTGACGAAAGTTATAGAACACTTCCTCATATCGTGTCAGACCTCCTTTGGCACGACGTAGTGCAGAAACCGTACGTAGATGGACTCAGGAAATCGTTGGAAGCTCCTGCAGAAGTATTGAGTCATTCAGCCTACATAGTTGTCCGTAACTGCGAAAGTGTAGCCGGTGAAGAATTGTATGTACCAATTGACCGCTCGATTACGTCCTATAAATTTTCGATGGGATCTATGTCGGGCGAGGTGCGTGGTCAAATCATTCTTTCTAACTGTCCAGAGTATTCTTCAAACCAATCGCGAACAGTTGTGGCCCGGTGACATGGCACATCGTCATCAATAAAAATTCCATCCCTGAATGGCTGTAGCGGGTCTACAAATAGCCGAACATAAGCATTTCTTGTCAATGACCAGTTGAGTAGAAGGAGAACCCAGTCCATTCCATGTATGGTAGACACAGCCCACACCATTATGGAGCCATCACCAGCTTACACAGCGTATTGTTGGCAACCAGCGTCCATGGCTAAGTGGGGTTTGCACAACACTCTAACACTATCATCAGCTCTTAACAACTGAAATCGAGACTCATTCGACTAGTCCACGGTTTTGCAATCGTCTAGAATCCAACCGATATGTTCACGAGCCCATCTACTCCCACAGCGCATTAACCTCAAGTTTCACTACACTGTTCCAACGGATACGTTCGTCGTACGTCCCACATTCATTTCTACGGTTATTTCACGCAGTGTTGCTTGTCGGTTAGCGCTGACGACTCTACTCAACCGCCGCTGCCCTCAGTCGCCAATGAAGGCCGTCGGGGACTGCGTTGTCCGAGGTGAGAGGCCTGAAACTTCTTTTCCTTGGCACTCTCTTCCGAAATGAAGTTTCACAAGCGTCTAGCTCCAAATATCATATACATCTACATCTACATCCATACTCCGCAAGCCATCTGTCCGTGTGTGGCGGAGGGTACTTTGAGTGCCTCTATCGGTTCTTCCTTCTATTCTAGTCTCGTATTGATCGTGGAAAGAAAGATTGTCTGTATGCCTCTGTGTGGGCTCTAATCTCTCTGATTTTATCCTCATGGTCTCTTCGCGAGTTATACGTAGGAGGGAACAATATACTGCTTGATTCTTCGGTGAAGGTATGTTCTCGAAACTTCAACAGAACCCCGTACCGAGCTACTGAGCGTCTCTCCTGCAAAGTCTTCCACTGTAGTTAATCTGTCATCTCCGTAACGTTTCCGCGATTACTAAATGATCCTGTAACGAAGTGCGCTGCTCTCCGTAGGATCTTCTCTGTCTCTTCTATCAACCCCAACTGCTACGGATCCCTCACCGGTGAGCAATGATGAAGCAGTGGGCCAACAAGTGTACTGTAACCTACTTTCTTTGTTTTCGGATTGCATTTCCTTAGGATTCTTCCAATGAATCTCAGTCTGGCATCTGCTTTGCCGACGATCAGCTTTACATGATCATTCCATTTTATAACAATCCTAATGCGTACTCCCAGATAATTTATGGAATTAATTGCTTCCAGTTACTGACCTGCTATATTGTAGCTAAATGATGAAGGCTCCAAAGTCTGTTACTTACAGTAGTGCGGTAATAATCACGTCGGAAACTTTTTGTCATGAATCACCTGAGTATAAATGACAGCTCTGACAATGCACTGGCCTTTTATACCTTGTGTATGCGATACTACCGCCATCTGTATGTGTGAATATCGCTATCTCATGACTTAAGTAATCTCAGTGTATTGCATTACTACAATAATAATTAATATATCTTCATACAGATGTAAAATAATTAAAGCTCTCTCTCCCTCTCTTTTGTGCGTAGCGCGGCAAAGAAATTTTCTCAGTCTAGTTCAATAATGTACCACTGAAACCTCGTTCCGTTCAAAAAAATGGCTCTGAGCACTATGGCACTCAACTTCTTAGGCCATAAGTCCCCTAGAACTTAGAACTACTTAAACATAACTAACCTAAGGACATCAAACACACCTATGCCCGAGGCAGGATTCGAACCTGCGACCGTAGCAGCCTCGCGGTTCCGGAATGCAGCGCCAGAACCGCACGGCCACCGCGTCCGGCTCGTTCCGTTCATTCAAGCCCAATCCGAATTACTTTGCCTCAAGTGTGAAGTTATACTGCATCAGAGCTAAATTCGGCAGTCGTAGTACTTAAGCAAAATTGTTCATTTTTCAGCTTTGTTCGTGATTATATATAAGCAGCAGGGTGCCCGCATCTACGGCATTGAGACACTCTGCATGGAGGTTAAACGGGTTGTTAATTAGGCGTACTTATGAAATGAAACTACGTGATCAAATGATTTGCTCAGAAAGCAAAGACCATGGTGCAGGTTATATTTAACTTGTCATCCATCACATATTGCCGTAATTTCTGCAGATATAAATATTTAAATACGAAAAATTGGTTAGAGGAAAATATGGTGAAAACGTTGGACACCTACCTGGAACTTAATAACGTACACATTTGAGAGTCAGTCGTTCACAAACTCGTCCGCAATCGGACGTAATATTCTCAGTTACAAAACTGTTAAGATATCTGCCAACAATAGTGTGACGGGTACAGTTTCGTCTTGTAGAGCTACCCGTACTTAATAAATATTCAAACACGCACTGAGAATATACTTGAACGGTTTATTTCTTGGTATTACAGAAAAAGAAGCACAGTTGCTATAGGTATCTTGTAAACAACAAAAACAGTAACCAAGGAACAGAATAAACATGAACACAAAAGCTATACCTCCAAGGAGTAGGCAACAACATATTCAGCGCTCCAAGCGCCGGATTCAAACTTGCGGTTAACGCCATTCATTTATTGCTGTGCAGTCACTGAATTCGCGACACAACTGTATCTATGGATGGCGCGAACGGAACTAGCGTGTGCGGACACAACAGTCGACGTGAGTAGCGGTCGCCACTAGTATATTGTGGAGATTACGTTCAGTATATCTGCAAAATCTCAAATAGTAGCAGTCTTAATTTTTTTTTAATGGCTCAAATGGCTCTCAGCAATATGGGACTTAACATCTTTGGTCATCAGTCCCCTGTAACTAAGAACTACTTAAACCTAACTAACCTAAGGACATCACACACAACCATGCCCGAGGCAGGATTCTAACCTGCGACCGTAGCGGTCGCGCGGTTCCGGACTGCAGCGCCTAGAACCGCTAGAACACCGCGGCCGGCAGCAGTCTTAATTCTTGGCAGTTCTTTTCATCCTTTTTAATAAAGACACAGGGAATAATCTTTCCCAATTTTCCACATAGCGTTACGCTCTTTGCAGCAGTCTGTAGTATCTGGTTGCGCTATGTCACGCTTCATATCATAAAGTATTAAGTTAAATGTGCTCATGATTTCAACAAAATTGATATTTTCTTTGAACAGAATAAAACATGAAATTATATGAACTGCGAAAACGGGTTACGGAAAAAGGATTGAGAAAAAAAGATGAGCTTTGACGGGAGGGGCTTCCTCCGGTGCTCATCGTAGTGAAGCGGATGTGTCAAGATGACCCGAACGCTAGAATATTCTAGCACTAGATTTAGTGCATTAATGGTTAGCGTTGCTGGATCGTGTGCAGCGGATCGCCAGATGCGATCACCAGCAAATATTGAGTATTTATCATTTATATAAAAAGCTCGAAATTTCTTATTTTTGTAATTTTCACATATTCCTCAGTATTCGATGGGTGTACAAATACCCGCAACTTCCGTCCAGGGAGCAATTCTGTCCTGCCTGTACGTTGGCTCCGTAACTTACATGCTTTCGGTACTAAGTGCTGAACCCTTCTGATGACCCAGCTGTCGGATTTAGACTTAAATGTGGTTACGACGAAACTGTGAAGCGACTTTTAGTTTGCAGATGATAATACGCAGTAAAAATTTTCGAAAATAAAATTTGTCGTTTTCTTGCATGTCTATTCTGAATTCTAGGTTTCGCCAAAATTAACAATTCGACTAAATACCACAGAATGCATGCTGATTCGTATTTTTCATTGTGAAACACGAAATTGTCCTACCGAAAACGATTGCGATATGTTGCCCCATAAAAAATTCTAATGAAGTCAATGTGCAATGAGCAGACCTCAAGTATCATTACAAAACAGAAAGTGAAAGCTGAATTTTCCAGCATCAAATGAGGGCGAAACTAGTTACGCGCTCGTTTTGGTAAGATCGTTAAAGCAATTTTCAGAATCCATTGCATAATTTGACTCGTGTTGTTAATTTCAGTGTTGTTACGTATAACGAAACTAATAAGCCGTACTAATAGATTTATTAGTGAACACATTAACAACGTGCGTCATACTGATCCTTCATTAACCCAACCTTTGATTTGGTGGGAATGATATAATAACTTTGGCAGGACACTTTTAAAATGAACTTGTTTTTTATTGTTTACTTGTATTTTATGACAGCTACCGGAACCCATGATCTCTGGCTCTAATATTTCGTGCATCCGTCCGTTTCTTCTGTGGAGCAGTTTCATTCATTACTTTGAGATCACTCATCACAAAAACAGCTCATCACTACTATACTATGACAAAAGAGGTGAATTATTTGCATATAAAAGTCGTATGGGGAAGTATAGATTCTGGTAACTACTGCAAACTGCAGCCGGCTGCGGTGACTAGGTGGTTCTAGGCGCTTCACTCCGGAACCGCGCGACGGCTACTGTCGCAGGTTCGAATCCTGCCTCGGGAATGGATGTGTGTGATGTCCTTAGATTAGTTAGGTTTAAGTAGTTATAAGTTCTAGGCGACTGATGGCCTCAGATGTTAAGTTCCATGGTGCTCACAGTCATTTGAACCTTTTTTTTTGTCGCAAACTGCAGGTTAATCTAAATAAATCGTGCTGAATTTGTGTACTGAGGTGACATCTGAGTGCTAGAGTATTTCTGTCTTGTTTACTATTTCTATTTTATTAAATAATTTGTTGCAATCAAAAAACTTAAATGCTTTTTAATCAATTCTTACAGATGACAGCTAGGTTAGTGACAGCAGATTACCATGTCAGTTATCTCCTGAAAGTTGCGGTGAATATTTATCTTGCAGCTAATCCAAGAAACATATCTGTGCAGACTGGCTGGCATAAAATGTACCAAGCAATATTACGAAACATTCACTAACGTTTAGATGTTCCTACTACCCTTAGAATTCTGAGTATTTTCAGTTAAATACGTTTGTTTCATGTACAATTGGTATGATTTGAAGAGCGATATCCCTTTCATATTGTGTTTTCTAATTGCACAGTGTACTTCTGACTTACTTCGTCTACACCATACTCCGCAAGGCACCTGATGGTGTGTAACGGATGGTATTCCTCATACCACAAGTGATAGCCTCCATTCTGTTCCACTCGCGGATGGCATCGGTAAGCCTAATTTCTCGAATTTTGTCGTCGTGGTCGTTACGCCGTTCTGCAACTCAACAGGTATGTGCTCTCCCGAAATTTCAATAGTAGACCCCTAAACGTGTGAGTGATGCACAAGGCATAACTTGTAATGACTCCAATTGAGTTTGTTGTGCATCTCGGTAATGCTCTTGCGCCGACAAAACGATGACGTGACGAAACTCGCAGCTCTTCGTTGGATCTTCTCCATCTCTTCTGTCAGTCGTACGTCTAAAGGATCCTCTAGTGATAAAAAATATCCAATAATCAGTCGAACAAGTGCCTTACGAGCCACTTTCCATATGAATTACATTTCCTGAAGATTTTTTCTAGTATATCAGTCTGGCATCTGCTTTTCTCACCATTTGTTTGATGTAATCATTCCAATGCGGTCGCTCTGGACACTTACTCCTAGATATTTCACGGTGCGTACCGTTTCCCGGAGTTTATCATCAATAGTACAGTTCTACAGCAGTGTCATTCCTTTCCTATGTATGTTTAGTGCGTTAGTTTCAACTGCCAGACCTTGCACCTTTCATCGATTCTCTGCATGTAGTTCTGAAAATCGATACTGTCTTCTTGCGTTGCTACTTTTTTTTATAAGCAATCGCATCATCTGTGAACAGTCCTAAAGAGCGTCCGACCCTTTCTGCTAGATCATTTATCGACATTGTAAACAGAACGATCCTCTCACACTTCCTTGTGGTACTCCGGAAATTACATTTACGATAGTCGATTTTATTCCGTTAAGAGTTACGTGTTAAGATTTATCTCCAAGGAAGTCTTGACTCCAGTCGCATATCTTGTCCGATACCCGATAAACTCGTACTTTTTTCACAAGACGACAGTGCGGAACGGAGCAAATGCCTTCCTGAAGTAAAGGGACATGGAATCAACCTGAGCGCCGTTGTCTAGAGCGCCATTGATCTCATGTAGTAACAGAGACAGCTGAGTTTCACAAGATCTGTGTTTGCAGAATCCGTTATATTATGGAGATTTTTGCTTTGCAGAAACATCATCATTCTTGAACATAAAATATGTTTCATACTGTTAGAACAGAATAACGTCCACGATAGAGGTATACAATCGTGTACATCTGTCCTATGGCCATTCTTGAAAATGTGAATGATCTGCTTCTTTTCAGACGTTATGTATCCTTTTAGCTCCAGCGATTTACCACAAACTGCTGCTAGTGAAGAGCAAGTTCTTTCGAATAATAGTTGCAGGATCTTATAAGTAACTCATCTGGTGCTGACTCCTTTCCACTACTACGCGACTGTACCTGCTTTTCTATTCCGCCGAATACAGTATTTCGGTCTTTTCCCTGTTGTCTTCCGTTTCGGTGCCAGTACGGTCTGTAAAGGAACTCATTCTAGGGAAGGGTGCATCGAATCTTTATTTGGTAAAAAGGGTTTTAGGCAAACCTTTCAGGGCAAAAAGAATGTTCAACCAAACATAGTCTGGAATACTTCGTAAAACAGAAGAAATATGCTCAGCTTAAAAGCTGCACATCGATACGAAATAAAAAATTCGTACCTCGGGAAATGGATCAAAATGAAGAGTGTTTTGCTTTTTTTTCTGCGTCGTTTAGGATTTATAAAACAAATGTGCCTGGATCAGACGGTCTTAATAACCGCTTAGTTAGGAGACAGAATGATCGAACAATAGCGGATTCCCTTGTTAGTATGTCAGTGAGTGAAGAACTTTCTCTTTCAGCTATAACTTCAAGTTAAATATATTTTTAATTTTATCAGTTACACCAAATAATTAGAATAAATATCCTTTATTTTACGTCTATGGTCACAATTTTTTTGTCATCAGACTACCGGTTTCGGTCTATAATGACCATCATCAGATCTCATAAAACAGTTCTGAAGATGGTCATTATATAGTCTGATGACAACAAATGTGTGACCATATACGTAAAATAAAGGAAATTTATTCTTTTATTCACGACCATGTCGCAGCTTGTAAAATAATTATAAAATCTTGCGTCTCTCTGTTTCGGTTTTCCGCCTAGGTATAAGCAAACCCAAATACGCCTATGTGCAGTTCGACTAATCCACTGTAGGAAATCAAAGTTTTTCCATTATTTTCACATTAAAAGTCTGTTTCTCTTTCGCGAATGCTCTCACTGAAATTGTTTCAAAGACTTTAAACGCTTAGGTTTGAAAAATTGTGTCAATTTCCACCAGAATTCGTTGTGCTTTCTCCTTCTCCTTTCGGTTTTGCTGTTCAACCAATCTCCTTCAGCTTCCCTATGTACAAATTCACGTCTGTAGGTCCAATGGCATCACTGATATTTTGAATGTTGATTATACATAAATTTAGTCAACGCAGGGAAATACGGACAGATATTAATTTATTTCATTGTCTTCAGACTTTTCTCATACGTATTACTTATTCTAATTTATTCAGTTCATAGCTAAGCAAAATAAGTCATAATTTATTAAAGAATTAATTATTTTAATTGTTCGTAATGATGATGTGAAAGTTGTATGAAGATCCTTATCTGCAGAGAGTTGTTTGTGTTGCGCCATAGCTTTGCTAGGCCTAGTGAAAGAGTCCTGTGCCCGAAGAAGGTCATGACTAGATGATGCAAGAAACCTCAGTGGCTGGGAAATTTGAGTGTTTTTCCTTCCCAAGAAGCCGTACTCAGACTATGCTGAAATAGCGGATGTCGACACCCAGGACTACTGAAAGGCGGAGCTGTTACACCGTCACACAGCAGTCGGGGCTGTGGTACCGTGACAACGCGGAAAGACAGGGTCACCGAGACAGTGATGTCATTCCCAACGGGTATGCCTAGTTCTGCTATGACAACGGAGAGAAAGTGGTGTCGTTCCAGAAACACCGGCAGATCGAGGTCGCATCAACACACCCCAGTCATTTCTGAGGCCAGCTGTGGAGAGGATTCTACACTGGTCTTCAGTGTGAAACGAATAATCAAGCTGTCGCCGCTAGGTGGTATCTTCGTTGGTTGTAAGTCAATCAGCTGGATTCGTGCCATCCCGCCGCATGGTCCCCGACCGATGGCTACCCTTCACTGCACGCAACTTGCTTGGATGACCACACTTCTTGGCTGGGCCCCTCTAGCTTCAATGCCGTCATTTCCCTGTGTGGGAAAATTCTGCTCCTGCTTGGCGCCTTGTCTGGGCAGATTCCTCAGCTGCTATTGCCTATGCTGCCTTCAAACCTGGAGTTAACAGTTGGAATGCGTTCTTTGGTGTACGCCGCACTGGAATGTGAGCCTACGACAACGAGCTCAGACATCCTGACAGAGGCCACAACTGCTGTACACTGCCAGGCCGGCGCTCTTACTTGGCAGTTCCCAGATGCCATTCTGCTGACAGGGGACTCTGCCACGATCGATTCCTTAGGCAGCTGCCAACACCATCATATACTTCGAGAAAAGCATGACAGAGCTATGCTGTTTTACAATGCATTTATTCACTACTGCCTTCAATCATGGACCATCTTCACAGTGAACATGGTCCATGATTGAAACTGGTAGTGAATAAATGTACTGTAAGACAGATTCTTTGAACCTTTGCTATATCATCCATCAATCCTACCTGTTAAGGATCCCACAATGTGCAGCAAGAATCCAAGGGAGGACTGGCAACCGTAGTGCTGGCAGCTTACTTAGTATATCTGTGGCACCTTTTAAGGGTTCTATCACTGGTTCAGTTTCTCCACGATACTTTCTGTCTGATTCTTCCACCTTAAGTTGTCTGTAATTGTGATTCCTATGTGTGCAGTTGAACTGACAGCCCTTAAATTGTATAATTGATCCTGTACTGAAATTTAATGGCTTCCTTTTAGTGCTCGTGTGGGCGCCCACACACTTTTTATTATTTGGGGTAAATTGTCGCTTTTCACATCATACAATATATTGTCTAAATCATTTGTTGTTCTTCTGATGACTTTACTAATCAGTAAATAACAGCATAATCTGGAAGAGTCTAATAGGACTGCTCAGATTCTCTACTAAATCGTGTATACATGTTAGGAACAGCAGAGGGTTCGTAACACTTCCAAGAGGAAAACCAGATTTCACTGTTGTTTTACTCTAAGGTCAGTCACAACGATCTCTACATCTACATCTACATGACTACTCTGCAATTCACATTTAAATGCTTGGCAGAGGGTTCATCGAACCACAATCATACTATCTCTCTACTATTCCACTCCCGAACAGCGAGCGGGAAAAACGAACACCTAAACCTTTCTGTTCGAGCTCTGATTTCTCTTATTTTATTTTGATGATCATTCCTACCTATGTAGGTTGGGCTCAACAAAATATTTTCGCATTCGGAAGAGAAAGTTGGTGACTGAAATTTCGTAAAAAGCTCTCGCCGCGACGAAAAACGTCTATGCTGTAATGACTTCCATCCCAACTCGTGTATCATATCTGCCACACTCTCTCCCCTATAACGCGATAATACAAAACGAGCTGCCCTTCTTTGCACCCTCTCGATGTCCTCCGTCAATCCCACCTGGTAAGGATCCCACACCGCGCAGCAATATTCTAACAGAGGACGAACGAGTGTAGTGTAAGCTGTCTCTTTAGTGGACTTGTTGCATCTTCTAAGTGTCCTGCCAATGAAACGCAACCTTTGGCTCGCCTTCCCGACAATATTATCTATGTGGTCCTTCCAACTGAAGTTGTTCGTAATTTTAACACCCAGGTACTTAGTTGAATTGACAGCCTTGAGAATTGTACTATTTATCGAGTAATCGAATTCCAACGGATTTCTTTTGGAACTCATGTGGATCATCTCACACTTTTCGTTATTTAGCGTCAACTGCCACCTGACACACCATACATCAATCTTTTCTAAATCGCTTTGCAGCTGATACTGGTCTTCGGATGACCTTACTAGACGGTAAATTACAGCATCATCTGCGAACAACCTAAGAGAACTGCTCAGATTGTCACCCAGGTCATTTATATAGATCAGGAACAGTAGAGGTCCCAGGACGCTTCCCTGGGGAACACCTGATATCACTTCAGTTTTACTCGATGATTTGCCGTCTATTACTACGAACTGCGACCTTCCTGGGAGGAAATCACGAATCCAGTCGCACAACTGAGACGATACCCCATAGCTCCGCAGCTTGATTAGAAGTCGCTTGTGAGGAACGGTGTCAAAAGCTTTCCGGAAATCTAGAAATACGGAATCAACTTGAGATCCCCTGTCGATAGCGGCCATTACTTCGTGCGAATAAAGAGCTAGCTGCGTTGCACAAGAGCAATGTTTTCTGAAGCCATGATGATTACGTGTCAATAGATCGTTCCCTTCGAGGTGATTCATAATGTTTGAATACAGTATATGCTCCAAAACCCTACTGCAAACCGACGTCAATGATGTAGGTCTGTAATTAAATTGATTACTCCTACTACCCTTCTTGAACACTGGTGCGACCTGCGCAATTTTCCAATCTGTAGGTACAGATCTATCGGTGAGCGAGCGGTTGTATATGAGTGCTAAGTAGGGAGCTATAGTATCAGCGTAATCTGAAAGGAACCTAATCGGTATACAATCTGGACCTGAAGACTTGCCCGTATCAAGCGATTTGAGTTGCTTCGCAACCCCTAAGGTATCTACTTCTAAGAGACTCATGCTAGCAGATGTTCGTGTTTAAAATTCTGGAATATTCCATTCGTCTTCCCTGGAGAAGGAATTTCGGAAAACTGCCTTCAATAACTCCGCTTTAGTGGCACAGTCGTCGATAACAGTACCATCGGCACTGCGCAGCGAAGGTATTGACTGCGTCTTGCCGCTTGTGTACTTTACATACGACCAGAATTTCTTCGGATTTTCTACCAAATTTCGAGACAATGTTTGTTTGTGGAACCTATTAAAGGCATCTCGCATCGAAGTACGTGCCAAATTTCTCGCGTCTGTAAATTTTAGCCCATCTTCAGGATTTCGCGTTCTTCTGAACTTCGCATGCTTTTTCCGTTGCCTCTGCAACAGCGTTCGGACCTTTTTTGTGTACCACGGGGGATCCGTTCCATCTCTTACCAATTTATGAGGTATGAATATCTCAATTGCTGTTGCTACTATATCTTTGAATTTGAGCCACATCTCGTCTACATTCGCATAGTCAGTTCGGAAGGAATGGAAATTGTCTTTTAGGAAGGCTTCTAGTGGCACTTTATCCGCTTTTTGAAATAAAATTATTTTGCGTTTGTTTCTGATGGATTTGGAAGAAATGGTATTGAGCCTAGCTACAATGACCTTGTGATCACTAATCCCTGTATCAGTCATGATGCTCTCTATCAGCTCTGGATTGTTTGTGGCCAAGAGGTCAAGTGTGTTTTCGCAACCATTTACAATTCGCGTGGGTTCGTGGACTAACTGCTCTAAATAATTTTCGGAGAATGCATTTAGGACAATCTCGGAAGACGTTTTCTGCCTACCACCGGTTTTGAAGAAGTATTTTTGCCAAAATACCGAGGGTAGGTTGAAGTCCCCACCAACTATAACCGTATGAGTGGGGTATTTATTTGTTACGAGACTCAAACTTTCTCTGAACTGTTCCGCAACTGTATCATCGGAGTCTGGGGGTCGGTAGAAGGAGCCAATTATTAACTTAATTCGGCTGTTAAGTATAACCTCCACCCACACCAATTCGCACGGAGTATCTACTTCGACTTCACTACAAGATAAACCACTACTGACAGACACCAACACTCCACCACCAATTCTGCCTAATCTATCTTTCCTGAACACCGTCTGAGACTTCGTAAAAATTTCTTCAGAACTTATTTCAGGCTTTAGCCAGCTTTCTGTACCTATAACGATATCAGCTTCTGTGCTTTCTATTAGCGCTTGAAGCTCGGCGACTTTTCCAGCGCAACTACAACAGTTTACAACTATAATTCCGACTGTTCCTTGATCCAAGCACGTCCTGTAATTGCCAAGCACCCTTTGACATTGCAGCCCATCCCGCACTTTCCCGAGGCCTTCTAACCTAAAAAACCGCCCCGTCCACGCCACACAGCCTCCGCTACCCGTGTAGCCGCCAGCTGAGTGTAGTGAACTCCTGACCTATTCATCGGAACCCGAAACCCCACCACCCTATGGCGCAAGTCAAGGAATCTGCAGCCAATACGGTCGCAAAACCGTCTGAGCCTCTGATTCAGACCCTCCACCCGGCTCTGCACCAAAGGTCCGCAGTCGGTTCTGTCAACGATGCTGCAGATGGTGAGCTCTGCCTTCATCTCGTAAGCAAGACCGGCAGCCTTCACCAAATCAGATAGCCGCTGGAATCCAGAGAGAATTTCCTCAGATCCAAAGCGACACACGTCATTAGTGCCGACATGTGCCACCACCTGCAGCTGGCTGCACCCTGTGCTCTTCATGGCATCCGGAAGGACCCTTTCCACATCAGGAATGACTCCTCCCGGAATGCACACGGAGTGCACACTGGATTTCTTCCCCTCCTTAGCCGCCATATCCCTAAGGGGCCCCATTACGCGCCTAACATTGGAGCTCCCAACTACCAGTAAGCCCACCCTCTGCGATTGCCCGGACGTTGAAGGCTGAGAATGATCCTCTGAAACAGGGCAGGCGGCTGCATCTGGCTCAGCCAGAGACAGTGCGTGAAACCGGTTTGTCAGACGTACCGGGGAGGCTTTCTGATCAGCCTCCGGGGACGCCTTTTGCTGCCTGCCACGCCTTGGAACGACCTCCCAATCAACCACAGGCGAGGGCTCAGCCCCACTGCGGGCAGCAACCGGGGCAACCACAGCGGCAGACCGATCTGGGGACAGACGGGATGAGGTTGACATCCCCGTGATACCCGAGTCCGGCTCCCCACAGTGGTGCCCATTGGCAACAGCCTCAAGCTGCGCGACCGAAGTCAGCGCCGATTGCAGCTGTGAGCGAAGGGATGCCAAGTCAGCCCTCATCCGAACACAGCAATCGCAGTCCCTGTTCATTCTAATTGATGTTTAACAACAGTTACTGAAACACGAGTCCGTGCCTAGATAACGCAAGCGGAACACACAAAGAATGTATCAACTAACCTGTACAAATGCCTAACGACTGCGCTACAATCTGCTGAATTTACGATTACAGTAACTAAAACTCGAAATTGCACCTCCTATACGAAACTCACACGCAATTTAAATAAGAATCTACGAAGTAAACACTAAAGCGCGATGCTACAACTGTCAAATACTATAATACGCCCGAAATATATGAATTAAACAATGCAAGTACCCAAAAACACGCAAAGAAATTAATTAAACTATCTAACAAATAAGTAAGCTAGGGTTATACGACTTGCTGCAGCAGCTGCTTATCCAACGGCGGCAGGGAGCACACTAACATTTTTCAGAGGAAATCAATAATTCAGTCTCACAATTGCGGCCATACTCCACAGGCACGCAATTTCATAAGAAGACTTTTGTGGAGAATAGTATCAAAAGCCTTCTGGAAATGTATTAATCGTGGATCAATTTGAGGTAGCATGCCAACAGCACTCATTATTTAGTGTGAAAAAGGAGCTGGTAATGTTTCAAAAGAACGATATTTTCTGAATTCCTGCTGACTTTGTGTCAATAGTTCGTTTCCTTCAAGGTAAATACTAATGTTCCAACACATTGTATTTTCCAAAATCCTACTTCAGATCGATATCAATGACTTGCGTCAGTAATGCGGTGGATTGATTCTGTTTTCTTTGTTGTGTGCTGATGTGTTTAGTAAGTTCACTTTAGTGGTACTACCATCAGTAACATTACCATCGCTATCAGGTTGTGATGCTATTCATTGTGTCTTGCTGGTAGTGTACCTTACATATGACCAAGTGTTTTCGGATTTTATGCTGGATTTAGAGACGGGGTTTCACTCTGGGAATCTCATCTTGAAGTCTGTGCTGGAATTGAGCTTCTGCAGAATACTTCTGACCTTAGAGAGTTTGCGCTCGTTTGAACTTGGCGTGGTTTCCTTCATTGCTTCTGCAACAGTGTTCGTGTACTTTTGGACATCACTTACATAGCCTATCAATTTCTTTGGTACAAATCTCTCTATTTACATCCATTAAATTTCTTTGAATGGAGCCGACACCTGGTCTATGTTTACTTAGTCAGTCTGGAAGGAATGAAGACAACTCCTTTGGAAAGTAACACATACGTTTATCTACTTTTGAGAAAATATATATTTTGCGTTTACTTTTGGCGGGTTTGAATGTTACGGTATTCAGTCTCGTAACAACAACCTCAGGTTGCTAATCACTTTGTCTGTCATGATGCACCCTGTTTGTTCAGGATTAGTTATTGCTAAGAGATCAAGTATGTTGTCGCGACCATTTACACTTTCAGTATAGCTCCTAAAGTAAAGGTTCAAAATTGTTTTTGGAGAAAGCCTTAAATACAATTTCTGATGATGTTCCATGTCTGACTCTACATGTATGTATGTATGCCAAAAGGTCAAGGGTTGATTGAGGTTGAAACATACCATATGTTTTTCAACACGTATTTCTGCCAACATGTCAAGGACAGATTGAGGTCATGACAGACTATGAGTGTATATATGTAGCTACCTATTTTAAATGAGACCTGGGTTTTTAAAATGTTATGAAATCCCTGAAAAACTTGGGACAATGTAGATGGAGGTCACTTTATGCTGTAAGTGTGTGAATAGGATACCTATCTGAATTTAAGCCACAAGGGTTCTGAATACAATGGAGTACCTGCGTAGCTTGGAACAGTGTAGATTCTTTTCCACAATACATCTAAAGCCTGGATATCACCATTTAGAAGTAGTGCTGGAGAACGACTAAAGACTGCATTTACATTTCCTTTGGGTCGTTACCATTAACAGCATATGCTGTTTGGTTTGAAAAATGAGCGAGCCACATTCCGTGGCTACTGGGTGGAGTTTTGAGGGGTTTGAACCTGAGAAAATGAATGGCGTACTTCGAAGATATGATTGTATTTGCAAAAGATATGAGTGCGATGCTTGAAAGACTTTTTAAGTGGTGATATTCTGCTTGTCTGTTCCTATCCATGAAAATGTGACATTTTTCGTTAAGAGGACATATCATTAGCCATGATGGTATAAAAATGGGTCTATAATTGGTGCATGCAGTACGAAACTTTCCAACACCACAGGTGAATGAAGAATTACGGCCGATTTTAGCACTTTCTGTGTGCTATAGTAAGTTCGTAGTGGAATTTACAGGTATCAGATGACCACTCATCCATTTGTTTCAATAAACAGCAGAATGTCAAATCGCATTTAAAAAATTCAATGAATTCTTTCCAGATATGAGAAAGAATTTGTTTTATCATGTGATGCTAGCAGACATGTTGTAGGTTGTGTTCTCAATCAGGAAGTCCAGGGCAAGGAGCATCCAGTTGCTTACATTTCACAACAACTGAACAGGACAGAGAAAAATTATTCAACCACTGAGCAGGAAAGATTATTCTTGATACATTATGTAACAACATGTACATCCTGTGTTACCTTCATGGGATGAAATTTAAGGTATATGTTTGCTATGAAATGGCACTGAAGGTTTGAAAGATCCATCAATTGGAGTTTCATGGTGGACATTAAAACTAAGAGAGTTTGACAGCGATGTGATTCACGTATCTTCTAAGAAGCATGGTAACGCAAGTGGGCTTAGCAGAAAGATTGACACAACATGAGCGCTGAGACTTATCTTTAGAGAATGGCAGAGAGCAGAAACTGCTGATGCAGACTGCAAACTTTTGGGAGCACAATCACAGTTCTCTATTCAATACGACGTGTTTTGTAGGACAACCACACTTAGGCCGTGGTGCATGAGGAAGTATTGAAGGAAGTGCATCATTATGTATTACCAGAGGATGGAAGATGAAGGACCCAAGCTTGTAGAGTTGGTAAGGGTGAAGATAATATAAGCAAGCTGTGAATCAATACATACCATTTGACCAACATGTGGATTTAGTGATCTACTAGTGCTGCTAGAGAGGTTACAAGATGAGACTAAAACTTTCAAAATGGTCGGGATGAATATTATTATAGCAAAAGGCGACCTGAAGCTTGAATATCCCAAGTTATCCTGGGATTCGATAACATTTTGAAAACTTGGGTCTCATTTCAGGTAAGTAGCCAGACAATAGCAAGAAATTGCTTCATGTTGTTATAGATCATTTTTCTATCTATATTTCGATGGTCGCTATTCGAAACCAACTCATGAACGTGGTAGGTTATAAATAAGTGATTCATAAGGTGTAGTGCTCCAGAGACTACGTATAATCATGCAAGAGTGCACGACTTTCGTTTCAGAGCTGATGAAGAAATTTTGTCATTTATCACACATAAACAAACCGGTAATGAGCCGACTAAATCCACAGGCTAACTGAAGAATTCATATACTTACCAAACGTGAAGATGCTGAGCTAACACATTAATAGCTATCATAATTTCTAGTATACTTTATTCCATAAGTGGTACCAACCTATAACTGAAAAACCCATATTATCACTGGTCTGCTACCATGTGACATGCTGTATAGTGGGAAACTGCGTTTCTGATTTGATGTAGGCATGTTGAAGATCGAGAAAAACGACGAACCATTATGTAACGTCGAGAGAACATTGTAAGATGTGTGGATATACACTCCTGGAAATGGAAAAAAGAACACATTGACACCGGTGTGTCAGACCCACCATACTTGCTACGGACACTGCGAGAGGGCTGTACAAGCAATGATCACACGCACGGCACAGCGGACACACCAGGAACCGCGGTGTTGGCCAACGAATGGCGCTAGCTGCGCAGCATTTGTGCACCACCGCCGTCAGTGTCAGCCAGTTTGCCGTGGCATACGGAGCTCCATCGCAGTCTTTAACACTGGACGTGAACCGTATGTGCAGTTGACGGATTTTGAGCGAGGGCGTATTGTGGGCATGCGGGAGGCTGGGTGGACGTACCGCAGGATTGCTCAACACGTGGGGCGTGAGGTCTCCACATTACATCGATGTTGTCGCCAGTGGTCGGCGGAAGGTGCACGTGCCCGTCGACCTGGGACCAGACCGCAGCTACGCACGGATGCACGCCAAGACCGTAGGATCCTATGCAGTGCCGTAGGGGACCGTACCGCCACTTCCCAGCAAATTAGGGACACTGTTGCTCCTGGGGTATCGGCGAGGACCATTCTCAACCGTCTCCATGAAGCTGGGCTACGGTCCCGCACACCGTTAAGCCGTCTTCCGCTCACACCCCAACATCGTGCAGCCCGCCTCCAGTGGTGTCGCGACAGGCGTGAATGGAGGGACGAATGGAGACGTGTCGTCTTCAGAGATGAGAGTCGCTTCTGCCTTGGTGCCAATGATGGTCGTATGCGTGTTTGGCGCCGTGCAGGTGAGCGCCACAATCAGGACTGCATACGACTGAGACACACAGGGCCAACACCCGGCATCATGGTGTGGGGAGCGATCTCCTACACTGGCCGTACACCTCTGGTGATCGTCGAGGGGACACTGAATAGTGCACGGTACATCCAAACCGTCATCGAACCCATCGATCTACCATTCCTAGACCCGCAAGGGAACTTGCTGTTCCAACAGGACAATGCACGTCCGCCTGTATCCCGTGCCACCCAACATGCTCTAGAAGGTGTAAGTCAACTACCCTGGCCAGCAAGATCTCCGGATCTATCCCCCATTGAGCATGTTTGGGACTGGATGAAGCGTCGTCTCACGCGGTCTGCACGTCCAGCACGAACGCTGGTCCAACTGAGGCGCCAGGTGGAAATGGCATGGCAAGCCGTTCCACAGGACTACATCCAGCATCTCTACGATCGTCTCCATGGGAGAATAGCAGCGTGAATTGCTGCGAAAGGTGGATATACACTGTACTAGTGCCGACATTGTGCATGCTCTGTTGCCTGTGTGTATGTGCCTGTGGTTCTGTCAGTGTGATCATGTGATGTATCTGACCCCAGGAATGTGTGAATAAAGTTTCCCCTTCCTGGGACAATGAATTCACGGTGTTCTTATTTCAGTTTCCAGGAGTGTAGGTGCAAAAACCTGAAATGAAGCGTCTTGAAATGCAGAAGAGACCAGGGAACGTAATGTGAGGTACCAGAAAATGATGTGAGCCAGAGGGTGATGTTGACGAATCCATATACTGTAATGGGTAAGAGAACGGATTTTCTTATTCGATATCTTGGTCCATATCAGGTTGCTTGAATTGATATCACTTGTGAGTGTCAGGTTATCATTCCCTACACGTGCGACTGTTGTTCCCTTGGGGTGCCTTCATCCACCTAGAGGTGCTCTGGATTTGTATTCATTGCCGAACTTAATGACGCCACTCCCTAAGGGGAGGGGAAGAGGTTAGAATAAGACTAGGAAACGGGAAGCACTAGCTCAAACTTCATGATATTCCATATGCCTTAATGTTGTGGCAACAGGGAGTGTAAAGATGTATTCTACTTTTAAGTGTATAGGTAATATTACGATAGGAATTGACGTTAGTTGTCAAAAATGGATATTGTTTAATTGGCAGAGCATTTAAGAGTGTCCATCGCAGTTTTGGAACTGATGCGACTCTTTAGCAAGGAAGGGATAGGCGTGTTACGTCGGTGACAACTGAAGGTGTAATCATAACCAGCTACTGCTGGATACTGAAACGAACATACACTGTACTCGGCTGGAAGAACGAAGTGAGGAGAATGAGGTAGACATTCTTGGAAGTGCACCATGGGGCTTTGAAGAAAAGGGCGGGGGGCGTTGGATGTATTTTGATAGTATCAGGGTCTACATCTCTCCTGTGAATGTCTACTCGAACAGATATACCAAACAGTGGAAATAGTGCCACATACATATTGACTATGTAGGAGAGGTAGGTAGATGGAGGTAGGTAGATGAGAGAAGTAGGTTTTTGAAAACAGTTTTATTGAATCATCGGTCTTCTGATCGGTTCGATGTAGCCCACCTTGAATTCCTCTCATATGCGCTTTTTATCTCAGAGCAGCTAACGCAGCCTACGTCTTCATTTATTCGACAGACGTGTTCCAGTGTCTGGCTTCCTGTACAGTTTTTACCCTCTACAGCTACCTGTAGCACGGAGGATGTTGTTCCTTGATTTCTCAACAGATGTATCATCCTGTCCCATCTTCTTGTCTGTCAGTGTTTTCCGTATATGCTTTTTCTCAGTAGACACACTTTCAGTGTGCGTTCATGCAACATATAAACAAATCTATGTCCAGAGTTGTTCAAGTGCAATATTCTATAAAAATCAAGCATCTGTGTGAAACAACATTATGAATAAAGCAGGAAACTTGTCAATGAAGTGAGACATGTATGGTCATAAGAAGACTACTATTATAGTCGCCAAAGTAGGTATGTAAACAATGTTTCTTCTAGAGGATGACGTACATTTCATCCCACGGGGAGGATTACAACAGACAAAGAACACAGTGATAAGGTGAGAAGTATGAATGATAACATTCTTAGTAATATTACGCTATTGCAGGAGAACTTAATGATGTAAGTGAAGTCAAGAGGTCCTCAACAGGAAATTCAAAATAGTTAGTTACAAAATAAACACGAACGTCAAGAATAGTGGCATAAACGAGCAAATGGTTTTTGTTAACAGCTAATAGCCAATAAACGTGGTCCTCCACCTCAGAAGTGATAGGACTCTCCCATGTAGGAAGATAAAGAATGCGGAGATTGTCTGCAGAATCGGCGAAGAAAGCAACATATGGAAAACAGTTATGGCATCATGGAATAACCTAGAGGGAGCTGTAGAGGGCAAACGCTGTAGGGAAAGACAGAGATTGGGATACATCCAGAAAATAAATGAGGGCGAAGGATGCGAGTGCTAGTCTGAAGTGAGGAGACTGTCACAGCAGAGGAATTCATCACAGCCTCCAGTAGTTGTAGTAGTAGTAGTTTTAGTAGTAGTAATAGTAATAGTAGTAGTAGCAGTTTCATTCATTCACAGATTACTTTTACAAAATTGCATGTCGTGATATTACATTTGAAAAACGAAAAAATATTGTAATTTGCATATACAAACATTCACATACTCACAGGTCAAGTATGACAAAGAATGGGACAGGTAGTCGCTGCAGCCAAAGCAGGCATTTGCCTGAAGAAATTTAGGAAAACCAAGTACTGCCGGATTTGCTAGCGAGGCTTAATTAAAGCTAATAAATGACATTATCCCACGGAAACTGCGAATGTTTTAGTGACAGGTGTTCTCATAATGTAACTGGCAGTGCAAGAGACTGCTCAGCCTTCGGCTCGTGTTTGATCATTATTAATGTGCTATGTCCCATTTCTCTATAGCTTTCTTGTTCGCTTTCAAGAAGCCAAACAATGAACACATTTGGTGACGACGTCACTCACTCACACACGCGCGCGCACACACACACACACACACAAACACGCACACACACACACACACACACACACACACACACACACACACACACTTCTCCCAACCACAGCCCAATAATTTACGAGCCATTAGAAAGAAGTGACCAATAGAACACAATATTTTACTGGTTATTAAAACGAAGAAGCTAATCAGTATGTAGCCGCCACTCTAGCCATGTTCAGAAATATCGGAAAGAATTGACTTTGTGTAAGTTATCGCCTTGTTCAAAAGTATCTAAACTACGTCAGTTTTCTATAGACTGGTGTCATATTCAGAAGTATGCAAACGGTCTGAAATTCGTATAGATTGGCATCATGTTCAAACTTATCTGAACATGCTGAATCACTACCCAAATGATCGCAATTGCATAACTGAAACAACCACCTCATACATCCTGGCATCATGCTCAAAAGTATATGAATAAGATGGATTGTGCATGTAATTACATCTGTCAACTGTTGAATATGCCGCACAACTCCTCCTTGGTGTTGTGATATGTTTCCTGTGAGTATATATATATATATATATATATATATATATATATATATATATATATATATACCTTTTGCGCAAGGTAATTTGACCCACCTACATTGTTATATTAAGGTTAAAGTTAAGAAGTTGTTGCATGAAATTCGGTCCGGTATTGAATTTATGTTTGGCAGGATATGCATACATGTTCCATACAAGCAGCACGCCCTGTGGAAAGCTATCTTCATTTGGACTTGGGCAGATGTGGTATCCCTTCCATTTCAGCGACACTAGTCCAGTTCCTCTTTCCTCTTTTGTTTGATTCAGACAATTTTGCTGTTACTGCAGTCATTCTTCTTTGCCTCTGGCCATCAAAAAAAAAAAACTTTGCTCTCTCCATAACACTGCAGAAATCATGGTTGTTACCAGTTCTCCTCACAAGCTCGTTTGCAAGATCCTTCACAAATCTTCTTCTTTGTACCTTTCGACTAATGTTCGTCTTTTAAATGACATATGATTTCGGGGCAGAGACGCTTTAAAAGTGGAAGAACACAGCAAAGGGCACTGTCCTTGTTCTTCTGCCAACACTATAGTCTGAGGAAAGCAGGTCAAATTTGTCTACTCTCCTTAGCGCAATTCTAGAAAGTCACATTTTTTTCCCCTTCGGAACTTATCTGTCATACATCTTGGCAACACTATGCATTGTCAATATTAGCAATGGGTAATATTTCCTCGACCCAAAGAAACCATGCACATTTCTTTCATGAAACCAAACGAAATAAAATTCATGTTCATGTGTTTACTGAGCAGGATATCAGCAAAAATTGCACTTTTATTGTTTCGTAAAGTTCCTACTAAAGTCAGATTCATGTAGAGCAGTGTTCTGGCAAATGAAACGCATCTATACCAACTATCAACGGTTATGCTCCTTCTTGGGGCTCTAATCTGAGCAAACAGACTGCCTGAATGGGCTATCAAGCTACGTTTCTACATGCACTTCAAATGTGTGAATATAGAATGATCTAGGATCTACTAACACAAAGACTTTTATTCCGTATTTCTTATGTTTCTTTGTAAAATACTACCTAAATGTGCAATTACCCCAAAATGGAATTAGTTGCTCATCAATCAAATATCCTGCTGGGTTGTAGGCTTTTGTGGAGTTTTTTCCTATTAGTATCTGAAATTCATAAATAAAGCCAACTTCTCAAACTTCTTCCTGTTATCTCGATCACTGGTGTTATCAAATCGTACACAGCGAAATAAGTACAAGAATCTCTGTAAAAATATGGCCAGGGAAAAACTATCAATTCTGTCATGCCTCCATGTATGAATGAATCTGTCTTGAAATACTGGAGGAAGGAATCCTCTGGCGTCTTTGCTCCCTCCGCTATGTCTTATGCTCCAGGGAAATGTGTGGTAATAATATTGTGCCTCTAGCACGGTCCCTTCAACAACAAGGCTTTTTGTTCCAATTGGTTCTACAATCTCTGCCAGGAAAAACTAATCATTTTTCACAGCCATTTTTTCATCACCGGAAGGAGCATAAATGTCAGAATCAGTATGTTGATGGTGTTGGTACAGCCACAGGCCACATATTTACATTCAGTTGCTGTCCCAATACTATCAACATTTGTCTTCAAATAACAGCCACGGTCTCCAACCATGTCATCTTATGACAAAATTGCATGAATCAGTATGTTTTCACTCTCTTTAACATTGTTATCTTCAAAATCAGTCAATCCTCTCACAGTTCCATCATTATCTTCGCGAAATGATCCTACAATAATTTCTTCATCAATCAATATTTTAGTATTCTGTCTCTGGAATAAATAACAGCCTTGTCACTTGCCTTTCGATTACAAGTAGGAAATATAAAAAGAAAAACGGTAAATAATTCGATTTACTTACGTGGAAAACAACAAGTCCTCTTATTCGACTTACTGTATCCTCAGTACTTAACAGCCAAACACTCACTCTCACGTCGGGTCAGCGATAAAAAAAAAAAAAAAAACAGAAGAGTGCAAACACTAGGTTTGGGACCATACGACGATAATGCCAGGATACCAATCATCGTGACGAGTCAAACATTCAGTAATAGTATGCTGAAACAATGAAGCCAACACCGACCGAATACACGATCTGTAACAGTTCAACAACAAAAGAAAATACATGCCCCTACCAACTTCTAGAATGTAACGTGCCAAAGAAATTAAGCAAAAGAAAAATCTCTGGTGTCATTTTTATCCGACGCAAGTACGTAATGGTTAATAACATAATATATACTCCAAATTTCTTCAGTAATATATATATTCGTTTCTAGGACAATTATTTGAGAACTAGAATGATATTTGACATTTCACCCACTGAAATGCCACCATTTTTATTTTGATGATATTGCTTGTGATAAAGAAGATCATAGGAAGAATTGCTTTGATATGAGTCGTCATGATGGCCTAGATAGCTTTTCTGTATCGAAACCGACTGTTCGCAGTGTGATGAGCAATAGAACAACGTTCTTGACAAGTCTGGACATAGGCGCCACCCCGTGGGTGCTTCAACTCTACTCTAAGAACATCGTGGGTTTGCTCACTGAACCTGATCTCACCCTTTTGGAGTGTAATGTGACGGCAGCTTTTGCTGTGCCATACAGGGTGGAACCAGTGAGGATCATTAAAAACCAATGGACATAATTTTCACGTGTTCCGAATGAGTAAAGTGATTTTAAGTTTCTCCGTTCTTCCTTTTCTGGGACTTCCTTTGGTGTGACGACAGGCAGGTTCGACAGTGACACATCCGTGAATAAGATGGAACAGTGTCGCCCTAAAACCATCCAGTTTGGCAACATCCTCGGAGACACTCGCGCACTTTTGTTGAACATTTTAAAAATGTGCCTGTCAGAGACGTCTAGTGCATAAGGATTAGGCAACAGCTGTGACATGCTTAGATGGAGTTTTCTTGCGTTCAGTGGCTAGAACCGCCGCGTGAATGAATTGGTGCCGAAATTTGTAAAAGGGAAATTTTCAGCGTGCTGAAAAAAGGTGCAAAGGTGGCACAGAGGGTGTTGCTGAACTGGGTGGTTTTAGGCGGACAATGTCATTTTATTCACGCATGTGTCAATGTCGAACCCTCTCTTGGTCATACTATCAGGGCACACGAGAAAGGAGGGATGAATAAGCGTAGAATCACTTTTCTGCTTCTCATCACTTTCAAATTTCGTCTAACAATTTTCAGCGGTCGCTGGTGGTTTGACTCCGTATGTCACAGCAAAAATTCTTATCCCGCTGCTCCAGAAAGGGCCGATATCACTTTCAATGGGTGTTAAGAACGTCTACGAGCACGTGCGAGAGCGTGCGCCTGTGTGTGTGTGTGTGTGTGTGTGTGTGTGTGTGTGTGTGTGTGTGTGTGCGCGCTTACATATTTTTGATGAGCAATTTACTTATTTGGATAGTTTACGATGTGGCACATAATTGAAATCGTTCATAACATTTCCAGCATGACTGTTGGTTTGGATGGCTGGTTAATGGCTGGCCAAATGGACTTAGATTGGCTGTTGTGCTTTTATGACCGAGCAAGTACTGGACTGTAGTTAGCTGCTCGGTTCGAGTTTGTTTTAGACTGCCATCAGCACCATCACGCATTTTTGAATTTCCCACCATCGACAACTTGCATTCCGACAGCTCTGTCCTTGTGTCCATGCAACCCGGAGATACTGGAAAAACTGCTCTCACTGGTTAATATGTCCGCAACCTCTAGATCTGATCCCGGGACTGATGGATGCACTGGAATACACACTAACACCACTCTTTTGTTTCACTTCCTCTGTGCATGAAAATATAATCATGTAACCATAAGAAACTCTTCAAGTATACTATCAATATAATTTATTTTGTTCTAGACAGCAATCGAAACTGCATGTAGAACCTTGACTCAACCCATTATATTTGCCTTCCATGGAAAATAGTCCATAGTCTCAGTATATGCTTCATTACGTCAGCCTCGACCATTTAAAGTTCATGTTACATTATTTCATCATACAGGATATTCGCAACGGCCAGTTACAGTCTTCTAGGAGTGGTAATGTGGAGTGTATCCGTGGTCTAGGGGACAGTCGGCCTTGGGCTGTGGTGAGGCGCACACGCCTTGTTGCGTCTCGCCTGTTGTGGTGCTTGGTAGCCAGGGCGTATTTGTTTACATCCGCGTAGCGACTTCTTTCCGAGTCCGGCTTCATTGATCATTACGTCGTTTTCTTACCACCAAGCGACAATTAAATTAACTTTTACGTTATATAAGAAACGACCGAAGGCGTATGAGTCTGAACGTTTTATACGGGAATAAATGAATCTCCCGTGACAAGATGTTATCGGAATACATTTTTCGATCCTCAGTATTACTGTGTACATAAAGCTGGCGAGTGACGAGCTGTGTGCCGGCGTTGAACGGCGTCACGCTAAGTATCTCTGCCTCAAGTATAGGGACTGTCGTGGTTGATCACGCTGGTTTTGGCCTCCGAACGTTCGGGTTTTCGAACTCCCTTGTGAAGTACCGTCGGATCTTGTGGTGGCCGCTGTTAAATCTTACGGCAACGTCACCAGTCACGTGACTAAAACGTGTAAGACTTTCGAAACGTACCGTCTCCTCAATGGTGTCTGTCAGATAAAAATTGAATGACGGAAACACGTTCCTTCCTACATGATTATTGCCGACTGCAGGGCTGTCGTCATGTACGATGGCCAGCTACGCGCTGATGCTACGTTCCCAAGTTAGAATCCTGCCTCGGCCATGGATGTGCGTGATGTCCTTAGATTAGTTAGGTTTAAGTAGTTCTAAGTTTAGGGGACTGATGACCTTAAATGTTAAGTCCCATAATGCTTACAGCCATTTTGAAGTTGGACAGAATAATGGACCATCTTGGTGGAGTCGGCTCCCTTCCCGTCACAGAGATGTGCCCTTCGTGGGGCCTAACAGGGAGTTCTATGTGATTCTTCCGTATCAGAATCGCCTGTCCACCTGGCGATGGCAGCCTTCCACACTTATCGCTTAGTCACAGTCAATGTCAACACTGTCTGCGTACGCCACAAACTGGCTCCACTCCATGACGTGTTGTATGCCGAGTACATTGACGTAGATCTCCTTCAGGAGGTGTATGTTGCAACTTTCTGTGCTCCCCATGGTTTTACACCACATGTCTCTCATGCTTCCCCTACTGGTAGTGGGATGGCGATCCTCTTACGTGACGGTATCCTCGCTGATGCAGCTGCCTATCTCCCTCATGCCAGAGGTATGGCTCTCAAGTTTAGTGGCGTCAGGATAGTCAATGTTTATATGCCATGTGGTTTGGGTCGCCGCCATACACATTCCACCTTCTTCTCAGAGACAGTCAAACCTCTCTTCCTGGGTCGTCAGGATGCATTGATCATGGGAGGCGATTTCAACTGCATCCAGGCATCCAAAGACCAACTACCACACCACTCCCTATGTGCGGCGCTAGCCACAATTCTGGAGCACTTGAGACTAGTGGGTTACTGGGCGATCGTCAGGGGTTAACATGTTTCACTGGCCGTTCTTCCAGCCGACTCGATCGTGCTTACCTCTCCCGCGATATTATCAGGCTGCCGAAGTCTGGCCCACCTTCATTCTCTGACCATGGCGCATATATCTGCGCCATCAATTTCTGCTGCCAACGGGTGTGGAGCGTCCGCGGACCATGGAAACTGAACATGATCCACCTTACTTTGCCCGACTGCCGGCAGCTCATCGAGAACAAGTGGTCGTCAATGCTGTGATGCCTATATCCAGTCTGCCCTGTCTTGGTGGGTGCTAAGTGCAAAGCCTGCTCTCTGCAAGGCCTTGATTGGTTACAGAAGGGAGGTTGCAGCGAGGAGGCGACGGACTCAGGAATTCTGTTTCACCATTCTCCGAGAATGTATTATGTTGTCGTATTCGCCAGAGAGCCAGGCGATGGCGAATCGTGGAAAGGCACGGCTCACATCCCTCTCTCGTCGCCACCTTGAAGAAGCTATGGTCAGGGAGCACACACGATGGATTAGTAGAACGACGCAACCATCGTAGGAATTTGATAAATATCCTTACGAATGATGATGGGCAGGGTTTTGATACCCAACGGTATATCGGGTCTGCAATCCATGAACTTTATGTTACGCTGCACTCAGAATAGCGTCACTGTCCTGCGAATATTAGGAAGGTCTAAAGACTCTCCTTTGGCTCAGTTCCCGTCGATGCCACGATGGATCTTATATGGTAACGTCACGGAGGACGAAGCTCATGAAGCCGTCCAGGCGAGTTCTATGAACAGGTCGTCTGACCCTTATGGTCTCCCACTGGAGTTTTATCGGACATTTGGTCGCCTTCTGGCTCGAGTCTGAACGGAAATTTGTGATGACCTTATGTTACCTTTCGTGCCTATTCGAGACGTTTCCTCCTCAATCCCTTACATAAGCCTCGGGGTACATCACGGATATACGATTACCGCCATTCACGTTACTCAACAGCAATCCAAAGACCTTTGCCGGCTGTTGGCTGTGCGGCTTAAACGGACAGCTCGGTATATGCTGTCCCCTATCAAACTTCCTTCGGAGTTACCAATAACATCCACACTGCCATCTACCGATATCGGGACATAAACGCACATGCCCACGCCCGTCGTATAATTGAACTATTGGCAGCTCTTGACTTCATCCACGCGTTCATTCATCACGACTTCTTGGAAGAGGTGGTTCGCAATATGGGCTACCTTGATACTACCGTCGATATCGTAAAGCGTCTCCAACGTCGACGCATTCGGGAGGACAACGGTTCAATCCCGTCTCCAGTCAACCTGATTTAGGTTTTCCGTGATTTCCCTAAATCGTTTCAGGCAAATGCCGGGATGGTTCCTTTGAAAGGGCACGGCCGATTTCCTTCCCAGTCATTCCCTAACCCGAGCTTGCGCTCCGTCTCTAATGACCTCATTGTCCACGGGACGTTAAACACTAACAACCACCACCACAAATAAAGTGGAGCTACGTCTCGTGTACTTTACAATAGCCGTCTTACTCCCCCCATCTCGATCCGTCGATCAGTGCATCAAGGCTGTCCGCTCTCTACACTGTTGAAGCATTCCCCATGGCCGGCTGCGGTGGTCTAGCGGCTGTGTGTGATGTCCTTAGGTTAGTTAGGTTTAAGTAGTTCTAAGTTCTAGGGGACTGATGACCACCGCTGTTGTCCCATAGTGCTCAGAGCCATTCGCCATGGAACCATGGCTATGCGGTCTCCGTCAACGCCTCTCTGGGATGTCTCTCGGCAGTCATATATTCAGCTGCACTGCATATGCTGTCGATCTCTTCATCGTTCTTCGTAGCGGTGCTGAGGTCAGGGAGTCACTGTCATAGATCAACACTTACGCCGAAGCTTCTGGCAGCTGCCTTAACGTCCGCAAGTCGAGCGCCATGGCTGTAGGCGCGGAACTTCCCGCGGTCAGTGCTGCTCCTTCGCTTGTAGCTGATACTCTCTGATGCTTAGGACTCGATTTCGCAAGCGATCTGCGGTGGACAGTTGCCCTCAATTGCCAACGTCTACTCTCCCACCTACGAGCTGGGCTCTTAGATCACCGTTTACAAGCATTTGATATTCTGCAGCGCACACAATACTTAAATGTATATTTGGCGTCATGTATCTCCCACGTGGCACAGACACTCCCTATTTCGCCACCCATGGCCCTCTGAATGCTAGCAGCAATTGGTTAGTTTGTTCGCCACGGAATGTTGTTCAAGATAAGGTACGAAACCCTCGCTCTCCTGCGGTGCAGGGGTGGTTTAGGTCTGTATCATGTGCCCGAAAAAGCGGAATCCCTTTTCATTGGCTCCCACATGACGCTGTGGTGCCGTAGTCCTACGTGCCATGCCAGCCTATTGCTGGAGGCCCTTGCACCACAATCTGTCAGAGTACCTACCCAAATTTCTGAAGTTCCGCCGCCCTTATTTTACTTCTCTCACTTTTTCCTTGAAGTGAGCTACGTCCGTACTGTGTATTGCAGTCGCAGTTGACATCCACGAAGGCGATCTATGGTTTCCTTAAGCAGCACAGGTTGAAGGAAAGCTTCCCCACGTCGACTGACGCGCCTAGAACCACTCGGCCACAGCTGAATGCTGGTGATGTGTTGTAAAACGTAGTATGAAATAATTAGATAGTGACTGAACATTGTTTTTCTTGTTTTAAACTGGATATGCATCCCCAAACTTCACATAAACATTTTCGCCGCGTTTTATTACACACGTGACAAATACATAACAAATAATCTTAAATAAAAGTTATTCCTTTTTTTACTGAAGTGTCGTAATATGACCCTTAGCTTCTTTAAGCATGCGGGTATCATTTTATAACCGGAAGGAACAGGACATTCTGTCGAGGAACGGTAGCGGCGGTTGTTCACAACGCCCGCAGTGCGTGTCCGTTTACTGATGACGTGTGCGGTCTGCAGCACACACGCTACTTGGTGGCGGAATTGCGTGCAGCGCAATATGCGCGTATTAAAGTTGGTCAGTCCACCACAAAGCTGTCAGCATCGGTTTCCTTGTTCCGGCAGAAGTTCTCGCACCGGAATGGGGAAATCTCCAATTTCCCAGGAAAGGAAATCGGCATTCCTTGAGGGAAACTTTAAAACTCTGTATATGGTCTGACAAAGAGGCCCAGTATTTTCGCCTAAAACAATCGTACTCTGCTTCAGAATTTTACAGTGTCTTATCTGATAGCTGTTCTGAAAATTAGTAATCAAAGCTCTCTACTGACTCCTTATATTTCCTATTGACTCCTCGATTCTGCGGAGAAACTCATTTTCTAAATCCTTCTATAGCACCACTTCTCAATTGCCTCAACTGTATTTTTTCCAGTTTTTTTCAAAGTCAATAGTACTCTCCTATATGATTTGAAAGGTGGTTGCATCAGCCATCTTTCATTTCTGATTTCCTGCTACTAATACTCATGCATATAAGCACATTTAACTTTCCTGGGTCCTTCTACCCCGTTAAGAGAATAGACAAGCTGCGAATATATATTTATTTAATGTTGAAGCTAGCTTCCTTTCCGTACCGTCTCCATTTCCACAGACAATATCACTTAGGTAGACTCTGTGAGCATATGCGTCTGAATCTGTGAGAGAATCAAATGTTTCATTGTATGGTCTATACTGCGTAGTGGTGATACCGATAGCTTTCCTCAGAGAAGGCACAGAAGTCGATGACGTTTGTTTCTCAACGAAACAGATCGATTTCATGTTTTGTAGCCCTATTTCCCCGTTTTATATTTTTTAAACTCTCCGGGGCCCACTGCCTCAATTCGCCATTCTAAAACGGCATTCGCGTTCCAGATGTCGCTCTGATACGAACTACTGTTCCTTCAACCATACCTTAAGATGACTTTATTTCGGTTAGTGCAGTACGAGTTTAACCATTCTGTACACATGCTATCGAAAGCGCTTTCGTAACTGTTGTACTGAACAAGAAATCTTTTAGTTTAGTGTTGTTTCAACGGAATGTGATAAGCAGATTAAATATGTTCATTTCATTCAGTGGCTAAAACGTCCTGGGTCCGATTTACTTACATTCTGTCAAATGCTATTCTCAGGGATTCTTAAGAGGTGTCTTCACATCAGTCGAAACACAGCTTGTTTTTGGGGAGGACGTCATGAATATTGCTTTGTACAAGAGAGTATGTCATGAAACCTGCTATGTGCATACTAGTGCGTCATTACATATTATTACAGATTAAATATGGACATAGAGCCGGGGCAGTGATGAAGCGGGGAAGTATCTCAACTACGCTTGCTAAAATAAAAGTCAGACTATCGTTTCCATTTTGGAGAACAACTTCGAATATCCATTGAAACGCTCTCCATTAGTCCAAAACAGGAGTTCAACATTTTTACTTACAAAAATTACGTAGTTCATGACACTTAAGTACGACTACAGTTTTGAATGCTAGATGACTTGTCATACATAATTATAACAACTATGAAACAGCTTTAGTAGTTAGAAATTACAGTAGAAGTATGATGCTAGATACGGGGTGGTCAGAAACAGTCTCGAAAGCTTATAACGGTGTTGCGATGTAGTTTGTGCTGAGGAATAACTGTTAAGGAGCAAACAATACGTTACGCTAAGTTAATTAAAATTGAAGCTAAGCAATCGAGTCATTTTGCTTACAAGTTCAAGCGGCTAGACACGATCAGTGTCAATTCGTCTCATGGCGTAGATGATAGCGCACGAAACAGTTCAGCATTTGGCTCGGGTTGGAACTTACTACAGTTCCATGTCCAGTTTTTGTGTCTCTCTCTTGTTCGTTTGAGGAAACCAAACGAAGAAAATGTTTGGCGACACCGTCTCTGGCGGCCCTCCTGAAATTTTACGCCCAATAGTCTGTTGGACTAGGTTCAGTGCGATTTAACTTGGAAACGGCGCCATGAATAGAATTTTTTTCATAACAATTATTCGTCAAAACAATATACCCTGCAACGTAAGTACAATCTTTTCAGACTGCTTCTGACCACACTGTATATACGCTGATCTTAAAGAAATAAAATCACAGCAGCAAGAAGGAGTTGTGAGACATAAAAGAAGTAGGCACTCGTATTTTTACACTTGAAAGATGATGTTTATTCCTATTTCGCCCATAAGAGAGGTTAGTAACACCACTATGAGTATCAAAATCAGGCGTAATTTGAATACATGCTATGAAGATAGTGACCGGTTCATACTTTTGAGATTGGACGTTGCGAGTTGATTTCAGTCAAGATTACTTTAAAGGCGACAAAGAGGTCATTATCAACACCTCACGATATTGCAGAAAGACGCGGCAGGAATATAACCAAGTAGATGGTCACGAGAATTTGCAATCGGGAGAAGATCGGGCTCTGGACGGCCACGTGCAATTGCCGACAGGGAAGACCGTCGTGTTCGGCATAAGGCTCTGCCCTCGTCATACTGTCCCTGCAGCAGCAACACGCGCAGCAGTTGGCACCACAGTGAGACAACGAACTTAGAAATAGGTTACCTCCAGGACAGCTTTGAGCCAGACGCCCTGTAGGGTGCATTCCACTGACCCCAAAGCACCATCATTTGCGAGGTGAGTGGCGTCCAGCAAGAGGTCGTTGGAGGGTTGGGTAGAGCTATGTCGGTTTTCCTAATGAAAGCTGGTTGTGCCTCTGTGCTAATGATGGCCGTGTGTTGGTTGGAAGGAGACCAGTTGAATACTTGCAACCAAACGGTCTGAGTGCTAGACGCACTGTGCCTACACCTGGATCTATTGTGTGGGATGCAATTTCGTATGACAGCAGTAGCAATTTCGTGATTATCCCACGTATCATAACTACAAAACTGTTCGTCAGTCTGATGACTCGACCTGTTGTGCTGCCGTTCGTGAACAGCATTGTAGGGATGTTTTCCAACAGGATAACACTCGCCTACATACCAGTGTTGTAGCCCAACGTGCTCTACAGGGTGGGAGCATGTTGTCTTGGCCTGATAATTCTCCAGATCTGTCTCCAGCCGAGCGCATCTGAATCATTATCGGACGATGACTCCAGCGTCATCCACAAACTTCATTAACCATTTCTGAATTGACCGACCAAGTGCAACAACCGTGGAAATCCACGCCATAAACTAATATCCAGTATCTGTAGAACACAATGTATGCACAGCTGCACGCGTGCATTCAACATTATGATGGTTACAACTGTTATTAAGCTACCAGAATTTACCGTTTGCAATGGTTCATCTTGCGCTTACATTGACATGTGACCTTGTAATGTTAATCACTCAAATATGTTACATTGTTGTTGTTGTGGTGGTGGTGGTCTTCAGTGCTGAGCCTGGTTTGGTGCAGTTTTCCATGCTACTCTATCCTGTGCAAGCTGCTTCATCTCCCAGTACCCCTCTGAATCTGCTTAGTGAATTCATCTCTTGGTCTCCCTCTACGATTTTTACCCTCCACGCTGCCCTCCAGTACTAAATTGGTGATACCTTGATGCCTCAGAACATGTCCTACCAACCGATCCCTTGTTGTAGTTGAGTTGTGCCACAAACTCCTCTTCTCCCCAATTCTATTCAATACCTCCTCATTAGTTATGTGATCTACCCATCTAAACTTCTGCTTTCTTCTGTAGCACCACATTTCGAAAGCTTCTATTCTCTTCTTGTATAAACTATTTATCGTCCATGTTTCACTTCCATACATGGCTACCTTCCATACGAATACTTTCAGAAACGACTTCCTGACACTTAAATCAATACTCGATGTTAACAAATTTCTCGTCTTCAGAAACGCTTTCCTTGCCATTGCCAGTCTGCATTTTATATCCTCTCTACTTCGACCATCATCAGTTACTTTGCTCTCCAAATAGCAAAACTCCTTTCCTTCTTTAAGTGTCTCATTTCCTAATCTAATTCCCGCAACGTCACCCGACTTAATTCGACTACATTCCATTATCCACGTTTTGCTTTTGTTGATGTTCATCTTATAACCTCCTTTCACGACACTGTCCATTCCGTCCAACTGCTCTTCCAAGTCCTTTGCTGTCTCTGATAGACAAATTTATTCCCGTAATTTCATTACTCTATATCATTTTTTGGTGTAGTGACTTTTCCCCGTCGATGTTGATTTAGTAGGTGAAGATTAATTGTGCAATATACATATGGTCATAAAGCCTCGATTCATTTCTTAAAAAATGATAGTTGCTTTTACATAATATATCGTTAAGTTAATTTCTGTGATAAAGTGGGCCTTCTACTTTTTTTCAGGGTAAGCAAGAAGAATGGTTACGATGTAAGAACGGGAGGCTGTCGTTAGTGTGCGATCATGCGATTATTCTCGTCTGGAGGTCAACTGGTGTTCACTTGGAAATTACAAAAATGACGACAAGCAAAAACAAACTTCTGGTTACTTGTCAATAAGTTCCAACGAACTGGGAACATTGCCATGAATAACAGGCCGCGAGATCTCGTATACCACAAAAGACTGTCAGGGAATGAGAGAAGCAAGCGAAAGCAGTCTGACTGCATCTACTCGTCTTAGAAACAACCATTCAGACGTCTCAGAATCAACAATTGTGAGAGCTTTTACACGATAAGTGTACCATTGTAAGATGCTTGACAAGTTACAGCGCAAAGATTACACAACCCGGCAAGCAGCGAATAACGATTTGATACGAGCTGCTCACAAAGAATACCTTATGCGTTACATTTTGATTACTGATGAAGCTACACTTTAAATCTGTGAAAAATATGATAAACATAACTGAGTCAAATGGGCTAACGAGCCACCTCACGCTACAACTGGCTGTAAAAGAGCAAATAGTGAAACCACAGCTTCAGCAAGAAAGCATTGCTGACACACTCGTGTTCCATCAGGCTGGAGAACCGGCTCAATAAAAATATACACATACACTGACAATAAACATACATGAATATTACGTAAATGCTTCCATAATTGGATCGCAATTTTATGACCACCCTGTACTGCTGTACACAGTATGCGTAACTGGCAGTTACATTTAGAAACTTGTGTTATTACGAACCATGGGTATTATTCTGACATTCACTTCAAATGTTTTCAAGCTAAGATCCGTTTTCTTTTCTTTTTCTGAGTCATCAGTTTTCCTACTTCTTTGGTGCAGCTCGCCACGAATCCTATCCGGTGGCAACCTCTTCATCTCAGTGTAGCACATGTAACAAGCGTCCTCAATTATTTGCTGGATGTATTCCAGTTTCTGTCTGCCTCTACAATTTTTACACTCTGTAACTCCCTTAGTACCATGGACGCTGCTCCGTGATATTTGGATGTATTCCAATCTCCGTTTACCCCAACAGTTGATACTTTCAACAAACCTTTTTGCCGGCTCTAGTTTGCTTCTGATGTTGTCCTTGCTCCAATTGTCATGGTTTTATTTTGCTGCCTAGGTAGTAGAATTCCTTAACTTCATCTATTTCGTGACCACCACTTCTAATGTTAAGTTTCTCATTGCTCTCATTTCCGCTACTTCTCACTACTTTCGTCTATTTTAGGTTTCCTCTCAATCTATATTCCATTCTGATTAACCATTCGATCCACTCAACAGATCCTGTAATTCTTCTTCACTTCCACTGAGCGTAGCAATGCCATAAACGAGTCTTATCGTTGATGTACTTGAATCTTGCATTTTAATATCACTCTTTCTTTGATTTCTGTAATTCCTTCTTCGATGTGCAGAAGAAATGGTACGAAAAACTACCTCCCTGTGTTACATCCTTTTTAATCAGAGCACTTCGTTCTTCGTCTCCCGCTCTTGTTACTTCCTCTTGATCCTTGTATGTATTGTATTTTACCCGTCTTACCCTGCAGCGTACCCTTATTCTCCTGAGCATTGCGAACATTGAGCACCATTTTCCACTGTCGAACGCTTTTTCCACGTCGATAAATCCCATGAACGTTTCTTGATTTTTCTTGAGTCTTATTTCCATTATCAATCGCAAAGTCAGAATAGCATCTCTGCTGCCTTTAACCTTTCCAAAGCCAAACTGTTCCATTCTTCTGGTCAGCAACAGGGTTGCATGAGCTGTTAAGCTGATTGTGCGATAATTCTCGCACTTGGCGGTTCAAGCAGTCTTCGAAATTGTGCGGATGACGTTTCTACGAAAGTCTTGTGGTATATTACCAGTCTCAGACATTCTACACACCTACGAATACGTGAATAGCCATTTTGTAGCCACTATCCCCAATAGTTTTGTTGTCTATCCCTTCTGGCTTATTCGATCGTAAGCATTTCAAAGCCCTTTTAAATTCTGATTCTATTAATGGATCTCCATTCTCTTCTAAAACTAATCCTGCTTCTTCTCCCGACTAGTCATCAGACATGTTTCCCCTCATAGAGGCCTTCAATGTTCTCCTTCCACCCTTCTCATCTGTCCCCTGGATTTAACGATGGAATTCCCACTGCTCTCTTAATTTTACCGCACCTACCTTTAATTTCATAGGAGGTTCTTTTGACTTTTCTGTGTGGTGAGTTAATCCTTCTGACAATTATTGCCTTTTCGATTTCTTCACGTTTTTCAAGCAGCCATTTCGTCCGTGCACTTGCTGTTTATTTTCTTTCTAAGTGACTTTTATTTTTGTATTCCTGAACAGCCATTACCTTTTTTTACTTACTTCTTTCATTTATTAACAAAAGTTTTTCTTGTATTAGCCATTGTTTCTTTGCATTTACCTTCTTTGTACCTATGTTTTACTCTCCAACTTCTGTGACAGCCCTTTTTAGAGATGTCCATTCTTCTTTAACTGAAGCTTTTACTTATTTTAGTATCTATAGACTCAGAGAACTTCAAGCGTATCTCGTTATTCCTTAGTATTCCGTACCCCACTTATTGGCCTATTGATTCTTTCTGACTAATTTCTTGAACCTCAACCTACTCTTCATCACTACTACATTGTGTTCTCAGTCTATATCTGCACCTGCGTACGTTTTACAGTGCAGTATCTGATTTCGGAATCTCTGTCTGACCATGACGTAATCTGTATGAAGATGGCATCTGTTTTATCGGACATGTCCGAAAAAGCAGATGCCTTTGCTGACCGTCCAGCTCTCTAGAAAGAAATTACAATGAAATCAGTACCATTAGCTGCTGACGGGCGTTGATATACATCAACGGGGACAGTTGAAAATGTGTGCCTCGACCGGGACTCGAACCCAGGATCTCCTACTTACATGGCAGACGCTGCATCCATCTGAGTCATCGAGGGCACAAAGTATACTGGGACTGCAGGGATTTATCACCGACACGCTCCCCGTGATACATGTCGGAAAGAACAGAAGCCATCTTCATATCGTTGATGACCTTCTTCAGTGCGGATGCACACGATTTGCCTGAACTCTTACGGAACTCGGTGGATTGTCTGCCGCGAGTAATGGGTATAATATCAGGGGCACTACAAACGCCCGTCAGCAGCTAATGGTATTGATTTAATTGTAATGTCATGTTGTAATCTAGTTGCAGTATCTCCGTATCATCCGGCCTTGTCCAAGTACACCTCCTCCTCTTGTGATTCTTGAACATATTATTACTTATTACTAGCTGAAATTTGTCACAGAACTCAATTACTCTTTCTCCTCTCTCATTCCTTGTACCAAGCCCATACTCTCCTGTAACCTTTTCTTCTACTCCTTTCCCTACAACCGCATTCCATTCCGCCATGACTATTAAATTTTCATCTCGCTTTACGTAATGCATTACCCTTTCATTATACTCTAGTACTTTCTCTATCCTTTCATGTTTAGCCTGCGACGTCGGCATGTATACCTGAACTATTGTTGTTGGTGTTAGTTTGCTGTTCATTGTGGTAAGAGCAACCCAATCACAGAATTTTCCACAATAACACACTCTCTACTCCACCTTCCTATTCATAACGGATCCTACTCTCGTTATACCATTTTCTGCTGCTGTACTCAACTGACCATAAATCCTTGTCCTCTTTTCATTTCACTTCACTGACACTAAGTATGTCTGTATTAAGCCTTTACATTTCCCTTTTCAGATTTTCTATCTTCCCTATCACATTCAAGCTTCTGCCATTCCGCACCCCGACTGGTAGAATGTTATTTTTTCGTTTATTATTTAATATTTTTCTCATGGTCTCCTCCCGCTTGGCAGTCCCTTCCCTCGGTTGAATGTGGGGGAGTATTCTGGAATCTTTTGCCAATGGAGAGATCATCACGACATTTTTAAAATTACAGGCCACCTGTCCGTGGATACACGTTACGTGTCTTTAATGCAGTGCTTTCCATTGCCTTCTGCATCCCCATGCCATTGATCATTGTTGATTCTTCCGCCTTAAGGAGGAGATTCCTACTCCAAGGACAAAAGAGTGCCCTGAATCTCTGTCCTCTCGTCCGCCCTTTTGACAAGGCCGTTGTCGGAACGAAGGTTACTTCTTATGCCGGAAGTCTTCAGCCGCCAATGCCGCTTATTAATCAAAATTGAAGTGAGAGCGTGTTTCATACCCGGGAGCGAGGATGCTTTGATTGTTAATCAAAGACACTACCCATTTTTTAAATTAACCTGATTTTGTTTGTTCGTTACTGTTCGTTCTATTTTTGCTGGGCGGACGTCCCATGCCACTTGTTAGAGTTCATCGTTGATCCGTTAACTCAGTTTTTTTTATTAAAGAAAGTAGCTGACCTTCTGACCGAACACGCTGAGCTACCGTGCCGGATATCCATAGACCAGTGGTCTTGGTCGCTACTAAAATTTATTGCAGTGCTCAGTGGGCCTTTCTCCTCTTTTTATTCCAAGTACCAGTGCCATATTGTCCCGTAATTCTTTCTTCTACTCCTTTCCATACAACATCATCCCAATTTCCCATGACTGTTAGATTTTAATCTCCCTTTACTGCTGAGCTGGCCGTTCGCATCCTCTTGTGCTGTTCCTATTTCTTCATCCTATACTTGCGACGTCGGCAGTATATCTGAACTACTGTTGTCGGTGTCGGTTTGTTGTCGATCCTGATGAGAACAACCCTATTACTGAACTGTGCATAGTAACTCACTATCTGCCCTACCTACCTCTTCAAACTGAACCACAGAGCGAGGTGGCGGAGTGGTTAGCACACTGGACTCGCATTCGGGAGTACGACGGTTGAAACCAGCGTCCAGCCGTCCTCATTTAGGTTTTCCGTGATTTACCTAAATCACTTCAGGCAAATGCCGGGATGGTTCCTTTGAAAGGGCACGGCCGATTTCCTTCCCCATCCTTTCCTAATCCCATAGGACCGATGACGTCGCTGTTTGGTCCCCTCCCCCAAACCAACCAAATACAATTTTCTGCTCCTGTTGATATTCTCCTATGCACATCTGACCAGAAATCCTTGTCATCGCTCCATTTCACTTCATTGACCACCCGCAGTTTTTATTGAACATTTGGATTTCCGTTTTCGGACTTTGTGTCATGTTCAAAGTTTTGATATGCCACGCCTCGACTCAGTCTTTCTCTCTTACTCACCTCCCCTCCAGCAACTGCCTCCCTGAGATCCGAATGGGGGCTATTCCGAAATCTTTTTCCAATATAGAGATAATCATGCACTTTACCATTACAGGCCACATGTACTGTCGATGCACTGTAAGGTGCGACGTTTTTTTATATATTTTTTTAAGTGCGTGCCTGCGATGCTCCAGTTACGACAGATTATACGTTGCTGCTGCAATGCAATTTCTTTTATACTTTTTGTTCACCTATCTCTATACAGCGGTAGATCTTCGCACGCAAACTCCTGACTGCACCTACTTACGAGGTCACAGAAAATCAGTGTTGAGGAAACTCTAACCTCATAGCTACACGCCGGAGGCCTCTATAAGTAAAATTTGCTGAAAATTGTCTATGTACTTTAAAGAAATGATTCGGAAAGGGAATGTCACTCATACTTTAAACATGATGTTCAAATTTAAATCTTCAATGGATATTTATTGCCGTTAAGCATGATCATCAGCCCACATTTACGAAAATTACTAAACTTTCTGCTACAGTTATCACCATACGTAAAACAGACAGAACTTGTACCTTCCCAAATTCCGAAACCAATTACTTGTAACACAGTCAATGATCGCCCAATGACTTCTGCACACGATATTCAGTAGTTGTCTTTAGTTAAAGTTTATGCTCGCCATAAAATACTCAGTAAGAATATACTCAGTACCGCCACACTATATAATTCAAAGTTCACTCGCGATTTTCGTCGGAACGAATTATCACAACACTCTAAAGTTTTCATAAACAGTTTCTGGTCACTACCAGATACCATTAACACTGGACCATAACGCGAAAATCATCCCAAGATTTCATCTTACACATAATGCGAAAAGTCACATCCAGCATAACCGCCTCCAATCGAAGCTAGCTCGCGACTCTCCCTCCTCTCTCTCCCACCACTCGAAACTACACTCCTGGAAATAGAAAAAAGAACACATTGACACCGGTGTGTAGGACCCATCATACTTGCTCCGGACACTGCGAGAGGGCTGTACAAGCAATGATCACACGCACGGCACAGCGGACACACCAGGAACCGCTGTGTTCGCCGTCGAATGGCGCTAGCTGCGCAGCATTTGTGCACCGCCGCCGTCAGTGTCAGCCAGTTTACCGTGGCATACGGAGCTCCATCCCATTCTTTAACACTGGTAGCATGCCGCGACAGCGTGGACGTGAACCGTATGTGCAGTTGACGGACTTTGAGGGAGGGCGTATAGTGGGCATGCGGGAGGCCGGGTGGACGTACCGCCGAATTGCTCAACACGTGGGGCGTGAGGTCTCCACAGTACATCGATGTTGTCGCCAGTGGTCGGCGGAAGGTTCACGTGCCCGTCGACCTGGGACCGGACCGCAGCAACGCACGGATGCACCCCAAGACTGTAGGATCCTACGCAGTGTCGTAGGGGACCGCACCGCCACTTCCCAGCAAATTAGGGACACTGTTGCTCCTGGGGTACCGGCGAGGACCATTCGCAACCCTCTCCATCAAGCTGGGCTACCGTCCCGCACACCGTTAGGCCGTCTTCCGCTCACGCCCCAACATCGTGCAGCCCACCTCCAGTGGTGTCGCGACAGGCGTGAATGGAGGGACGAATGGAGACGTGTAGTCTTCAGCGATGAGAGTCGCTTCTGCCTTGGTGCCTATGATGGTCGTATGCGTGTTTGGCGCCGTGCAGGTGAGCGCCACAATCAGAACTGCATACGACCGAGGCACACAGGGCCAACACCCGGCATCATGGTGTGGGGAGCGATCTCCTACACTAGCCGTACACCTCTGGTGATAGTCGAGAGGACACTGAATAGTGCACGGTACATCCAAACCGTCATCGAACCCATCGTTCTACCATTCCTAGACAGGTAAGGGAACTTGCTGTTCCAACAGGACAATGCACGTCCGCATGTATCCCGTGCCACCCAACGTGCTCTAGAAGGTGTAAGTCAACTACCCTGGCCAGCAAGATCTCCGGATCTGTCCCCCATTGAGCATGTTTGGGACTGGATGAAGCGTCGTCTCACGCGGTCTGCACGTCCAGCACGAACGCTGGTCCAACTGAGGCGCCAGGTGGAATTGGCATGGCAAGCCGTTCCACAGGACTACATCCAGCATCTCTACGATCGTCTCCATGGGAGAATAGCAGCCTGCATTGCTGCGAAAGGTGGATATACACTGTACTAGTGCCGACATTGTGCATGCTCTGTTGCCTGTGCCTATGTGCCTGTGGTTCTGTCAGTGTGATCATGTGGTGTATCTGACCCCAGGAATGTGTCAATAAAGTTTCCCCTTCCTGAGACAATGAATTCACGGTGTTCTTATTTCAATTTCCAGGAGTGTATATCTCCTCACTAGGCGGCCAACCGTCTCGCTTCTCATTGCCTGTCAGCACTTACGACTAATGAGAACTCACTTCTAGGGCGCGGCTCGCACCATAATCTAGCAAGCACCAACCATTTCTCTAGGCTCATAGACGTCATAAAATTAAGTAACACCAAACTCCATAATTAAATAAACAAAACAAAATGAACTATAAGATTTAATCTACATCTGGAAATTTATTATGTAGTCGCGAATGTTCTGGCTGCCTTATACACAAGCATACATACTTGGACATCCGACATTCACTAGTAGAGGATCCACTAATGGATTCGTTGCCACGTTACAGAGTTGGAACACTTGCCAGTTCCTGTAGAGAATTACATGAATGATTTTTAATAATGCCGAACGTCCCACATTCTCTCACGCAAACATTCTCATTCACACGCACCCTAACACACAAAACACATATTTACTTAGAATTCTTGAAATTATTATTATAGAAAAGTCACAAAGGTTTTCTGAAACTAAAAACTTTCCAAATTTGTATATCAATACTGAAAATGTTATCAAATTATCGTACATAGTCACTAAAGGTGAACTATTACATCACTGTAGTTATATAAATTCTTGATTGTCGGAAAATTACGTTTTTTTATTTAATTTTACTAACTTCCAAAATACAACAATTTTTGATCTCAGACTTTGACATATTGTTTGTTTTCACAACAACAGGTTGTACATCAAATATGACGTTCCTCAGGTTATTCCTTTATTAGTTGTTAATATTTTTAGTTTCGTATAATGTAAGTGGCCTGCCAGCGGTACTCCACTGCTTTCACACGGACAGCTGCAACAGATGGTCGTGACGGCAGTCTGCAGGACACCACTCGTCCGTTACTGACCGTATAATACTCTTCCGGCTTACGTTGCAGCCCACATACATTCTGAAATAAAGCTTTTAATAGACAAATGGGCGATCCCGCACTAGTTGCGACGTCACACACCTCCTGAGGAACTAAAATTTTTAATTTCTTAACAAATTTTTGTTTGTTAATATTTTTCAATTAAAGATTAATTTAACCGTTATTATTTGTCATTTCTTGTTCTGTGTATATTTCATTCATCAATATCTACGGCTGATGACCTACAATCAGTTAACTCTAGACATATATGTTAAATCATCAATACTGAAATAAAAAAGTTACAATCTTCATAAGGTTTTTTTTTCTTTACAAGTTGCTGAAAAAGAAACAAACCTACAATACACTCTTTTTACATCACACGCAGACTAACAACATAATCGCTTAGGTGAGCATCACCCCTGAACACTTACACTTTTTTTCACTTCTAGTAGCACTCGTTGTGCGACTCGGTCCAGCTTTGGAGGTCCATATGAGCCTCGTGCTGTTACAACTTTACACCCGCGCACCTGAAAAATTCAGTTGCCCTCAGTTTCCATCCTTAAATGCTACGTCTTAACCTAACACAATAACCCTCTTAAAATTATTTTAATCATAGCTTTCATGACTCTTACTTAATAACTCTACTATTCCAAGTCATCATGCAAAATTTTCTTTCTAATATTTCCATTTACAAATACCCTTTTTTAGTTAAAAGTGAACTAACTTTCCTACAAGCAGCACCAAAGTGGCACATTTACTATTAATTTTTCTTCAATTTTTTATCGCAGTGAATGAGACAAGTTACTGTTACATATAAATGTATACAAATTATTTCTAACAAATAGTACACAAATACACTTCAAATTTCAGCCAGTGCTTATGGCTTTCCAAATTTGGTACACCACCTAACCTTACAAAACACAAATTTATTCACATATATACAATTTTTCTCCAGGCAATCTCCTGCAGTCCTGTACAAGAAAAAACAACAGTTGAAAACACATATAAATACTACACATTCCTTAAAACTACTAATCTTAAAATTGTTCTATTTACTTCTGGGGCACTTGAATGGTTCAGATTCATATATGTGTTCCTCTTAACTAAAGTCAACTTAGGGTTTCTCAAGCTAGCGTTTTGCTGTTCTGTTACAATAATCTCCAACTCAGGTTTCACAAAATTCAACATCAGGTTTCTCTAGTCACATTCAGTATTTGTTACATAGTCATATCCATACTAAACTCACTCAGGTTAGTAATGGTTAATAACGTCTCAATTTATTCTGGGTTACATCAGGTTCCTACTCACTTCTATCATTTGCACATCCACCTGTTTTTAAGCTTTGATCCCCTTTTCGTTTACTTACATTACCCCACTCTGTTTACAAACATAGCCTCTCCTTCTGTTACCAACATTGAAAAGGCAACACCTTGCCTCTCACTCCTTTGTTTATTGTTATTTCGCAGGCAACACTTTTACTCCTCAGTTACACATTACCATCGTTTTACCACCTGCCTTGCTGATCTGTAATTATTTCCTTCCGTACATTCTTATTGAAACATTTTCTCATTACCTTACACAAATATTCTTCTTACAACATATTACCATTATTTTACAGACAGCCTTGCTACTCTGTATAATACCTTAACCTCCCTTACCAAAACAACCTCCCGAGGTTCTCACGCCATTTCTCAATGAAATACGGGGAAGGTTGACAATACGAAATGAAAGGAAAGAGTATTGTAATGCGACCCGAGACCTAGTGTTCGTCGCGCACTTATCTCTGCAAAGAGTTCAAAGTCCTCAGAGGTATTTTCGTCTATGACGCTCCTAGGTAGTGAAGAAAGAAAGATGATAGTAAAAAGTTCTGAGTTAAATAAGTGGAAGGTTGACAATACGAAATGAAAGAAAATAGTATTGTCATACAACTCGACACCTAGTGTTCGTCACGCACTTAGCTCTGCAAAGAGTGCAAAGCCCTCTGAGGTATTTTCGTCTCTGACACTATCCATCTCAGACGGATCCACTTCTTTACCTTCACCTTACTCATTGTAGCCTTCCATCAGTTTTGTGGTCTCGCAAATACGGATTGGAACGTCATTCAGTTCTGTACTGTCACATGGTCCCTATGAAGGGTATTGTTATAAGGTTACCATTAATTCTAACCACTACATCATTTGTCCCGAAATTTACCCATCCTTCATGTTTACTAAGAAAATCAGCGTCCACCAGCATGTCTACGTTTAGTCCACTTACTACTAAGAAGTTCTACTTAATTACTACCCCCTTTACAACCTCAGGTATGAATACTTCTTGCCTTACCAACTACTTGGTTTTTCCTGTTGCTACAATTATATTTAAGCTACTTACTGGCATCTTTACTGCTTGTTTGTTATCTGGGAGTCCATTCACAAAATTTTGTACACAGCACACACCTCGGATCCTGCCCCAAACCCCCCCCCCCCCCCTCTCCCAATGACTCCCCAGCCCCCCCTCTCCTTCTATCCTAACCACACCGGTGTCAATGTAATATACTACCACAGAATAAAACCTGTACCATATCTCTAAATGTTAAGGCCCTCCATTGCTAACGTAAATCAGTACTTTATACATACTAATTCCAGCTCGAACAAACAGAAGCTGCCCTTACCAATATCCCAGATCACTCTAATGTTAGAATAAAAATAAGTCAACACTTAAAGAATTTTTGTTCATGATTTTTTAAATATCAAATGTACAGCCATACAAACAGCTTTACTCCATTACAATCACTATAACTCTTACACATATACCTTAAGATAAAGTAAACAGAATCTGCTCTTGATAATACCCCAGATCATGTTAACAACAGAAAAAAGCCAACAGTTCATCGGAAGATTTGTTATTAATTTAAATATACAGGTCCTAGTCATACAGACAGCTGCATCTCGCTGCAGATTCAATAACTCTCTATTATTGATTCCTTTGGATTCATGTTAATGCCAAACATGATAATTGCTATTTAAAAAAATGCTATAAACTGCCTGTAATATACAAGTAGAAATAAGATATCAGATCACCTGAAATTTGTTGTTGTAATAATTTATTTATTTATTTGATCTTGTGCTCTTATGTTATCGGCATTCTGATTAAAATACTTGGCCTTATATCGACTTTAATACATGTAAATAATAACAAATTACATCTTTGTACAAAGTAGGCCTGTGCCATATCTCTCTGTTAAGATCTTTGTTACAAGCAACAGTTATAAAGAGCACGCTGGCTGCTGGAAGAGTGTCACTGTCAAAGTGTAAATTAATATAGTTTGTGTGAAAGTGTTCTGGACCTCAAAATGGAGGCAGACAGAATGACACTAACCGAAAAAAGCCGCCTATACTGTTGCAGTAAGTAAAAACTAAATTTACATCCATATCCACAGAAAAGCTATAGTCATGGCGATACATTAAAGTGTGGCCCATCTTTCTGCCATAGAACCAGCCTCCAGCATTATGCTACTACTAGTAATGATGTAACTTCCCGGATCCTCCCGAAACCATCTGAAGATGAACCTGAAAAGGTTTCAAAACCGGTTCATGGAATAAAGCATTATTATTCAAAAAAGTGACTGGGTGCGGTTCTTATAACTTATTTACATTCATTTATAAACTTAACAAAATTTCCAAGAAATATGTTACGAAAGCATGCATTCCAAAATCAAAAGTGATTGCTTCCAAAGGGACACAACTGGTGAGGACGAAGAACACAATAAGAAATAAAACAAATGAACAAGTTAATCACTTCATTTACATGGAAAATATTACAAGCCACTAGAATTAAATCTACATAGACAATGAAGAATAGAAATATCAAATGATATGCGGAACTATCAAAAGAACATTGAGAAATAAAGTGAGAAAAGAGAGAAAAATAAAATTTTATGAATTAAAAACCGCCCCCACATTACTATTTGAAAGTGAAACTTAGACATCTACTGAAAAGGAAAAAAGTAGGATCCAAGCGGCAGAAATGAAAGTTCTAAGAAGAGTAAACGACTGTACAAGATTAGATAGACTAAGAAACGAAGACTAGAGCAGAACTCGGGACGTGTGTTACAAATTAAAAGATTAAGTCTAAACAGCAAATCTGGTTAGAACATCTGTAAGGATTACCAGATTCAAGTCTCCCAAAATAGACATTAAATTTAAGACCACTACGTACTAGATCCGTAGGAAGACCACGAAAAGGACGGATGGATACTTGGAAAAGGCTAATGGCATCTACCATGATAACAGAAAAAGAAGATATACTCTACTTATATTACAGTAGCGGAAAGCTTCTCAGTACTTGAGTTACTATCAGAACAATGTATGTATTGTAGAAGGCTGCAGTTTGTGTTAACAAGTTGAAGTACTAACGTCCGTCAGACCTAACTAAATGGATTTGTACCCGGTGACAGAACTTGCAGACAAGATTTTTGTGTATGAGCAAGCAAATGGAAGGACAAGAGAACTGGAGAGGTTGTACATTGCAAAATTTCCATATAGAAGACATACAGCTTACATCATATATTAAAAACTTTTTCAACAACTAAGTAAAACTGGACAATCGGCACTAGAGTGAAAAGACCGAGGAATACGTTGAACTATAAGGACTCTCGACACAGAAGATGCAATGCTCGATCAAGCGTAAGAGGCGCATCACTGGGTCTGTCCCATGTTAAATAAATGTTTCACAGAGTACCGCGTTGAGAGTGTTAAACTCTATCACCCCTAGTAAGTGAACGAGTTGACTCCTGCTGTCCTTGGACCTCATGTCGCTTTTACCCAATGGTCCTTGTAGTGCCTTGCAGTGGCTCCTCACTTTTCTGCGTATATACTCTTCATGGCTGCAGCCTGTTTCAGCAAAGACCGAATGCTAAATAATAGCAGAAGTCATTTTTGGGCCGATGGGAACCCGCAAGCTACAGTTACGAAGAGACGTCAGCAAAGACTGCAGTCAACTTGTGGGCAGATACAGTCAATAATCACGTACTTTGCCCGTTTCTACTTTCTCGCGACTTAAATGCACCAGTGCACACAGTCGTGATCAGAGACATACATCCAGTTTTCTGGAACATATCCCATTTGCTGTTCGTCATCGGATGTGGTTCCATGGAGCCTCGCCTCATTCTGGAGTGAGGATTCATGAATGTCTCGATCTGTCACTCATTCGCCTGACCTCACCACAATTCATTTACTCTCGTGGGGCCAAGTGTAAAGTCTTCTGTATGAGATAGATCCCTGACAAGATTGAATAGGAACTCCTGTCTAGAATTCTCGTTTTCTACGACACTGTTCAAATGACAGTAGATATATCAGATTGGGTGAGATTGAATTTTGGGCCGCGACGCCGGAAATGTGATTTAGAACAACTGTTGTAAATGTAGCAGATTGTGAAATTTCTTCAGGTAAATGGAATTCATTATTACTGTGTCGTAGACGTAGGATTTTCGGTCTCTGTGATATCAAGTCGCTAGCGCCGTTACTAGTTCATGAACAGGGGAAATTCTCTGAGGGTGTTAGGCATTGTCCGGTGACAGTTTTGTGCATCATGATCAGGGTTCACAAGCTGGAGCCCTTAGTTTAAACGCTGCGCAAGGCTAAGGCGGAGCTTGAGTAGATGTCCGTTTATACCTCTCGCCTCTGTCGTATCCGGACAAGGGACACTAACCTCAAACTGATACATCTCTCCATCTACACCATGCGTGAAACTTTATAACATCATCACCGAATCACGCTGCACATACTATTGTATGTGCCTGCTTCATCCACCGTTTCTTCAATCTTAACTACATAATTACAGGGTACGCAGCTGCCACCATATTTATTTGAACTGTTGTATTTGTTTTGAGAAACAGTTCGAGAACCCAAGAAAAAAGTTCGCATTGCCTTGGAGGATGACATTAAGCGCTTGGTGCTTAAATTTTCTCACCGTTCATTCTAATTCGTCGTCTTTGGATAGACTAAGAGAATCGTTAAATGGTTGTCTAAAATAATCTGCAGAGCTGATTGGTACATAAAATGGCCGGTAAAGTATCCCTGGGGCTCATGGGAGCCATCAAAGGAAAACCTTTTGCCTCTGTGGTAGGGAGTGTCTTACGTGCGGAAATTCTGACAGAGATTCCACCATTACTAGTTATAAGAGTACGAGAAACCTAATCATTGTAATCCGCGAGCACTAAATCCTATGTATCTTGGGATATTGGTCAAAGAGTGAAAAAGAGATGTGAGACTTTATTTTATTTGACTGTATGACAGAAAAATATCAGGTATTCTAATGTCATTCTAACACGGCATTCACAACTCAGGAATAAAATGCCATTATGAAGGAGATCTCTCTACACGAAGAGTACCGGTACGATTATGGCCCGAAGAATTTGGAAAATGAACGTTTATTCGATCATGTTCTGTCCATCGTAGAACGGTATCCTGTGCCTCAGCGGTAGCGAAAAGGGGTGATTGTTTCCATTGGCTGTTGAGAGGTCTTTTGCTAAAATAATTAAAGAATACCCTATCATCTACTAATTACTTCCTTGGGAATATGGCGTAATGTAAGATATATACCATGGTGGGTGCGTCTTCTAAAGACGAATGAATCAAAACAAGTTAGGAGTACTTCATCCTTTCTGACAATCTTTTAAATTACCGTGCAGGCAGGAAGGATACCAAAACAAATGAGCTATCATAGCAAAGTAATAATGATTATCAAAACGTGTCCTTCATGTTTCTTACTAAGCCGTCTGTACATTCCAGAGAGTAACAGCGGACAGTATTGCCTAAAATAAATATAGGTTAGTGATTCCTGCCACGTCAACGGCAGACTCATTAGAGATGGAGCACTCAAGTGAGGAAAGATGCAGGAAGGCGGTGCCCGTCATCTTTTTAGATGGTCATATCGGCATTAGTGTATCATTATTTTGTGGAAGAATTGGAAAGAGAAACCCTGAACACCGATTTAAACTGAAATCTCAAGCGCGATGATGTGAATATAAGATTTAGGGGTTTTTATCTATTTTGTTATTATTCATGTACGTGTACCTGTGCCTTGAGGCACCGTTCGTAAATCATTAATAACTTAGCACTTTTTTTTAATGAACTTGCAGCCTGCAATGCTGAAATTTTCCAAGTGTCGTTCTGACACTATAATTTGCATATTGTGTAGAGCATTCTCAACGGTTACACGAAACATGTTTTACTTCCGTTACTGAGTAAGAGTTCTGAGCTACAATTTCATGTTTTATCTGGTATAAATCCTTCGACAGTAATTGTAAGAGACTTTATAGTTAACGATCTTTGGTTTACGTATATCTGCCACAATTTTCACGCCCTGAAAGTGGTTTACGAGCGACATCCTACGACGACAGTTAATAATGTGCAACGTAACAAACTCCTTAACTGCATGTGAGTGTACTGTTTTCGAGTTGTGGCTTCGTGTGCTTCCATTAGCTGCATGGAGTTAATACTTCGTGACATCACTCCAGGAGAACCTGCTAATAACGTCACTACAAGTTTCCTCGAAACTTCCATGTTGTGTCAAGACAATTCTGCACATATTCTGGGACGTAAGGGAATCCATTGTGTGTGATATTTCTAACCAACACTTGGTAAAACGAGAAAGTGGGGATGACAGCCTACGTCATTGTTGCTCTTATGACTTTTGTCATCAAAATGCAGCAGGATACAATTAGAAACATTTCAATTAAGAGTGAGATAAAATGAAAAGATTATGAATTTCTATTGTAAAGGTCATTTGTATAACTAAGCTATGGAGTAAGAATTTTGGGATTGAACTGACTCCGTTTCATGTACTTTAGTACTCCATTTCATTATACCAACTTAGTTCGTAGTTTATCTTGTCCCATAAAGAAACACTCTATTTATTTATTACATTTCTGACAATTTTAAATGTTTACATGTATGCCGCTTCTGTGATCTACTCACTACGCTAGCTACACGAGATTTAAACTTAAGAATTTACACCATTATTTCACCACCTTTCTAACGAGTGTGGCGTATATAACAGAAAGTAAATTCATACCAAAACATGCAGCTGCTCTTACACAGCTTGTCAGAGGTATATATTATTCATTGGGTTACAACATCCTATGTAACTAACTTTGAAATTTTCATTTTCAATGTTTCTCAATTTCATATTTATGTGTATGATATTTGGCGACTGACTGCTTTCATACTGCTTGAATATGACCGTGTGTCGAAACTGCAGTCGCAATAAGTAATACTCCAACAGCCTAAAGTGGAATCGGTTAAGCTTATCCATTACGGATATTTTAGAACCAGTGCTCACTAAATGAATGTGAATACATATAATGAACTGGTTTTCGAACATATTCAGATTCATATTCAGATGGTTTCTGGAAGTAAAATTACTATTTCTAGCATAACGATGGGTGCTGGCTCCAAAGATTTTGACAAACAGATATGCATTGGCCTACTTTGCTCAGAGGTGTAATTGTTCTTGTTTACGCGTATTAAAGTCGATGTAAGGGCAAGTATTTTAATCAGACTGGCGATAGCATTAGAGCACAAAATAAAATAAAATAAATAAATAAATTACTCCAAGAACAAGCTTCAATTGAAACGATGTCTTATTTGTAGTCGTATATTAACATATAATAGAGTCAGTTTATGAGGAAATATTTTAACCAACATTGGCATTAACATGAATCCATAGGAAAAACAATACAGGGTTATAATATCTGCAATGAAATACAGCTGCTTGTATGACCATGACCTTTATATTTAAATTTAAGGTTTAAAGGAGTAACACCCGTAAGGTGTGCAGGCAACAGGACAATTTCTGTGACGTGTGGTAAATGGGAGGTGAGGTACTAGCAGAAGTGGCACTTTGGCTGTGAGGGGTGTCGGCTGGTGAACAGGGGACAGGGGGGGGGGGGGGATAATGACGTCCCTGAATAGATTTGTCATTAAGACGAATGCCAGCCCGCGAAAGGCAAAGTGTCGGGTTCGACGGCCAATCCTGTAGAAAGTATGTGGACATAAGTTTCAAAAACGATGTATACACTCTGCTGCAGAGTGCAACATTCATTCAAGAGAACACTTAATTACCATGCACGCTGCTCCAAACAGTAGTCTAAATGTGCTCATTCTTTACACGAAGCATAATACTGTTACATTCGACGTGATGTTAAAGCCGGCCACGGTGGTCTCGCGGTTCTAGGCGCGCAGTCCGGAACCGTGAGACTGCTACGGTCGCAGGTTCGAATCCTGCCTCGGGCATGGATGTGTGTGATGTCCTTAGGTTAGTTAGGTTTAAGTAGTTCTAAGTTCTAGGGGACTTATGACCACAGCAGTTGAGTCCCATAGTGCTCAGAGCCATTTGAACCATTTTTTGTGATGTTAAATCTTGAAATTGTTTCCTGGGAGATTCATACTCTTTCTCAAAATAAATGAATACCAGTCCATTCCTTTCTTCCTCGAATGAGGGAAATGATCTAATGAATAACTTGGGAAGCTTCGTGGGGCTATTCTTGGACGAAGCTGTCGTCTATACGATGGTTGTAACGCCAGGAGGTCGTAGCGACAAACAGAAAGACTTGCAAAGCATCGTCAGTTTCTACAGAGGCTGGCTGAATACTCAGAAAATGATCAGGTGTAGCATACTGTGCATAAACAGCGGAAGAAATCGGCAGCTGTTTGTGTACACTATTGTCGACAAATCAATGTATACGGTACCTGTCGTACAACAACTAAGCGTAACTGTCGAGAATGACCTGAAGTGGAATGTCCACATACAACAATCAGTAGAAAAATTAAATGTCTGATTTAGACTCACCGTCACAATATGTATCACGGCTCTCCCTCTTGCTCTCACTAGAGTCTACGTCGTGGTATAGTTCAGAGTATGGTCCTCTACATATTCTCAGTAAATGTAGCAATTTGCTTAGTTTTCTTCCTTATTTGTTGCTAGAACCATCCTCTTAAAAGGTTTTTGTACCTTTGTGCTAATAATACGGATTTAGTGCTCCATTTAAAAATAAAATTTTCAGTACGAAGGCATTCAGTTTCATTCTGAAATATGAATAAGCAGCTGCAAACAGAGGTCAATATTTTTACAACATATAGTTCACAGATAAAAGCGTTGTCAAGGAAAAATGGGATATTACCATCGTGAAGGTGCTCGCAATTGACGTGTCTTTAGTGATTACTGTTTTTTTGTTGGATACGTGGCTGTCGAGAAAACCTCATGTCGTGTGTTAAATAACTTAGTTCGTACAGTAGAACCAATTCTTACTCTCATTGTGATTAGATTAATATGATCTGCTATTGAAAGAAATTTACATTCTACTTTTAGTCATGTAAAAATTTACAGGAACAAAAACAAAATTTAAAAAAATCAAAAAATAATAATGTGACATTAAAATGATTAGATGGTTAGTTAAGTTTCTCATGGTATTTGAATATATGTTCCCTTTGCCTGCGTTCGTTGTAATCCTTTTAGCTTTGAAATATATGCTTCCAACATGAATAACAGTATTCAGAATGTTTCAGGGACTCAATTGTTTCAATGACTGTGTTGTTCACGACTGCAGTCGATTGTAATATGTCGAGAGAGACGTGCCGGCTCTTGTGTACTCAAGAAAATGAATGAGTAGTAGCGAAAGTTCGGGAGTGGGCGACTTGTATCATCTGAAGTTTATAAAACAGCTCTCAGGTGTCTTCTACTGCACGGAGCCTCGGAAAAATACTTGTCTAACATCAAGAGCGGATGCTGTTGTTGGCTCCGAATCAGAATGGTAATTTACAATAGTAAAACAACGAACTGAAAAAAAGACAAAAAGCCTGGAAGGAATTTTTCATGGAAAGGTGTGTACAATTGAGACTTGTAGTGAAGCGACCAAATCCTTGGAGAGACGACTACTACGACCAATATCCCGCGGATGACACCAGAGAATAAAAGAGGACCGTGTTAGCTGGTCAGGCGTTGAGTGCAAGAGAGCGAAGCGACCTCACTCCGTCAGACGCCAGACCACGTCTGGAGTATCACGTGGTCCTGTCTCGATCCTCAATGGCAAGGAATGGTGGGGGAAATCCATTCAAGGCGCCCCTCGCTCAGCAGTCCCTACGGTAAGAACAGTAACAGGTGAGAGAATAAAAGAGGACCGTGTTAGCTGGTCAGGCGTTGAGTGCAAGAGAGCGAAGCGACCTCACTCCGTCAGACGCCAGACCATGTCTGGAGTATCACGTGGTCCTGTCTCGATCCTCAATGGCAAGGAATGGTGGAGGAAGTCCATTCAAGGCACCCCTCGCTCAGCAGTCTGTACGGTAAGAACAGTAACAGGTGAGAGAATAAAAGAGGACCGTGTCAGCTGGTCAGGCGTTGAGTGCAAGAGGGTGAAGCGACCTCACTCCATCAGACGCCAGACCACGTCTGGAGTATCACGTGGTCCTGTCTCGATCCTCAATGGCAAGGAATGGTGGAGGAAGTCCATTCAAGGCGCCCCTCGCTCAGCAGTCCGTACTGTAAGAACAGTAACAGGTCAGCTACTTCTGCTGAAGCATTGGTTGGGCTGCGAGACGTCTGCACAGTGCTCCAGTTCGTATCGAAGAAATGCAAGTACTCAACACGCATTTTTAAAACTTCCTGCTCCAACTCTCTCCAAACAGGTGGTTCCTGTACGATACTTTCCTCATACGCAGGAGTCAGTTATTGACATTAACTGTTACTGAATGCGAAGGCTCTCTAGCGTAGGCAGTGCTGGTCTCGACAGAAACGAAGGGGAGTCATTACTGTTATTTCTTTTCTTTTGCGTGAGGGAAGTTCTTTTAAAAATTTGATGAATCTGGTAGAGAATTGTTAGGAATTTGACAATATGTTGAAATTTTCCCTTCTGTTGTTTCTTTTCTGAGCTCTTATCACGAGTCCAAAAATATTTGCAGGCATTAAGTTATGGCCTCGCCAACTCTTCCATTGCGCACACACTTGGGTGACCTGATTGTTGAAGAAGAAGTGTAGTGTGCAATGGCAATCTGCACAGCGTTGCTTGGTGGATGGGTGTCACACAGGTGTAGCGGCCGGAGGCATGAGTTAGGCCCTGCAGGGCACAGCCACACTGTAGTAGCGCGGAGGCTGCTGGTGTAGGCTGCGTTGTTGTCACTCCATGAATGGTCCCCCAAAAGTGTAACTCTCTACTGGCGGGTATTGATGGGAGGCCCTGGACAGAATTCACGTATGAAAGGGGTTGAATGCAATTGAGAATTTTCGTCTTAGATTACGTCACTCCCGCAATTGAAAGAACAAATTTAGTAATATGCAGGCTTTCAACTGGTCTAATTCTCGGCTGTTTCCATTTGAAACCAGTTTTTGTCCACTAAGTACAAGGGTGCTGATACAAGACTCAAAACTTCCTTCTCTGTCACTGCACGTGAATAATCTCGTAGTTATCCACTGCTGGGTGGCTGGTATTCAGGTACAACTCATTGAGGCGTTTTTCAAAAACGTATACAAGAATCAGTTCTGTATGAAAACCGTATAATAACGTGAAGCATTGGTAGGGCTATAGCAGTACCAATGGCGCTAGGCTTTGTTATAGTCAAAATGTAGTTTTTCCGGTGCCAATCTTCAACGTGCACTGTAGCGTGATATTCACACTAATTTCTCCTTTCTCTTGGGCAGCAAATTTTTTCAAAGATTCTAGTAAATAATCACGAGTAAGGAGGAATGACAACAACCAATTGCCTTTGGAGCACACTTCCAGAGGTAAGTCATCTAGAGACAACAGAAACAATTTCATACTAATGTTCAAGTGGCATTCCAACTGTGTGGATAGTTCAAAAGAAGAAGTAGTGATATGACACTGAGAGCTATTGAATAGCAATCCGCTACCAGTCAAACATACAAGATATATTTGAAGGGACCATCGTATGATCGTAGCAGACTAGTGTTAATACTTGAAGGATTATATAGAGTATATACTCTCGCTATTTCCGAGAGTAATGTATGTATGTAACAGTTTTATTTATTTACTCGTTCGGCATCACAGATGCATTATTTACATTATTCTTATCACTATATACTAAAAAAGAAAACAATATAATTTTACACTATATTAGATATGTTTTTGAGCCACTCTATGGCTGACTCTATATATGTCCATGAGTTCACCACCATAGCCATACACTTTGCACCCGAGTAGATGGTCCATTGTCTGTATTTCACCGCACTCATATACAGCGCTGTCTGCCAGGCCCCACTTGTTCATCAGGTGTTTACATCTCCCAACACTCGTTGTGACCCAGTTTAGAGCTGTCCACACACTTCTTGGTAGGATGAAGCCATCAATCTTCTTGTTCGGATCGTGTACTAAATTTTTGTTCTTAAATTCACTTGCCGACCATACTTCGTTCCAGGCCGTTGTCGGCTCAAAGGCTTGTAGTTCTTCACCGATTTTCCAAAAAGGAGATCTGGATTTAAGCCTGTTTGTCGGTGTCAGATCTTGGTGGATAGGGAAGTCCGGGTTGTCCATTTAACAGTAACACAGCCACAATTCGTGGACACTGCTGGTTAATTAACTCGGTTTCCATGTAGCCCGCGTTACAGTCAGATACGTTTGTTCTAATCATTAAGTCTGAACACAACTAATTCTTTGCTTTGAGGCACCATAGCAAATCGTCCTAGCTAAAGTGGGGCGCATTTTCGAGTCTTTACTAAGAATCGGCATTTGAATCTGAGATGCTTACGGGTCAAGGTTTAATTTTCTGTTGTACTGACTGGCGTAGAAGACAGTACATTACAAATTGACAAGACATTTTTAACTGAAAATCGCAGTTGCTAGTTTGTCTCTGAGATAAGGACAATGTCAGGAGGCTTGCATAGACAGACAGAAGAAATGGTTTTTGAATAGGCTTGGGTTAGGTGATTTCCCATTCTAAGCACAGCTTCACAGTTCGTATTCGTGCACTGCTGGCTCGCACCAGATTGGAAACAGGAGTCCCTGGAAGGTGCAAATCAGAAGGGTGACAATGGTTGCTTATTTGTGAGTCTGGTATGATTTCTATTAGGTGCATGTTGGGTGAAGTATCAAAGCTTTCGAAATGTGAATCAGAAGCAACAACGAAGGCAATTAATATTTTTTCCAGGGTAAAGTGCACAGAGTGGTAGCTGGAAGCGCAGTTTGATAAAACAGGTATGTACAATGAGGCCTATAATGACAAATGTGTGTAGTGACATAAGTGCAAGGATATTTTACTTCCATGGAAACCGTTGCGGAGATACACTCCTGGAAATTGAAATAAGAACACCGTGAATTCATTGTCCCAGGAAGGGGAAACTTTATTGACACATTCCTGGGGTCAGATACATCACATGATCACACTGACAGAACCACAGGCTCATAGACACAGGCAACAGAGCATGCACAATGTCGGCACTAGTACAGTGTATATCCACCTTTCGCAGGAATGCAGGCTGCTATTCTCCCATGGAGACGATCGTAGAGATGCTGGATGTAGTCCTGTGGAACGGCTTGCCATGCCATTTCCACCTGGCGCCTCAGTTGGACCAGCGTTCGTGCTGGACGTGCAGACCGCGTGAGACGACGCTTCATCCACTCCCAAACATGCTCAATGGGGGACGGATCCGGAGATCTTGCTGGCCAGGGTAGTTGACTTACACCTTCTAGAGCACGTTGGGTGGCACGGGATACATGCGGACGTGCATTGTGCTGTTGGAACAGCAAGTTCCCTTGCCGGTCTAGGAATGGTAGAACGATGGATTCGATGACGGTTTGGATGTACCGTGCACTCTTCAGTGTCCCCTCGACGATCACCAGAGGTGTACGGCCAGTGTAGCAGATCGCTCCCCACATCATGATGCCGGGTGTTGGCCCTGTGTGCCTCGGTCGTATGCAGCCCTGATTGTGGCGCTCACCTGCATGGCGCCAAACACGCATACGACCATCATTGGCACCAAGGCAGAAGCGACTCTCATCTCTGAAGACGACACGTCTCCATTCGTCCCTCCATTCACGCCTGTCGCGGCACCACTGGAGGCGGGCTGCACGATGTTGGGGCGTGAGCGGCGGAAGACGGCCTAACGGTGTGCGGGAACGTAGCCCAGCTTCATGGAGACGGTTGCGAATGGCCCTCGCCGATACCCCAGGAGCAACAGTGTCCCTAATATGCTGGGAAGTGGCGGTGCGGTCCCCTACGGCACTGGGTAGGATCCTACGGTCTTGGCGTGCATCCGTGCGTCGCTGCGGTCCGGTCCCAGGTCGACGGGCACGTGCACCTTCCGCCGACCACTGGCGACAACATCGATGTACTGTGGAGACCTCACGCCCCACGTGTTGAGCAATTCGGCGGTACGTCCACCCGGCCTCCCGCATGCCCACTATACGTCCTCGCTCAAAGTCCGTCAACTACACATACGGTTCACGTCCACGCTGTGGCGGCATGCTACCAGTGTTAAAGACTGCGATGGAGCTCCGTATGCCAGGGCAAACTGGCTGACACTGACGGCGGCGGTGCACAAATGCTGCGCAGCTAGCGCCATTCGACGGCCAACACCGCGGTTTCTGGTGTGTCCGCTGTGCCGTGCGTGTGATCATTGCTTGTACAGCCCTCTCGCAGTGTCCGGAGCAAGTATGGTGGGTCTGACACACCGGTGTCAATGTGTTCTTTTTTCCATTTCCAGGAGTGTATACCAGTATTCGATGACAAGGTCGCAACACCACTAAACAACTTGAAGCGAAGTGACTTCAGTCATTATGAACGTCCACTGGACGAGTCTTCATTGTGAAGATTTATTGGACGTCTTTACAATCTAATTATAAGTCCGGAGGTGTTCAATGCTTTACCAAGGTGGCCGTCTCGAGAGAAGCATCCTTAAGCGACAGTGAAGAGTGACATAGCAGGTATTCACCTCTAGGTCTACAAGGACTTGGTTGCAAAGTTAGCAACCTGGTTTATAGCATTCGCTGCATACCAGATAGGTATACTCGGAAAAGGTTCACCCTCGCACCAGGATTTGGAGCAGGGAAGCTAGTCGACGCGCTAGGAAGGGAGACGCGATGTCTGACTGATCTTGGGTTGGAAAACCGAGGTAGTGAATCGGTATTGCTGGAAGACTTTAGCGGAAACTACTTTGCTGCGGCAGAAAGAATAAATAAAGAATAGCATGGATATAATAGCATGGATATCTCAACAGAATAATAAGAATAAGATAGGGGCGAGCAGGAAAACAAGTAAAAGCCGGTGGCAGCCACCCACCGATATTAATTCATAACGGAGGTGGAGAGAATGGATGACTGCGGTTATGACTCTTTGACAGCCGATGGAACTGAGCTACACAGATTATATCGGAACTAGTCTCCATCTCTATGGACATAATACTATATCTTTGACTACCCATTCGCTAAACAGGTAATACAACACACATCGGAGACGTTCCACAGCTTTTCTTAGCGAACTTCAAACAGATATGCCCTTTGTATTAAAGTCAAACAAGGTATTGTAACACAAACTGAATGACGGTAGAGGACTAATGCATGGTGATCTCACATACTGTGACCATGTCATTCTGCGTAGATTAAATACCATTAGCTGCTGACGGCCGTTGATATACATCAACGGGTACGGTTGAAAATGTGTGCCCCGAACGAGACTTGAACTTGGGATCTCCTGCTTACATGGCAGATTCTCTATCCATCTGAGCCACCGTGGGCACAGAGGATAGTGCGGCTGCAGAGATTTATCGCCGGCACGCTCCCTCTGAGACCCACATTCTCAACTTACAGTCACACACTACATTCGTAGTGCCCCTGCAATTATACCCATTACTCGCGCAGACAATCTACCGAGTCCCGTAAGAGTTCAAGTAAATCCAGTGCATCTGCACTGAAGAAGGTCATCTGCCGGTTAGCCTTAACCTATATGAAGATGGCATCTGCTCTTTCGGACATGTCCAAAATAACAGATGCCATCTTCATAATGCGTAGGCAGCAGTATCAGACTGAATGGGTCAAACGTTAATCATATGTCACTCAAAATAATTTTGTCAATCCCTCATAATTACATTAATGAATCTTCTGCTCGCCCAGTGGAAATGGAAATGTGTCTGTTGTATAGCGCTAGCGTTGTGGAAGGCGATTGTTAGAGGTGCTAGCTTTTTACACCAAGACACTGGATTCAGTAGAAAACATTAAGTGAACATATCTCACTGGCTAGTGCGTGCTTTACACAACCAGTGGAACTTCGTAGATATGAAGGTATATCACTCCGCTACAGTATAAAAATAGTACAATGTAAAAGAACACCTAGAACAGGTAAGGAGAGCGTTGCGTGTCCACTCCAAAGAAAGCAATAATTTAAGTGCGGAATGATCTGAGTTTTTGTGCTGACTCTGTAAGTAACAAACTCTGTGTGTAAAAAATACAGGGCCTGCAGGCAGCTGGAAAATCACGCTATTCAGGGTTAAGCAGGACTGACAGCATCTGGCATAATGTTGTTAAACTTACTCGTAGAATGTAAAGACCTTAAATATTCAGGAAGGAGGCGGGCGAGTTGGCTACACAACAATGCACCAGCATCCAAAAAGATATATTAGCATCCTAAGAGAAAGGGTTACGCACTACATACAACTAATATAATATCAAACACATAACGTAATAACCATCACACTTTACTAAGCTACTGCCAGCATGACATAAGCTTTGGAGGAAGTTCTAGCAGGGACCACGGTTTGCTGGCATACTTACGAGTATGCCAGTGCATCTTTAAAAGAGATCGAAGCGGAGATAGTAAGTTCACTGACTCCGGGAAACTGTATGCTCATCAATATCGAAGGCAGATTATTTCGGCAGTGGGTTGTCAGTATTGCAATTAATCGTCCTTGCTGAAGTAGGAGCTAGCAGTTCGAGCCAACAGAAAATTAATGGTCGTGGGCTTTCACTTAAACGAAGTAGGAGGACTGTCGCTCCAGGTAACTAATACGTTCCATGTTGTAAGTTCCACTCCTCTTTTCGACCGAAAATCGTTAAAATGTGCGCTAGTAACACCGATTAAATTTCCACCTTTACTTGTGGAGGCGAAAGCACATAAATACAAGTCAGACACTGGAAGAAATATGTATTGAAAAATATTTTAATTTGTTTAGCGACCACAGTGTATTTTTCTTACTTGTCACTTCTTCTTCTGCGTGTTTCTGCTTTTAGGAAGCTTTAATAGTCGAGTGCTATTAAGTGTTCCATAGATCTCGTGTTTGTTTTGAATACAGTCAGAGAGAGTCCCTTTAGTCAGCCATAGTGCCAGTAGTGTCAGTGTCGCTCTAACCACCGTCTGCTTCACGTCTGCTGTGCAGCGAGCTACCTTAATTTAAGTATTAACTGTATTTTTCTTACTTGTCACTTCTTCTTCTGCGTGTTTTTGCTTTTAGGAAGCTTTAATAGTCGAGTGCTATTAAGTGTTCCATAGAGCTCGTGTTTGTTTTGAATACAGTCGGAGAGTCCCTTTAGTCAGCCATAGTGCTAGTAGTGCTAGTGTTTGTTTTGAATACAGTCCAGAGACAGGTAGTGCTATTTTCCTTGTTTTCTACAAGAAGTGGTTAGCAATCACAGTTTAGTCAATAATCAACCGCCTTTAGTGAATTAGCAGTCTGTTTAAAAGTTTATTAACACTCTATAGTAAATTGATTTCTTAGGATGGATAGGATGTGTGGCTGCTGTGTACGGACGCAGGAAGAGCTGGCCACTCTTCGCGAACAGCTGAGCGTGTTGATGGCCGCGGTCAGCCGTCTTCAGGCTGCTGCCTCGGAGTGTAGCGGCAGTGGGGAGTCTGGTGCGTCGCAAGGTACACCCCTGGTGTTACATGCTTCACCCACTGTCCCTGCTGTCGATACATCTTCGCGGGTACCGGGCGCGGTTGGGCCACCCTCTCCCCAAGGGGAGTGGCGGGTTCAGCGGCGTTCGCGGCGCACGAGGCGGAGGGTCAACGTGGAGGCTGGCCGTGTGGCATCGCCCGCTCTGCCTGTGAGTGGACATGTGGCTGCTCCTTCAGCAAGGCCCGAACAGGCACACGGGGGGAGGGGTTTATTAGTTATTGGGAGCTCCAACGTTAGGCGGGTGATCAAGCCCCTTAGGGAAATAGCGGAAAGGTCGGGGAAGAAGGCCAGTGTTCACTCTGTCTGCCGGGGGGTCTCATCCGAGATGTGGAGGAGGCCCTACCGGCGGCGATAGAGAGCACTGGGTGCACCCGACTGCAAATTGTTGCTCATGTCGGCACCAATGACTCCTGCCGTCTGGGTTCAGAGGTCATCCTCAGTTCGTACAGGCGGTTGGCGGAGTTGGTGAAGGCGGAAAGCCTCGCTCGCGGGGTGGAATCAGAGCTAACTATTTGTAGTATCGTTCCCAGAACCGATCGCGGTCCTCTGGTTTGGAGCCGAGTGGAAGGCTTAAACCAGAGGCTCAGACGATTCTGCGGAGAGCTGCGGTGCAAATTTTTCGACCTCCGCTATCGGGTGGAGAAATGTAGGGTCCCCCTGAATAGGTCAGGCGTGCACTACACGCCGGAAGCGGCTACGAGGGTAGCGGAGTACGTGTGGAGTGCACATGGGGTTTTTTTAGGTTAGAGAATTCCCTCCCTAGGCCCGACAAGACGCCTCCTGAGACGCGGCAAGGCAGGAGTAGGCAAAATGCAACAAGGAATAACAATATTAATGTGCTTATAGTAAACTGCAGGAGCGTCTATAGAAAGGTCCCAGAACTGCTGTCATTAATAAACGGTCACAACGCCCATGTAGTACTAGGAACAGAAAGTTGGCTGAAACCAGACGTAAACAGTAATGAAATCCTAAACTCGGATTGGAATGTATACCGCAGAGATAGGCTGGACAGTGAAGGGGGAGGCGTGTTTATAGCGATAAGAAGTGCAATAGTATCGAAGGAAATTGACGGAGATTCGAATTGTGAAATGATTTGGGTGAAGGTCACGGTTAAAGCAGGCTCAGACATGGTAATTGGATGTCTCTATAGGCCCCCGGGCTCAGCAGCTGTTGTGGCTCAGCACCTGAAGAATAATTTGGAAAATATTTCGAGTAGATTTCCCCACCATGTTATAGTTCTGGGTGGAGATTTTAATTTGCCGGATATAGACTGGGAGACTCAAACGTTCATAACGGGTGGCAGGGACAAAGAATCCAGTGAAATATTTTTAAGTGCTTTATCTGAAAACTACCTTGAGCAGTTAAACAGAAAACCGACTCGTGGCGATATTAGACCTTCTGGTGACAAACAGACCCGAACTATTTGAATCAGTTAATGCAGAACAGGGAATCAGCGATCATAAAGCGGTTACTGCATCGATGATTTCAACCGTAAATAGAAATATTAAAAAAGGTAGGAAGATTTTTCTGTTTAGCAAAAGTGACAAAAAGCAGATTTCAGAGTACTTGGTGGCTCAACACAAAAGTTTTGTCTCAAGTACAGACAGTGTTGAGGATCAGTGGACAAAGTTCAAAACCATGGTACAATATGCGTTAGATGAGTATGTGCCAAGCAAGGTCGTAAGAGATGGGAAAGAGCCACCGTGGTACAACAACCGAGTTAGAAAACTGCTGCGGAAGCAAAGGGAACTTCACAGCAAACATAAACATAGCCAAAGCCTTGCAGACAAACAAAAATTACGCGAAGCGAAATGCAGTGTGAGGAGGGCAATGCGAGAGGCTTTCAATGAATTCGAAAGTAAAGTTCTATGTACTGACTTGGCAGAAAATCCTAAGAAATTTTGGTCCTATGTCAAAGCGGTAGGTGGATCAAAACAAAATGTCCAGACACTCTGTGACCAAAATGGTACAGAAACAGAGGATGACAGACTAAAGGCCGAATTACTAAATGTCTTCTTCCAAAGCTGTTTCACAGAGGAAGACTGCACTGTGCTTCCTTCTCTAGATTGTCGCACAGTTGACAAAATGGTAGATATCGAAGTAGACGACAGAGGGTAGAGAAACAATTAAAATCGCTCAAAAGAGGAAAGGCCGCTGGTCCTGATGGAATACCAGTTCGCTTTTACACAGAGTACGCGAAGGAACTTGCCCCCCTTCTTGCAGCGGTGTACCGTAGGTCTCTAGAAGAGCGAAGTGTTCCAAAGGATTGGAAAAGGGCACAGGTCATCCCCGTTTTCAAGAAGGGACGTCGAACATATGTGCAGAACTATAGACCTATATCTCTAACGTCGATCAGTTGTAGAATTTTGGAACACGTATTATGTTCGAGTATAATGTCTTTCCTGGAGACTAGAAATCTACTCTGTAGGAATCAGCATGGGTTTCGAAAAAGACGGTCGTGTGAAACCCAGCTCGCGCTATTCGTCCACGAGACTCAGAGGGCCTTAGACACGGGTTCACAGGTAGATGCCGTGTTTCTTGACTTCCGCAAGGCGTTTGACACAGTTCCCCACAGTCGTTTAATGAACAAAGTAAGAGCATACGGACTATCAGATCAATTGTGTGATTGGATTGAGGAGTTCCTAGATAACAGAACAACAAAGGAAGTAGGTTACAGTACGCTTGTTCGCCCAGTGCTTGAATACTGGTCAGCAGTGTGGGATCCGCACCAGGTAGGGTTGATAGAAGAGATAGAGAAGATCCAACGGAGAGCAGCGCGCTTCGTTACAGGATCATTTAGTAATTGCGAAAGCGTTACGGAGATGATAGATAAACTCCAGTGGAAGACTCTGCAGGAGAGACGCTCAGTAGCTCGGTACGGGCTTTTGTTAAAGTTTCGAGAAGATACCTTCACCGAAGAGTCAAGTAGTATATTGCTCACTCCTACGTATATCTCGCGAAGAGACCATGAGGATAAAATCAGAGAGATTAGAGCCCACACAGAAGCATACCGACAATCCTTCTTTCCACGTACAATACGAGACTGGAACAGAAGGGAGAACCGATAGAGGTATTCAGGGTACCCTCCGCCACACACCGTCAGGTGGCTTGCGGAGTATGGATGTAGATGTAGATGTAGAAGTGGAGAGCCGCTGCAGTGATTTACATTGACGATACCTAAAAAGATGTATTTTTATGTAAGCCACCTTTCAGCACACGTGCATCTCGAGTGGTCACAGAATGTAGCCAGATTGAGGATCTTGGGTGCAGTAGGGTGCAATGCTGTAATCATGCAATCACTCAAAAGCAAAAATCTGTGAGGCAGAATGCAGTAGCTTTTTTCCTTGCCGCAGGTACAATGGGGCAGTAAGGAGAGTGTCGGTGTATGGCAGTGCACAAGGCTGCCAAGGGAACTGTCCAGTTCGACATGTCGGAACCTGCCCTAGTTTTTTTTTTGCACCGAAGGAAAATTTGGAAACTGTAGCTTCAAAGATACACTTCAAGTACTAAAAAAAAGTTGGCATTTGACAGATTCGTAGCTCGTGAGACGGCTGTAGAAATGTACCTCCTTGCAGTAGTTGCAGCACACAGCACATACCCAACACGGTGGGTGCATATCCTTGGTTTAAGGCGCATTGGTAAACAGATTACACTGCACAGTGTGGTCGTAATATTGGAAAGCGAATTTCACTTTCAGTTGACAGTTTCTCAGACACAGCTGTTAACAGTTACTATGCAATATAACTCGCAACTCATTTAATACCATAATAATTAGCGGTTGCTTTTGCGGTATCACTAATAGTTAATAATGAGATAACACTAAATTAGTTTTCCTTGTACAGTCTTTTTAATATTTTTGCCAGTAGCGTCTGTCTTTGCACACATTCCACAGAGTCACAGTAATGTGGAGTCCAGTTACTGTTTTCAACGTTGCAAAAGGATGAAATCTATTGAAGTATGCAATCAAAATCACCTACATCTTCTGAAGACCTACATATTTTTTATTTAGTAGTTAATTCATGGACATTAATTCAAATGATACCAACATTTCGTTGACATTCATTCAAATGATACCAACATTTCGTTAGAAATTGTAGAAGTATTGGTGGAAACGGAATAACTCGGTGAACTGTGGTTAGAAGGATGAATTTTGTAATAATTAAAGTCCAGAACATAAACAGATTACTGTCAATGCCCAACGAAACATGTGCATTAATAGCTTTCAGGGAGAAAAAATAAGCTATTAACTTTTGTTACACGAAAGAGGGAGAAGACGCTTATACATAAGCCCTCGGCAAAGCCAGTTTGGTTTCTTGAGATCTGAACATGAACTGTATGAATGAAAGGAAAAGGAAGTACAAAAATGTTCAGGAAAATTCAGGAACACAGAAGTAACAAGTCGTTGAGGAATGAAGTGTGCAGGGAAGCTAAGGCAAAATGGCTATATGAGAAATTTGAAGAAATCAATAAAGAAATGATAGTCGGAGGGGCTGACTCAGCACATAGACCAGTCAATAAAACCTTCGATAAAGTTAAACGCAAGGACCGTAACATTAACATTGCACAGTTAAATGCAGAACAGACCGCGGATAAATGGAAAGAGCTGATAGAGAACGTCTATGAGGGGGAAGGATTATCTGAGGACGTGATAGAAGGAGAATGCTTCAAATGGCTCTGAGCACTATAGGACTTAACATCTGTGGTCATCAGTCCCCTAGAACTTAGAACTACGTAAACCCAACTAACCTAAGGACATCACACACATCCATGCCCGAGGCAGGATTCGAACCTACGACCTAGCGGTCACGCGATTCCAGACTGAAGCGCCTAGACCCACACGGCTACACCGGCCGGCCATAGAAGGAGAAACAAGAGTCGATATGGAAGAGATAGGGGATCTACTATTAGATTCTGAATTTAGAAGAGCTTTGGGAAACTTAAAATCGATTAAAGCAGAAAGGATAAATAGCATTCCATCGCAATTTCTCAAATCACTGTAAGAATTACGAGATTGGCAATACTGAAGTAGACTTTTGGAAATACATCATCCACACAATTCCCAACAGTGCAAGATACGATGAGTGAGAGAATTATCGCACAGTCAGCTTAACGACTATGCATCCAACTTGCTAACAAGAATAACATACAGAAGAATGAAAAAGAAAACTGAGTTGCTGTTAGATGACTATCAACGTAGCTTTAGGGAATGTAAAGGCACGAGGGAGGTGGTTCTGACTTTGCGGTTGATAATGAAAGCAAAGCCGAAGAAAAATCAAGACACCTTCATCGGATTCGTCGACCTGGACAAAGCGTTCGACAGTGTCAAATGGTGCAACATGTTCGAAATTCTAAGAAAAATAGGAGTGAGTTAAAGGCAAAGACGTGTAACATACAATATGTGCAAGTGTCAAGAGAGTACACTAAGATTAGAAGACCAAGGACGAAGTCCTCGGATTAAAAATGGTGTAAGACGGGATGTAGACATTCACCCCACTGTTTAGTCTGTACGTCGAAGAAGCAATGACCGAAATAAGGTTGAAGAATGGGATTAAAATTCAACGTGAAAGGATATCAATGTTAAGATTCGCTGATGATTTTGGTATCCTCTGCGAAAGTGAAGAAGAATGGTAGGATCTGTTGAATAGTTTCAACATTCTAATAAGTACGGAATATGGATTGAGAGTAAATCGAAAAATGACGAACGTTATGAGAAGTAGCAGCAATGGGAACAGCGAGAAACTTAACATCACGATTGGTGAAGACGCAGTAGATGAAGTTAAGGAATTCTGCTATCTAGGCAGCAAAACAACGCAGGGCAAGGGGGATATAAAAAACCGACTAGCACTTGAAAAAATGAATTTCCTGGTCAAGAGAAGTCTACTAGTATCAAACATAGGTTTCAATCTGAGGAAAAATTGTACGTTTGAAACACAGCATTATATGGTGGTGAGACATGGGCAGTGGGAAAATCAGAAAAGAACAGAAGCATTTGATACGTGGTGCGACAGAAGAATGTTGAAAATTAGTTGGACTGATGAGGTGAGCAATGAAGAGGATCTACACAAATTAGCTGTGGTAAGGGACATATGAAAAGCACCGAGAAGTAGAAAGAACAGGTTGATCGCACATACGTGAAGACATCAAGGAATAACATACGTGATACTAGAGGGAGCTGTAGAGGGTTAAAGCTGTAGAGAAAAACAGAGATTGGGTTACATCCAGAAAGTAATGGAGAACATAGGTTGTAACTGCTGCTTTTAGACGAAGAGGTTGGCACAGGAGAGGAATTGATGTCAGGCCGCATCAAACCACGAAACATTTAGAGCTGCTCATTAGAGTCATTGTGACGTTACCGAGGGAGATGTGGCAACTAGATGCTCTGAATTGCAAGTGAGATGAACATTACTGATTTCCAAGCTTTCTCGACCATTTTAAACAGATTCAAGAAATTATACGGGTTAGGAAGTCGCAAACGTAGGACGTTTCCCTCCAGTAAACATGTAGAGTAGATGTCAGTAATAGGTGATAATATAGAGAAATTTGCAACTCATCTGAAGCTGAACTTTCTTGTTACTCCTAATATACTGTGTACAGCCGGTCAGCTTTCGTGCAATAACTGCGAGCAAACAGCACTTCATCAGTTATAGTGAAAGAAGACAGAGAAGCTTTGTAGTCGAAGAATACTCTGACACATTGGTATACAACAAAGTCAGTGATAAGAATTAGTGAATATCTGTTTCTGCTGCATTATGCCTTTCTTCGGGAGTCTCAGAGCAAATCAGAAAAAAATCTTGTAATCAACGTAGCAAAATCAGGAAAAATGGCTGAGAATAACCCTCAATATTCATCTGATGTCTGTTTCCAACAGCAGGAAATTATCAATTGGTTTTGTTAGACAGTGGGCCTGCACATAACAATACCTCTGCCTATTGGAAGACAACGAAAAGACTGTTAATATAATTTGGATTCCACCCGGAACTAATAGTGTGATTCAGCCGATCAGTAAAAAAATGTTTCTACAGTGTGAGGCATTTTTCATAAAACTGTTGTCAATATAATTTCCGACAGCTGTTTGTCATTTCTAATTTATCACTGAATCGGTATAGCTAAACTTGCGACATTTGTACAATGTCACTTTGCATCCCCAAACTTTGCGAATTTGATCAGATATGTCTCGTACGCAGCATAATGTTCAACGGCAACGACTATTTCTTCCTCCATCTCAACTTTGTCTAAATAAATGTAGTTATTACCGTGAAGGCCTGAATACATTAATCTTTATTTTGTCAGGAGTTCCTGGTGCAAGGAAGGTGCTTGTTTCCGTAATCCAAGAGACACCTTGCATTTTTGTGATGATTATAGTTTCGTTTTTAGTAAAATATACGTAATTATATTAAGAACAATGCTATAGGAATCGTTATAAAATATTTCATGTCTACCAATGAAGGTCCCGATTGGTGGACATCGTCTGTAATGTAACCTCATAAATTGTCTTGATTTTCTTTCTTATAACAGTCATTTGAAAAAAAAATTACATCTGCAAGATTTGACGTCGGATATAAACTGTAAGATATTCAAACAGTTCATGATTATTGCGGTTTAAATGCTTAAAAATCCGCGTAGGAGCACGCAGCGCTACGTCCTCTGGTCTTGGCTGCGTCTATTATTCCTTAACTGGCGCGGTTGGCAGGAAGGGCTGCAAAAATTGCTGTTGTAAGCGGTTCTTCATACGGCAAATATGACTAACATTACCACTTTTTTAAAGCACTTGCGGTGCACCATAGCACCTAAAATTTTGACAACATTTCTTGCGGCGTATTCTTCTCACAGGAAGAGTTTCAGGGTATTTTTGATACGTCAGATTACACCATTGCCCCCTGAGAGTGGTCTCGGCGGCTGACACCGCGGATTCCAAGAACAATACAGAGTCCACATGGCGTTGTCCTCTGTCCGGAGAAAAACCTATAGTGGCTAAGTTCGCAAGAGCGAACCACAAATGGAAGGGAAGTCTAGGATGTTGTGCGGAATTATAGCGATATTTTTGTTTCATGCACACAAGATGGTCCAGTTCTAGAGAAAATAAAATCTCACGTACCTGCGAAACTTGCGACTGAGATCATGCATTAAGGAGGAGTAAAATTCAAGTATTTGTTGGTAAAGTGTGAGTGTGAAACTAGAAGACTGCAGAAAAGAAACAGGCTTCAAGCAAGGAAGCACTACTGAGGGGGCAATACAGACCCTGTGGTCGTTCTCAAGTGCATTCTAGGACCTAAGAGAAACTATCCTTTTGGCATACAGCGGGTCGCTCACGCAGAACCTGTACTTACATCTGGCTTGTTAATACTTGTTCCACACTATGCGTTCCCATTGCAGAGAAGTCAAGGAGAGTCACCAGAAGCTATATAGATGTTCAGTATAAGTTAGCTTCAATATATAAAAATACTACCAGTTGGCATCTGATAAACATGCCATCATAGCAAGGATGTCTTGGCGGTTTCCATGTTTGTGTTTATACGGGGTCTGTACCTGTATCTTCACATTACAATGACACTATTCATATAATCATAGCTGTGGTAAATGTTATCAAATTGATTAGTGTATTGTGAATCCGGAAAGATGTCGCTTGTTTGTCACAGATAAAAATTTTGTGCCGGACTAGGAATCGAACCGGATTTCCCCTCACGAGCGTTCGCCTTAATAACTTCGACTATCTTAGCACGCCTCCAAGACTGACCAAAACTTCCGAATGTCACACAAATTCACACGTTAGTCACCAACCCTTGCACTTGCAAATTTAGAGATTCCTGCAAGTGAGGAGGCAATTACTTTGTCTCCATTTTGGGCTATTGAGGTACGGATACATCATTGATGGTTCCCATGTCTGTGTTTATATAGTCTGTATCTTCATATTACAGCCTTCTTCAGACATGCATATGTATTTGTCTCTCTCTGTACAGGTACCAAGAAATGTCTAAGCATAAGAATTGTGGACAATGTGACAAATCTAAGTTTGGATTAGTCTTGGTAGTGTGCTCGGATAACCAATATGGTTAAGGTAACCACTTGTGACAAGCGCGAAATCGGGGCTCGAGGCGTAGAATCACAAACAAATTTATCTCTCACAATCATGTGGTGCCAATCTGGGATCACAAAATGCAAATCAATTTCGTAATAGCAAAGACAGCTAGGGACTTTGGATTATGTCTTCAGTCCCCGCTTGTGGGGGTGGGGCGAAGGAGGATTTCAACGCTGTGGACTGAGGTGGATAAGCATAGTGAGAGGGAAGGGGTAGAGGCGGAATTGAAGAGATGTAGGTCCAGTAACGATGAAAAGGTGTGGAGAGAAGGATCCCCACCTAGTGGCCGAGTGTAATAAGGCAGAGGGCAGGAGTATCTCAATGGAATCTCTGGTTGCAGCATGTGACCACCGCACGCATTTGGCTGTAAGCTTGACAGCTAAAAGTAATGCTGTGCTATTTGACGCATATACTAGTACTACTTCTTTCTGCTGGCATTATCTACCATGAACAATACTATTGTTTACCATTTCGATTGCCGTGGTTCATAGAAAGGTCGTGAATGATATAGGAACAGTACCAGTGGCTCATTCAGCCCACAAACAGTAGTTTATAGCCATATTAATGGCATAGAAGTCAGTGCCTAAAGATAAATGTATACCTGGGGTCTACATATGAGACTGATTTGAGTATGCAAATTGTGGCGGGAGTTTAGAGCAGCCATTTCCCACACCAGAGCACTCGACTGGTGGTTGCTGCAGGGCCGTTGCGAGCGGCTAGCATTATGCGGCCTTGGAAAAACCCGAGTGGACGCTCAGTAGGCCATGTTGGCACTTGGAGAAAATTATATGCCGGAGAAAAATTGATAAAAACAAGAAGGTGCGAGTTGGCACTCAAGGATAGAAAGATAAGTAATGTTAAATTATCTAGATGCATCACAAAAATAAACAATAGTTTAAATATTATTGTTGCCTTAAAAGTTGTAAATTAATGAAAGTTCAAAAGCTAATATCTCAGCAATTCTTTGGTCTAGTAATATGAAAAAATAGTCTACAGATGCAGCTAGTAGAGCTGCATGGAGCAATCACAGCCCATTTAGCATAGTGTTCTGAGTGTGCGGGGTTATATTTTGTCAAGTTGCGAAATGGATTGATCGAACAAATTAATAAATTTCCAGGTTCTTTTTGGAACAATAGATTGTCTCTTATCGACAGGAATTCTATTATTTTACAAAATATGGAAAGGTTCTTTTCTTCCTTTTCTTTAAGTATGTTACTTACTCGGCAGAATAGCTGAGAGCAGCGCCTACACAACTTGAATAACATTTCTAGGTACGGTCAAGGCTGTCGCTTGAGAAATGTAATGGAATATACTGTTATGGAGGACAGATGGGGCTCGCACATGCTGTAGCGCACAATACCGTGAGCTTCGACGACTGCTGCCTGCGTTGTTCGCTGCAGACAAATAACACAATTGTCTCTTTCTATCTCTCTACGCATTGATGAAGTCAGGGACTCCAATTCGCCCCTAGTCTAACTATTGGCTTGGTACACCGGTTGGAAAACCAGTCCTCAATGATGCCATTCAATATTTGCTCTCAGACGTTTAACTAGTACTCTGTCCATGTACACACCGCACAATAAGTGTGTCATCCAACACAGTCAACAACGCCTAATTGTGAGCGATTCAATATAGGGTATCACTCTGATTCACTAATGACAGAGGTGCTCTCCCAGTGAAGTACTGTCGACAGTACACGTACGAGCACACTTGCTCTCTTTACGTGACCCCGCCCCAAAAGCGACAAAGGAATGGCTCCTTTTGTGGAAAAGTTGCAACGGTATATAATTCGCTGACTTTCCTCACTCCTCTAGCACTTTGTGTCAGAAATATTCCACCAATCAGCGTTGCTCTTTTCAACAGGAGAATGACATTTCGTTTTACTCGAGAAATGTGGAAATACATATCATCTTCAGTTAGGCATATACTGTCCTCCTGTGAGAACTCCGTAACTACGCAGTCGGTATGTGAAAACATGTGTCTTCTGGGCGCTCCCACACAATGTAGCGGAATTTGCTTTTCAGTCGAACACGGGGGTCGTTATACCTTCGCTCTGGCAAAAGCTTTCCTCTCTCTGGGTGGTCGTTCCAGCCGAAGTAGGGATGAAGGGATGAACTTCACATTGGGCTGGTTGCGTCTTTGGATTGAAAATTCCTGTGGCTACCACGTTGTGTACACCAGTCTCGACTTTTTCAACCTCAGTGCACACTTGCGATTTACTTATTAGGTTTGCATATCGCTTACATGAATTCATACAAAATTGATTTACCTTATCGAGTTTTGGTTCGAATGAAGCATCGTGACGTGCAGAATACAATTGTGAGGACGGAATATGTAAGACATAGAGGTCAGGAGACCACGCCACCTTTCATACTATCCTCCCCCCCCCCCCCCCCTGCATTGTGACAAAATTTTTGTGTGGGGTTTGTCAATGCTGACGAAAACATTGACAAAGTTAGACCAAAATTGTTCTTTTAGATTTTCCAATAACCTTTCTCAACTCTTCTTAACAATTTTGTAATTATTCCTTTATAGCTATTGTTTCTAGTTTTTAATTATACAATTTGTATTTTGATGTTAGGTAACCATAGATTTAATGTGTCTCAGTTTTTCTTTTCCATTTCCAAAGGTTGCTTTTACAATATTAATTTTTCTAGACGCATTAGTCTATAGTGTATCATGTCTTAGTATGGTTATTTCTTTTCTTTAGTTAAGCTTTGTGTGAATGTTCGCAAAATCTTTGTTGTGTCACTTTGTTTCATTTCTTTCTTTCTTTTATGTGTCACTGTTTTTCTTTTCAAAGAATGAAGAAGCTTTTCTCTGTTGCCAATGGGCACCACTGTGGGGAGCCGGACTCGGGTATCATGGGGATGTCAACCTCGTCCCGTCTGTCCCCAGATCGGTCTGCCGCTGTGGTTGCCCCGGTTGCTGCCCGCAGTGGGGCTGAGCCCTCGCCTGTGGTTGATTGGGAGGTCGTTCCAAGGCGTGGCAGGCAGCGAAAGGCGTCCCCGGAGGCTGATCAGAAAGCCTCCCCGGTGCGTCTGACAAACCGGTTTCAGGCACTGTGTCTGGCTGAGCCAGATGCAGCTGCCTGCCCTGTTTCAGAGGATCATTCTCAGCCTTCAAGGTCCGGGCAATCGCAGAGTGTGGGCTTACTGGTAGTTGGGAGCTCCAATGTTAGGCGCGTAATGGGGCCCCTTAGGGATACGGCGGCTAAGGAGGGGAAGAAATCCAGTGTGCAGTCCGTGTGCATTCCGGGAGGAGTCATTCCTGATGGGGAAAGGGTCCTTCCGGATGCCATGAAGAGCACAGGGTGCAGCCAGCTGCAGGTGGTGGCACATGTCGGCACTAATGACGTGTGTCGCTTTGGATCTGAGGAAATTCTCTCTGGATTCCAGCGGCTATCTGATTTGGTGAAGGCTGCCGGTCTTGCTTACGAGATGAAGGCAGAGCTCACCATCTGCAGCATCGTTGACAGAACCGACTGCGGACCTTTGGTGCAGAGCCGGGTGGAGGGTCTGAATCAGAGGCTCAGACGGTTTTGCGACCGTATTGGCTGCAGATTCCTAGACTTGCGCCATAGGGTGGTGGGGTTTCGGGTTCCGCTGAATAGGTCAGGAGTTCACTACACTCAGCTGGCGGCTACACGGGTAGCGGAGGCTGTGTGGCGTGGACTGGGCGGTTTTTTAGGTTAGAAGGCCTCGGGAAAGTGCGGGATGGGCTGCAATGTCAAAGGATGATTGGCAATTACAGGACGTGCTTGGATCAAGGAACAGTCGGAATTTTAGTTGTAAATTGTTGTAGTTGCGCTGGAAAAGTCCCTGAGCTTCAAGCGCTAATAGAAAGCACAGAAGCTGATATCGTTTTAGGTACAGAAAGCTGGCTAAAGCCTGAAATAAGTTCTGCAGAAATTTTTACGAAGTCTCAGACGGTGTTCAGGAAAGATAGATTAGGCAGAATTGGTGGTGGAGTGTTTGTGTCTGTCAGTAGTGGTTTATCTTGTAGTGAAGTCGAAGTAGATACTCCGTGCGAATTAGTGTGGGTGGAGGTTATACTTAATCGCCGAATTAAGTTAATAATTGGCTCCTTCTACCGACCCCCAGACTCCGATGATACAGTTGCGGAACAGTTCAGAGAAAGTTTGAGTCTCCTAACAAATAAATACCCCACTCATACGGTTATAGTTGGTGGGGACTTCAACCTACCCTCGGTATGTTGGCAAAAATACTTGTTCAAAACCGGTGGTAGGCAGAAAACGTCTTCCGAGATTGTCCTAAATGCATTCTCTGAAAATTATTTCGAGCAGTTAGTCCACGAACCCACGCAAATTGTAAATGGGTGCGAAAACACACTTGACCTCTTGGCCACAAACAATCCAGAGCTGATAGAGAGCATCATGACTGATACAGGGATTAGTGATCACTAGGTCATTGTAGCTAGGCTCAATACCATTTCTTCCAAATCCATCAGAAACAAACGCAAAATAATTTTATTTAAAAAAGCGGATAAAGTGCCACTAGAAGCCTTCCTAAAAGACAATTTCCATTCCTTCCGAACTGACTATGCGAATGTAGACGAGATGTGGCTCAAATTCAAAGATATAGCAGCAACAGCAATTAAGATATTCATATCTCATAAATTGGTAAGAGATGGAACGGATCCCCCGTGGTACACAAAAAAGGTCCGAACGCTGTTGCAAAGGCAACGGAAAAAGCATGCGAAGTTCAGAAGAACGCGAAATCCTGAAGATGGGCTAAAATTTACAGACGCGCGAAATTTGGCACGTACTTCGATGCGAGATGCCTTTAATAGGTTCCACAACGAAACATTGTCTCGAAATTTGGTAGAAAATCCGAAGAAATTCTGGTCGTATGTAAAGTACACAAGCGGGAAGACGCAGTCAATACCTTCGCTGCGCAGTGCCGATGGTACTGTTATCGACGACTGTGCCGCTAAAGCGGAGTTATTGAACGCAGTTTTCCGAAATTCCTTCACCAGGGAAGACGAATGGAATATTCCAGAATTTGAAACACGAACATCTGCTAGCATGAGTTTCTTAGAAGTAGATACCTTAGGGGTTGCGAAGCAACTCAAATCGCTTGATACGGGCAAGTCTTCAGGTCCAGATTGTATACCGATTAGGTTCCTTTCAGATTACGCTGATACTATAGCTCCCTACTTAGCACTCATATACAACCGCTCGCTCACCGATAGATCTGTACCTACAGATTGGAAAATTGCGCAGGTCGCACCAGTGTTCAAGAAGGGTAGTAGGAGTAATCCATTTAACTACAGACCTATATCATTGACGTCGGTTTGCAGTAGGGTTTTGGAGCGTATACTGTATTCAAACATTATTAATCACCTCGAAGGGAACGATCTATTGACACGTAATTAGCATGGCTTCAGAAAACATCGCTCTTGTGCAACGCAGCTAGCTCTTTATTCGCACGAAGTAATGGCCGCTATCGACAGGGGATGTCAAGTTGATTCCGTATTTCTAGATTTCCAGAAAGCTTTTGACACGGTTCCTCACAAGCGACTTCTAATCAAGCTGCGGAGCTATGGGGTATCGTCTCAGTTGTGCGACTGGATTCGTGATTTCCTGTCAGGAAGGTCGCAGTTCGTAGTAATAGACGGAAAATCATCGAGTAAAACTGAAGTGATATCAGGTGTTCCCCAGGGAAGCGTCCTGGGACCGCTACTGTTCCTGATCTATATAAATGACCTGGGTGACAATCTGAGCAGTTCTCTTAGACTGTTCGCAGATGATGCTGTAATTTACCGTCTAGTAAGGTCATCCGAAGACCAGTATCAGCTGCAAAGCGATTTAGAAAAGATTGCTGTAAGGTGTGTCAGGTGGCAGTTTACGCTAAATAACGAAAAGTGTGAGTTCCAAAAGAAATCCGTTGGAATTCGATTACTCGATAAATAGTACAATTCTCAAGGCTGTCAATTCAACTAAGTACCTGGGTGTTAAAATTACTAACAACTTCATTTGGAAGGCCCACATAGATAATATTGTCGGGAAGGCGAGCCAAAGGTTGCGTTTCATTGGCAGGACACTTAGCAGATGCAACAAGTCCACTAAAGAGACAGCTTACACTACACTCGTTCGTCCTCTGTTAGAATATTGCTGCGCGGTGTGGGATCCTTACCAGGTGGGATTGACGGAGGACATCGAAAGGGTGCAAAAAAGGGCAGCTCGTTTTGTATTATCGCGTTATAGGGGAGAGAGTGTGGCAGATATGATACACGAGTTGGGATGGAAGTCATTACAGCATAGACGTTTTTCGTCGCGGCGAGACCTTTTTACGAAATTTCAGTCACCAACTTTCTCTTCCGAATGCGAAAATATTTTGTTGAGCCCAACCTACATAGGTAGGAATGATCATCAAAATAAAATAAGAGAAATCAGAGCTCGAACAGAAAGGTTTAGGTGTTCGTTTTTCCCGCTCGCTGTTCGGGAGTGGAATAGTAGAGAGATAGTATGATTGTGGTTCGATGAACCCTCTGCCAAGCACTTAAATGTGAATTGCAGAGTAGTCATGTAGATGTAGATGTAATTCTATCCTCAGTACTAATGTTATGGTTTGCAAAAAAAAAATTTATGAACATTCTTTACAGAAGAAATTACTACATAATTCTTTTTCTAATTCTACATATAAAGAAAATAAGAGATTGTATGACTATCCTAATTTAGTTCCATTCTCAAAAATTTTGAGGTATGTATAAATTAGGGACTTAACATTTTTAATAAAATAATTATTTTCACAAATAGCAAGAAGGTAAAGTATTACTCGCATATATCTAATTTTTATAATCTACGCTGGTTGTATTTACTCTGTCCGTTTCTTTGTTCGGCGATCTCCATGGAAGTGCTGGAAGACGTTGACTTATTTATATGGGTGTCACAAATCATGTGAGAAGCGCTCTAGCATGCCATGCTGATGCCGGCTATTTGTTGATGTTATCATCATGATTTTTTTTTTACCAGTGATGTACTCCTTTGCTGTCACACCTGACGCGGTATGGCAGTTCAATAATTGTACTAAGTTGGTGATTAACGACGATCGTCACCCAATATATGTGCCGTGACGTCTTGTTACCCCACACCTGGTTCAGTATGGCAATTTGGTTATGTGGTAGGGAGAATGATGTATATTTTGATGAATCTATTTCTGGATAATTTTTGTTGGTACCGCTTAATATTTCGTTCGCCGTTCGTTTGTATTTGTTTGAATATTTAGGTTTACTTTTGAAGATGAGGTTGTAGTAGTTACCATGCCTCAAAGTTTATGGAGAGACGTTTGTAACGATCTTCTTTGTTGGATAGGAGAGAAAGGTATCTTGCTGTTTTCTGCCCTTCTTCGTCTTGCATCTTCTGTTCTTCTTTACTCTCTTGCATTCTTATGTTCTTCTTGGGCTAGGAATGTGTGAATTTTAATGTAGAAGAGATACAAGATTTGTAAGATCTGACTGCCTTTCCAAATATAAGTTGATGAATTTAACTCTTGTACCTTCTTTTTAGTCTCATAGTATCATGATTCTCCCCACACTTGTCCATGAAGTAGCAATATCCTGGCATATGACGTGTCCATGCTGTGCGTTGTTCGTCTGAAGTCCAACCTGGTTGCTACCTGCATTTCTAGTGTGGCGTTGGTCTTCATGTTGTTGTCATTAGCCTAAGTGCTTTCTCAACATGTCTGTACCCTCTCTGTCGCTATCTCGAAGCATCTGGTGATGAGGAAGATGGCGATTGATGTTGGTGGCGATGTCCCTCTGACGCGTAGAAATATTTAATTTACAATATTTGTTTTACATATATTTGTTATTTATCAGTCTAATCTAAAAGCCGTAAATTCAACTAAATACCTAGGTATTACAATCACAAATAACTTAAATTTGAAAGAATACATAGAAAATGTTGCGGGGAAGTCTATTCAAAGGCTGTATTTTATTGGCGGGACAGACCTACTAAGGAGAATGCCCACCTTACGCTTGTCTGTCAACTTTTAGAATAATGCTGCGTGGTGTGGGGTCCTTACCAGGTAGGACTGACAGACTACATTGAAAAATTTCAAAGAAAGTCAGCACGTTTTGCACATCCTGGAAACTGAAATAAGAACACCATGAATTCATTGTCCCAGGAAGGGGAAACTTTATTGACATATTCCTGGGGTCAGATACATCACATGATCACACTGACAGAACCACAGGCACTTAGACACAGGCAACAGAGCATGCACAATGTCGGCACTAGTACAGTGTATATCCACCTTTCGCAGCAATGCAGGCTGCTATTCTCCCACGGAGACGATCGTAGAGATGCTGGATGTATTCCTGTGGAACGGCTTGCCATGCCATTTCCACGTGGCGCCTCAGTTGGACCAGCGTTCGTGCTGGATGTGCAGGCCGCGTGAGACGACGCTTCATCCAGTCCCAAACATGCTCAATGGGGGACAGATCTGGAGATCTTGCTGGCCAGGGTAGTTGACCTACACCTTCTAGAGCACGTTGGGTGGCACGGGATACATGCGGACGTGCATTGTCCTGTTGGAACAGCAAGTTCCCTTGCCGGTCTAGGAATGGTAGAACGATGGGTTCGATGACGGTTTGGATGTACCGTGCACTATTCAGTGTCCCCTCGACGATCACCAGAGGTGTACGGCCAGTGTAGGAGATCGCTCCCCACACCATGATGCCGGGTGTTGGCCCTGTGTGCCTCAGTCGTATGCAGTCCTGATTGTGGCGCTCACCTGCACGGCGCCAAACACGCATACGACCATCATTGGCACCAAGGCAGAAGCGACTCTCATCGCTGAAGAGGACACGTCTCCATTCGTCCCTCCATTCACGCCTGTCGCGACACCATTGGAGGCGGGCTGCACGATGTTGGGGCGTGAGAGGAAGACGGCCTAACGGTGTGCGGGACCGTAGCCCAGCTTCATGGAGACGGTTGCGAATGGTCCTCGCCGATACCCCAGGAGCAACAGTGTCCCTAATTTGCTGGGAAGTGGCCGTGCGGTCCCCTACGGCACTGCGTAGGATCCTACGGTCTTGGCGTGCATCCGTGCGTCGCTGCCGTCCGGTCCCAGGTCGACGGGCACGTGCACCTTCCGCCGACCACTGGCGACAACATCGATGTAATGTGGAGACCTCACGCCCCACGTGTTGAGCAATTCGGCGGTACGTCCACCCGGCCTCCCGCATGCCCAGTATACGCCCTCGCTCAAAGTCCGTCAACTGCACATACGGTTCACGTCCACGCTGTTGCGGCATGCTACCAGTGTTAAAGACTGCGATGGAGCTTCGTATGCCACGGCAAACTGGCTGACACTGACGGCGGCGGTGCACAAATGCTGCGCAGCTAGCGCCATTCGACGGCCAACACCACGGTTCCTGTTGTGTCCGCTGTGCCGTGCGTGTGATCATTGCTTGTACAGCCCTCTCGCAGTGTCCAGAGCAAGTATGGTGGGTCTGACACACCGGTGTCAATGTGTTCTTTTTTCCATTTCCAGGAGTGTATTATCGTGACATATGCGAGAGAGTGTCACAGAAATGATACAGGATTTGTGCTGGAAGTCATTAAAAGAAAGGCGTTTTTCGTTGCGAGGGAATCTTCTCACGAAATTTCAATCACCAACTTTCTCCTACGAATACGAAAATATGTTGACACCGGGCTACATGGGGCGGAACGATCACCACGATAAAATAAGGGAAATGAGAGCTCGTATGGAAAGATATATATGTTCATTCTTCCCGCGCGCTATAAGAGACTGGAATAATAGAGAATTGTGAAGGTGGTTCGATGAACCCTCTGCCAGGCAATTACATGAGATTTGCAGAGTATCCATGTAGGTGTAGATTGTTATTTACAAAAAAAGCACTGATTTTATGTAATGAAAAAATTTTCTGATGGTGGCAAAAATTGTTAGATTGATATGTATATATATGATCATTCTAATTATGTCTTACCACTTTTTCATCCTTTTTTGGATTGTGTGTCATTTCTTATTTGTGTGTATGATGCAGGATACTCAATACTACAAGAAATTGTTAGTCTGTTTTGTGTCCATTTTTTTGTCTATTTTGTTCTGTTGGTCTATTAATTTAGTGGTTAGTATAAGATAGGGTGGACGTTAGATTGCCTAAACTCTTCTTCATTTTTCACGTCAATCTTTACGTTTTGCAGTATTCGGTGGCCTAACGTCTACTACTGCTTTCTCTTTGCTGTGTTGTTCCTGTCTCTGTGGACCATAATTTCCTCTATAACTGTTCGCGCCTTGGTCTCGCTAGTTGCTGTTTCTGACATCGTGACCTCTTTCAAAGTACCCTTGACTGTTGACATTTTGATTCTTAAACCCATATACACCGCTGTATGAGTGTCCATTACCGTTCCTATTTCGGTACCAATTATTCTGGTTCTCGTTTCTATGCCAATTACCTTCATTTTGCCACTGTCCTGGTGTGTTAAATTGCCTGAAATTATTGGTATTAGGATTCCGATTATTATTTTTGGAATATTCGTTCCTAGTCCTCTCCTTTTGCTGTTCCCTCTCCTTTCTTTTTTTCTTTCACCTCGTCTTCTCGTCTTCTTTAAATATGAATTCAAGTTCCCTTAAGACCTCTTTGAATACGTCGGTATTTTCATAGACGTATCAGCTCTCCGTTACTGTATGATTTGTCTAGGCATTGATTCTCTTTGTCCATTGTGTCAAAGAATTTTAGCACACTTTTCTCCCCGAGTTTTAATATGGTGTCATCTGAAGTAACTCGTATTTAATTTTGTTTTGCGCCTCCTTAGACCAATATCATTCGAGAAATGCTGTTGTTAACTGTAGTTAAGACGTACAGGTAGCAGAGATCTTTTGCATCACCTCCGCTACTGCTCCTGACTTGTGTGCACAAATGAGGTCAAGTTTGTGAGCCACGCTCCAATGGTTTAGCAAGCCTACTTGGAACTGAACGATGAATGTGCTTGCATGCAAGCTACCACCTACCTTGTAATTTTGACATTTTTTAACTGTTATTAAGTGGTCTGTATCATATCTACTCATAAATCCGGTATGTGCCTGATTCATGGACTCAAGTAATCTGACACTGCTTGTTTCATCTTGCCTATTCTCTGGGAATCTACTGCCTGTCTGCATATGCTCAATTTCCTGCCTCAAAATTGCATCATATCGTAACATTGGTCAACAAAAGTGTTGTTAGTTTATCTCTACTCTCGTAATTCGCGGTACTGTACCTACCATTGGATTTACTGGTTCAGTCACCTGTGTTTCTATTGGTGTCGGCTGGCTGTATGTGTCCTGTTTTTCTAGATACCATGTGTGGTTCTGTGATATGTCATATATTACTTTAATCAGGGTTTTCTGTTTCGATTTATGCGCGAGTGTTACGTCTGGCCTTGGTTCTACTTGAACTTCCTTAGACGACGCGTGTTCGTCTACTGAATTAATGCTTGACCTATCAGTTGTTTCGCTACAGGTGTAATCAGTCTCGATCTTTCCTTCGATAGTTTGTATCAATTCTGTTCGAAGCTTTTCAAACTGCTCTTTGGTTTTAAGATCTATCTTATTGATCCGCTAATCACATTTTTTCAAAACAACTTATGTGACTTTGCTTTTTATTGCTTCTTCTTCCGAAATTTGTATTTCTGTTCAAGTGGCTTTTTTCGAAAAACGTTCCACCTTTTTGTCAACGTTTACGATGTCCAATTGGACCTTGTCCACGTCAGTGCGTAATTGTGTTAGTACCTGAATTCTTTCTCAAAATTCTTTCGCGTCTTTGTTTATCTGTGTGACCTGACTATCAATTCTAGCGATCCCTTCTTCCTTCTGGATTTTGGCCTATCGAATGTGTGTGTTTATCTCTTGACTCAGCTCTGATTATCCTGTTTCAATTGCTGATACTGTTTCGTGTATTAATATCCTGATTCTGTTTCGTCATCTGTATATTCTGTTTCGTTATACTATCGTTCATTTTTTGTAACATCTCCAAGATGTTACTGTCCTGTAACACTGCCTTCTGCTGAACTGTGTGATCTCGTTCTACTGTTTTCTACTCGGTCAGTTACATTGTTTACTGGGCTATGCTGTGGGGTTTCTAAGTTTGATAAATGTAACAATCCGTGCTGTCTTCCCTTTTCCCTGTGTTATTCTTTGTGTTGAGGATTAGTTGCGTATGTCATTGAACCATTATGTGGCGCAAACAGCTCCGCCCACTGCCCTCTCTGTTGCGTATGTCTTTTGTTTGCAGATAGAGTTGTGTCTGTTACGGTGCCCTTTCACAGCGCTCGCAGCTCCACAAAATTCTGTGCCTGTAGCTGAGGCACATTTAGAATGTGTTCGAGAGGTTCTACGTATTCTAAATCTTCCCGCTCTTCCTCCCTGTCTACTTCTCTTTGGACGTCAGCTAACTTTCGATTCATTTACTGTACTGACACGCATTCAGTCTCTGAATATGCGCCAAACAAATGCGTTTCTTTAGCTCGTTTTGTTGCTAATCTTTGCCATTTCCTGCGTGGGCTGTCTATTTCTGGCTCAGAATGTGCCCTACTCTGAATTTCGTATTCTGGAAATTCGATGTTCTCGTCCCTTCGATTCCTATCTGTCTGATCTGTCTCAATTCTATCGCAATCTAACTGAGCCTGCTGATTCTGCAGCTCACCGACTGTCCTATTCTGTGATTCACCATCCTATTCTCCGGTGCAGCGTCTGTACAGTCCTCGACAAACTCGTTTATTTACTGTTTATCTGACTGATTCTCCCCCATCTTGTCTACTTACTATCCAACCCATAACCTTTTGGATTGTGCTCTTGTTAACAAGGAAGTTCTTTCAACACACCACAACACCATCTTCAAAACTGTAAGACCACTTACTAGTCGGCTGAACCAACAACAACAAAGTCGTGACTTCTCGACTGTTCTCGCTGCTCTGCTACAGTCTCCAATCTCCACCTGTTCGCTGGCAAAGGGGCAAAAAATGTTATGTCTTATTCTAACTCACTTGATAATGCGTCTCTGCGTTTCTGCGTCTCCCTGTATCTTATCATCTGAAACTCCTAATCCCTAACAGCTAGTCAAAAACCGGAAAAAATCTAAAATTTTTCAACACAATAACACAATAACTTGTCCCTCTGAATCTACTTTCCTACCTTCTAACACTAAATCTTTACAAATATCTCTTTAAGAAATGAAATAAATTGCCAACTGCAATAGCGAGCTGCTGTACCTAACTCTGATTTTATCTATCCTGGCAGTTTTACCTATCCAGGCAGTTTTACATATCCTGGTAGGATCGCCACTTTCTGTGAGCGTGTGGGTTTTATTTTGTCAAGTTGTGAAATGGATTGATCTAACAAGTACCCTTTGGCTCCTGCAAGAAACAGTTTCCACCTTACACTGCTACAGATGTCAAACAGATGCTCCTATTGTACCAACAACAACAGCTTGAAAAATGTTCAGCAACAAATATCTTCTGGAATCGCCCAATGTAAGGAAAAGACACAAATATATTCTTACATAACTAGTGGAACACTTAGGTAAAGGAGGATTGGTAGTTACTGTAAGAAAAACATTAAACAAACGAAAAGTATTGTTTGTTGCAGGAAATTCTGAGAAATCAAGTGAAACATTTTCTTACAAAGTAATAAATTCCCAGGTTCTTTTTGGAACAGTAGATTGCCTCTTATGGACAGGAATGCTATTATTTTACAAAGTATGGAAAGGTTCTTTTCTCCCCTTTTTTTTAAGAATGTTATTTACTCGGCAGAATAGCTGATAGCAGCGCCTACACAACTTGAATAACTTTTCTAGGTACGGTCAAGGCTATCGCTTGAGAAATGTAATGGAGTGTACTGTTATGGAGGACAGATGGGTCTTCCATATGCTGTAGCACACAATACCGTGAGCTTCGACGACTGCTGCCTGCGTTGTTCACTGCTGACAAACAACACAATTATCTCTTTCTGTCTGGATTGACCTTTGCCAATCACACTCTCTCTAAGCATTGATGAAGTCAAGGACTCCAATCCGCCCCTGGTCTAACTAATGGCTTGGTACACCGGTCAGACAACCAGTCCACCGCGATGCCATTCAGTATTCGCTCGCAGGCATTTAACTAGTGCTCTGTACGTGTACACACAACACAATAAGTGTGCCGGCCAACACAGTGAACAACGCCTAATTGTGAGCGACTCAATATAGAGTATTACTCTGCTTCACCAAGTGAAGTACTGTGAAGAGACTTTGTTGCTCACTCCTTAAGTACACATACGAGCACACTCGCTCTCGTTACACATCCCCGCTCCAAGAGCAACAAAGGAATGGCTCCTTTTGTGGAAAAATTCAAGGGTTTATTGTTCAGTCTTCCCTCACTCCTCTGGCACTTTGCGTCAGAAATATTCCGCCAATCAGCGTTGTTGTTTTAAACAGGAGAATGGCGTTTCGTTTTAGTCAGCCAATGCGGAAATATATAGTATCTTCAGTTAGGCATATACTGTCCTCCTGTGAGAACTCCATAACTACACAGTCGATCTGTGAAAAAATGCGTCTTCTCGGTGCTCCCACACAATCTAGCGGAATTTGCTTTTAAGTCGAACACGGAGGTCGTTATCCCTTCGCTCTGGCAAAAGCTGTCCTCTCTCTGGGCAGTCTTTCTGGCCGAATTAGGTGTTTTGACTCACCCCTCTGAAGGAATTGACTTCCCAGAGGGCTGGTTGCGTCTTTGGTCCGAATGAAGCATCGTGATGTGCAGAATACGATTGTGAGGATGGAATATGCAAGAAATGAAGGTCAGGGACCACAGCACCTTACAGTTTGTACCATTTTTGAATGAGAGGTCGGAAATGGTATTCGACAGAGAGAAAATATGTTTTGTAATAAATAAATTAATAGAGACGAAACTAGCGGTCGCATTTTATATTTTAAAGAGGTAGATGAGTAATTAAGTATGTATTTTTATTTGTTTATTGATGTTTAGTATAAAAAAAAACCTGGGAAAAGCAAAATCACACCACAAGAACATTACTTGTGGAAATAAGATGGCAGATACAAAAAAATTGGACTTTAAATTGTTATTGCCTGGAAAATTTCCATATTTTTCAATATATCAAATATGTTTTTGTGTTTAGTTTTAGAGTATTCGTAATTTTTGGCAAACACTGTTTTGAGTTACGCAGTCGCTTCGAGGGTACATAGGACGGCCATCTTTGATAGCACATGGTTCTGAGCAACGTTAACAGCCGGACATGCCTCGCATCTGGGGGTAGTAGTGGGTTGGTAGCCACGTTCGGGGACAGGTATGTAAGTAGCGACGTTCGAAAGCGATCAAGTGGAGCACTGTATAGTGGTTTAGGACAGCAGACAAGAGTGTTTGATGAACTGTGAACAGACTGTCGAGTTCCGTTATCGCAACGTATGAATTTTATAGTGACATGTTGCAGCATCAGTTGTTAAAGGCCGCCCTTATGTAAAAGCCACTCAGACTACATTTTCAATATTTAGTGAATACATCGAAGAAAAATAAACTGCTTCTACAAATAATAAATCAACGTGAGTGACTTCACCACAATAACTGCCTGCATTGTTTTGTTATATTTTATTTCAGCTTAAAAATTGAGATTACGACAGGTGTGAGCTGGCACCGTATGACGAAAAACGTAGCTAAACATTAAGACCAGCCACATCTCTGGGCCACTCAATTAAGCTGAGTGTAAGAAATAGCACGTGGGGGTACAAGCCAAACTATTCAAACTTCATTGTGTAGTGCCCATAACATTCTTACTGGGCTTCGCACTACTGCTCTACTAAGGATCCAGCTTCGTACCATTGCTCTTCTAAGGATCCAGTAGGAGGTGTCCAAAATCCATGCAGTATAATTTATCAGGTTTTCTAGTTCACTGTTTTACTGTTTACACAATTAGCGATGGAATCGGTTATTACTACCGATACTTCATCTGTCACAGCTATACCAGGTCTGAAATTCATTTTCATGGCACTTAAAGTATTATTCAGAACAGGGCAACGTAACAGTTCTCATGCGAAAAGACGAAGTTCTTAACCGAGCTAGGTAGCACACTGGACTCGCATTTGGGAGGACGACGCTTCAATCCCACGTCCGGCCTTCCTGATTTAGGTTTCCCTTGATTTCCCTAAATCGTTCCAGGCAAATGCCGGGATGGTTCCTTTGAAAGGGCATGGCCGACTTGGTTCCCTGTCCTTCCCTAATCCGATGAGACTGATGACCTCGCAGTTTGGTCTCTTTCCCCAAACAACTCCCCCCCTCCCTTCCAACACTACAACACTACTACAAAGCTTGAAGGCTACAAATAGTTTCAATATAAAGAGCAGGTAGTTCTCACATTAACTTCCTCTGCTTCTAAAAATGTCACACAATATATACAAAAGGTTAGAAATAAAAATACACACAATATTATTTACTTTGGGCGCCGTAACTAAGTGGTGTGGGGCAACATTGCACGGTAAAGCATTTGACTGAAGCAAATGGCGTCAGTCTCGAGAGGAGAAAAGTGATGTATGGGTTCAGAGGGCCATGGGTCTTGCAGTACAACAATAGAAATATAACAATTAGCGATGCTTCACCAAAGCATCAGAACCACATGAATACATACTTTGTTAACTGAGACACAACAAGTCACACGAATGTAACTTATAAGGATGTCTAGAATGGAGGCCATACGTAGGCCTTGCCTCAGGCGGTGGCATCTTCCTGATTTTGGTGCAGTCCTAACAGCAGCAGCTTGTTACTGGGTTCCTCTGTCACAGCGGCAGGATGGAGTGGCACAGCATTTCCCTGATAACGTCAGAGTTTGCTGTCACACAGTGATCAGTTAGTTGTACCTGTGCACAGACAGCAGGGGTTAAAAGTGTGATTCGGTAGGGACCTTCAAAGCGGGGAGTAAATTTCTTCGTATTTTCCCTTTTGACTGCAGGGTTCCACAGTAATGCGCAATCGCGTACCTGGTACGAAGATAACAGTGCTCCTTTTTTCTGCATCTGTTTGACTGTAGCATGGGTTCGCAAACTTTTTTTTGTAGCGCCCCTCTACTGCTCTCTACCCTGATCCGCCGTTCATAATAATGTCGCTCTACTACCTACGGGAAACACCTGAAAATGCGCCAGGTTATGTGTGTGTGAAATCTTATGGGACTTAACCGCTAAGGTCATCAGTCACTAAGCTTACACACTATTTAAACTAAATTATCCTAAGGACAAACACACTAACCCATGCCCGAGGGAGGACTCGAACCTCCGCCGGGACCAGCCGCACAGTCCATGATTGCATCGCCTAAGACCTCTCGGCTAATACCGCGCGGTGCGCCCTATTAGCTCATTGTCCGTGACGAGTGGGGGGGAGTGAAACTAGTAAGGATTTGTGGAGAAGAGAGGTGAAATGTGCATGCGTATGCAATTGCCAACATAAAAGTGGAATGTGCGCCTTGTACCTATCAACCACTACAGTGTAAATACCGCACGAAAGTACCGTGGATTCATGAAGACTCATTATTAAAGCCCCAGTTAACTTTTACTGTTATAACTTAAGAATGCATGCATTCATGAACTGCCACAAAATCAGGCATAAAGCTTTAGAATTACGGACAATGCTTTTTTCCAAAACGTTAGCCGACGCACGCCTTTGAGGTAAATCACTAACCAAAACTGCGAGCACAACAACCACAACAACGATACCAGTTCTTAAAAATTGTTTCCTCTGTTCATTTTGGGACAAGGTGTCACCTTTCAGTACTGATAAGTGCCAGGAATACACTTCATAGTTCTACACAAATTTATACTGATGTTCACGCTTTCATTGGATTATGAGCGGTAGAGTATTTATTACAGTACGAACATTTGAAGTTAGTGTTTTATGTAAAGGCGTGCAGAAAGTACCATTGTCGTTTTGGGGAGGGTGACGTGAAAGGGGAGTGTTTATCTGTCTCCCATTCGGAGCTGCCAATGGTCGAGGTCAAGAAACATAGATTCGAGATAGCACATTGTACACATAGACACTCATCTTTAAAGACGCTACTCACGTATATCAAGCAAAATGAATCTGTCGTAAAGGTGATGCAGCACTAAGCAGTTAATAGAGAAAAACGAAATTTGGGAAAGCGTGATGGGCATTTCATGTCGCGTCAGATAATTTTATGTAAATACAGCTATTACTAGTAATTAATCGCTCATTGCGTTATTATTTAAACTGTCAACGCCAGACAATACACCACGACACTATACTACTTCCCTCGCAACTTTAGAATGTCACAACAGTAAGATTTTGAAGATGCAACTTATTGCAACGTCTCTATTGAAACCAGGAATCTTATTTCTAATCATTATAAATTTCAAAATACAATTCTTCTACATATGCGTTTATTCATTAGCATGGTCGATACACGCATCTGCATGGAAATTCGAGCTTTACTTATTACAGAGATGGCCAGCGCTTATTACAGAGAAGCAGCGCTTATTTGTAGCTAATATTGAAAAATAATTAAGTTTGTTGTAATTCATCGATAAGTATACAAGAAACATGGCCAAGGCCGATAGATCGGTGAGGCCTCGAGGAGTCTTAAACAGAAGACAGGTCATACAAAATGCTTCGAATGATCGCCATATTGCACGACCGAAATACGACCTGATGCAACTATTCGCACGGCTAAGGGTAATTATAATAATAATAATAATAATAATAATAATAATAATAAGTTCTTAAACTTTACAATATAACTATTTTACTGTAGACATATACGATTTGCACACACATTTGGTAATAGAAAACAAACAAATCAATGTGATGGTGATTTTGCATTTTTTGCAAAGGTTTTCAATTCTTGGTATTTCGCACCAGTGAGTCCTTGAAAAGGGTGAGTGCAGATGCAGTGCTTGGTTTGCTGTGCTGGGATAAACTTTCATATATTTTACCCAAAAAAATGACTTATCCATCTTCTTAAAGTCATATTTGACTGTAGAAACGTTTTCAGTTTCCAAAAGCTTGTTCTTCCATTTTTTCCGACAGAAAATCTATGTCAATGTGAAAAGGATCTGCTGCGAGTCTGTATATATTATTATCACACGAGCTAGGAAAGTGGCGTTTGAATTCGTCAGTTAGAAGTTGCAAACGATTTGATATCCTATTCGTAGCATCAGTTTGCTTAAAGACCTCCAGAAAGAATGCTTGTTCCAGCATTCCAAATGATTTAGGAAAACAAAGTTACATTTTCAAAGCTGCAAGTTATCAGTATACGCTGTGATGGCATGTTGTTGATAAATTGTGTTCGAATATGCACCTTGCAGTTTAAAGTTCTATGAGTTCAATGACTCGAAAATATCTGACAAGTAAGTCAACTCAACTTGAAGACTTGTTTTCGAAGTTTCACACAAAATTCAGTTTGATTTTGAATTTCATAAAACTAAATCGTTTCATCTCTCTCTGGCTAACATATTTCCTATTGAGAGACAACGTACTTCCGTACGAAGTACAAATTTTTTGTGTTCTGTTCCCAAATAGTCACTCTTTTTGATACGATTCACAATTTTGATGCGTAATTTTCAAAAGTTGTTGAGTTCGGTTGGAAGTGTGTTAGCTGTCAAGGCTTGACGGTGGATAGCACAGTAAACTGAAATAGCATTGGGATCATTTTCTCTGACCATCTGCAAGAATCCTGAACGAGATCCAAGCACTGACGGGGCACCGTCTGTGCACACCACGGTCAGCTTTTGCCACGACATTCCATATTTGGAAAGAATTTAGATATCGCTGTCATTATATGAATTGCTTTTGAAGTTGTCTTTATCTCTGTAGAAAATAGCATCTCGTTTTTAATGGTTTCGTTCTGTATGTCTCGAACGAAACCTAACAGTTGACAATACTTTTGCAGCATCTGTACTCTCGTCTAACAGTATTGCGAAAAGTTGTGATTCTTTCACGACCAGCAGTACCAGATTTCCTATGTATTCGCCACATCATTAATCGCCTGTTTCACAGTGTCATCAGAAGCGGAATTTTTGACGGGACTTTCAGCAAACAGGGCTAGACTAGTTTTCATCCGACAGCATCACTTTTCTTAGCCTTTGTGATGAGTAGCAATAAATCATAGCAATCTAGGATCGCTTTTTGAAAAGACTGAGTAATGAATCCAGCATTATATTACTTCTTACGTTTCAAACATTTTACTGGTAACAATTCCATCGACTTATCTTTTGAAGCACTACGTTTAGTCCACAAATGATATTTGAGGCGACAAGGTCTCATGGTATCATTGCTCAATACTTCATAACAAATTACAAGTTGCGGCAGGCCGACACCATTGTTTTGTGCAACAACAAAACTGTATTGAAAGTAGTCATCACTGTAATGTCGCTTCTTTGACAAACTCATGACGAAGTAAAGAAAAACGTAAATTTACAGGTCGACAGTTCACTTGCACATCAAAACTACTTTTCTGATAGTGACTGAAGAAGTCAATCCAACTAAGACCGGAGCGTCAATGCTGCTTAGGAACAAAGCCGCTACTTGCGAGAATTGCTGTATCGTTGAAGCTGTGAGAAATCCTATACAGAAGACAGCTTGCACGAAGTGTTCTGAATTGTGTCGACATGCTACGATCGGCCTAGTTTTCGTACGTGTACTGTACTAGTATGCTAAGTATTCCAGCGATCGGATTGGCTGTGGTCAGTTACTGCTCTTTCTTTGAGGGTGCTGATTTAAGACGAAAATGAATCTTAGAGCATGCAGGAAATACTGGGTGTTCAGCAGACAGTTCACCCCAAGTACTAACAAATTTTTTTGATTAAATAGCAAATTTTTTAATAACATAAAACGTTCGCACCGGTCACTCCGTCGCTCTTCCTTTCATACGTCCCAGGCGCCCCACGGTTTGCAAAACCAATCGCTGTAGCCTTGATGTTAGTTCGTCGTACTTGATTACGGTTTGTTTCACTCTGTGCACCAAAATACCCAATGATATTGACTGTTTCAAAGGGAGTCCCATGAGACAGCCATAAACAGCCTCGTTACAGGAATGATTGTGGACTCATGAATTTTGCTGCTGTAAGCTGAATGGACCAATGGTATGTGTGTGTCGCAATCACAGTGTGCTTTATTCACGTATCAGTGTAACACTGAACTGATGATTTTATTAACTCACTCACTCAACATAGCCGTTAGCCAACGTGTGACAACATCGGGAAAAATGATTAATTATTGACAAAATATACTTACTTCCCAGTTGAGGTTTCGAAAAGGGTGCACAGTTTCAAACGGTTTTCAACGGAAGTAAGGAAGGAAAATTAGGAGATTAATGTTCCATCAACATCGAAGTTAATACAGACAGAGCACAACCTTGGATTGGGTCAAGGATGGGGAATGAAATCGGCTATGCCTTTTCAAAGGAACCGTCCCAGAATTTGTCTGGAATGATTTAGGGGAATCGTGGGAAACAGAAATGGTACTGAAGCTTCCAGTAATCTCTGAAAAAGTGTTTGCAACCGCATCATCTGTAACTTTTTTTGTGGGCACATGTGTGCTTGCTTATCAATCTCATGGAGCCAGCCCTCCCGCCAATAGTAGATAGCAATGTGGCGGTTCTGTAACTCATTTTCCACTATGGCTATCCTATATACTATCATGCCAATGAGCAATTATTACGATCTTGAGTACATTTGATATAACTAATTGGTTTCCTAGAGGGCACTCTAAAGTACAATGTACTGTATTGTGATACAAAATCAGTCATTGTGGCAGACTGTTGGTATGCAGCGTCTTCTCCCTTGCCATCAATTCTGTTATAAGCACTTTATCGGCTTGCAGTACTCAAACATTTGTACTGAGTGCCTCTGTATTCTGACCCAGTTTCCGATGTTTATAACATACTTCATATTCATATTCCACTGATCTAAATGAAGGAATCATTTCAACCACCAGAAGCGGACAGATTTAGTTCCTTAATGTATAATACATACAAATTTCATTACAGGCAAGTTTCACTCTTAGAACATTTTCACATGTAGGACATTGGAGTGGAGTGTGTCACATTTGAAAAGCTTGTTTCGTCTGATGTAGATATGCACTTGTTCCTTCAAAGACATATGTTGAATGTTAAAAATATAGTCTTGTACATACCTACCAGTTTACAAGCAAATTTGACTTACCTAGGGAGCGAAGGTGGCCAACCATAGTCCCAAGCATGGAACAGAAGAGCTGAAGAGGAACATGCTAGCTAGTCATGCGCCAAGACATGGAAGGGAATGAAGTGACCGTGTTAGTCCCATCCGGAGCACTACACTATCCTCTCTCGCACTCCCATTGGCCAGAGGTGGTGAACAAAGTCCATTCAACGCATCCCTCGCTACCCAATCCTTTGCTATGAGAACAGTAGCAGACCACCAGCCTTTGGTGGGCTGTGAGCGGTCTACACAGCGTTCTACCTTGTAGGAAAGGGTTAGATATTCTCAGTAACAATTGTTCAAATTTGGTGCCCGTACTTTACTTCCAATCCTGTGTCCCCTATTAGTTCTTCTACATATAGTATTTTTCGTACATATTGGATATTCGTTCCCTACAGCACACTCCAATTTATTCAAAATTACGAACGTCTTGCACCATTTAACATCGTCGAGCGCTTTTTCATGTCGACAATCCCATGACCGTGTCTTCATTTTTCTTCAGTTCTTTACCATGTGCAATGTCTGGACTGCCTCTCTGGTTCCTTTATCTTATAGGTAAAATGATCGTCATATAACAGACACGACATTAGCTTTTACATACTTCTCTACATTATTCTTGTCGGCAACTTTGGTGCATGAGCTGCGGAGTTGATATTCCGGAAGACCTCGTACTTTCCTACTTATGTTAGCTTCGGTATTGAGTAATTGAGGTATTTACGAAAATCTGATGGTACGCCCCCTGCTTAAACAGTCGTTCAGTTCCCGCTCCCATCAGTGACTTAAGGAATTCCGATGTGATGTTACCTGTCCCTTCTCCCTAATCTTCCATAGCTCTTTTAAATTCTGACTCTGATACTAGATGCCCTGTTCGTTCCATATCACTCCAATTTCTACTTCTTTCGTGTCATCAGACAGTCCTGCGATCATATAGGCGTCTTTGAGGCTATCGCTCTCTCTTCTGCGTTTAACAGCCGAATTCCCATTGCACTCTTACCGTCACCACCCTTGCATTTTGTTAGACCAAAGGTTGTTTTGACTTTTCTATGCACTGTGTTACTCCTTCCGATCATCACTTCTTTTTCTATTTTTTTCTCATTTTGCCTGTAGCCATTTTGCCTTCGCTTCCCTTAACATTCTATTTATTTCATTCTGCAATGATGTTTATCTTTGTACTGCTGTCTTTCCCTGATCGTAGTTGTATTTCCTTATTTCGTCGATAAATTTAAATTTTTCTACTGTTACGTACGGTTTCTTCGCACTCTCCGTCCTAGTATCTACATTTGTCTACACAACAACTGTAGCTTGTCTTATTAGAGACGACCACTCCCCTTCAAAGGAGCCACCCACTGTGGTGATCCTAATAGTAGTACCCACATCTCTAGCCAACTTCAAACGCAACTCATTCCTCAGTGCTCTCAGTATCCTACTTCCTTCCACGATAGCTCTCCCAGTCATTTCTCTTAACCTTCAGCCTACTCTTCATCAGTCTAAATTGTGGTATTAGCGTATATCTTCTCCTGGTAGGCCTTATAATAATATTTGATTTAGGAATCTCTGATCATGGATGAAGGTATAGGGTATACATTAATAGAGTCCCAGTTTAACATAGCTTTGGAAGACTTGGTATCAGATAAGGTAGAACAGATTGATAATATTTCTTGGGAATTTCTAAAACCACTGGTGGAAGTGGCAAGTAAACGTTCAGTTAGTTGCTATTGAGGGTCTATTGGATCGATGATATACACATCAGTACAATCCTTAAGATACCTAGACTTGTGAACTTGATAACTCAGTTTAACATCTCACACTTCTAAGTTGCTGAATAGAATAATATTCAGAAGAATGTAAAAGACAATTGATGGTCGATTAGATGACCACATGTCCGGGTTTAGGAAAGGTAAGGGCACTAGAGAGTCAGTTCTCAAGTTTCAACCGAAATCCTCAGATACCTTCATCGAAATTGTTCGCCTGCAAAAGGTCATCAGCGATGTAAAATGGTACAAAATGTACGATATTCTGAGAAAAATAGGAATAAGCTGTAGGTAAGACGGGTTGTAGAGAAACTATACAAGAGCAGAGACGAAACGGCAAGTATAGAAGATCAACCATCAAGTGCTCGGATTAAAAATTGTGTAAGACGGGGACGCATTCGTTCGCGACTTTCATCAGATATGTTCTCCTAAGAAGCACGGACGCATATAAAGGGAAACTTATTGAGTGTGATTAAAATCCAGAGTCAAAGGATATTAATGATAAGATTCGCTGATCACACTGCTTTCCTCAATGGAAGGTTAGAAGAATTACGGGATCTATTCAATGGAATAAACAGTCTATCGCACACTGATTATGGATTAAGAGTAAACCGAAGAAAGTCGAAAGTAATGAAAGTAGAAGAAATGAGACTCACGATAAAATTAACATCAAAATTGGTGCCTCCTAATTAAACGAAATTGAGGAATTCTTCAACTTTGGAAGCAAAACAACACACGATGGACAAGGCTTTCCTGCCTTTCAAACATATGCTTTAATTTGGGGACATCTATCCGTATGTTTATGTGTTTGGACACAGCAATGTACGCTAGTGAACCAAGGATCGTGAGAAATCCAGAAGAGATGAGGCTCGAATCGTTGATTTGTAGTGCTGTGGAAGGATGTTGAAGATTAGGTGGAGTGTAAAGGTTGGCAAGAAATGAACGTGTGGAAAACACCGACCTGAAATAGAACACGATAGCAGGACAAATGTTAAGACATCATTGAAAACCAAGGAAGTACTAGAGGGAACTTAGAGGGTAAAAACTGTATTCTAAGGTAAAGACTGGAATACATCCAAGAAATAATGAGGATGTAGTTTGCAAGTGCTACTCTGAGATGAAGAGTTTGGCACAAGGCAGGAATTCTTGCCGGGCCGCAGCATACTGGGCAGATGACTTACGACCCACGAAAGATAACAAACTAGATTATTAGAGGAGTGATAAGGAGTGATACTGGAACCGTTACGTCTATTGGTAACTGCCGACATCTAAACGCCACACCAGGTATTCATGGTATGAATAGCACACATATCCCTTCTTCACTGGTTTTAGTAATCCCGCTGTAGCTTATACATTTCGCGTGAACCGTTATCTGAAAATTTCTTCTTGATGATCTAACAGTTGCGACAAGTACTGTGTTTCGTGATAGTACGTACTGATGTATCTTAACTGTTACGTGGTTCAGATGTACGTTTCCCAGTGATTCACGGTGAGGAGATCCTAAACGATGTCGAATACATCATAAATACGTCATAATTTCTTTCTGAAGATGCTTGTACATATGTGATTTAGATAAATGATTGACTGTATCTATCCTAAGAAAATAATAATTTTATCAAGGATTATATTGCTGAAGAACAAAGGGTCCTAATGTAGCATGCCTTTTATTCCACGAACAATTGTGATTATATGCACGAAATCAAGTAACTAAGCATTACAATGTTGCATCAGAGACGGAATGTGTGTTACATCTCTTCGAATTTCGGCCGTTTCGAGGGACACATGCGATATGATCTTTGACTTTCGTAGCGGAAACTACCGACAGTTAAAGGCGAGTCGCAGTTGATTAAGCCGGCTGTTGGTACAGCTTCCGCCTTTAAAAAAGTTTCCGCTTCACTCTGTTGAGTATTGCAGGGAGCTCCGAAATACGGATGATTTCGCTTTAGTCGGTGGAATGTGAACGAAATTGCTACACATTAGAGTATGTTCCGTGACCACGTTAGCTCGATTACTTTGCTTTTCATTCACCAGTCAAGAAGTTCTATTATGTACTGCTTTCCGAATATCACAAGAATTTTAAAAATCAATCACAGTATTACAATAAATGTAAATCGAATTGAAATGGAAAAACTGGGCTTTGTACAGACGGATCTGTATTAATTTCCTCCGATGTTATCTCCATAGATGATTGTGATGTACGGCGCAGCCGTAAATTTCTTATAATTCTCCACAGTATTATTCAGGATTAATTACTAAATATGAAAGCAGAGTAGTCGAGGTTTCATCTCGGACTGAACTGAAACGAAAGCCTTGTAACAAACAGAATCTGAACGTAGCCAAAATGAACGTGAGGAAAGCAATGCGGGAATCAGTCACTGAATTTTAAAGTAAAGTAAAGTAAGATTTTTCAGATACTGGACTGGAAGAGGTATCCGGGAGGAGATACAGAATAAGATCAGAATTTTGTAGTGATGAAGAGACTGGTCAGGAAGAATCAATGCGCAAAAAAAGTGGGATACGTAAGCACTAAGGAATGAAAAGATACGCTTCAAGTTCTCTGACGCTGTAAATACCGCGGTAGAAAATAGCTCAGTTGGCGGTTCAACTGAAGATGAATGGATATCTCTAAAAAGGAGAGTCACAGAATTTGGAAATAAAAACCTATGTACAAGTAAGGTACGGTGAGGAAAGCAAGGATAAAAGAATAAATAATTCAGTCGATCGATGAAAGAAGAAAGTACAAATAATTTCAACGAAATTCAGGAGTACAGTAACAAAAGCCACTTAGGAATGAAATAAATAGCAAGTTCAGGGAGGCTAAAGTGGAACTGCAGCATGAAAAATCTGAAAAAATCGAAAAAGAAATGATTTTCAGTGAAATTAGAAGCAAAAGTGGTATCATTAAGATTGATATTGGAATTGCACTGTTAAATGGAGAGGAGCGAGCGAATAGGTGAAAAGAGTCGATTGAAGGACTGTTTGAGGGAGAAGACTTGTCTGATGACGTGACAGAAGACGAAACAGCTGTCGATATAGAAGAGATAAAGGATGCAGTATTAGAATATGAATGTAAACGAGCTTTGAAAGATTTTAGATCGAATAAGACGGGAGGGATGGATAACATTTCTTCGGAATTTTTAAAATCACTAGAGGAGTGGCAACAAAACGATTATTCAAATTGGTGTGCAGAATGTGTATATACGAGGCATCAATGGGCAACATGCTGACTACCTATAACTGTGATGCCGTCTCTCCAACCATTAACTTGAGTTGACAGTTATGGTGGATACATGGATCGTGATAACCCCTTCACAATCAGCTAAGGCCTGAAGATGGTGCACTGAAGGGCCGAAACTGGAAGCTACACAACAAATGACAGCTTAAAGACGGCTTCAGGTGTTTCATTTTCTTACAGTGGTGTACAGTGGTAGTCCCCCAAACCTCCTGCCACAAAAATGGAAGTATAAAATTTTTTGCATATCGTGCTGAGGAGGTTTCTGCATTGAGCAGTGGCTTATTTATATCTTGTCTCTTATTTGCCCCGGTACCTTCCTGCTACAAGGTGGCGTAGTCTTAACTGTGAACAGTGGAGTTACTAATGATGTTACAGCTACGAGAATTGATTTTCTGTATAAACTGTTTGCCCTACTCAGAGAGCGTATAACTGCAGGCTAAAGTCACTGTGGTTAAGTGTGTGGTAGTCCTCGACCACAGTCGCCAATGATAAGGTTGTGTGTTACTTTTCACTAAGCGGCGTCGCGGATTGGGGTATTAATCTACTCTAAGTTGCCTGAGCGTTGGGTAGGAAATTTGCCCGTACTCTGTGATGGTCTAGCCATCTCGCTACGGAATAGTTTGGAGAACAGTGAGTGATTTAACCTATTTTCACCATGTTTGAAGATTGAAATCAATATCGCTTGTGTGTGGGTGAAATTATTAAGACGTCTGTAAGCTGGACATTGGATGACCGTTGTTGTGGCTCTCCGTGAATCCTTAAATCCCTCCAGGTATATGCCCGGATGATTCATATGAAAGGGTATGGCCGATATACTTGCCTATCCTTAACGAAAATAATCCGAGCTTGTGCTTCATCTCTAATGACCTCGTTGTTGACGGGTCGTTAAACACTAATCTTCCTTCCTTCTTCCTTCCTTCCGAACATTTGTTTACAACTTCAGCGAGGGCTATTGCGATTGGCGCTGGTAGCTGTGTTTACCATTATGAATATAGTAATGTTTAATAAAGGGTCAGTTTCCTTAGTGTAAGATACCACTAGCGTGGCCACATTCAAACACTTTGACTGAGCTCTGTATTTCTACGCTAAGGTTAATAAACAGAATCAGAATGGATCAGATGGTGAATAGGGCTAGCCTCTGATTACTAATTAAGGTATTAAGTACGGCGGTTTTCCCTCGTTATGCTAGGCAGGTTATCACCTGCTTAAGTTGGATTATTAACACCAAGACTAGTGTCAAAGCCCTGGAGTTACATAGTATTAAATTATTCCAAAGGCCCGCTATCCAGTGTAAGTAGTGTTTTTCCGGTGTGTTTAAGTACACCAGCGAGCAAGACACAAATTTATGTGCTTCTTAGGAGAGGTGTGTATCTTCTATAGGATGTATTCAATAGTGAGGGTGCAGCTATAATAGACAGTACCTCAGAGTGGGGATGTATGCATCCTAAACTTTAATGACACATTGCGTTATACTGCACGTCATGACAAATGCCATGTTGGATGACACAGTGATATGTCTTATGTTATATGACATGACGTCAAGTGTCATGTCACCTTATGTGACACGATACTCATATTAAATGACATGGTTATTTATACCAATAAGTAAAAAAAGCGCGAATATGTCAAGATATTTTCATTTAAATATCTTTGAAACTGCCAGATAAATCGGAAAGCTAGCACCCTTCTTTTACGTCCATAACTCTGCCCAATAAATATCCGCCTTTTTTGTGCTTTGATGAGATCATTTTTCATTCCGGTCAATTATTATTGTTTGTTCTGTATTAAACTTAGTGTTCTTGGTACTTTCCCGATTTGTGATACCGATCAGTAATATACCAACTGAAGGGGTAATATATGAGATGGGAGATATATAGGTAAAATGGGGACAGCATTTGGTGCCACAGAGCATGAAAGACCATAGAAATATGGCACAAATCATTTACTTTTTGCAGAACACTTGCACCAAGAGCAACGTAAAGCTACCACCACGTAACAGACATGAATATCATTAGAATGAACAACAACAAAAACACCTGTGCATACTGCAAGAAACTAAACATTACAAAGTTCATAATAAAAAATAAACTCATAAGTGATCAGGCACTTCTTAAACTAATAGACCATTTAAAGTAATATTAAATACAGACATACGACCACACCCCTTTGTAAGAGAGTAATGGCTGTCTGGTTTGGGCTGAATTCTCTGCCGGAAAAGGGGCTGTGGACAGCAGCAGAGGTAGGTCCTGGTGAAGCTACAGCTCTTTATTAGATCTTTAGTATTTCATACAGTTCAGACAGTATCCTGAGTGCGCTTTATTATCTGGCTGGCTCGGTGTTCCCTCGTAATTTTCCGGCGTCGTAGCTGCAGGCGTTGACGTAGGACGAGAGGCGTGAATGCGCTGCCTGGAGGACAGCTCCGGCGTCTCCGGCATGACAGGCAAGCTCAGACGGCAGGATGTGGCCGCACCGCGGTCATGGGCTTCCACCAGGACTCTGCTGAATGGAATGAACAGCCTAATGAGCAGAGAATATGGACTGAGAGTCAAGCGAAGAAAGACTAATGAGCTATACCAGAAACGAGAACAGTGAGAAACTTATCATCAGGATTGGTGATTACGAAGTAGATGAAGTTAAGCAATTCTGCTACCTATGCAGCAAAATAACCCATGACGGTCGGAGCAAGGCTGACATAAAAAGCGGACCAACACAGACGAAAAGGGCACTCCTGGTCAAGGTAAATCTATTAGTATCGAAAATAGGCCTTACTTTCAGGAAGAAATTTCAGGGAATATACGTTCGGAGGACAGAATTGTGTATTAGTAAAACATGGTTAGGAAAACCAGGAGAGTCGATGTATTAGAGATGAGGAAAGTAGAATATTTCGTGGACTGTTAAGGTAAGGAATGAGGAGGTTCTCCAGAGAATCGGGAGGAGAGCAATACATGGACAACACTAACAAGGAGAAGGGACAGGATGACAGCACATATGTTAAGACATCAGCAAATAACATCCGTGGTACTAGAGGGGACTGTAGAAAGTAAAAACTTTAAAGGAAACCAGAGATTGGAATACATCAACAAAATAATTGAGGACATAGGTTGCAATTCCTGCTCTGCAGCAATGATTGTATGTTGCTGATCTTAGAGTACAGTGCATGGACGAAAATTATGACGCCCCGGAACAACAAAAAATCTTTTCTAGAAAAATGAACCACAACTCTTAAGACACACAGCTCCATTACAAGGTGAAAGTAGACGTCAGCTACTACTTCCTTAAGATACAAAATTACATTCACGTTTTTAGGCCTTATTATATGGATCCTACGTAGTACAAGTCCCAGGTTTATAAACTATACAGAATAATCGGTCGTACAAGGGCCTGATACGCCATTTCCTTCGTAGATGAGTTACGTTTCGTTAAAATTCTCCCTATGAATCTTAGTGTGGTATTTGCTTTCCTACTTTTCCGTCAATGCTGCCTCTTCATAGTTGCTCCTAGATGCTTTACGGTACATACTGGTTCCAGGCGATTGTCATCAATATTTTAGTTGTTGAGTGGAGGAAGTTCATTCCTGTGTAAGCTCAATATGTTACCTTTATTACCTTTGGCGTCAACTGCCAGAGCCTGCAACATTCCTTAATCCTCTGCAGGACATTCTGCAAATCGATGCTGTCTTCTGGCGATGCTACTTTCTTATAGATAACAGTATCACCTGCCAGCAATCTTCGGGAGCTCCCGGGGCTTTCTACTACACACATCAAAAGAGGTTTTGCATTACCTCGGTTCAGAGAGTTCCGGAACTTGTACAGAAAATTGCAACAGAAATCCACATAAACATCATTTCCTCCCTTTTTATTGCTCATGAAAACCACATATTGCATGTTTTACCACCATGCAACCAGACCTTCAGAGGCGGTGGTCCAGATTGTTGTACTCACCGGTACCTCTAATACCCAGTAGCATATCCTCTTGCATTGATGCATGCCTGTATTCGTCGCGGCATACTATCCACAAGTTGGTCAAGTTCATCTGTTCGTCCAGATTGTCCCACTCATCAATGGCGATTTGGTATAGATCCATCTGGGTGTTTGGTGGGTTACATAGTACATAAACAGCTCTTTTCAATCCATCTCAGACATGATCGATAGAGTTCATGTCTGGAGACTATGCCGGTCACTCTAGTCGAGCGATGTCGCTTTCCTGAGGGGCGTCATTCACAAGATGTGCACTATGTGGTCGCGAATTGTCTTTCAAGAAGACGAATTACCTGCCAGTATGCTGCCGATATGGTTGCACTATCGGTCGAGGGATGGCATTCACGTATCGTACAGCCTTCCATGACCACCAGTGGCGTACGTCGGCACCAATAAGTGCACACTAAAAGAGCAGGGAACCTTCACCTTGCTGCACTCGCTGAACAGTGTGTCTATGGCGTTCAGTCTGAACATGTTGCTTCTAAACACGTCTCCGACGATTGTTTGGTTGAAGGCATATGTGACACTCATCGATGAAAACGTGATGCCAGTCGTGAGCGGTCCATTCGACATGTTGTTGGGCCCATCTATACCGCCCTGCATGACGTCGTGGTTGCAAAGGTGGAACTCATCACGGACGTCGTGAGTGAGGTTTCGCATCATGAGGCCTATTGGCGACAGTTTTAGCCGTAATACGACGTCCTGTGGCTTCACGAAAATCATTATTGTATAGGGTGTCGTTGCTGTCAGGGTTCCCGCGAGCCATAATACGAAGATAGCGGTGATCCACTGCAGTACTAGCCCTTGGGCGGCCGGAACGAAGCATGTCATCGACAATTACCGTCTCTCTGTATCTCCTCCATGTCCGAACAACATCGCTTTGGTTCACTCCGAGACTCCTGGGCACTTCCCTTGTTGAGAGCCCTTCCTGGTACAAAGTAACAATGCGGACGCGATCGAACCGCGGTATTGACCGCCTAGGCATGGTTGCACTACAGACGACACGAGCCATATTCCTCCTTCATGGTGGCATGACTGTAACTGATCAGCTGTTGGACCCCCTCCGTCTAATAGGAGCTACTCATTCATCGTTGTTTACGTCTTTGGACGGGTTTGGTGATATCTCTGAATATTCAAAGGGAGTGTGTCTGTGATACAATATCCACAGTCAACGTCTATCTTCAGGAGTTCTGGGAACGGGGTGATGCAAAGCTTTTTTTATGTGTGTATGTTATTTATGTATTTGTAAACAGTAATGGTCCTGTCACACCTCCTCGGGGTACTCTGTAATTACCTTTACACCTGTGAGTCTTTGTCAGTTGCAAGTAAGTCTTGAACCCAGTAGCAAATCTGGTCCAATTCTGGGTAAGTTTTACTTTCTTTACTAAACGGCATGCGGAAAGGTGTCAAATACCTTCCTGAAGTCAAGGAACACGGCATGCACCTGAGCATTTTGTCTACAACGCTATGGTTCTCGTTGAGGAATAGAGGGAGCGGAGTTTCGCAAGATCTCTGTTTGCGGAATCCTTGCTGATTTTTATAGAGGAGATTTTTTGTTCTCCAAAATCATCAGAATTTTTTAGCATAAAACGTTTTCCATAATTCTGGCAACAAATTGGCATCAACGATATCGACCTATAATTATGAGCAACTGTCCCACGATTCTTCTTGAAAACAGGGATGGCCTGCGCGTATTTCCTATCGGCATGTGCCCTCTTTGCTCCAGCAATCTAAGATAAAATGCTGCTGGAAGGGGTTCTTTCACATAATCTTTGTAAAATCTTATGGCCATCTCGTATGCTACTGATACCTTTCCACAACTATGCGATTGTAGTTGCTTCCCTATTCCTTGATCGGAAATTTCAATATCTACAATTTCGACGTCCATAAAAAGGAGGGACCGTGTTATTATACCCGACGGAGAAAGAATTTCGGAAGACCGAATTCAGTATTTCGGCCATCTTTCTGTTAGCTTCCGTTTCGGTACCAGTATGATCACGGAGTGAATGAAAAGAGGATTTCGAACGGCTTACTGATTTTACCTAAGACCAGAACCTGTTACTCAGATCGGTTGACAACATTTTGCTCTTAAAGTCATTGAACGCTTCTCTCAATGATCTCGTTATTGTCCTTTTCACTTCGTTCAGCTATCGTTTGTCAACTAGGTTTAGACGTCTCTCAAATTTGTGATGTAGCTCTCTTTGTTTACACAGTAATTTTGTAGCACGGCTATTAAACCACAGCGGCTCTTTCTCATCCCTTAAGAGATTGCTCAGAACGTGGTTGTCGAAGGCATACTATACGACACTTCTGAATTTTTCCCATTCGTGCTCTACCTCTTCATTCTCAGCACGGAATATTTGATGCCGAATTCAAATACTGCAATTTGTATCCTGTCACTCTTTCTAAGTAAATATATTTTCCTATCTTACTCAATATTCCTAATAAAACCCGTGGTCATATTTGCTATCACAGCCTTACGATCACTGATACCTTCGTCTACGTTATCTGATTCGATAAGCCCAGATGCGTTTATTGGGCAGTTTCAGACGTGTGGTGAATGCAGTCGAGTAGTCAATATTTTTTTCTCATTCAGAGCTCTTTCCTGAGTATCCAGACACTGTGAAGAACGTGTTTACAATTCGTTGCATAAGTCTATTGCACGAAGCCAGTTGAAGCAGTGGTTAGCAGACTCGTTTTGTAAGCAGAAAGGAGTGATTTTCCTAAACATCTGGTGCCAATGTTTCATGATTGTTTTTGGAAAAAGTCTAAGTCGATTATTTCCTCTATTGTTTTGGAATTCTAATTCAGTAACACCTTATTGACGACGAGACGGTAAGTTATGTCTAACAAGTGTAGCAGTGTTAGAAGCAATGAGATACGAGAGACGGTGATTAACTGTTCACTCCACAGTACGCATCTGTGTTGCTAACAGAGTACAGCCTCTTTCGAGACACAATGATATTCCAAGGCGAGCAGTTCTCTGATTTGCAGCAGACTGGAGAAATTTCTAACTTGGTCTGTTGCTAAAGATTTGCTGAAGTAAGAGATATCTGTTGATTATGTTATTCATGATAGTTGCATTGTTTTCTCCATGTTCAGAGTGGGTGTCAGTGTACAGCTGTGCTGCCATAAGAAAGATGAATTACCTAAGTCTAGTAGCAACAACAAAATATTTGGAAAAGGTGATATTTCAGAATCGTTAAATAAGTTATTACACCCGTTTTCGACCATTTGTTCATATTACGGTATCTTAAAACTATTAACAACAATCTGTATGCCACGTTTCGTACTATTACGTCATATAAAATATTCATCGTCGACTAATACTGTCAGTAGCGAATTCGATTAGTGAATCAACTTTATAGTTTTCATTTTATCTGAAGACTCGACAAGAATGTTTGGCGTACAGGTTGTTGCAAGTGATTTTAAGATACCTGTAGACTAGATGATCGACATCAGTAGTTAATAACGTTGTATATATCACACATCTTCGTGATTCTGGTATACGATGATTTTCAAATACTTAGTCCCTACGTGCTGTGAGAGATTCTGGTATGTGATAATTTTCAAATACTTAGCCCCTACGTGCTGTGTGAGCGTACCATCACAAAATGTATATCACCCAAGCAGTTTCTACCGTGGTCACGATCGTTACCGAGAAAGTCAGTTGCAAATAGTAAGTCTGGCATTATCAGACCCACAAACGTAAATCCCTTCACAATTCAAACTATCGCAAACTACCTGAATTTAACTTTGTCACCTGATAATCACTCCGAACATGGCCTAAGACGTTCTTAAAGTATAAGGTGCCTTACAACAGGCACAGTCCCAAAAAAGAAGAAATGAAAATATATATATGTTACAGCTATTTCGAGAAAATATTCTTGTGGTCATAAAATGTTGCTATTGATTACCAACTGAATTAAACGAATATACTTTTTAACAATTTTAGTTACTGTTAAAATTTAATGCACCCCCTTATTTATAAGAAGCCGACATTTATTGACATTACTGTGCAAAAGAGTAAGTTTAGTATTTAATTCTACAGTAACTAGCAAAGAGCATCGAAGAGGAAAACCTGTTATAGCAGTATGCAGTGTTTTCAGTACTTATAAAACTGGTGAAACGTCCCCTTAGAAAAATTATACACTACTGTGCGTAAACTGACACACAATATTTTTAGCGCAACGCAATCTGACTTCCAAAAATCCCTACGAAAGAATGGCCCTGACTAACATTAACCTATACGTTTCACAAATCACTTACCTCACAGAAATCTTCGTTACTCAAGCTACTGCAATACAGCGAGCGCCACTACTGCCAGCTAAATAAAAGATTCAAACTACTGAAGGCACTAACTACTGATAGACACAGTTAGCAAATGAAAGATTTTAATAGAGAACAAACAATGTATTTACCTTTATAGTCATAATATATATATATATCAGTTCATGACATCCAGTCTTACAAATTACAAAACTCTGCCATCTCTCTCCCCAGGTCCACCACTGCTGGCGGCTCACCTCCAACTGCGCAACGCTACGCGCTGTTAGCATCCAACAGCCGCTGCCCAACACTACAATGGCAGACAACAATGCAAACCAGCCACAGACTGCACATGGCACAGCCAGTGATTTTTCACACAGAGCGATACGTGGCGTTACCAATAAGAAAACGTAAACAGCCTACTTACATAGCCCCCATGCTCCCCACAAAAAATTTACAAATTGTTTTCGGCAGTGGCCAATACAGATTTGAAATTTTTTTTCATAATTATGATTACAATAGCAAAGATATCAAATGCACACACTTATTGATACAATGTTGGTCAAAAGCTAAAATTTTCTCACAGTCCCTATAGACAGTCCTGATCATTCATCACAGTAAAATAGTAGTGTTTTTCTCAAAGACTGAGCAAAAAAAAAGAAAATGCACATGGAAGTAGTGGATTTCCCTGCAGTCTTGAAGAAGTAGTGTGGTCCTTCCAACGGAAAGACAGTGCTGACTCTTGACATGCAGACAGGTAATGGTCCACAACAGAGCAAACCCACAGCAGAGTCAGTCGAAGTTGAAGAATATTGGTAGGTAGGTCAACACAGAGTAGACCCATTGTAGTCCTGGTAGAGATTACGGTATTGGTGGGCCATGAGAGGTGCAGACCCACTGCAGTCCTAGTAGAGATGGCCAGCAGCCATCTGTTTGACTGTGCAGGCGCACAATCACCATTGAAGAGTCTTGCGGATAATATAGCAAGTCCATAACCCACGACTTGTCCACTCACAAAGTTTTTGGAATTGTCCTTAGAACCAGCAATGCTTTTAACCAGTCCCTTGCTGAATTATCAATACATTTGCAAACACTATCAGTCCCTACTTCTCACATATTGTCCATATACTATGACCAACAGAAATGGGTGCAGTGAAATGTAACTTACAGGTTACTTAATTTGATGAACAGGTGCCAATTACAATTTTATAACATGAGAATACAATAACAAAGGTACAAAATATATCATTAAAGAACATAATAGTTCAGATAACATTTGCAGTAATACAGGCTTTACAAAAGATCCGAAATAGCAAATACATCAGTGTTAAAAAAATTTACGACATAAGTACATACATAAAAGATCATAATTACTTTTCAAACATCAACTTCACACATGAGCATTAAAATAAAACAGAATAAATAATGTCTAAGCATCTTTACAAAGTAAATAACATATTATCAGAAAAATTCTATAATGTAACTCTCATCAGATAAACACATAAGGACAGGAAGAACACAAACATACAAGAGTACACAAACACATAGCGGAATAACACAAAGGGAAAGGACAGGGTTTGTTTTCACTGTAACATTTGGTACTGCAGTCCAACCCAAAACGTCATTCTGTAGATCTTTCGTCTTATCTCAACATTTGTTTCCACCAAAATTATCCTATCCAAGCATGCTTTCTGTATTTTGTTCACATCCTCCTTCAAAAATAGTTTTCCTCCACTGTACACTACTTTTTTGGCCAAATCATTTTCTTCTCAATGCATTTCTTCCAATTCCTCATAGTTAGTTTCTTATATAGTCTACCCCCTCTTAAGCTAAATTAAAATCTACTGAGCTCAGATGCTAAACTAAGGGACGACGCAATGCAGCAGCACAAAACAATTAACACAAACAGCAATGACAAAAAAATGCAAGTAAGCATAGCAAGCAGCAATAAATGTAATAACTTATACCTAAACATAACAAAGCTGAAGCAGAAAAAATATTACAGTAAAAAATGTTTAATACCTATGTCACATCTTACCACTAGAGTGATGCATCACAACATATGCTAGCAGATAAGTTACCAAATCGTAAAAAAATTATTTTTGCAATTCCTGTGAAGGGAAATTTCTATTTGTACTCTCTTTTCTAAGAAAGTACATCATAAAATGATTCTTTACTGGGTCTGTAGACAGAAAATAGTGATATTAGTACATCTATTAAATTTTATTTTAACCAATGCTGCAGTGCAGATAGAAACTGGATATTAAACAAAGTGAGCAATCTCTCAGCTAGAAAGACAATAGATATGAAATGTTTCTCATCATTTCATTTCAGTAAATATCATAAATTAAGAGCTTCACAGTGTAATCATATGATTTCAAGTTTGGGCGTGTCGTATTTGCGATGCTTTCTACAAAGGAATCTCAATAGCGAGGTTAATGGCCTCCTTCTTTCTCCACCTGTGTCTCTGAAAGGCACACACTAATGACTTTTTCTAAAGGCGGCTGGCACACCTGGCCGCTCGCAACGCATTACGTCACGGTCACCTACCTTTCTTACTGAAATATTTACGACAGCAGTTTCCGCTACAGTGACAGTCTCATGTAAAAATATTTTCACAGGGTGTAGAAAATAAAATCCTATAAATTTAACAGCGTCCAAAAATTTTTCCACAGCATTGTAATACATTCACGCATGTACACACATTCCATAACTCCTAAAGTACGATTCTTGGTTTCCAACAACCTTTTTCACAAACCGGAGTCCCTAACCACTACTCATTATTCCTTACCTTATTCGTCCACACTTCTTCAATATTTCATCATGGCAGATACATAGCATAATCACATAACTCATATAGCATCAGCTTAAACATACCTCAGCAACATAATTCACATCGTTGTCGTAATAATAACATCATAACACCTCAGTCAAATCTCAAAAACGTCATAGCTTTCTGCAACAATTTCAAAACCTAAAAAAAATTGTCTGCTCATTTCAAAAGTGTCATCTACCTCAAACGTACTTTACAATCATGATCCCATACCAAACACATCATTCAAAGCTCTCATAATATCACAGTGGTTCTGAAAAAATATGAACATTTCACAAAGTACAGACAAAATACAATTTCATTAGTTTGAAGTTATTCAGCTGTGTAATTACGTAAACATCTGTCACTGGCGTAGTAAAAAAGATGTTTGTCTCTCAGTTAAATGATCAGATAGCTGTGTAATTTATGTGTTAGAGAAATATGGTACCGATGTGTAAAGTTGTATAAGCAAATACCATATTAGCTAGGGCTCCTTGTGCTTGCCAAACACATGGTACACAAAGTAATCGTGTACCCCCCTGAGGATTAATGTAATTATATCCTCAGGTGTTACCTTAAATGATAGAAAAATTGGCCACTGATATCTGGTGGCTACTTCCGTACTGTTTTAAATTTACCTTTCAAGATATTCATTACTTTCTTACTTTCGGTGGGACATTTCAGTGGTTTAACTAATTGTTACCTGGGTATACAACCACAGCTTCTCAGGTGGCATACTTAGTAACTATAAAAGAATAGCCATGATGAATACCGAAGCATATAACTGGAGGACAACGTCGAAGTTTCTGAACAGACCGACAATTATCATAAAGGAAGCAACATAAATTCTTTTCAAGTTGAACAAAGATACTTACCGAACGTCTGTGAAAAGTTCAGTCTCATTAAGAATATCCTTGGGTATAATGGTAACAAAATCATTCATTTCTTTCCACGTAATTCTATGCATTTCTACATGTGTAAGCAGTTTGTGTTTTATTCGTACCATTTTAGTAAGCATAAAACTGATTGCATGCTATACTTTGTTTCTCAACCTTATTCACCTCCAGTAAAGAGACATATCTTCAGTATCTAAGTGCAGTAGTAGAGTGTTTAGCCACTCACTGCAAGAAAGCAGAGACAGTTAAATTACAGAAACTCAGCAGAGCACATGAGAGCTCAAGTGACACCCACAGCAGGTGCATGTCCTCACACAGAGTGGTTGAAAACAGTAGCCTGAAACTCTATAAGGAAAGGGAATTATAATACTCTACAGAAAAGGTGGATTACAAAACTGTTCAAAAGGAAAAATGAAATGAAAATTTTGACCCAGAAACGGATGGATACACAATCAAATCCCATGGAACAACAGAAATTGCTTACCTAGCAGCAGACATTAGGAAACAAAGACTGAAATTTTTTTAATACTTTGACACAACAGGATGACACAACCGGAAACTGAAAAGTCTGCGAAGAACTAACAAGTTAAGAATGATGTAGCAAAGGCTCAAATAAAACCTGTGGGGAGCAGGGGTCGGCTGCACAAGAAAAAGTGATTCAAAGCAGTAGATCACTTTAACAGACGGAAAAGAGCGATCGTTCGCTATTCACTTCGTTCACGGTCAGTCTAGTTCTCAAGAACGGTCGTCCATCGTTCACTTTCGTCGTGGGAGGTCTCATTCCTGGGAACGTTCGTTCACCAATGGCTGTGGCCACTTTTGTTCCCACCTCGGTCTCGTTCAGTCGCTCTCGTTCCTCGATCTAGTTCCTAATTTCTTGTTCCCTCCTCCGTCTCGCTCTGTCTGTTTCGTTCTGTTCTGTTTCGTCACTCCTTCCATTTTACAGTTCAGTTTTTTATAATTACATAACATGTATAAAAATTAAGTTGCATGTAATACATATTTTTCAGGCGATGAAAAGAGAAATCTGCTGATCTGTTCGCTATTTGAAAAACTGAAGCACATAGACTTATCACAAGGTAAGTTGTTCTTAGTTTTACCAAGTACAAAAGAATCTTTTTGCTTGTTTATTTATCTATGCAGGAAAAACCTTCCGGATGCCCAGCTGAGCTCCTGACACCATCCTGACCATGTACGTTACTCAGATACAACCTGAAGTCTAATGCTTCTGTTCTTTGTTTGTTTTTGGGGGGCATTAACCATAAACGACTTTTTACTTTTTGTGAAGCAATACTCTGTTACCGCCAACGAATTGATATAGGCTACTTACATAAAGGTTTGAAACCTGAAATTCAAATACGGTGCTTTTGCTTCTGAAGTGGCGAAGGATCATTCTTGGACATACATAAGTAAAATAAAAATAGAAAAAACTACAATATGTGTTTGTCGTAATTCAGCTTCATCACGGATCATAAATTTTTCAATACATAAATGCACTTTTCCATCCATCTTGTTTGCTGCGTCCTCTTGGAACACAGAAAAATACAATATGAGATGATTCTTGGATAATAGAGTTCGCCAATAATTAAAATGTTATCATTGTAATCCTGTCATATGTCATACGACTGCAAGGTAAATACAAAATATGTTTTCAATCAAAGCACATGCACCTCTAAAAGTGCTTGTGTTTGATGCAGTGGTGACAGAAACCAGTGATGTAACTGGTTCGTGGAACACTGTTTCGAGTCCTTTTCCGTAGTAAGTTAATAGACTGAAATACGTTTGTATTCATTATAATCGAGCTGGAAGTGAGCTTTTCTTTTGTTTTATTTTCAAATACATTTGTGTGTAAAATTTATATTGATCAAGTACATCGATATGTACTTAGTGAACTATCGAATTTCATATACATCTCACCCTCGTCTGTAAATAGCTGCTTGTGCTCGCTCAGGAGTTCTGTTTCTCAAAAAACTGATCACTGATTCCATGCAAGAACCTTGGAGCCCCTTTCAACTGACAACAGATCAAATACTGGTGCTTTTTTGTACATATAGTGTAAATACCTTCAAAGCGATAGTCTACAACAAGGTAATGCGTACCTACATCGTCAAGGTTTTGAATGAAGGAGAAGAAGAAGAAGAAAGAAAGAAAATGTTTCGACGATCTCCCAGCATATTTATGTAGTTTCCCCTGTTGCTGATACGGAGCGTCTAATTTTAGTACGCAATTTCTCAGCCCCTGTGACGGATACAGTGATTTACGAAATAAATCATCACTTTCCATACAGACTGTAGTTAACTTACACACGGGCTCATTTTAAAATAAAACTATAATTTTCGTTTGACGACTGACAGTTCGGTTCTAGTTATTTCATGCTAGTAATGCCCTCACAAATATATATTAGTTTCTATGAATGAAGTGAAAGCGAAGACATTGTACTTGCTACGTCTACGAGCTACCCTCGAAAGTGAATGGTGACGGGATAGTCCTGGGTGTATCGTAAACATGTTCAGACTGATCTGGCCTCTCTCCACGTGTCTTCGGTCACTATTGCGTCACGTCAGCCAACTAATGTGATGCTTTCTGAGATGCCATTCGGCTACGAAAAAAGTAGTAAACGACTTGTGGGACCTAATTTTCTCCAACCGTATACAATGTTCAAATAACAACGACGCCACCCCGCTGCATTTACGTAAGTTATTTCAACGGAAGTGATCATGAATTTATCATGCAGAAGTAATAATTGCGCGTTAATAATTTTTTCTGTAAATTTTTTCTGTAAATTTTTGAGTTCCCTACTGTATATGTTTCTGCCTGAAATTTAGTCCAACTTTACCTCCCACTCTGTAGAAGCGTGCGTATAACCAAACCTATGTTTTCACAAACTGTTATTCAACTTACACTCGTATACTGACTTTTGACTAAATAGAACTTAATTTGAACCGAACCGAACTGTAACTAATCTGAAAGCAACTTGTGTTTATGTCTCGTAATGTGCTGCTACAATGAAACAATTATCTGGGCCCAATTGAAATTACCACGCACCTCTCGTCTTGACAACATTGTTGGAGATTTCTCGAAAGCACAACAGCTAACAGCAAGCAAGCAGCGGCTTAGCTAAATTCCTGTTTCTAAATACACATTCAAACTGCTGCATTTGGTAAAGCGTAATGATTAACTGTGGGGTAGGGAGACTGACTACTCTCATGAAATGATATTCCAACACAACTATTTTAGAATGAAATATATATTCAAAAGGACAGAGCAAAACTTCACACAAACTTCACACATAACAATGGTCTGAACAATACTATGCTTAAGAAAGTAAACAATGATTTAAAGAGGGTACAATTTTAACAGAAAATTTCAATAATTAATCAATTAATATGCAAATCCATGACTCAGGGAAGTGAGGTGCTCTTTCTCTCAGCTCTGAGCAAGTTAACTAGCAGACAATAATCATTCCTAGCGATTCAGTGTTTCTTACCTTAAACTTCTTCTGTTTAAAAATAATGACGTTATTCAAAATTTATATTTCTTAAGCTTTCTGTATACCCATCATACTCACCCTTGCTGTCCTTTCTTCATCTAACAGATACAATCACAAGTCCACACAGCACTACTAAATATGTCTATCGTCTACTACACTTCAACAAAGAATGTATCAGACTGCACAGAGATAAAGACTGTGCCACATAACCAATAATGTAACTTGCTCTCTCCTTGACGTACACATCGGTTACATAAAAAATTAAAATGACAGACTCATCATACAAATTTATCTAAAGAAAAATAATTATTAGTGAACTACTTCACAAAAGGTGAATGAATTTGCCCATCTCTAAAGGAAACAACAGATTGAAACATTCAATCCAAAAGATAAATTGTTGATTATGGCTTAACTGCCAAAAATTGGTTTGTGAAATAAATAATAAATATTATAGAATATTACACCAGTGTTGTGTGTGTTTTCACTCGTAGCGTAAAACCGGAAAATGATGTAGCAGGATCAAAATTGATTGAAGGGGAAAAAATAGTCTACAAGAAGATAATGCATTTAAAGAGCTACGAGCAATTTTTCATCTTCACAGTACCGAAGATGAAAAATTGCTCGTAGCTCTTAAGGTATGCAGTTTCGATACTATGTTTGGACTTTTTTGCTTCTAGTATTGTGTACTTTCAACTGTATGCATTTACGCCATTAATTATGATACACCTTGTACATGCAGTAACGACAAAGGAACCGTATGCAAATGAGGCGATGCTCCAAGGGTATCTTCCGCAGTTTGATCTCGGAAAGATAACTTTAATTTTTACGATAAAAGATAACATGCAGTAGCTTGTTGGCTAAGGTCTGGCAACAGTTTGTTGTGAACGGACGTTTTCTACAGTGTTTCACAAACATTCTTATCAATGCAGCAAGAGGCACTGCGCTATAGCTGTCTGAAAGGAATGCTTTAGATAGATGGTGTATCACCTTGCTCAAGGTCCGAACTTTCCCGTATCCATTGGGTCCGGAATGAACTGCAGCGTCGCCGGCCGCGGTGGTCTAGCGGTTCAGGCGCTCAGTCCGGAACCGCGGGACTGCTACGGTCGCAGGTTCGAATCCTGCCTCGGGCATGGATGTGTGTGAAGTCCTTAAGTTAGTTAGGTTTAAGTAGTTCTAAGTTCTAGGGGACTGATGACCACAAATGTTAAGTCCCATAGTGCTCAGAGCCATTTGAACCATTTTTTTGAACTGCAGTGTGAATTGCGTACAACATCAAGTGTCCCGATAACCCTAGCCGGCCGGAGTAGCCGAGCGGTTCTAGGCGCTTCAGTCTGAAACCGCACGACAGCTACGGTCGCAGGTTCGAATCCTGCCAAGGGCCTGGATCTATGTGATGTCCTTAGGTTAGTTCAGTTTAAGGAGTTCTAAGTTCTAGGGGACTGATGACCGCAGATGCTAAGTCCCATAGTGCTCAGAGCCATTTGAACAATTTGAACCGAAAACCCTGTACCTAGTGTTTACAATGCTTCTCGACAAATATAAGAAAAACTGACAGTTTCACAATTGTGAACTGAGATTTTCATTGGTTTCATCTTTGTTGATACAACTTCATGTATTTTCTTGTGGGTTGCAGTACATCATCATTCACCACCATGAAAGGTGTCTCAATACCAAGACCAAAAATATTCACGGAGAAGAATGTAACTCCTTACATAGTAAGCAACATGGACGACCGTATCCGGTAGGACAGTGAGATGAAATTTGCCGTTAGTGGGCTATGGAAGCAGGAGACGACGCGAGAGTCTTAAAAGTGCAGGACATCTCTTTGGGTCTTGACCATTTGGATTGGACCATAGAAGACTAGAAACTATGGCCCGGTCAGATGAGTTCCGAATTCAGTAAGAGCTGATGGTGGGGTTCGAGGTGGCGCAGACCCCACGAAGCCATGAACCCAAGCTGTCAACAAGGCGTTTTATAATCTGTCGGTGGCGCCATATTATTTTGGGCTGTGTTTACATGGGATTGACTGGGCCCTCTGGTGCAATTACACCGATCATTGACAGTAAATGATTATTTTCGACTACGTGGGGAACGTCTGTAGTCATTCATGGACTTAAGGTTCCCAAACAACGGGGGAAATATCAGTGTGCCCCAAATGTTTACGATTGGTTTGAATAACATTGTGGACAATTTGAGCGAATGATTTTGCCACCCCGACCGCTCGGAGTGAAGAACATTAAAAATATTTAAGAGACATAATCGAGAGGTTAGTTCGTGACGTCCGCTATGAGCGCTTTTCGCTTGCTGTGTTACAAGATAGTAATTAATCGTTTTTGCTATCTATTCTATAGTATTTACGTGTATTAGTTTCAGATACACGAGAAAAATTAAAGGTTTCAGTTTTTATTTGCGTCTGAATAAGATAAGTGAAGTTTCTATTTAGAACAATTCCGGGCGGACGCAAACGTTTGGTTACATTCTTAGCTGACGTTAAATATGCGGGATTATCAATTAATTCACTGCACAATACTTAGTATTTGCGTTTATTAGTGTCATTTAGGCTCGATACATTGAAAGTAGCAGTTTTTATACGTTTTATTAGGTTATTTTTCGCGTGAACGAAAACATTTGTTTACATTATCAGTACGATTGTTAATCAGTTTAAATTAGTGTACTATAGTCAGTATTCACGTTAGTTAGTGTCATTTAGACTCCATACATTGAAAGTAGCAGTTTTTATACGTTTCATTAGGAATGGTGATACTCACAGTGATTTATAACCTCACTTGTAAATGTTTGACTGGCGCAACCTGCGACCGTTAACAGTTAAACAAACGTATAATAAGTGGTAAATTGGTATTACACTACAATATCTGAGTAAATCAGTGTTACTCTTCTGAGCCCTATTACATACGGTTTAGTTAGCAGATAGCTAAAACTCACCTCGCCATCTGCTTAAATTCCTTAGCTTGTTGTGGTCTTTAGTTATCGTGTACTGTAAGCCCATCGCTTCCTATAAGTAGAATTTGTATTTGTGCTTTACTTTCTACACTCTTATTGTTCGGTAAAGGTTTTGTTTTGTACTTACATCTGTCAGTGTACAATACCCAGTGTTTACGTTTATTAGTGTCATTTAGACTCGGTACATTTAAGGTAGCAGCTTTTATTGTTTTATCAGGTCACTTTCGCGTGTACGTCAACGCTTGTTTAAATTACAAATATGAGGGATTATCAGTAGGTGCAGCTTACCGTAGGTCACTGTTTAATTCGTTTGTAATATTCACTAGGTAACTCCTAGCAGTTTACTGTAGGTCACTGTGTAAGTAGGCTGTTTAGGTTTTTTTATTGGTAACGCCGCCGCCACGTAGCGCTCTGTATGAAAATCACTGGCTGTGCCCTGTGCAGTCTGTGGCTGGTTGGCATTGTTGTAATACTCGCCATTGTAGTGTTGGGCAGCAGCAGCTGGATGCTAACAGCGCGTAGCGTCGCGCAGTTGGAGGTGAGCCGCCAGCAGTGGTGGACGTGGGGAGAGAGATGGCGGAGTTTTGAAATGTGTAAGAATTGGTGTCATGAACTGATATATATATTGTGACTATAAAGGTAAATACATTGTTTGTTCTCTATTAAAATCTTTCATTTGCTAACTGTGCATATCATTAGTTAGTGACTTCCGTAGTTTGAAACTTTTAGTTAGCTGGCAGTAGTGGCGCTCGCTGTATTGCAGTAGTACGAGTAACAAAGATTTTTGTGAGGTAAGTGATTTGTGAAAGGTATAGGTTATTGTTAGTCAGGGCCATTCTTTTGTAGGGATTTTTGAAAGTCAGATTGCGTTGCGCTAAAAATATTGTGTTTCAGTTTAAGCACAGTCTTGTATAATTGTTTTAAGGGGACGTTTCATATGGCGACCCTGCTAGGCAGGACCTTTTTGAGATTTTACAAGCACATTCCACAGTTTTTACTCACAAAACAGGAACAATCAAGGGATTTCAATACCAATTTCGTGTTCATGAGCATACTAAATTTTGTGTTAGACCATACGTAATTCCAGCACATTATAGGGACTGTGTTAGAACAGAAATACTATGCTTGACGAGGGCATTATTGAGCCTGCAGTAAGCTCAAACAACAATCCATTACATGTTGTTGAGAAGAAAAATGGATCGATCAGGCTTGTCTTAGATTCGAGACAAATCAATAATATCATTATTCCTGAAACAGACAGGCCGCAAACGTTGGAAGAACTTCTTCAAATTTTTAGTGGTGTAAAAGTGTTGTCTTCCATTGATCTCAGATCCAGCTTTAATCATATCGAACTTCATCCAGAATGTAGAAAATACACAGCTTTCCTTTGTTTCGGCGTTTGTTATCAGTTTCGGAAACTTCCTTTTGGCTTGAACATTTCTTCGGCACCATTCATTCGCGGGCTAAATTCCATATTACCTGAGTTCTTAAAACGTCACATCACCTTATATGTGGACGACATTCTGATAGCAGAAGCCTCATGGGAACAACATAATCGCATCCTCAACAGCGTGTTACGTATTTTTGCAGAATCTGGAAATACAGTTAACTTGGAAAAGTCTGAATTCGGTAGGACAAAGGTGAAGTTTTTGGGACATATTATTTCTTCAGAAGGCATCCAGCTGGATCCTGAAAAGTTAGAAGCAATCAGAGCCATTCCAGTTCCATCCACAAAAAAACAAGTCCGCAGTTTTCTAGGTCTCGTAAATTTTTACCGTCGTTTTCTGAATATGCAAATTCTAGTTACATCAAAACTTTGTTCTCTCACTGGAAAAAATACTATTTGGAACTGGGACCAACAAGCACAGTTGGAATTCAATTCTTTGAAAGAATCGTTATTTAACGCTCCAATTCTAGCTCATCCAGATCTCTCACAAGATTTTTGCCTTAGCACAGATTCTTCTAAAGTCGGTCTTGGTGCCCATTTATTTCAAGAAGCCACAGAAAATGACATTACTGTTCAGAAAACCATTGCTTTTGCTAGCCGAGTGCTAACAAAATCTGAAAAAAATTATTCCGTTATGGAATTAGAAGCTTTAGCTATCGTTTGGGCATTTAACAAATTCCGTTTCTTTCTTTATGGTAAGCACGTAAAAGTATACAGTCACCATCGTGCATTACAATTTCTTAGGTCTTCAAAATTAAATCATGACAGTTAAAACGTTGGGCATTGTTTCTGCAAGAATTCCACTTCACAATAGTCTACATTCCCGGCAAGGAGCACATTGTTGCGGACGCACTGTCACGCGCACCGGGCTTGAGAAAAGTAACACAGAAAGCAACCTCGAGAGAATTTTCAGTATTCTTTACATCCAGAAAGTCGCCTTTGAAAACTTCATCACCACATCTTTAAAGGACATTGCTCATGAACAAGATAAAGATCCGATTTGGAAAGACATCAAAAGTAAATGGCATCAAAAGATGCACACACAGATTCGTCATTATTATCTGGTTAGAAACAACATACTGTTCAAACGATGCACTGTTGATGACAAGCTATGGGTACTTTGCATTCCAGACGATTTTGTTAATAAGCTCATTTGGTACATTCATTTCAGCTATGCACATTTTGGTCCACGAAAATGTTATCATATTCTTCGAACGACTTGTTATTTTAACGATATGGAAAAGAGAATTCGAAGAGTCTTGTCTATTTGTAAACTTTGTCAAAAGGCGAAACCATCTACTGTCTCTCATCGTGCTCCATTGTTTCCTATCATTCCTTCTAAATTAAAAGAATTTGCTGCTGTTGATCTCTTGGGACCGCTTGTCAGAACATGTAATGGATTTTCGTACGTTCTAGTCGCTGTTGAACTTACTTCAAAATTTATTTCTTTCACTCCGTTACATAAAGCCACTGGACGGTCTGTATCCAACGTCTTTGTTAGAAATTTCTTACGTGAAGTGGGACACGTTAGTAAAGTAATTTCAGATAACGGACCGCAATTCAGATCTGCTGTTTGGTCACGCATGCTTCGTAATCATAAAATCAAATCTGTTTTTATTTCATTGTACTCACCACATTGTAACCCGTCTGAACGGATTATGAAAGAAATCAATAAGCTTTGCAGACTTTATTGTCACAGAAAGCATCAGCATTTGGACAGATATTTACACTTATTTCAAAACGTGCTGAATGAAATGCCTCATGACTCCACTGCTTTACCACCTGTTCTTGTACTGAAGAATAAAGAACCACCGAACAGAATCAGAGAGCTTGTACCTTTCCCGAATACACGTAAACTTCGACACAAAGACATAATTGATTTGGCTATTAAAAATATAAATTCTGCTGCAGACAAAAGGAGAAAATTACACGGTAAAGCAAATGCAAAGAAATTATATATTGGTCAGAAAGTTCTCATTAATGCTCATTCATTGTCACATAAGAAGAAAAACTTGAGTCACAAATTCTTTCTAGTTTACAATGGACCTTACAGAATCCGACGTATATCGCATGATAATTGCGTTGAAGTTGAAACTCTTCGTACTAGGAAGAGTAAAGGTTTACACCACATTTCACATGTAAAACCATTTATTGAAAGATAATCTGCTTTTTAACTTTGTCTTTGCCATAAAGCTGTTCACATCACGTCACTAGTATACTTTGTCACACTAAGAATCTGTTAACACGCAACAATGTTTTAAAGTTAACTATCCAGTCTAGAACTTAGAGAACTTATTTAGACAGTATTTACGAGTGCATTGTTATAGTGAACAGACGTCACAGTGTTATTGTGTGTGTACATTCTTGCTTGTTAGTTGCACGATTATGTAACGACTATAAGGCTTACATACTTAGAACATTTACCAGTACTGCTAATGAGATTTTAATGCAACATTTTGGTTTACTTGAAAACACATTCTTTATTTGAACTTCATTCGGTGAGATTAAAGATGACTTAGCATTTGGTTTCTCTAATAGCTACACGATTATATCACGACGCTACTAATATGTGACACGATTTACATTGTTGCTTTTGCGGTGTATCTGTTTTATATCTGCACAGTTTTTCTGTATTATTCTGGAAAGTAAAACATGTTTTAGTAGTAACTTTTGTGGTATAGCTACAATGAGACAGCCTTTATCGTAGCACAACAATACGTTATATTATAGTACTTTCTTGATCATGGTAAGGTACGTAATAACTACGATATCTATACGGAAAGCATTTCACCTTCGTTTATGATGAGGTAAGTACATTGACTTCAGCAGAACTTTGCTTACAGAGGACGATAACTACGACAGTTCCACAGAATTATCTTACAGCAAAACGCACATTTAGCACTACAGGGCACGCATTTGAGTGATTAATTTGGCACTTAAACCATTTATTAATTAATATTGTTGAATTAAAAAGAAAGTTTTTTTGTGATATATTTCATTCCATTGCTGTAACCTGCAACACCTGAGGGTATAATTACATTATTCCTCAGGGGGGTACACGCTTACTTGGTGTACCATGTGTTTGGCAAGCACAAGGAGCCCTAGCTAATATGGTATTTGCTTATACAACTTTACACATCGGTACCATATTTCTCTAACACAGAGTTACACAGCTATCTGATTATTTGACAGAGAAACAAACATATTTTTACTACGTCAGTGACACTTGTTTACGCAATTACGCAGGTGGATAACTTCACACTCATGAAATTGTATTTTGTCTGTACTTTGTGAACTGTTCATATTTTTTCGGAAACATTGTGTTACTATGAGAGCTTTGAATGACATATTTGGTATGGGATCACGATTTTTAAAGTACGTTTGAGGCAGATGACAGTTTTGTCATGAGCAGAGAATTTTTTTTAGGTTTTGAAATTATTGGAGGAAGCTACGGAGATATTGAGAATTTGACTGTGGTGTTATGATGTTATTATTACGACGACGATGTGAATAATGCTGCTGAAGTATGCTTAAGCTGATGCTATATGAGTTATTTGGTTATGCTACGTATCTGTTATGATGACATATTGAAGAAGTGTCGACGAATATACATATGTGTAATAAGGTAAGGAATAATGAGTAGTGGTTAGGGACTCTGGTTCGTGAAAAAGGATGTTGGAAACCAAGAATCGTACTTTAAGAGTTATGAAATGTGTGTATACGCGTGAATGTATCACAAGGTCACCAAAAATTTTTGGACACTGTTATATTTACAGGATTTTGTTTCTACATATTTGTAACGCAAATGCTTGGCCTGTGAAATTTTTTGTATGAGACAGCCACTGTAGCGGAAACTGGTGTCGTAAATATTTCGGTAAGAAAGTTAAGTGACCACCTGGACGTAATGCGTCGTGGGCGCCCAGCTGGGCGACAGCCACCAGGAAACAAGCCATTAGTGTGTGCCTTTCAGAGGCACAGGTAAAAAAAAAAGGGTGTCATTATCCTCGCTGTTGACATTTCTTTGTAGAAAGCGTCGCAAATACGACACGTTCAAACTTGAAAACATATGATTACACTGTGGAGCTCTTAATTTACGATATTTACTAAAATGCCTAATGAAACCACGAGAAACATTTCATGGCTATTGTCTTGCTAGTTGAGAGAAATACCATGTGGCATGCTTTATGCATTTATTTACTGATTTTGTCTAATATCTAGTTTCTAACTGCACTGTAGCATTGGTTAAAATAAATTTTATGGATGTACTAATATAAATATTTTATGCCTACAGATCCAGTAAATAATAACTTTATGATGTACTTAAAAAACACGAAGTAGCACAAAAAGACATTTCCCTTCACAGAAATTGCATGCAGAATTGTCTTTTCAAGTACATGGTAATATTTTTTACAATAAATTTTTGTGGTGAACCACTTTAATTGCATAGACATTAAGATGTGAATAGACATTGTCCTTATCTGCATTGTTGTCTTTAGTGTAACATTTTTTCTGATTGAGCTTTGTCATGTTTAGGTATAAGTTATAGCATTTGCTGCAGCTGTTTGCCATTCATAGTGCTACTGAATGTCACTTTGTATTACTAGGTTAAGCCAATTTTATTACTGATTTATTTTTCTTGTTTGCTGCGCATTGCCTTATATTAGTTGTAATATTGCTGTCTTTTTTTGCCAATTTCCATTTTTTAACATTACTGTTTGTGTAAATTGTTTTGTGATGCTGCGTTGCCTCATCCCTTAGTTAAGCATCTGAGTTCAGTAGATTTAAGTTAGCTTAAGAGGGGGTAGCCTATATAAGAGAATGATTTGCGATATATTGGAAGAAATGCATTGAGAAGTTATACGAAAAAAGTACAGAAATCAGGTATAGGTAGGACTTTTTGGAAATAATGAAGAACGAAGGGAGATCTCCGAGAAGTAAAGAAAGTTTTGTTTGCAAAATACTGCAGTAAAACAAACCCTGTCCTTTCCTTGTGTTATCCCACTATGTATTTGTGTACCCTTGTGTATTTATGTTCTACCTGTCTTTATATGTTTATCTGATAAGACTTATGTTGCAGAATTTTTCTAATACTAAGCTACATTCACTATGAGGAATACTGTTATCCTCAAATATAATTTGCATTAATAACATGTTATTTACTTTGTAAAGATGTTTACACATTATTTATTCTGTTTTGATCTAATGCTCATTCGTGAAGTTAATGTTTCGAAATTTATTCTGATTTTTTATGTATGTGCTCCTGTCATGCTTCCTGTAACACTGATGTATATGTTATTTCGATTCTTTTGTAAAGCCTGTATTACTGCAAATGTTATCTGTACTATTATGTTCTTTAATGATATATTTTGCACCTGTGTTATTGTATTCTTATGTTATAAAATTGTAATTGACACCAGTTCATCAAATTAAGTAACTTGTAACTTACATTTCACTGCACACATTTCTGTTGGTCATAGTATATGGACAATATGTGAGAAGTAGGGATCGATAGTGTTTGCAAGTGTATTGATAATTCAGCAAAGGGACTGGTTAACAGCATTGCTTCTTCTAAGGACAATTCCAAAAACTTTGTGAGTGGACAAGTGGTGGGTTATGGACTTGCTATGTTATCCGCAAGACTCTTCAATGGTGATTGTGCGCTTGCACAGTCAAACAGATGGCTGGTGGCCATCTCTACAAGGACTACAGAGGGTCTACACCTTTGATGACCCACCAATACCATAATCTCTACCAGGACTACAGTGGGTCTGCTCTTTGATGACCTAAGTACCAATAGTCTTCAACTTCAACTGACTCTGCTGTGGGTTTGCTCTGTTGTGGCCCATTACCTGTCTACATGTCAAGAGTCAGCACTGTCTTTCCGTTGGAAGGACCACACTACTTCTTCAAGACTGCATGGAAATCCGCTACTTCCGTGTGCGTTTTCTATTACTACTCAGACTTTGAGAAAAACACTGCAATTTTACATTGATAAATGATCATGACTGTCTTTATGGACTGTGAGAAAATTTTAGCTTTTGACCAACATTGTATCGATAAGTGTGTGCATTTCATTTCTTTGTTATTGTAATTATGAAAAAAATTTTCTAATATTTATTGGCCACTGCCCAAAACAACTTGTAAATTTTTTTTTGGGGAGCATGGGGGCTATGTAAGTAGGCTGTTTAGGTTTTTTTATTGGTAACGCCGCCGCCACGTAGCGCTCTGTATGAAAATCACTGGCTGTACCCTGTGCAGTCTGTGGCTGGTTGGCATTGTTGTAATACTCGCCATTGTAGTGTTGGGCAGCGGCAGCTGGATGCTAACAGCGCGTAGCGTCGCGCAGTTGGAGGTGAGCCGCCAGCAGTGGTGGACGTGGGGAGAGAGATGGCGGAGTTTTGAAATTTGTAAGAATTGGTGTCATGAACTGATATATATATTATGACTATAAAGGTAAATACATTGTTTGTTCTCTATTAAAATCTTTCATTTGCTAACTGTGCCTATCATTAGTTAGTGACTTCCATAGTTTGAAACTTTTAGTTAGCTGGCAGTAGTGGCGCTCGCTGTATTGCAGTAGTACGAGTAATGAAGATTTTTGTGAGGTAAGTGATTTGTGAAAGGTATAGGTTATTGTTAGTCAGGGCCATTCTTTTGTAGGGATTTTTGAAAGTCAGATTGCGTTGCCCTAAAAATATTGTGTTTCAGTTTAAGCACAGTCTTGTATAATTGTTTTAAGGGGACGTTTCAACTGTCTTATTCTTTAGTATTCAGTAAATAGCTCCTAGCAGGAAAATAAACACCAGATCTCGCTTCTACCATAAATTTTTATTTTCATAATTGAGTGTCCTTTCTGCCAAATAGAGTGTAGCTGTTAAGCTTAAGTTTTTTTATAGTAAATCAGTTATTAGCTAGATGTATAGGGACTGTGTCTGTCGTCTGCAGGAGGAAATGGTCAAAGTCATAACGCAGCTGGAAGCTTGTTTGGCCACAGTCAACAAGTTCCAGAATGCCACCTTGCAGTACGATGGAGAAGGGGTACCTGGGGCAGCCTCTGCTGTACGTGTCACTGAGCAGACCACAGGTGCGACTGAGCCAGCTGGCTCACTCTCACCTCAGTGTGAGTGGCAGACTGTGTCGAGGTCTCGAGCCTCAAGACGAAGGCTGCATGGGGGAAGCACGCCCATGCCAAATTCCACGCACTTTTCTAATAGATTCAGTCTGCTATCTGATGGCGGCGCGGGGGGGGAGGCTTCTGCCACGATAGTGGTGGTGGTGGTTAGTGTTTAACATCCCTTCGACAATGAGGTCATTAGAGACGGAGCGCAAGCTCGGGTTAGGGAAGGATTGGGAAGGAAATCGGCCGTGCCCTTTCAAAGAAACCATCCTGGCATTTGCCTGAAACGATTTAGGGAAATCACGGAAAACCTAAATCAGGATGGCTGGAGACGTGATTGAACCGTCGTCCTCCCGAATGCGAGTCCAGTGTGCTAACCACTGCGCCACCTCGCTCGGTGCCAAGATAGTGGCTGCTCCTTCAGCAAGGTCCGGCCAGACACATGGGGGTAGGGGTTTGTTAGTTATTTGGAGCTCCAATGTTAGGCGGGTCATGGATCCCCTCAGAAACATAGCGGCTAGGGCGAGGAAGAAGTCCAACGTTCGCTTGGTGTGCTTGCCGGGGGGCCATGCCCAGGATGTGGGAGAGGCTCTTCCGTTGGCTATCGAGCGTGCGGGGTGCAGCCAGCTGCAGATTGTTGCCCATGTCAGCACCAACGATGCATGTCGTCGGGGTTCTGAGGAAATCATTGAGTCCTTTCGGCGGCTGGCTTAATTGGTGAAGGCGGCCTCCATCTCTCGAGGATTGGAAGCCAAGCCGACGATCTGCAGCATCGTACCCAGGGTGGACCGGGATCCTCTGGTTTGGAGTTGAGTGGAAAATCTAAACCAGACGCTAACTCGACTCTGTGACGAAAATAGTTGTAGATTCCTCGACCTACGCTATGCAGTGTAAGGTTGTAGGTCGCCTCTCGATAGATCGGGGGTGCACTAAACACAGGAAGCAGCTACATGGCTAGCACAGTACTTGTGGCGTGCAATGGTTTTTTTTTAGGTTTGGTTCCTCCTCATGGGAAATAAACCGCTGGCCAAAAAAAAAAAAAAAAAAAAAACAGTACATGACACTGATGTGGGTGTGACAACTGAAAAAATTGTTAGTTCGCCTAAACAGGTCATTCCAAAGGATTTAAATGTGCTTAATCTCATGTTGGTAAATTGTCGAAGTGTCTGTAACAAGAGCCCCGAGCAATGCCAATATTATATTAGGTACCGAAAGCTGTTTGAAACCAGACATAAAAAGCAGTGAAATTATGAACTCTGATTGGACAATGTTTAGGAACGATAGGACTGATGCTATGGGAGGTGGTGTGTTCAATGCGGTTAAAAGCTGTTTGAACGCAGTTGAGATCGATACTGCGTCGAACTGTGAAATAGTCTGGATAAAGCTGTCAACCAGACAAGTACTGACCATTGTATTAGGATCCTTTTATAAACCGACAGCATTCGCAACAAACGTCGCAGAGCGTTTCAGGGAAAGTATTGAGTACATATGAAGTAAATACACAAATTATCCATCAGTTATAGGTGGAGACTTTAATCTAGCATCCATTGACTGGGAAAATTACACGTTTATCACAGAGGGCAGAAGCAAATATTCGTCAGAAGTTATCCTAGGAACGCTCTCAACATACAACCTTCAGCAATTGGTTAGAAAACCAACTCGAGATGGGAATTAAATATCTTGGCGACAAACAGACATCATCTTTTTGAGGAAGTTAATCTAGAAGAAGGTATGAGCGACCATAATGTCGTTGTGGCTTCTACGTCACTGGAAGTCGCAAAAAAAAGAAACAGCGTAGAAGTGTCATTAATGAATGTCTTCATTTCAGCTCCAAGCATTCACCGCGGGACACAATGGTATTGAGCATCTTTGGTCGCAATTTAAAGGTACTGTCCACCATGTGCTAGAGAAGTATGTGCCTAGCAAAAGTATAGGAGAGGTCAAGGATCCACCTTGGTACAACAAACATATTAGGAAGGTGCTGAGAAAGCAGAGAGTTTTGCACAGTCCTTTTAAACTTAGTCACTGCTCCGCTGACAAACAGAAGTTATGCGGAATGAAAGCAGTTGTCAGAAGGACAATGAGAGACTTTTTTAACGAATTTGAAAGCAATATTTTATCTGCAGATTCTAAAAATAACCCCAAAAAATTTCGGTCGTTCATAAGATCTATGAATGCTACAAATAATTAAATGCCATCTCTTGCTGACAGTACAGGTAATGTAACTGATGATGATAACCAGAAGGCTGAAATTCTAAACCTAGCTTTCAAAAACTCGTTTACGATAGAGGACTTCAGCACCATTCCCTCTTTCAATTGTCGAACAAACTAAAGGATGACTGACATAGTGTTTAGTGTATCTGGGATTGTAAAACAGTTAAGATCCTTAGACGCCAGAAAGGCATCTGGCCCAGACGGTAACCCCGTAAGATATTGTTGACTATGCTACAAATATAGCACCATTCGTATCCGTCATCTATCAAAGATCATTGGAACAGCGGAAAGTTCCACGGGACTGGAAGAAGGCCCAGGTCATAGCAATCTATAAAAAGCGTAGAAAATCGGATGCACATAATTACCGGCCAATTGCACTGATATCGATTTGTTGTAGAATCATGGAACATATTTTGTGTTCAGACATAATGACCTTTCTAGATTCTGAGAAGCTCATCCGCAGACACCAGCACGGTTTTAGGAAACAGCGGTCATGCGAGACACAGCTGGCCCTCTTTGTGCACGATTATACCAGGCTCTGGATACAGGCTCCCAGGTTGATGCCATATTTCTCGACTTTTGAAAGGCGTCCGACTCAGTTCTGCACTGTCGCTTGCTACAAAAAGCGCGCGCTTACGATCTTTCCAATGACTTATGCGGTTGGATAGAAAGTTTTCTAGCAGACAGGTAGTAGTACGTCGTCCTGAACGGGGTAACTTCAGCAGAAACAAGAGTAGCTTCAGGCGTGCCCCAGGGCACCGCAATAGGTCCTCTGCTTTTTACGATTTACATAAACGATCTGGTTGATGGTATTGACAGCAGCCTTAGACTGTTTCCCAATGATGCTGTAGTCTGCAGGAAAGTAGTATCACACGAAAGTTGTGAACAAATCAATGAGGATTTGCAGAAAATAAATGCATGGTGTAATGACTGGCAGTTATCTCTCATTATTAGAAGTATAACCTACTGCGCATAACAAGGCGACAATCCCCATTAATGTGTTAGTACAAAATAAACTAGCAGTCTTTGCAAGCGGTAACATCAGTCAAGTATCTGGGTGTGACTATTCGAAATGATCTCAAATTGAATGATCTGATTACACAAGTGACGAGTAAGACAAACTCTAGATTGTGGTTTATTGGTAGAATCCTGAAGCGATGCAGTCCTTCAACAAAGGAAATAGCTTACAATATTTTAGTTCGTCCAGTCTTAGAATATTGTTCGTCTGTATGGGACCCGTACCAGTTGAATCTGATTCAAGAGAAAGAGAAGGTCCAAAGAAGTGCGGCAAGATTCGTGACTGGTACATTTAGCCATAGCGAGAGCGTTACAAATGTAATAGAAAGCTTGAGGTGGGACACACTTGCAGATAGACGACGCGCTAAACAGAAGGAGCTGCTCACTAAATTCCGAAATCCAATCTTCACCGAGGATGTAGAGCATATATTATTACAACCAACTTTCAATTCGTGTAATTATCATCATTCAAAGATAAGGGAAAAAGAGCTCGTACTGAGGCGCTCAGACAGTCGTTTTTCCCTCGAGTGGAAGAGAAGGGGGGGGGGGGGGATATGACTTTGGCGCGAATTGTACCCTTCGCCACACACCGCTTGATGGCCAGCGGAGTGTATATGTAGATGTAGATGTAGAAATGCAGCACTGGCAACACTTTCGCAATTATGGACGGTTATAGAGGCAGCGAGGTTCCGTATTTCTGCAAGGGACTTCCAAAGACTTGTTGAGTCCACGGCACGTCGAGTTGCTGCACTACGCCATGCAGAAGGAGCTCCGAGTAGATATTGGGAGGCGTCTCATGACTTTTGTCACCTCTGTGTGTAATAGATGCAATTACTACCTCGAGTGCAGAAGAACGTGGTAGTAAACCGCCGCTGAAAGTTAAACGTTGCGATTGTGTCAGCTGGCATAAATAAAAGTCAGGAGTGTTAAATGTCGTTGTTGGCCTGTTTCTTGAGCAATGTGAGTGGAATAATTGTATTTCTACATAACTATGTTACGGTAGCATCTAGTAAAACGATCCTATCTCATGGCCTTTACAGGGTATAATTGCATCAGAGGTACAAGAAGTGATGTTCGCGCTTTATGAGTACAAACAATTATATGCTTCGCTAATACTGGTCTGCGTTTACTGCAAGCCAAACGCTTCATGTCAAAATTGTCTTGCTGAACTAAGTGGCATATTAATACTAGCTGCATCACCGGGACTCGAATCCGAACCTCTTACTCAACGGGCTGAAGGCGTGAGGATGATCGCCTCGCTCACACACAGATTTATGATTTCACGGATAGTTTCAAACTGAAGAACAGTCTGCTACGCAATGAAATATTCTCGTCTACTGACGATGTGAAACATTTTCGTAAAGAATCGCTTCCAGCCTCTTTCTTTAGCTGCTTATACAAGATGTCAACATAGAAATAAACGCCTCTTAGAATTTTTACAAGAGTTATATTTAATGCGATGTGTGGTGGTTGGAAACCCTGTACCTTATCTTTCGAACAAGTAAGTACCTCATTGAGCCAAGCTACAAGACTGTATACGTAGCATTGTGAAATTAGACCAAATCAAGTGGACGTTAGAAGTCAGTAGGTGAAGAGCAGAATGTGTGTGAACGTACCGTCATTGCACTTTGTGCAATATTTGAACATTTGAGTCGCTCCGGCGCTTGCAAGTTGTTTTGTGGCCGTGTTGCCGGATGTGGTCATTGTCTCCAGAACGGACACGGCTCCACCAGCATGTGCCGGGAACTTCGTAGTCAGTTGGTTGAATCTTAATGTAAATCGTGTTATGCGGACTGTAGTAATTTGTAGACTAACTCTTTATTGCGCAATGGTTTCAAAATTATGAACAATCTGACGAAAGTATTGTTATAGAAGTGCTCCGTACTTTCTTACGACTGAAAAGTGTTTGTTCACAGTGTTTAAACACACTTGAACATGAATTGTTGTCAAGATGTTTGTATGTGTATAATAGAAAAACTTCTGTAATATTAGTGACCTGATGTGTGCTTCTTGTGTAAAACATGTCTACCATCATTACGAATTTCGTTTCGGTACTAGGTCGCTGCAACAGTCTGGACTTGCTCATAAAATACTGAAAAATCGGCAGTTAGTACTGCCCGTACACGTATTATTAACAGTTATCAAATGTAAAGCCGAACTACTTATTTTCACTGAAAAATTTTCAGAACAGGCGTCAGTGTATTTTCAAGTTTCTGTTACGTTATTCGGAAACCACTTTCTCACTCACGTAGTTAAAGGTTTCAGGTACGACCCGCTGCAGTGTGAACAGTTAACGATTGCAGCCCATGCATTATCGGAAGGTTGATGGGTGATATAAACTGTGTCATGCTTTATCTGGACATTAGTGAATGTAAATGCACTACGGACGTTGTATTTTGTAACGCACCACTTACAGGTATGGGCAATACGGTCAAATATTAAAATAAACCCAGTACAGATATATTTGTACGATAAAGTGCGAGGCCACTTACATGAGCTCTGTACGTTCACGCATTTTGTTGCCTCATTAATGGAACAGATCTCTGATAAACCCTTAATTAACAGTACGCTACATTCGAAATAAAAGCGCGTGGGCGCAAAAATGTTATACATGCAACAGTGAATAACGACTGAAGGTCGCTGAACCAGCGAAAATCGATCACAGCCGATGTGTGCACACCTACTGGTAATGAGAAAAACGTTACATCTGTGAGAAAGTGAATTTTTCATGTAACTGTGGAGCCCACCCACAGTTTGCGATAGATGAATGCTTTCTATGTCGAACGTCATTATTCGTACATGGAATAGCCTAAGCCTACAGTTTATTTTACGGTTTCGATGATTTCAGCATGCATTTAACTTGTGTGATTCTTGGTATAGTGCTAATGAATCACGACTCCTTTAAACTTTTCATGGTTCAAAAATAAATTACTATTTCATTATAAGCAATTTATTACCTTGATTTTGTTATAATATCAAAAGCCAGATGCAATAACCAACTACTACATTACAATTACATGAAAAAGTAAAGTCATGTGGTAGTACTGGATGGGAGACAAAAAATTCCGTAATGTTTCCTTATTTAACGCACAAGAGTTACTTGAACTAGAGCTAAGTGACTGTTTCGTCTTGAATGTATCGTCTTTGTGAAAAAGAATCTGCTGAGTGCGTATGGAGTGTTGAATTATGTTGATAAGATTGTTAATGAGAAGGATGTAGCCAAAAGAGTGGGAGGGGGAGGGTGTCCAGTGGGACCGCACTAGCCCTATGACCTAAATGAAATTTCACGCGTCCTAGTTGCCATGTCGTGAAAATGACAGATATTTTGATTTTAAATTATACAATGAAAAAGGGGTACACACTGTCGATAGTCAACGGAGCCATCGACAAATTTCAGTTACCGATATATCGATAGTACTGTCAGCTAACATAATTATTATATTAAAGAGACTTATTTCTGTTTCTGTAGCTCGCTTTTGGGACTACAGCATCGTCACCAATAGTACTAAGATGCGTCAACTGGAAACTAAACAACACAAACCATGAAAATGTTGGAATCAAAGTTTCAAATACTTTTAATGTGAAAGGAGAAGCAGTTGTGTAACATGGAACAGAAAACGCCAAAAGTAATGTCTAGAATAAGTTATCCTTGAGTAAAATTGTCATTCAGTCCATAAATACCAAAAGAAAGATACTTATCATCTATTCGTTATGATTAAAATATATCACCTGCTGATGCTTTGTCAATAAAAGCGAAAAACGCCTACGTTGAAGAGCATTTCGACATGCTGTGTGCTTAAGACAGAGAGAACAAGAAATAACAACAGGTGCACTAAACTGAGCTTGGTGCTGAGATTCTATGCATCACTCGCGCAGTATGTTATTAATTTAGCCCAAAACATTTTAATATTAACGATGCCTCTTGGCTACCACAAGAGACATATATATTCTGTTGTGGCGGCACAGACGGACAGATAGTTTTTGCAGAGACCATTCATAAGCTGCTGAATCACACCACCTTTCACACCCACTCCCTCCTCCCACCCAACACACCCACTGTGGATATATTGTAAATCATGACACCAAATGCAGATAAGATTAATCATCTTCTTAGTAGCTTTTATAACTGGTAAAGTGCACGTCAGTTACGACGGCGGCCGAGTTTAGGTTCGTGACAAAAAACAGACAGCCAATGAACAGAGAATGACGTTGCCAGAGCTCAACTGCAGTGCAGAGCACGGACGAGTGTCTTCAGTTTTAGAAACGTTCACTCATAAACAAAGTAATTGAACAAAAGCAATGTCTGTATAGCTGACATTCTATAAAAGAAAGTTTGGAAAAAGCATTCTTTATACCAATTGCTTCATATTCTATTAATTAATTAAACCAAACAAGCAATAAGCCTCCTAATTCAGGCGATAGCAAGGAAATTCATTCTCACTAACCGCTCTTTTGCGATAAAGAACAGCGGTTATTGTTTATTTCCTATTGTACTCCGACGAAACGTGAGTAATTCATAGTCATACCAACAGTGTTTGTGGGTATTTTGCGTGATTCTTTAAAGTCCTCCAGGAATTCTGTTAAATGGCGAGCTGCGTTAGCGTAATGGTTAAGGTGTTTGGCTGCTATGCAAAAGCTTCCGAGTTCAACCTTTGATTCTTGCTTAATATTTTCTATATTTAAAAACCATATCGAAGTGTCTAACGTCATGAATTTTATTCGTTTGAATGTAATTTTTTGAAATGTCTAGTGGCAACTAAAATCATCCATACGGAAAGTATACGCTGTGACTTTTACCCCTGCAAACTATTCAAAATTTCGTGCAAAGGTTTACTACATTTAATGCTGCACAATAACTGCGTTGAACATCGAAACAAAATTAAGTCATTTATGGGGGGGGGGGGGGGGGGAGGTATCAGTCAAGAAGATGCGCAAAAGTCAATTTTTTTGGGCCAAATAGTTTTTGTGAAATCGAATGATAAGTCTGTCAAAGCAGTCGGAACACCATGTGTGTGTACAGGCGAGCAGTGCAGTGATGACAAAATCGCGCACAGCGCGGAATGCAGGGAGCACGTCTCTGTAGCAGCGAAAGGGAGGGTTTACTTCATAAACTGCGCGCTCCCCCCTAAACGTAAGTTGGCGAACTATACTGTACTATACTATGGCGCTGCTTCTCTTGGCACGTGCAAATGGCAACGCAGCAATCTCCCACGTCTGGGCGGCCATGCGCGAGCCGCCAAGATAAAGGAATTAACTATAATTGTGTCTGAAGAGAAATGCTTAAGGAAAATAGAAATGTTCTGTATGCTGACCATCCAATGTTTTCATTCTTCCAGGTCCATTATTCGAAAAATTACGAAAATAAGAGACAGAGAAGCACATATGAATGAATATATAATCATCACCGAAATGTGGCATACTCCAACAGTCATCTGATGATTATGAATTCTGTTTTTTGACCTACACAGCAGTGCAGTACAACTTCAGAATTTAGCAGGAATTGGTTACTTAAATTCGTTGTGGTCTTTGTGAGTTGAGATAGAGAAGGAGAAAAAAGTTTGACTTCAAATACATTACTCCAGCGGTGTTTGAGCCTACAGCAACAAATTTAGTAGCACTCGGCCACTGAGACATCAAGAACGTGAAGAGCATTCTGTCATTGGTGTAGTACAAACTACGGCAAAGAGATACAGTTTAGTTATTTATTTTATGTTTAACATACTGCAATACATTTCAAGCATGTTTTGCTTATTGTCAGATGCTTATTAAAAAATTATCTTAATCTAACTTAACACACAACTGTCTTGTTCACTGTCCCCTGCTGGAGTGAATATTGGAGCATTTGGGGAAGAGGGTAACACTGGGTGGCCAGAAATCAAGGTCAAGTGGGACCTTCTGCTGGCATGGAGCCGTGTCTCAATGTGATTGATACCATTCGGTATTATTAGTGACGACGCTGTAGTCCCTAAATATACTTACAGAAGCGCAAATAAGAATGAATTATATATACTTTGGGTATTACTCACTCAGCCGCCTAGTCTTCAAGACACGAACTGTAGTCACTTCGTAGACCATTCAAGGCTGCTATTTCCTGCTAGAATTATGCGTGAAACTGGGCAACAGCGCAGTATATGTTTGACGTAATTAGGCGCTCGGCCGCCACGACCTTGAGACAGGAACGTTAGTAACTTCCTTGATTTCCTGGTAGAAGTGTAACTGAATCTTGAAAACAACTCGGGCGCGTCTGGCAACGCTATGACTGACGAGGTACTTCCTTGATGACACGGAATCAACCTAAAAAATTTATTAGATATATTTGTATCATATCCATTAAATAATCTGAGAAGTTTTAACATAAGGTGTGAAATGAAGTAGTCAGTTTATGGCGTTGAGTCCAGGAAAGTGAATTGCAATTACTCTTGTCTTGTACGTTATGAGCTTGACTGTCATATCCAGCACTGGGGCAATAAAATGAGAGCACAACATTGCAGTATTCTGCTAGCTGTGAGGTAGCCTGACGGTAAAGTGCGGTCCTGTGTAGCTGAAAGCTATATTTTGGGCCATTTTGTGACATAGCTATAAATAGGCTTCTCGAAAATCAATAACAAATTTTATTTACGAAATGTCACATTTCCATACGAAACAGTTTGATACAGGACGGCAAGTAAACGACATGTGATGGAATTCTTAGATCGTTTTTCTTACACTGTGACTGATACATGTATTAGTTATGATTAAAAAAAAAACCAGCTGCGGTATACACTCAGCTCAGAAGATTTTCGTCAAGTGCACCACCCTCTCTGACTCACCATAGGCATAATATTATGTTCACACTGCCCCATTTCCGAGTATATGTCTGTTGCTAGGTCTCAGCCATTAATGCTTCACAAGAAGTTAATATTAAGTCATCGTAACTAGTCCGGGTAGGGATACTGGACGAATTCTCAATGATCCAACTGATGACGATCAAGCAAAAATGCATTAATAGTCACCCCTTTGATATATGTTGTTTTAAATCAGTGCGTGCAGTATTACTGTACCCGACTTCTGAGCATTGCCTGTTGAATGCGCCTGTCGCACGACACTAAATGTTGTACTACATCACATACGTCTTTTATCGAGGATTACTGACTGTGTATAATGATTCACATCAGAACGATCGATATTTCTTGAAGCAAAAAAGGATTTTTCTGGCGTGTTCTGTCCAAGGGCACTCACTCCACACACAACACAAAGGTTCAGACCTGCCTCTGAGATCTTCAGCTCTCTACTAAGCCGAAACGAATAATACGACGCTAATGTTAGATCGTTTTCCACTTCCGACTATATTTTACCACACTTGATCAAGACTCATAAGTTTCAGAGATTCAAGGTCTAAATCGTGTCTGTGAGATAAATATGGGAACGTTAAATCAGAAAATCACCGTTGATAAAAACATCCATTAGCGCTGCGCCACGTTCACCCAGTCGGAGGCCTCTAACGTTGGCAGGAGACGGCGTATAGCCGATGACCAGTATCTGCTGTGGGGCAAGGAAACTCTAGTGCTTAGACTGTCCTCATCTTGACGCAGCCACAAAATATCTGGGGGAAACGTTTCTGGAACTTTTCGCTGTTATAGAAAAATGAAACGTCTTGTGTCTTAGGTTCCATCATGCTGATAATTTTAGTCGACATCCGATATGCGATTTAAAGAAACTAGGGAAAGGAGTGGACCCAACTTTATTTGTACAGAACACGGAGCTTTCCACTACACCATGAGCAGCTACATTTCCGTAACACTGACAGAACTTCCTTCATACAGTTCTGCATAAAACTGTGTTGCTCTATCGTGAATATGGCAGCACTTAGAATTATGAGGGGCGGCCATGAGTATTCCCACCTTAAGTGAACGACTCGGACATCGTCTCTGAAGCGGCTGGCAGGTGGCCACGTGTTATGTGCAATGCTTCTGAAATGCCTGGGCTAGCAGGCCAGAGCGGGTTAGTTCGTGGAAAGGGGCCAAAATAGGTTGCAGGCGTTTGCACTCAACATACAAACTTTATTTGTCCACACACCATATTACACAACAATGCAATACACTCAAAACCTTAATTGACCTCCTTTAACTATAGATCAGCTGAAGGCCACACCCAAAATGCAAGACGCAAGGCCTACGCAAAAAACCGAAATACGAGGTTCTTCTGGAGGTTTGACCCTTAATATTTTCTAAATCTTTAAGCTAAACAGGCTGAAGGCCTTAGCACTTAAATTTAAACGGAACTCGGCTGAAGGCCGCAAGTTAAACAATAAGAATTGTTTCAATCAAACGGCAGAAGGCCTTATCTTCAAACATTTCAAGCAAATTCGGCTGAAGGCCCCACAGCAAAGCATCACAATCTTAGGAGCATGAGTTTAAGAGACATTAAACTCAGCTTAAGGCTACATATCAACACAATAATTTAACGGCTTAAAGCCTTAGAAGATTTCACCTAAAATTCAGGACAAAAGCCCAATATAAAAAGGGCAAGACAAGAATATTAATTCAGGAAGCCCACACATTAACCACAATACTAAAACTCAAACAGGGAAGTTACTATGCAACAGACACTGAACGGCGCTCAGAAATTTCCAAGATCGCCCGTTTAGGCGAGACAGGCAGCCAGACCAACAGTCTCTTAATCGGAAGGGAAACCAACCGGCAGACAGCCGATGAACCAACCAACTACCTGACTTCGGTCACCAGACCAACGGCACTACAACCAAAGTGCCAGCGAGGCGAAGAGACCAGCAACACTCGTCTTCAAATATTGGTGTGTTAATAAGCCAAGGCACAACAACCACTGACATACCTAAATATCGCAACTGCTGTGGGACTACACGCTGTGGCAGACAGCACCAACACATTAAAAGACACTCACTCGCTTCTCTGTCGCAACCTACGAATTGGCTAATGCAGTACACTGGCAGCATCACAGGATTTAAAGCACTGCTCAGTCGAACTGACACAGGGTATACAGTGTTCCACGAAACACTGTCACTCGAAAGCAGAACACTCGTAAAATGAATTACTGATGAACAACTCGAACAAATCGCAGGTGGACACACACACCAAACTGGAAGATTGTAAAAAAAAACACATTTCGTCTGACCAGACGACCGGCCAACAGCTACCCAAGATCATTGGCACTCAAACAACGTGTGTCAGCAACGGTCGGGCAAGTATTGACGATTCGGGCACACCGCATCTCCAACCCGACTCAACCTGACGTCCGGCCGGAACTGGTAGACACGGCGATCCGGGCACACTGGCTCGGACCCAATCATGCAGATGTAACTCTTGCCCATTGGCCACGACGTCACCACACAAGAAGGAACCGAGACACACGTCCAGCAAGATGACCCAATGACGAAGCTCAGAAATGGTCAAAATACCAAACACACTTGGCTCAAAGAGGCGACCAACTGAATGACCGACCAACGGTCGATCCCGCTGCCATCTCCATCCGTCGGACAGTTCATTCTGAGTCGCGAGCGGTCGGCGAGTACTGGCTGTCCGTGCTTCCCTAGTGCTCCGACACTGACAGCTGCTACGTCCTGACTGCACTTCTGCCGCGTTCCTACTCCATCTACTCCAGGTCCGATCTCCCCTCACGACACGCGACCACCAGGAAGTAATGGCGGTCCAGCTGAGATAATTCGGCAGGGCTAAGATCGATACGCGCTGCTGCTGCCACTCACAGGCAACCAAGACAGCAAACCAGTGACACCAGTAATCGAAATTAAAATGTCGAGGCGGTCGTACTTTTTTTTTTTCTTTTATTGAATTTCGATTCCCCCTGAAGGGGGCTGGCTGGCAGCAATTAGTATGCCCCTCTTCAGCCTACAAACATTGTTAAGAAGATGAAGAGAATAAATAATAAAAGCAGGTGCTAAAAACGGAGACTTAAAGAGTAACATGGCGAAAAAATCGTGGACCTTAAAACATAGAACAAAGGGATGATGATGCTAATAAAATACATACGAAGCAAACAGGTAAAACAATAGACAGACAATTAAAAAACACGGCGACAGTTTGGTTTCTGTTCACACCTAGCGACAGCATGGTTTCTGTTTGCAACACGAGAAAGACGAACAACACTGAACATTCACTCGAACACTGCACTAAAAAGTTGGCAAATGTGACATACCAAAGCCGAGAGCAGGTGAGGGGAAACTGGACAGATGATGGGAAAATAAAAAAGGGGGCAGGAGAGTAAAATCGGAGGGGGGAGGCGGGAAAGGAGCTGATGGAGGATGGGGACCCATAAGAGTGGTGGGGGGGGGGGGGTGCTGGGCAGAAGCGACTGGGAGTGGGGAAGGCAGAGGAGGGGAATACAAAAGGACTCGGGGGGCGGCGGAGAAGGGAGTTAGGGAGAGGTTTGGTGGGGAGAAAACAGGATGGAAGGGGGGGGAAGAAGGAGCCCAGGGAAAGGATGGAGGAAAGGGGGTGAGGATCACAGTTGATAGGAGGGATAGATGGAGGGATAGATGGAGGGAGAGAGGGTATCATCCGGGAGAGGGAGTTGATGGAAGCCATCTTGGGAAACGAGATGAAGGGTGTAGAGATGGAGGGTAAGGGGGACACAACAGTGAAGGGGTGGCAGGGGGTGGGGATGGGAGAGGAGGAATGCAACCAGGGGGTGAGGGGGTCAAGGCGGCTGGAGGTGTAAGGTATGTGGCCGTATGGTAAAAACAAGATGTTAAATAACAAATGGTACGAACATGAGCCACGCATGGTTCAGCTTTGCTTTTCTTGTCGTCTTGGTAAAGTATTCTAAATAGCTTCCATGTAAGATGTGACAACGAGTAACTAAATTTCGTTGTTTAACTCAGATTTGATGTTTGAATGTAAGCAAAATTTGCTCTCTAATGTCTTGTTTTGAGTGAGAAGTGTCAGGTCTTACTGATTTCTCTTTAGGGTGACTTCCTCTGCTTGATTTCTACTCTGGTCGTCTGGTGGCGCTACTGCCGCGCCGCGGCTTGAAGGAAACATTTAAGCTTCTTGGTCATTTTCAAAAACCGAGAAATATTTAGTTCGCAGAAAATGGTTAGATCACAGCACATGATTGCGGTATTTTTTTCTGTGGCAAATGGACGGTCCTTTCTCTAGTCATTACTACAGCGAAATACTGGATGACATAATGCTTCCTTCTGTCCGTCAGAGATTTTCTGCAGGCTAAATAATCTTCGAACGTGACCGTTCTCTTGCCCATACAGCATGTGTACAGCAGCAATAGAATGAAGACGTTAATAGCGATAATAGCAATATCCATCGAAGTATTTGGTAGCTTCTTAGTCTTGAATGGTATTTCGCGACCTAAGAAATTTCTTGAAATAGTCAAAATTTCAAAATGGCCTCTAATCGAGGCTATAATAGCTAAAAGCATTTATACATCCCCCTTGCATGAGAGTAGTATAATTTCCGTGTCTGAAACATGCTGATAATTAATAAGTTATTATAGAACTGAATTGTTTTCGCAGTATACAAGGTGCAACATACGTTACGACCCAATCATGAATGTATCAAAGACGAGCTTCAGTGGTCTGCTGGACTGATCCTAATTTCTTAGTTTGTGGTGTGGGTTCGCTTACCACTTCCAGCATGTACTTTAAAACACACGAAAAGATCTCCTTCACCTGTAGTAATGCCACGTGAAGAGCGTCAGGCCGCACAGTTGTTCAGAATCTGCGTTATAAACGTCTTATCGTTTCGCTGCTATAAGAGGCACAGCCGGTTTAGGCAGGGCCACAGCAAAGGCAGAAGTCGTGGTAAACAGAAACTCTGTCACCAATAATCTTCCTTACACTAGACACTAATGAGCCAATGGTCATTTAAAGTCGCAAAACTCTTATTTTATTGGAACTTCAGACGATGAATAATTCGGCGCTGGATTGGGGTTCACATTCGGTTCTTCTCTTTCGTGGTATTTGACCCACACGGTACGATATAATTTGACCATTTCGTGTTCTTTACGCAGGTTTCAGACTCCTCTAGGTCTCTAAGAAAGTTACACTTATGGGTTCGAATCCTGGTCCAGACCAAAACTATCCAAAGTTTTATTTCAAGCCATACCTTACGCACAATACAATACTAAATGTAAACAATTTTCGTTCTTAATGTCTCTTCATACGTTGTCAGTAATAACGATATGTGCCGTTATTTGTACTCAGACATGCATCCCAGGCAGAAGAGAGGTGTCATTAAAACATTGGTGCACAGAGTTAAATAAATCTGCCATGCAGTTTATTTGCAAGATGGAGTAAATGATATGCAAACTGTTGTAAAAAAAATGGGTACGCTAACAACGAGATAGGTAGAGCAGTCCATCCCAGAAGAAAAGTGTCTGATAACATTCTTCAACAACAACTGTCAACTGGAAAATGTTGTTTTCCATTTATTTGAATCATTACGGACCATACTGGGAAATTTCTGGCCAAGTTTCAAGTTTAAACAATCTTTAGACCCACTAAGAATATTAGTGAGAGCTTAAGATCGGCCAAAGACGCTCGACACCCCGTAGCAGCTCCTGGGGAGTATAAAATTCTGTGTAGCTGTGGAAAGGTTTATACTGGAACTCCAAAAAGAAGTGTCAATACCCGATTAAACAGTCCCCCCATCCCCAGCCCCACCCCCTACGGGTACAGGGGTTAGAATAAACCCGAAGTATTCCTGCCTGTTGTAAGAGGCGACTTAAAGGAGTCTCACACTTTTCGGCCATTGTAATGGTCCCCATTAGGGTTTGACCTCCATTTTTCAAAATTTTCCCGAAAAGCGAGCCAATAGGGGTAGGGCACCTTAAATGGTGCATCGTGTTCATAATGTAATGAGACCTATCGTATCCTTTGTTGACGTCAATCTGCGTTTCTGCTCACTCCCAACTGTTAGACGAGGTCACCCTCCTGGGTGCGTATTTTTCATCAAGTGTGCAGTGTCTTTTTCTATGCGGACGATGATAATTGACTTCGTTTACTTGGTTGCACCTGATATCCAGTATGGTAGTCAGTCTGTTGTGGTGGGGCCGCCATGTACCCTCCTGGTTGTAGCCCCTGACCACACAGAGAGGGCTCTGCTGATGCCTGTGCCGTTAACTCCACACATATGCCAAGGGGTAGATGCCCATCCCCCTGGGGCATCAGGACCTCTGGCAATGTCCATACTGCCAGGTGGCCTTTGCTGTGGCTGGGTTGGGAGGGACCCTGGTCAGAATGGGTGACATTAGGGTGGATGACACGAGCTTAAGTGTAGTACGTTATCTCTTGCTGGTGGTCTAACACCAGTGGTCTCTACGGCTCAATTCAGTTCATGGATGTACAACCCCAAATAACTCCCCTCCCTGGCCATACCATGGAAGGAACGTCAGGCTAATGATGGCAGCAGCTTTTATTCACCCCAGTACCATGTATATTCGAGAGCTGATTGGGAATCTTTCATGATGATTAAGTCTCAGTTTTTTGTTGATCATTTAGAGGACAAGTTTGGGGAGGTGGAGGGCCTGTCAGAAATGAGATCTGTGTCAGTCTAGATCAAAACAGCATTCTCTACCCTGTCACAGGCGTTACTCTCTTGTGACATGGGGGATGTTTCTGGAAGCATAAGAGCTTAATATGGTCCAAGGCATCATATTTCATAGGGACCATCTTTTGCAGTCCGACGCTGAGCTGCGCGCCTAATTAGAATGGCGAGGTGTACATTCCACTCGGCATGTCCACCGGGGTCCTAAAGATAATCAGGTTGCCACAGGTACCTTTATCTTGGCATTCGAGGGTGATACATTACCCGAGAAGGTCAAGGTGATGGTCTACCACTGAGATTTGAAACCCTATATCCCTCTCCCAATGCGCTGCTTTAAATGTTGGAAATTCGGCCACACGTCTTCCTGCTGTATCTCTCGCCTCACACGTCGAGATTGCGGACGCCCATCACATCCCAATACTCCATGTGCCCCGCCTCCCATCTGTGTCAACTGTGGAGAGCACCATTCGCCCTGCTCGCCAGACTGCAGGATTCGTAAGAAAGGAAGAAAACTCATAGAGTACAAGACCCTGGACCGACTGACCTACACTGAGGCTAAGAGGAAATTTGAGTGCCTACATCCTGTGCACATCTCATCGTCTTATGCCATCGCTAAAACTGTTCTAGCCCCACCAGCTCCTCCAACCCCAGTCAACCCTCTTGATGGTGGGGGGCCACTTCTATTCCTGTTGCTTGTGCACCTCCTACTTCAGAACCTCCTGCACCTCCTACTTCAGGAGCAACACCTCCCCAAAAAAGAATCATCGGGGACGTCTGTCCCCACTTCTAGGCAGGAGAAGAGTAAAACTTCTTTGGCTGCTCTCGTTAGGAATGGGTCCCTTGGGTCACTTCCTTCCCAGGTTTCTGCTAGTGGGAAAGATGACACATGCCAATGGCTGAAGAGCCTGGAAGCAGCTAGTTGCAGGGCTTCACGCTCATCCTCAGTCCTGTACACTGAGCCAGTGAAGTCCTCCCAGCCAGGGAAACCCAAGGAGCAGTGAGAGAAATCCAAAAAGGTGTTCCTAGTGTTACGATAAATGGCATATTATCTACCGACTCAAACGCTATTGCGAGCACTTTGCTGAGCACTTTGCTCGAGCCTCTGAGTCAGGGAATTACGCCCTCCCCCCACCATCGCACTCTAAAATGGTGGCTGGAAGGGAATGTCATCTAATTCACTACACGCCACAGTGAATCGTACACCGCCTCATTTACAGAGTAAGAGCTCCTCAGTACCCTTGCACATTGCCCAGACACAGCTCCTAGGCATGATCGGATCCGCAGACAGATGATCAAACATGTCTCATCTGACTACACGCGACATATCCTCGTGATCTTCAACCGGAGCTGGTGCAATGGCGTCTTACCATCGAAATGGCGGGGAAGCACCATCATTCTGGTGCACAAATCCGATAAAAATCGACTTGATGTGGATATCTATCGGCCTATCAGTCTCACTAACGTTCCTTGTAAGCTGCCGGAACGTATGGTGTGTCGGCGGTTAGGTTGGGTTCTGGAGCCACGTGGCCTACTGGCTCAATATCAGGGTGGCTTGCGTCAGGCTCGCTCTACTACTGTTAATCTTGGGCCCTTCGAGTCTGCCATCCTAATAGGCTTTTCCAGACACCAACACCTGGTTGCCATCTTTTTTGACCTACATAAAGCAAATCACACGACCTGTCGGTGTGATATCCTTGCCACATTGTGTGAGTGGTGTCTCCGGGGTCCACTCCTGACTGTTATCCAAAACTTCCTGTTACTCTCTACTTTCTGTTTTCAAGTTGGTGCCTCCCATGGTGCCTCCCATGGTTCCATCCATATCCAGGAGAATGGAGCCCTGGAGAGCTCTGTTTTGAGTGTCTCTCTATTTTTAGTGGCCGTTAACGGTCTAGCAGCAGCTGTCAGGCCCTCTGGCTCACCTTCTCTGTATGCAGACGACTTCTGCATTTCATACTGCTGCTCCAGTACTGGTGTTGCTGAGCGTCACCTACAGGGAGCCATCTACAAGGTGCAGTTATGGGCTCTAGCCCGTGGCTTCCAGTTTTCCACCACGAAGAAGTGTGTCATGCATTTCTCTCGGCGTCATACCATTCATCCAGAACCACCTTAATGACGATCCACTCACTGTAGTGGAGACATAACGGTTCTTAGGTCTGGTTCTCGAGGCTCGTTTTTTTTTTTTTTTTTTTTTTTTTTTTTTTTTTTTTTTTTTTTTGACTTGGCTTCCTCATCTTTATCAGCTTAAACGGAAGTGTTGGCAGCATCTCAATGCCCTCCGCTGCCTGAGCAACACCAACTGGGGTGCAGATCCCTCCACGCTGATGCAGCCATAAAGAACCCTTGTTCAATCCCGCCTTTATTATGGGAGTATGATTTATGATTTGGAGGCGCCCTCAGTATTGCGTTTGCTCTACCCATGGCACCATTGCAGAGTTCGACTAGCGACAGGAGCTTTTAGGAAGAGTCCGGTGACAGGTGGACTGAGAGAGGCTGGCGTCTCCCCATTGAAGATTAGACGTGCACAACTGCTCACCAGTTACGTTGCACATATTCTTAGCTCTCATGAACATCCTAATTACCGTCTTCTTTTTCCAAACGCGCCTGTTCACCTCCTGTATAGGCGGCCCAGGTCAGGGCTAACGATTGCTGTTCACATGCGATTGCATCTGTCTGAACTGGAGTCCTCCCTTCATCACCTGTACTCGAGGTCCATTCACGTATTCCTCCATGGTGCAGCTGTATGCCAAGGCCTTGCCTGGACCTTTCGTGTAGTCCTAAGGAATCTGTTAATCCTGCGGCGCCCTGCTGTCACTTCCTCTCGATTCTGTTTATCTGAAGTAGTTTACATGGACGGCTCGATGGCTGATAGTAATGTAGGCTTGGCCTTTGTCCACAGCCATACTGAACAGCATTACGTGGCTGATGGCTGCAGTGTATTCATTGCAGTGCTTGTGGCCATATCTCATGCACTTCGGCACATCCGTTCATGCCCTGATGAAACTTTTCTTCTGTGTACTGATTCCTTGAGCAGCCTACAAGCTATCGACCAGTGATACCCTCGCCATCCTTTGGTGGCGTCCATTCAGGAATCCATCTATGCCCTGGATTGGTCCCATCATTAAGTAGTGTTTGTGTGGACCCCAGGACACTTCGGCATCCCAAGCAACGAACTTACTGATGGGCTGGCCAAACAAGCTACGTGGAAACCGCCCTGAAGATGGGGACCTCTGAACCTCACCTCTGAATGGCATAACAGTACGTACAACAAACTGAGTGTCATTAAGGAGACTTCGAATGTGCCGGCCTCTCGCAGGGTAACAGTTGCCCTCTGCTGGCTCCACATTGGCCACGCATGGGCGACCCACGGTTACCTCTTGCGCTGTGAAGACCCGCCTGAGTGTCAGTGTGGCGTCCAGTTGACAGTGGTCCATATTCTGGTGCACTGTCCCACTTTGACCGCCCAGTGATGAAATCGCGGGTTACGGGATTCGTTGCTACTCATTTTATCTGACAGTGCCTCTTTGACTGATTTAGTTTTATGTTTTATTCATGAGGGTGGATTTTATCATTTGATCTAAGTTTTAGCTCATGTCCTTTGTCCCTCTGTGTCCTCCACTCTACTGCTTTTAGGGTGGAGGTTTTAATGTGTTGCAGAGTGGCTGGCTGTTCCTTTTTATTCTCGTTCTTGGCCTACCACTGTAATCTGCTTTCTTGTTTTACTCCCTTCTGTTTCTAGCATCTGTGTTACTTTTTTTGTCCTATTTCGTTCCTTTTATTGTTCGTTGCCTTTCCTTCGTTCTTGTGGATTTTACTTTTTTTCTGTTTTGTGTTATGTGTCTCCCCTGTTTTATTCTCACACTTGTCACATTGTTTTATTAGGATCAACGGACGGATGACCTCGTCGTTTAGTCCCTTCCCCCATTTTTTAAACCAACCAACCAACCCGATAAACTGAACGCAAAAGGAATTGTCGACTGGGACATACTAAACGCAAGCAGTTCAACACTTTATCCTTAGTTATGCAAATCTCATGATAAATGTCTTGATTAATATTTGTCTTTATTCCTTCTTAACTACGTTCATCGCTAGTTTTTTTTTTAAATTTAGTATTTGTCGGTTTGTTGTCCCCTGTCATTCTGTTATTTGTGTATTTTTCTCATTGTACGAATTTTGATTATTTTCAACAAAAATATACTTTATTTGATGGTTCCTGAAGCGTTCCAACCAGCTCCCTACCACTTCAACTCAGTTTAGCCCCCCCCCCCCCCCCCCCCCTCCTAGGGCACTCGCCATTCTTTGTCGTGTTTATGCTTGGCTACCACAGGGCCCCAGCCTTTGAACATTTTCCCTTCTGAGCTCAATGTCTTGCTATTCTTCTTCCTGTTCCTTGGAGAACATGTCTGGGATATTATTGAGAATGTTGTGCATTCTGTCACTGACCTGCAAACAGTCTCAACTTTAAAATGACACCCTAGCTGCAAACAAGCATTGATATACATGATTGGGAAAATGTTGTAAATGTGTGCCCCGACCGAGACTCGAACCCAGGACCTCCTGCATTCAAGGCAGATGCCCTATCCATCTGAGCTGCCGAGAGCACAGAGGATAGTGCGACTGCAGGGACAGATACTACCTTCATATATAGTCTCAACTTTCTTTATGGCTTCCTTTTCCTTTCTTTGTGTCCCTCCTTCTCTCTTTCCTCTGCTTCGGCGTTTGAGGAGCCTATTTTTTCTTCTTCCTCCCTCTGTGCTCGTGAAGGCTGGCCCACGTGTCTAACGAGTAAAAGGTCTCTGGGTAACGCGTAATTCCCAGCCCCGGGTCGACAGGTAGGTTTTGCACGTACCCCTGGTAAAGGACAGACCCAGGGAGGGGTGATTGCCTTAGATGTAACCTTCCTAAATTACCAATTGGTCCCTCCATCAGGTGTTCGGGAGTTGTGACCTGAGGTGTGAATAATCACTGCATCATTCTCTCCATCGACGTCGACGAACCATAAATGTAATGAGGCTACTGATTCGAACACCCTACCTGCTTCACCACGGATCCTTGTTGTATCACATACTGAAGATTGTCAGTTCTTCGCCACTGTCAATCCATTTATTATTCATAAAGGTGTTGATGCCATTGCTGGCCCTGTGAGATCCTGCTCTCGTTTACAGAATGGCACTTCTCCACGGCTACCAGGAACACAGAACATTGAATTCTTCCCATGGTGTAATTTACACCAGGCTGCTTGACAGTCTAACCGATGCTGAATTACTCCCTTACCTCTCTGATCAGGGAGTCATAGCCATCCAGTATGTAATGAAAAAGGTCGATTCCTCCTTAGTGCCCATCCACACTCTTTTTCTCACCTTTGATAGGGTGGTGCGGCCGTCCAAGATTAAAGCAAGCTATCAAATCATCACAGTCCGGCTGTACATTCCGAATCCGATGCGCTGCTACCAGTGTAGTCGCTTCAATCACATTTGAACGTCTTGCCAACACCCAGCGAAGTGCGTAACGTGTGGCAGGGATGCACAGGGGGGCGAATGTCCTCCTCCCTCTCCCCGATGAATAAACTGCAATGGCGGCCAGGCCGCTTCCGCCCGGGATTGTCCCGTGTATCAAAATGAGCAGGCTGTTCAAGAGATCAGGTAAAGGAAAGAGTGCCTTACCTAGTAGCTCGCAAGTTACTGGCTAGTTGAAAAACTGTGTTCTCCCGTCTGTAACCTATAGTTCAGTTCTTGTTACCCATCACTCCACGAAGGACAGGGAAACACTGACATGCGACCCCAAATTTGGTTCTGAGGTATTGAAGTTGCCCAGTGTCAGGTCAGCATCGACATGCCCCCACGTCCTGCTGTGCAACAAACTGTCAAACTCTCGCTTAAAGGGGCGAAGCTGCACAACTGGCAGGCAGAAAAGGACAGGAGTACTCCAGCCAAACAAAAAAAGTTCCTCTAACTAGAAGGGCTACAAGAATTCCACTAAAGACAAATGGTCTCCTCCTTCACCAACTCGAAGATCCTGCTCGATGGTATCGCCATGTAGACACTTAGGCTGGCCCGCCTCTGTCTCTCTGGTGAGCACCATCTAACGTTTTCCAGCCTAGGACTCCACAGATCAACCACACAAGCACGCCGAAGCTTCTGTGGACCACATGGGGCAGGATCGTCCTGCTTCTGTGACTGGCAAAAGCGACTCTCCACCGGCTGTCCCTCGGCGGCCACCGAGATGACACCCCTACATCCCTTCCTCCTCCTGTCTGTCCTCCAATGGAACGTTCGCGGCCTTTGATCCCACAATGAGGATTTATGGCTGCTTCTGGCATCGCTTCATCCCCTTGTACTCTGCCTTCAGGTAACAAATTGCACCCACAAGACCGCTTTGAACTTTCACTTTACTTACCGATTCGTTTTGACCTTCGCCCTGAGGTCAGCATCCCATCTCATGGGGGCATCATGCTGCTCATATGGGTCAGCCCATCTCCCTGACTACACGTCTTCAAGCTGTTGCCATTCGCCTTTTCCTTCCCCAGCTGACTTTCTCACTTTCTCCCTGTGCACCATTTATGTACCTCCAACCTTCGATGTCACCAGGGCATACTTCCTTCGCCCGCTTTTCCTACTCAGTGACTTTAATGCACATCATCCCCTTTGGGGTTTCCCCAGGACATGCCAGAAAGGTGCGCTCTTGGCTGACCATCTTAACCAACTCAAACTCCTCTGCCTTAACATTGAAGCACCCAGTTTCCTTTCTGACTCCTCGCACACCTATCCCAATTTGGACCTATCCTCTTGCACTGCCAAGCCTGCGCATTGTCTTGTGTGGTCCGTTCTTTCTTACGCCTAATCGAGCAACCACTTCCCGTGTGCTGTCGCTGACTCCTACCCCATCCACATGCATGATCAAAGAGTAGCTTACTAAGGATGTCTGGCGGCTTAATTCCTCCCTGGCGACCTTCACAGAATAAGATTTCCTCAGTTGCGATGACCAGGTGGACTATCTCACCAACCCTATCCTTACTGCTGCAGAACGTTCCATTCCTCGCACTTTCCCTTTACCACATCGTGTTCAGTCCCTTGGTGGACTAAGGCATGCCGCTACGCAATTCGTGCATCGAGAGGTGCTCTTAGAGTTTTTAACCGCCACCCTACACTGGAAAAGTGCATTCATTATAAACAGCTGAGTGCAAAGTGTCGTCGAGATCCTCGGGATAGCAAAAGAGCTAGTTGGATTTCATTCAGTAGTTCTTTTAAGAGTTCCACATCCTCCTCTGTCGTGTGGGCCAACCTCCAATGGCTCTATGGAACTAAGATCCATTCCCCCATTTACGGCCTGACAGTAAGTGCTAATGTCATTGTGGATCCTGTTGCTATCTCCAACACCTTAGACCGCCATTTTGTGGAACTTTCGAGCTCTTTCCCACCCTGCCTTCATCCAAACGGAAACGAGTGGAGGAGGCTTGGGTGATACCCTTCTCTTCTCCCAATCGTGAGCGCACCAATACCGTCTTAACTATGAGGGAGCTAGGTCGTCCTCTCAGTTCATCCCAGTCTTCCGCCCCAGGGCCAATTGCTACCCACATTGAAATGTTGCAGCACCTCTCTCTTGTGGGCAAGTGCTTTCTGCTTAGCACATACAACCGCATTTGGGCTGAGTGCACATTCCCTGGACGCTCTCGTGGAGCCTCCGTCATACCCATGCCTAAGCCCAGTAAGGACAAAAGCCTTCCTTCTAGCTAGCACCCCATCTCTCTTACTATCTGCGTTTGCAAGGTGATGGAACGTATGATTCATGCCCAACTGGTGTGGTGGCTCGAGTCTTGCCATTTGCTCACGAATGCACAGTGTTGATTTCGAGCACGGTGTTCTGCAGTTGACCATCTTGTAACTTTGTCCACCATGTCATGAATGGTTCTCTGTGAAAATCTCAGACTGTGGCCATGTTTTTCGATTTGAGAAGGCCTACGACACCTTCTGGAGAACTGGTATCCTCCGTACTCTTTACCTGTGGGGCTTCCATGGGCGCCTGCCATGTTTTCTTTAGGAATTTTCGCTTTGGTTTCGCTTTGTCGGCCAACTTTATTCAGGAAAATGGTGTGGCTAAGGGTTCCGTCCTGAGCGTCATCCTCTTTGCTATCGCCATTAACCCTATAATGGCCTGTCTCCCGCCAGGCGTCTACAGCTCCCTTTTTGTCGATGATTTTGCCATCTATTCCATTTCTCCATAGACCTGTCTCACTGAGCGGCGTCTTCAGCGCTGTCTTGATCGTCTTCACTCCTGGAGCATCTCCAATGGTTTTCGCTTTTCCACTGACATAACCATCTCTATGAATTTATGGTGGCACAAACGGTTTCTCCTACCATCCGTACATCTTGGGCCTTTGTCCTTCCGTTCGTTGACATTATGAAATTCTGGGGCTCATGCTCGATAGGAAACTCTCTTGGTCCTCCGATCTCTCTTATCTGGCAGCCCACAGTACGCTGTCGTCAAATGTCCTACATGTTCTCAATGGTACTTCTTGGGGTGCCAATCGAGCCATCCTCCTCCGTTTGTACCGGTCCCTTGTCCACTCGAAACTCGACTGTGGGTGCTTTGTTTATGCATATGCATGCCCATCCCTTTTTAGCCATCTCAACACTACCGATCATAATGGCATCCGTTTGGCCACGGGCGCCTTTTACACCAGGCCAGTTAAGAGTCTGTATGCTGAAGCTGCTGATCTACCGTGGACTTAAGGGCAAAAATAATAATTGATGATAAGTCGCTAGATCAAATAAATACTTTTAAATGCCTGACTTTCTCCTCAACAGGTATGCATACCGTTTGCAATGCGTGGGGACCCCTCCTGTGCCTCCTTCTTTGATGATTCCTTATATCGTCAGTATGGGGCTCGTCCCTCTTCTCTGTTACCCCCTGGAGTCTGCTTTCGCCACTTCCTACGGTGGCTTAAGTTCACTCTACCTGCAACTTTCCCAGTGGGTGTGAACCCTTCATCAGCTTGGCTTCGTGAACCGACCCATGATAACCTTGGCTTTCATTCACTTCCTAAGGACACTTCCGGCATAAGAAGTCAGCCACATTCTGCCAACGGCCTTGTCAAAGAGGGCGGAGGAGCGGATAGAGGTTCAGGGCACTTTCTTGTCTTAGGGGTGGGAAATTGCCCCTAAAGGCGGAAGAATCAGCAATAATCAACGACATGAGGATGCAGAAGGCAACGGGAACCACTGCATTAAAGACACATAACGTGTATCCACAGGACATGTGGCCTGTAGTTGAAGAAGTGTCATGATGATCTCTCCATTGGCAAAAGATTCCGGAATAGTCCCCCATTCGGATCTCCAGGAGGGGACTGCCAAGGGGGAGGTTACCATGGGAAAAACATTGAATAATCAACGAAAGGATAATGTTCTACGAGTCGGGGCGTCGAATGTCAGAAACTTGAACGTGGTAGGGAAACTACAAAATCTGAAAAGGGAAATGCAAAGGCTCAGTCTAGATATAGTAGGGGTCAGTGAAGGAAGACAAGGATTTCTGGTCACATGAGTATCGAGTAATATCAACAGCAGCAGAAAATGGTATAACAAGTGTAGGATTCGTTGTGAATAGGAAGTTAGGGCAGAGGGTGTGTTACTGTGGACAGTTCAGTGACCGGGTTGTTCTTATCAGAATCGACAGCAGACCAACACCGACAACTATAGTTCAGGTATACATGCCGACGTCGCAAGCTGAAGATGAACAGATAGAGAAATTGTATGAGGATATTGAAAGGGTAATGCAGTATGTAAATGGGGGACGAAAATCTAATAGTCATGGGCGACTGGAATGCAGTTATAAGGGAGGGAGTAGAAGAAAAGGTTAGAGGAGAATATGGGCTTGGGACAAGGAATGAAAGAGGAGAAAGACTAATTGAGTTCTGTAACATTTTTCAGCTAGTAATAGCTAATACCCTGTTCAAGAATCACAAGAGAAGGAAGTATACTTGGAAAAGGCCGGGAGATACGGGAAGATTTAAATTACATTACATCGTGGTCAGACAGAGAGTCCGAAATCAGATACTGGATTGTAAGGCATACCCAGGAGCAGATATAGACTCAGATCACAATATAGTAGTGATGAAGAGTAGGCTGAACTTCAAGACATTAGTCAGGAAGTATCAAACCGCAAAGAAGTGGGATACGGAAGTTCTAAGGAATGACGAGATACGTTTGAAGTTCTCTAACGCTATAGATACAGCAATAAGGAATAGCGCAGTAGGTAACACAATTGAAGAGGAATGGACGTCTCTAAAAAGGGCCATCACAGAAGTTGGGAAAGAAAACATAGGTACAAAGAAGGTAGCTGCGAAGAAACCATGGGTAACAGAAGAAATACTTCTGTTGATTGATGAAAGGAGGAAGTACAAACATGTTCCGGGAAAATCAGGAATACAGAAATACAAGTCGCTGAGGAATGAAATAAACAGGAAGTGCAGGGAAGCTAAGAGGCAATGGCTGCAGGAAAAATGTGAAGACATCGAAAAAGATATGATTGTCGGAAGGACAGACTCAGCATACAGGAAAGTCAAAACAACCTTTGGTGACATTAAAAGCAACGGTGGTCACATAAAGAGTGCAACGGGAATTCCACTGTTAAATGCAGAGGAGAGAGCAGATAGGTGGAAAGAATACATTGAAAGCCTCTATGAGGGTGAAGATTTGTCTGATGTGATAGAAGAAGAAACACGAGTCCATTTAGAAGAGATAGGGGATCCAGTATTAGAATCGGAATTTAAAAGAGCTTTGGAGGACTTACGGTCAAATAAGGCAGAAGGGATAGATAACATTCCATCAGAATTTCTAAAATCATTAGGGGAAGTGGCAACAAAACGACTATTCACATTGGTGAGTAGAATATATGAGTCTGGCGACATACCATCTGACTTTCGGAAAAGCATCATCCACACAATTCCGAAGACGGCAAGAGTTGACAAGTGCGAGAATTATCGCACAATCAGCTTAACAGCTCACGCATCGAAGCTGCTTACAAGAATAATATACAGAAGAATGGAAAAGAAAATTGAGAATGTGCTAGGTGACGATCAGTTTGGCTCTAGGAAAAGTAAAGGCACGAGAGAGGCAATTCTGACGTTGCGGCTAATAATGGAAGCAAGGCTAAAGAAAAATCAAGACACGTTCAAAGGATTTGTCGACCTGGAAAAAGCGTTCGACAATATAAAATGGGGCAAGCTGTTCGAGATTCTGAAAAACTTAGGGATAAGCTATAGGGAGAGACGGGTCATATACAATATGTACAACAACCAAGAGGGAATAATAAGAGTGGAAGATCAAGAACGAAGTGCTCGTATTAAGAAGGGTGTAAGACAAGGCTGTAGCCTTTCGCCCCTACTCTTCAATCTGTACATCGAGGAAGCAATGATGGAAATAAAAGAAAGGTTCAGGAGTGGAATTAAAATACAAGGTGAAAGGATATCAATGATACGATTCGCTGATGACATTGCTATCCTGAGTGAAAGTGAAGATGAATTAAATGATCTGCTGAACGGAATGAACAGTCTAATGAGTACACAGTATGGTTTGAGAGTAAATCGGAGAAAGACGAAGGTAATGAGAAGTAGTAGAAATGAGAACAGCGAGAAACTTAACATCAGGATTGATGGTCACGAAGTCAATGAAGTTAAGGAATTCTGCTACCTAGGCAGTAAAATAACCAATGACAGACGGAGCGAGGAGGACATCAAAAGCAGACTCGCTCTGGCAAAAATGGCATTTCTGGCCAAGAGAAGTCTACTAATATCAAATACCGGCCTTAATTTGAGGAAGAAATTTCTGATTATGTACGTCTGGAGTACAGCATTGTATGGCAGTGAAACATGGACTGTGGGAAAACCGGAACAGAAGAGAATCGAAGCATTTGATACGTGGTGCTATAGACGAATGTTGAAAATTAGGTGGACTGATAAGGTAAGGAATGAGGAGGTTCTACGCAGAATCGGAGATGAAAGGAATATGTGGAAAACACTGATAAGGAGAAGGGACAGGATGACAGGACATCTGCTAAGACATGAGGGAATGACTACAGGGAGCTGTAGAGGGCAAAAACTGTAGAGGAAGACAGAGATTGGAATACGTCAAGCAAATAATTGAGGACGTAGGTTGCAAGTGCTACTCTGAGATGAAGAGGTTAGCATAGGAAAGGAATTCGTGGCGGGCCGCATCAAACCCGTCAGTAGACTGACGACCAAAAAAAAAAAAAAAAGGACACTACTCCAGCTTCGGTCTATCGCCTTCAGTTTCACGACCTTCGCATGGAACTTAGCGATAGTACATTTGTATACACAGATGTCTCTCGGACTGACGGTGCGGTCGCGTGTGCCTTAGTCATTAGCACCTGTGTCTTTCGATATTGGCTTCCAGCACACTCCTCAGTATTCACAGCCGAGCTTTTCGCCTTCTATGAGGCCACGGAGTACATCCGGCAACACAGCCTTCCCAATTGTGTCCTCTGCTCAGACTCACTCAGGGCCCTCCAAAGTCTCTGTGCGCTGTACACTGCTCATCCCTTAGTGCAGTGGGTCCAGGAAAACTATCGGTTGCTCACCCTTGGTGGAGCCAATGTCATGTTTCTGTGGGTCCCTGGTCATGTAGGGCAGCCAGGAAACGAGGCTGCTGACACTGCTCCAAAGGCTTCAGTTCTCGAACCTCAGCCCTCGAGTACATCTGTTCCCTCTGATGAAATCTGCATTGCCGTCTGTCAGCATCTCGAATGGTCCTCCCTTCACGGGATTAAGCTTCGGCTTATCAAGCCGCTCCCGGTGAATTGGACGCTCTCCTCTCAGCTCTCTCGCAGGGAGGAGATCATTTTAACTCGGCTGTGCATTGGGCACTGCCTATTTAGCCATCGTCATTTGCTCAGTGGCGCTGCCCTACCACTGTGTATGCATTGCGCCCAAATCTGGTCATGCCACTTCCTGCTGGAATGCCCATTTTTTACCAGTTTGCGTTCCAGCTTGGGTTTGCCACCTGATTTATCAGCCGTTATAGCCAATGATGCCCGGGCTGTTGACCGCGTTTTACTTTATAACCACCGAAGCGATATGGAGAAGGTCATTTAATTTCTAGTCTTCAGCCTCCATTTTTGTATGATGTTTTTTCAGCCCTTTTTCCACGTGCCATTTTACACTATCTCCTATTCTGTCAAAAAAATGACTCTGAGCACTGTGGGACTCAACGTCTGAGGTCATTAGTCCCCTAGAACTTAGAACTAGTTAGTCTAACTTACCTAAGGAGATCACACACATCCATGCCCGAGGCAGGATTCGAACCTGCGACCGTAGCGGTCTCGCGGTTCCATACTGCAGCGCCTAGAACCGCAAGACCACTTCGTCCGGCCCCTATACTGTCCATTGGGACTGACATATAGTCGTTTCCCTCGTCTCTGTGTTGTAACTTTGACTTGGGCGCGTATGATCCCAGTTGTTTTTTGCGCCTTAAAACAAAAACAAAGGTTAGTTTACATGGAAGAAACTGTGTTGGACATCTGTGAGGCAATGTGTTATAATTTCTGATCTATTGCTTTTTTGCGAAAAACATTTGCATTGAGAAAATCTCAGTTAGAAAAATAAAAAATGGTTCATGTAAGTCTTTAATGAGGTGCTATCTGGGAAAAATAAATTTAGTTTCAAAAATATATGTCCTCAGAAGCACTAAGTTAGAGCCATATTTTCCTACATAGAGGTTGTTCAGTTGTTCTACGATCTACTGTTATTTATTATCAACATATAAATCTAGAGTCCCACTAAAACACAGAGGAGTGGAACAGCTTGTGGTACAGATCTCCATATTGTGGCCACTTCGGCTCTTGATATACACTGCGGATACACTGCTAATGATGTTGCTTGTTTACACGACTCCCTTGTAAACTGAACATGCGCATTCATTTCACTGTTATTTAATCACTTCATTGAAACCCCACATTTCCTCTTGTATGATGAATATAGGAGAAACATACACCTCAGACATTTCCAGTGACACTATAAATACTACTCATGTCTGTATATGCTTTCTCTTTATCGTTTGCTAGCTAATACTACATTTGCAACTTACGGGAGGCTACCGATCACAACCGCGTGGAAGATGATATTGCTTCTTCAGAGACTACAGATTCCGTACATACTGACTGTACCGAAAGGGAGAGTTTTATAGACAAATGATGTTGACCGGTGCGAAAATCATAATACTCAACTCGTTACGCTACCGGCGATTCAGAAGCTCAGATTGTTACATGTGGAACGGCCACTCAGTTCACCTCAGTCACGCTACAACGTGTTCGCGTGCTATTTCAAGTAGATAACATTATGCGGCTGGCTGGGAGCTACGAATTGCAGCCTACACAATGTAACTGGACGCTGGAAAATAGTCATAACTATCAATTTACTGAGGATTAATCTGATAATATGCTGTATTCGAATCCAACACATGCTGGTAAGGTGTAGTTCTGTGTGTACCGGTACCAGATGTTGTCTTCTATATAGATTACCTTCTCTTAGTTTTGAAATTAATCAAACATATAACATGCAATAGATGGCGATACCCTCCTAGAAAAAAATTGTTTCATAGAACTGGCGCTTTTACTCACAACTGATTTGAGTCATACATAACAAACAGAATTCAAAACATTACACTGAGTAACTCAGACAGTTTTAATACTGTAGAAAATTTCAGTGAGTGGGAAGATATCACAACAAGACTCTCATATGTTTCCGTTTTTGGTTCATTCCTTTCCCATATATATGTCAGTGACCTTTTGCATAACATTCAACAGACAGATTCGATATTTTTTGCAGGCAGTACTAGCGTTGTAATAAGGTCATCACGGTGAAAACAAGAGATTGTTAACGTTATTTTTCAAAGCATTATTAAATATTTCTATGGAAATCGATCCTTCCTAAATTTTGAGAAAGTGCATTGTATTTTATTACCTTCAAGAGATTCTTCAAGTTATTTTTCAAAGAATTATTAAATATTTCTATGGAAATCGATCTTTCCTAAATTTTGAGGAAGTACACTGTATTTTATTATCTTCAACAAATTGAGTCATACCAGCAGTTGATGTAGCACATGATCAAGTCATCAAATTTTCAGGTGTACATATTCATGAGAACTTCAGCTGGAATAAACATATTACTGAGCTTCCCAAATAAGCTCAGCTATTTTTACTGTTCTTATAATTACTGGCCTTGGAAACAAACGAAGCATCTCCTGTCATATTTTGCATATATCCACTCAGTAGTGGCTTACGGCACGATTTTCTGGCGTAACCCATCCCGTAAAAAGAGATTTGAGTGTACATAAACGAGCATTAAGAATAATAGTGGTTTTTTAAGCATGCCGTCATGTAGCTACCTCTGCAAAGAGCTTGGCATTTCAACTGCACCGTCACAATACGTATTTTCACTAATGAAAATGAACGTAAATAACCCATCACAATTTGAGAATAGTGATTTATTTACCTAGAATACCAGAGGAAAAACTGATCTCTAATGTCTGTTATTAAAGCTGTCTGTTGTTCAGAAAGGAATTTAATATGCGCAACAAAAATTTTTGATCATTTGCCCCATCGCGTTCAGTATCTGACATGTAGAATTAAGTTTTAAATCTAACGTAAAACCATGTCTCCTGGGCAACTCCTTCTATTACACTGACGAATTTTTATTTAAAAGGTGGTAACCTGTAAAAAATATCATGCAAATGAAATATGTAACACACTAGCAAAATGCTCTTGTGGATATCAATTTCTTCTGCCGATCCCTTTAGTACGTTACAATGGCGAGAGGAGACCGTAGCAGGAAATGCTAGTTTTGAAGCACACAAAATGTGAGACTTTCTGACGACATGTTGGTGAGGAAACATTGTGAGGAACGTTGAAAGAGAAGAAGATAGACACACGTGGTAGAATGGTGGTGTTTGGTGGACATAAATTCTGAACTCAGTCAATGGTGCAGAATATAACCAAAGCCTTTGTCTAACATGAGAAATGGAAGACGAAACAGTTTCTATATGAACATACCAAATGAGAATACGGGACATCACAATATCAGCTGACATCCGTCTCCTGAGCAAACGACCTCACGCCACAGATGATAGATCCGTGTTCAGCGAGTGCACGAATGGTTTAATATTAATATGGGGGTATAACGTTTGTTTACTGAGACGGAGGTGGACGAAGAACCTGGTTCGTCGTCGTCACAGTAGGAGCATTCCTCATAAATGCCAAGCAACGTAGGCACTCCTCTAGTTGCGATCTTGTTGAAGTAACTCTGAGATCACCAGGCATTCTTCCTCACTTTAATCATTACAAGTTAATGAAGTTATACAGTACAAACGTTACATCTTTTGCTACTCAGTTTAAATTTTCTGCACAGATCACCCCAAACTCATAATGAAAGTGACAATTACGGGTTAGATCAAGATCTGGCTCCCACGAGATGGCGTAAAACGTAGGGAAATCTCAGGATCAATGTTTTTCGCTTCAGATATACACTGAAGAGCCAAAGAAACTGGTACATCTGTCTAATATCTTGTAGGATTCCAGCGAGCATGCAGAGGTGCCGCAGCATGACGTGGCATGGGCTCCACTAATGTCTGAAGTAATGCTGGAGGGAACTGAAACCATGAATGCTGCAGGGCTGTCCATAAATCCGTAGGAGTACGAAGGGGTGGAGATCTCTTCCGAACAGCACTTTTCAAGGCATCCCAGATATGCTCAATAATGGTCAGGTATAGTGAGTTTGGTGGCCAACGGAGGTTTTTAAACTCAGAACAACCAAGTCGCAGTTCGAGACGTGTGGCATTGTCTAACCTGGAATTGCCCATCAGAATTCACAATGGACATGAATCGATGTTTACGTACGTATCACCTTTCAGAGTTGAATCTAGAAATATCAGGGGTCCCATGGGGTCCAATATCACTCCAGCCGTTCATGCCCCACACCATTACAGAGCCTTCACCTGATTTAACAGTCCCCTGCTGACATGCAGGGTCCATGGATTCATGAGGCACTCTCCATACCGCTAAACGTCCGTTGGCTCGATACAATTTGGAATAAGACTCGTCCGATCACGCAACATATTACCAGTCATCAAGAGTCCATTCTCGGTGTTGACAGGCTGATGCGAGACGTAGAGCTTTGTCTCGTGCAGTCATTAAGGGTACATGAGTGAGCCTTTGGCTCCGAAAGCCCATTTCGACGATTTTTCGTTAAATGGTTTGCACGCTGGTGCTTGTTGAAGGCCCAGTAATGAAATCTGCAGAAATTTGCAAAAGGGTTGCACTTCTGTCACGTTGGGTGGTTCTGTTCACTGATCAGTGGTCCCGTTCTTGCAGGATCTTTTTCCTGCCGCAGCGATGTCGGGGATTTGATGTTTTACCGGAAAAATCCCCACTTCGTGGCTACCTCGGAGATGCTGTATCCCATCGCTCGTGCGCCGACTAGAAGACCACGTTCAAACTCACTTAAATCTTAATAATCTGCCATTGTATTAGCAGTAAGCGATCTAACTACTGCACCAGACATTTGTTGTCCTATATAAGCTTTTCCGACAGCAGCGTCGCAATTTTTTTATTTTATTTTATTATTATTATTATTATCTTTTTTTGTATGTTCCTGTGGGACGAAACTGCTGAGTTCATCGGTCCCTAGGCGGCTTACACATTACATAATCTAACGTAAACTAACTTACACTAAGGACAACACACACACCCATGCCCGTTGGAGGAGGGGGGGGGGGGGACACCGCTCCTCAGACCGGTGGCTACCCCCACGCGACAGCGCCGCATTTTGGCTGTTAAATATTTCTGTAATTGAATACTACAGTTTCTTTGGAGCCTCAATTATATGCACTGAGATGACAAGTCAGGGGACAGCGACATACTCCTGTACAGATGGCGGTAATATCGTACACATAAGGTATGAAACGGCAGGGGATTGGCGCAGCTGTCATTTGTACTCAGGTGATTTGCGCGAAATGGTTTCCGTCGCGATTATGCCCGTACGACGGGAATTAATACACTTTGAAAATCGAATGACAGAGCTACAGTCATGGGACATCCTATTCCCGAAATCGTTACTGAATTCAGTATTCAGAGATCCACAGTGTCAAGATAGTGCCGAGAATATCACATTTCACGCGTTACCTCTCTCCATGGAAAACTCAGTGTCCGGCGGCCTTCACTTAAAGACCGAGAACAGAGGCGTTTGCGTAGATTTGTGTGTTAAAAGACAAGCAATACTGCTTGAAATAACTGCACAAATCAATGTGGGACGTACGACGAATATATCCATTAGGACAGTGCGTCGAAATTTGGCGTTACTGGGCTGTGGCAGCAGACGACCAACGCGAGCGCCTTTGCAAACATAACGACATCGTCTGAACCACTCTCCTGGAGACGTTGCCATATCGTTTTGACCCTAGATGACGGGGAAACTGTGGCCTGGTCAGATGAGTTCCGGTTTCAGTTGGTAAGAGACGATGTTAGGTTTTCATTGTGGAACAGCCAAGGACTGAAGTTGTCAACAACACAGTGTCAAAGTAGGTGATGACTTCATAATCGTGTGGGCCTTTTTTATGTGGAATAGAATGGGTCTTCTGTTCTAGCTGAACAGATCATTGATTTGAAATCGTCATGATCGGCCACTTGGAGATCATTGGCAGCCAAAGAGAGATGAAATTTGTATGAATTACAATACGTATATCACCGAAAAACTGTTGTTCGCTATTGATTTGAAGAATATTCCGGATATTTGGTGCAAATGAATAGCCCACTCAGATCATGAATCGTAGATATGGAAAGCTATGAGTCATTATGGCTCAGTATTTCTGTAGGGAAGTTCCAACGACTTTTCTGAGTCCATGCGATGTCGGCTTGGTGCGCTAAGCCTATCAAAAGGATGCCCATCACGATATTGGGAGGTCTCCTACAACTTTCGTAGGTTTCCGTCTGGTTTGATGCAGCTCGCCAAGAATTTCTCTTTTGTGCCAACATCTCCATCTCACAGTGGCACTTGCACCCAACGTTCAAAATTATTTTTTGGATATATTTCAAGCTGTGTCTTACACACAGTTTCTTACATTCTTCAGTTAAAGTGTTATCGAAGTTATTCCTTGAACTCTCAAGACATGTCCTGTCGCCTCTTCTTGCGAAAGTATCCACGTCACTCTCCTCGCCAATTCTGCAGAGAAACTCCTCATTTCTTATATTACCACTCTACTTATTTTTTTTTTCGAACTCCTTCTACAGTGACACATTTCTAACGCTTCTATTGTCTTTTCTTCGTTGAGCTCTGCAATTCGAAGACAGCATAGGATAGTCCAGTGTGGGACTGATCTCAAAGCTGGCGAGGCTGACTGTTCAGTTGCTTGAAACTCCTTGTTAATTTCCTGGCGTGTTGTGATCTTGAAAAGTGGTGGCGGGGTGCAGTGAGGGCCGTTGTGACACCAGTACTCATCGCTCGTGCTGGACGTGTTAGTAGTCCATCGTCTGGTAGCGCACTTGGATATGCAATCTGGCTAATCGCTTAAATCCGAGTTGCACGTACTTGGGGACCTTCTACCCAACGTGGCGGAAAGGCTATTGTATTTCTAACATGTAGATATACATTATGGACGTCAGGCAAGTCACAGGGGTGCGTAACATCTCACATTACAGAGTGCGATGCGCTGACCTATTCAATAACATGCATTTATGGGTCTCATGCGAACTATTAATGGTAAGGTAAACTGAGTGGATTTCTAATAGGAGGTACTACTAAATGGTACCGCAATGATCAAAATTTCAGCTTGTGGAACTCGGTGACACACAACTGGAGATACGTGCACTTCTGTCTGCAGTTACATAATACATCGAGAACTGATTTAATGCACATTCAGTATAGTATTAACTTCATTTACAATATCCCAAACATGGTCGCTACTCGGTATGTTCACGTATACTCACAGACAAACCATTCTTTATATTTACAGCATACATTTTTGTCAGTTACTAGATCAAACAGTCCTTGATGTACTGGTCAGCTAGGAATGAAAGTGATCCTTATGTATAAAAAATTTACCGTTATTCAGTCTGCAGATTGCTCCTTTTTATTTCCAAATTACACATTCAAACTATGCTACCCACTTTCAGATATGATCTATGCACACGTAATTTTTTTGGGTTGACTGGCGTTTCCGATTGTCAAAATATTTCGGAGGTTTTCGAACATCTTCAGTTATTCTCCAGTCAGTCTTCGGACTTCAATTTTTATTAACCTCATCTATAGCTGAACTTAAATAACTGTGGTGAAATAGTGACAGTCTAGGCTCCCCTTGTGCATCAGGAATATATAGTAATGTGTGAATAATACTAATAATAAGAAGTCCCATACTCAATATACGAGAGTAGCAGGGTGTTAGTGGAGCCTGTTTGTGGTTTTCTTCCAACGACCTGTTACGAAGTGTCCAGTTTGTATCTCAGTCGTGTGAGTGCCTGTGATGAGGGGCTTGTACACTGCAGTCAAGGGCCTGTATTTTTCTTGATGAAAGGAATGGAGAGAGTGAAACCCGTTGCCGACACATAGGCTACTCCTCACGAATAGCAATGGGGGACCGCAGAGATTATCCGACGAACGGAAAAATATCAACAGTGCCACCATCCCCTCACTTGATGAGACACTGTGGAAAGACATTGACACAAAGACTGGAATGAAGAACTATACCACCTCTCCTCCCCTTTCCAGCCAAATACTGACAGTGAAAATTTCATCCGCCACCAGTAGTCGAACCGCGCTATTTCCCTGCTGTAGCGTGCGTTATTGATCTCGGCTACTGAGGCAGGTATTTTTCGGTCATTAATATTTTGTTTGGTTAACACAAAAAATTTCGCCTCTACTACAATGGACTGTAATCGTCTGCTCATCTTCAACCTAGCGTTATATTTTGCTCTTAAATAGAGCTTATACCCAACTTTGACGTGACGGCGGTAGCCGAATCCATAGTCCATGAGTAAGTGGAAGTGTGGTTGAATTCCCAACACAACATTATGTATTTATTTATGGTCAATTAGAAACGTTTATATTTCATTCATTTTGTCGTCACAGTATTAGACTATTACTTGTGGACTGACGTGCGGAATATGCTGTAGGTAAAAGTGGGCCTAATGTTGGGAGTTATATAAGAGCAACATCAGGCTAGTGAGAATTCTGTTCATATTCATTCGCAAGTTTCATCGGGAAAACGTCGCGTCCCAGGGACGAGTACCACAGCACAAGCAGAAGACAGAGAGACACTATCAACGTACGCGAAGTGAGCAACCGTTCCAGTCATCAGATCGCAAAAGAATGAGTCAGTGCCAATGTTAAATTCAAAGCAGCTTTCGTGACTGTTTACGTTGTTTTATTCAGGATGTTAGCCATGGCTGACGAAACTGAAGAGTCGTCGAGCGAGTACCAATCACATCCTGTAGTGGTTACTGTGGCTCAGGAAGCACTGGGAGTGTGAAGTAGCTGGGTGTTCTGTGGCCGTAAACCCCAACGATATTTCAATACATTGATCTCTTTTAACGTCGACTGCCGCATACAAAAGATAAAGTATGGTATTCAATACTCAAGTTTATTAAAACACAAAACTTAATATCTAACAAAACAGAACTCATGAAAATAATTTCACTAACTTTCAAATAAAGAAGGCAACAAATACTGCAACAAAAATAGTGACACATTACAGAATCCCAAAATATAATCAACCAATTACAAAAAAAAACTTAACCACCACTAACTATTAATATGAGAACAAATGTTAGGAATAGAATTCAGCAGCTATCAGCATGTACACAGTGCTGCTATCAGGAACAACGCCCCGGGGCAGCTATGCAAGTATATAAACAAGCTCGCTGGTGCGTAACGCATGGCCGCTGTTCATGGAGTATGGCTGTGGCATCAGTTTGATATTGCCAGTTCACTTCAGTACAATAGCATAAATTTATAAAAAAATTTAATTTATTAACAACGTCAGTATTTTCATAAAAACACAATGGCATCAATAAAATGTTAGACAATTAATAGTAAATCAGGAACATGCTGTCAGAATGAATGTTAATGTAATAACGGGAATAAGATAATGATAAAAAGAAATAAGTCAGAAAAGTTCGTAAGGAAAACAATATATACATACAAGTCGAATGGGTTGCTGCCTATTTAACACACAAGCAGACAACAATGAAAAACCAAAGAACAGAAATTATACATAATATTCACACACTCAGCGGGTAGTTCGTTACAATTTCACAATCACATTAACTCAGTGCAATAAATGAATAAAGAAACAAAAGGCTCTACCTCACTTAGCAAAGGCATCCTCCAGCCACTTACTGCTGTTACTTACAACAGGGCTACCAAGGCTGCCAAGGCAAAGGACAACCACAGCAACATAAAATTGTGAAAGCTTACAGCAATGTAGAAATGTTAATCATATCTTTATCATGATTACAGAAATAACACATATATGTCTCTGTCTACGAAAGGTGTTCAATAAGTAATGCAAAACAACTTTTCTCGGCCATTTTAAGTTGAGTAAATGTGGAATTCGTTGTGAAACACCGTGGAACATTACCGTTTCAGCCCCTATAGCTTCATGATGTTCAAATGGGTGACGGCGCTATACTTAGCCTTTGAAATGCCGTCTGTAATGGAGGTGAGTTCCAGGCCGAGAGCTGTCACTGAGTTTCTTGTGGCGGAAAACAAGAGCATCGCAGATAATCACAGGCGCTTCTAAAATGTCTACAGAGACCTGACAGTGAACAGAAGTACGTGTGACTAGGGCCTCCCGTCGGGTAGACCGTTCGCCAGATGAAAGTCTTTCGATTTGATGCCACTTCGGCTACTTGCGCGTTGATGGGGATGAAATGATGATTATGACAACACACAAGCCAGTCCCTGAACAGAGAAAATCTCCGACCCAGCCGGGAATCGAGCCCGGGCTCTTAGTATTGACATTCTGTCGCGCTGAACACTCAGTTACCGGAGGAGGATAAAAGCACGGTGAGTCGTTGATTAAGCACGGCTAGTCGTTGATTAAGAGGTCCGCAATCATCGCAACGAGGTGGCGAAAGCCTCTCCGACCTCCCGCGTGCCGGCCGGCCAAACAAACCTGTTACTCCTGGAGTGTTGATACGCACGGTCATTCTCATTCGAAGTGACCTACGAATCACAACCATGCACTTCGCTGCATGACTGGACTCCTTGTTAACTCTGCTGACACACTCCTCCACTAGTGTGTGCTCGATACGTTACTGCCGCCCTAAGAGTATAAAGAGCAATGGAGGACCATCTGTTCGGAACTGCTGATCGTCACAGGCGTGAACCATGGATTCATCACTTCGATCTGGAACAAAACGGTAGTCCGTTGAGTGGTGCCACATCACCTCTCCTCCGAAGAAAAAGCTGAAAGCCACACCCTCTGCCAGTAACGTCATTGCGACTTTCGTGGACTCAGAAGGAATTATTCTACTTGATGTTCTCCCTCAAGGTGCCACGATTCCATCTGAAGTGTATTGTGCTGCACTCAGGAAACTCAAGAAACGATTTCAGCGTATTCCTCACCGCTGAAACGCAAACCAACTTCTCCACAACAACGCAATGCCACAGCCACAAAAGAAAGGAGGCCCTGAGCACTATGGGACTCAACGTCTGAGGTCATTAGTCCCCTAGAAGTTAGAACTAGTTAAACCTAACTAACCTAAGGACATCACACACATCCATGCCCGAGGAAGGATTCGAACCTGCGACCGTAGCGCTCTCGCGGTTCCAGACTTCCAGACTACAGCGCCTAGAACCGCACGGCCACATCGGCCGGCGGCCTCACACAAATTTGGGCAACACCAGACGACTTTATTGCACTGTTTTTCTTCATCCACCCTACAGCCCGGATCTCGCCCTACAATCCGGATATCGCACATTCCTATTTCCATCTGTTTGATCGAATGAAGGATGTACTCCACTGGAAGCAGTACGTGGATGATATGGATGTTATTGACACAGCTAGACGTTGACTTTGATGCCGTCCAGTAGACTGCTACCATGCGGGCATTTAGGCTCAATCAGTAAGGTGGCCTAAGGCTGTTGAACTGAACGGAGATTATGTTCAGATGCTGAGGTTTGTGGACAAAAGAGTGTGGAATAATATGTTTTATTGGTATCATGAATAAACCCAACCCACCTTCACAAAGCGGTGTTGCATTAATTATTGAACGAGCCTCGCATAACATTACATGACGCAGTCAACGTCGAGATAAGACACAATACAAAATTCACACTCTTGCACGCACCATCCATGCCAAGTAATCGGAAAGTTGTAACAAATACATCGTATTCAAAACTCATACATCACCAGGGCATTCTTTACTGTACGCCGGCCGCGGTGGTCTCGCGTTTCTAGGCGCGCAGTCCGGAACCGTGCGACTGCTACGGTCTCAGGTTCGAAGCCTGCCTCGGGCATGGATGTGTGTGATGTCCTTAAGTTAGTTACGTTTAAGTAGTTCTAAGTTCTAGGGGACTGATGACCACAGCTGGTGAGTCCCATAGTGCTGAGAGCCATCTGAACCATTTGTTTCTTTACTGTACACACTGTCTGCTGTACGATAATTTCAGACTGACAGCCGGCCGCGGTGGTCTTGCGGTTCTAGGCGCTCAGTCCGGAGCCGCGCGACTGCTACGGTCGCAGGTTCTAATCCTGCCTCGGGCATGGATGTGTGTGATGTCATTAGGTTAGTTAGGTTTAAGTAGTTCTAAGTTCTGGGGATTGATAACCTAAGATGTTAAGTTCCATAGTGCTCAGAGCCATTTGAACCTTTTTTTTTTTTTTTTTCAAACTGACAACTTGTCAACTACCCACCAAACACCACGGGCTACTAAATAACATACCTCGTGCTCCATGTGTTAATGCACTTACGGGAGGATTTTTGTATATAATTGTTACTGCCGTCTGTTGAGGCCAATGGGTAAAGTCACGCCCACCCACCAGATAGCCGATGAACACCAAAATTTGGCCACGTCCCACAATGCCGTCTTTGTTGCCTGTGCAGCTACTTGCCACACCATACTCCCGCTAAACCAACATTTGCCAAAACTGCGGCCCACTTTGACGACGTGGGCCTGCCGCATCGCATCCAAAACAAGCACTTTCAGTACGGCACATCAGGTCCGGTGCCGCAAGCTACTTCAGCTTTGGAATAGTGGCTGTAATTCTTGTAGCCGCATCTCCTCATCCCGCTGACACACTAATGCCGAGCCTATTGATATCGAGGACCTTTTTTGCCGATTGTGATGCGCCGCAGGCGTTTCTGTCGCTTCACCGAGCTGACTGCAGCAACTATACGCCCAGCCCACTACTACAAACGCTTAGGCCGCCATGTCAATGCAGATCCCAGCGAAGTGCTTCAGGATTGTCTGTGCGTGCACGGTAGCGATAGTACTGGCCTCCAGAAGATATTGCTTCCAGTTGCTGCAGCTGACTGTTATGCCTCATCATCCTACCTTACCTAAACTCGTAGCGACGTTGCTATGGCTTAGACGACGACACATACGCACTCTGGCCCGGCTAGGAGGGCCAAAGCTGTACTGCAGTTGTGTTAGGCGGGAAAGAGACAACTGTGCCCCAAAATTAGCACGATATCTAAATTTATCTTACTTTCTACCACCGGTTGCTATTTGCTTGAAAGTACTATGACAGGGAGCGGCCAACTGGATGCACTCATAACATTCCATTGTCTTGACGATACTTTTTATTATTTTCAAATTCTGTTTACTCATGTCGACATAGTGATTTTCAAAGGCAATGTTATGTCACTTACAGAAAATTTGCACATGTTTCGTGGTTATGAATGTTAACGAGATACAGTTTACATATTGAACTATATTCTATGATTTGAGATAACGTTGCCTTTTAAAATGAAACGGATGAGTCTATTTTGGACGCAATAAAAGGTATTGTCAAGATATCAGAAAGTTATTAACGTATCTTGCACTGAAGTATCAGACAGTACGCCACTTGCTGTGAATTCTGCCTATGAAGCTCTTGCAAGCAATCTTTCTTGCACATCATGGTTTACTCTGCCCATAGCTGAAGTCGTAGAATTGTCCAACCAATGCAAGTAATGAGTCATCCTATACTGCTATTCTTTAAGCTGTGAAAGAAATGGCGTCCCTCCTCCGAAAATGTGATAAACAGTCCACTTTCAGTATGAAAAGACTTAGTCACAACTTATCTATTATTTAGGTCCCACTACTGCCCCTATGGTAGCCATATTACCACCTCCATCCTGGCTAATATGCTGGCTCATCTCGGGCACTGTACATGTGGGGCATCTCCTTGAATGGCAACTTCATAGGACATTCGTCCTACTTCTACCAAATCATCCGAATCAACGGCCATCGTTCCTAAAACATGACAAAAAATAGCGCAGGGACTCAGCAATATACGAGTATCATTACCTTACCCACTAACACAACGCCAACACAACACACATGGTTCAAATGGCTCGAAGCACTACGGGACCTAACATCTGAGGTTATCAGTCCCCTAGACTTAAAGCTACTTAAACCTAACTAACATACGGACATCGCACACAGCCATGCCCGAGGCAGGATTCGAACCTGCGAGCGCAGCAGCAGCGCGGTTCCCGGTTAAAGCCCCTAGAACCGCTCGGCCACAGCGTCCGGGCGACACACATGCTCCGCTACCAATCGCAGAGCAGGAAAAGCTAACAAAGTCAACTCAATCACCTAACTCATGTGGTAAATCGTCCTAGGCTGCAACCTGTTGTAAGATGGAACTTCACTGTCGATAAATTTGGTGAACAATTAAATTTCATTCAAAGTAGCGTACACAGTACAAAATCCGTTAGTTTAGTCCTGATGCTCCCCTGATACAATGCTTTCCCCACTCTCTGGCAAAGCTGCTGGCTCAGCTCCGACACCATATAAATGAGGGCCTTTCCACGAATGGCAACTCAACAGGCTAATTCGTCGTGCCTCAACCGGTTCACCCAGAGGAAATCCCTAACAGCCGTTTCTGAAGCACAACAAAACAGGCACAGACACAACAAATTATTAGCACCTTATCCACTATCACAACACCAATATAACACACAGTCTTGCTCTGCCACCAGTAGATGGCAGAAACCGTAGGTGTGGAAAATGGCTGAAACTTATTTTGATGAGAATAGGTGGGTAAACCCTCAAAATTATATAAATATACATATTAAACATAGCAATGGCGGCCTGAGACCTCCAGCATTAGAACTCACTTTTTTTTCCTGACAATGTGCTTGACAAAGACGGCGTAGGTGAGAAACGGCCCAAAAAAGCAGAAGAATCATCAGTGATCAACGGCATGAGGAAGCGGGAGGAAAGGAAACCACTTCTTTAATGGCCTATAGTGTGCACGCACAGGACATGTGGCCTGTAACTGAAAAAGTGTCATAATGATCTCTTCATTGGCAAAAGATTCCCTACTAGCTCCCCATTTGGATCTTCGGGCGGTGACTGCCAATGGGATTTATATACAAAACTGTAGCAAATTGTGTTCGCACACTTTGACTTCTCTTTCACTCCCTATTTTTGTCTTGTTTTTGTCATTCAATGATTCATTTGGTTACGAAAGATGTTTTTTTTATATTTTGTGTATACCCATAACGATAGTCATTTGTTTACATGTTTGTTGAGATCGGTACGGGTTTCTGCACTGTGAACTTAAATATCATAAGAACATTACCTACTATTTTGAGTGAGCTCCACCTCCGTTTGTAATCATCAATGTTCCATACATGATTAATGAAAGAATCGATATGACTGTAAGTCATATGATGGTGAAGCTCGTAAGAACGCTAGGGCAGCTTGCAACTTACAAGGCGAGTGGTATCCTCAAAGGAGAGAGCCATCTGTAAGGAATTTTCAACGACTTGCGAACTTATTCTAGGAAACGAGAGGTGTCGCACCAAGAAAATATAATCGAAGAAGAACTGCTACTGAGGAAAATTCGGAAGTCGCTGAATTAGCTGTAGTCGGCGTTAATCCTCACGTAAGATCCATCAATTGGAACGTGATTAGAGAATTTCTCAAAGAAGTGTTCTCCGAATACTTCAGAGAAATAGATTCCATCCGTATTACATTTTTCTACAGCAAGATTTTCATGGAGATGATTTCGAAAAGCGTGTTAAATTTTGCAGTGGGCTACAGTACATAGTGAAAATGGTACGCATCATTAGTCAGTGGAAAATGCAAGATGATTACGGGAAACCATCAAAGACTGGAGCGCGGATGTTTGGTGTGAAATTATGTATCATTGGACCATACCTGACTGAAGGTAAATTTAATGACTGGAAAGTATTTGACCAAGTATTTGACCAAGACCTTATAACAGTTGCTCCAAGATGTGCCCCTTCTGGAACGGGCTGCCATGTGGTATCAACACCATGGTTGCCCATCTCATTACTCAGCTTCGAGAAATACTAAACAGAGATTATGCTGATCACTGGATAGGACTCAGCGGAGCTGTGCATTGGCCAGCTCGCTCTCCGGGTCTCACGTCTCTAGATTTTTCCTTTTGAGGGTGCATTAAGGACAGTTTATCAAGAAACGTCAATCACACCCGAGAATCTGTGACAACAAATTAGGAATGTCTGTGCTGGAATGAGCAAAGAAATGAGGCGCTTTCAACTATCAGTTGACGCGCGTTTCCAGAAAGTCGTCGAAGTTAATGGTCTTTACTTTAAGTATTTACTTAACTTAAATTTCCTATAATGTGAAAATGCACCATGGTTATGCAATGCACAAATATACATATTGTATGTAAATGGATGCCAGTAATGTGAAAATGTTTGAAACCCATTTTCTGTCTTATTTGCCCAATATCATATCATTTAACACCCATAATGGTTACGTGTACTACGACTTTTATGCTAAAAAATGAATGCACTTTTCATTTCCGTAGAAGGAAATATATTACCCCATTTGGAAAAACTAATATGACTCAGGAAAAACATTGAGAGTGGCGATTTAAGACGAGTTACGGCCACTCTCTTATGTCCCCTTATTAATAAGGCAAATTTTGTATGAAAACCTTTTCGATTTTTCTCTTCGATTAGGAGCAACATGGCTATATATATGGCAATAGTCGTTAAACGATAACCTTCCTTCACTTGTAGTGGAATTCAGTGAGGCATTTATGTGCGGTGTTCGTTAGCAAAAAATGGTTCAATTGCTTCTGAGCAATATATATATATATATATATATATATATATATATATATACATATATATATATCAAAATCTTTCATTTGCAAACTATGCCCATCAGTAGTTAGTGACTAAAGTAGTTAGAATCTTTTATTTAGCTGGCAGTATTGGCGCACGCTGTATTCAAAAATGGTTCAAATGGCTCTGACCACTATGGGACTCAACATCTTAGGTCATAAGTCACCTAGGACTTAGAACAACTTAAACCTAACTAACCTAAGGACAGCACACACACCCATGCCCGAGACAGGATTCGAACCTGCGACCATAGCGGCCCCGCAATTCCGGACTGCAGCGGCAGAACAGCACGGCCACCGCGGCCGGCGCACGCTGTATTGCAGTAGTTTGAGAAACGAAGATTTTTGTGAGGTAAGTGATTCATGAAAGGTATAGGTAATTGTTAGTCAGGGCCATTCTTTTTTAGAGATTATTTGAAAGTCAGATTGCGTTGCGCTAAAAATATTGTGTGTCATTTTATTGGTGATCAGAATAAGTAAAGAGAGTAATGTTTGAGTACATTCAGTTTTTCTCAACTGTTTGAAAAGCAAATAATATAAGAGGTTTATCAGCACAGTCATTCATGAACGTTTCTAAGGGGACGTTTCAGTACTCACCCCTCTGTTCCTTCTTGCTTTCCGTACTATACAATCATTCACACGCTCAACCTATTCCTTATCAAAGTAGTTAGGATGTGCTGCTTGCAAATGGGGGTTAAAATGGAACTGTGAACAGAATTTATGGGATGGCCTACAAAAATTTTATGTCACCCGCTTAGAACGTGAAGTACGTCACACACGCATCTTCTACCAGGTTTCATACGGGATCGTCATCCATATTACTCATCAGCCGTTACGACCACGTGTTAACTAGGCTGAGTGAGGCCCCAGGTTACTTTAACATCGCAAAAAAATGCTGCTTTTAAAAGTGAAACTATACAATTTTTTTAGAGCTATTGCTGCTCTCGTGTGCTGAAGGCACCAAGTGATCGCAGCACTATAAAGGGATAGCGCGAGCCCCCATGCTCGCCTCTGAAAAAGAAACTCTAACTGAAAACTTTAATGCTAAAGGCAAAATTTCTAAAAAAATGAATGAATGGTCTTAACGACACGCTATTTCAATCCTGAAAAAGAGCAATGTAAAACATAATACTTCATCCCACGACGAAGATTGCCCTCGATTTCGTCCGCTCAGTTCAGCCGATACCGTAGCGGTATCCGTAGCGGTCGCTCGGTGTTAGACTGTAGCGCCTAGAACCGCTCGGCCACCACGGCCGGCTGGTCGTTCACAGCTCCTATTAAGTTGCACGGACAGTGTTCTGTGTCGGCAGCATCTTGCCACGTGGCCCTGGCTCGCTTGCAACCATGTGCACGACACTCGACCATCTCTTAGCGCGTCCGTCAGAGAGCACGACCTACTCTTGCTGTTCCGCCAGCAGTTTAATACCTTGCGGACTGATCGGACGGTGGTGAATCTTGGTGATGTTAGAGAGCTTCAGGCAGTTCACTTGAGGGACCTTCTCAGCAAATTTTCCCTTGCACTAGTTGATCGTTTAGTGGATGATGTTCCCTTTCACCAAGGTCTTTCTCGTCTATCACCAACAAAAATGAAGATTTTAAGCGAAGAGGTTGAGATCATCCTTACCGATGGAGTATTTAGACCTTCAACTTGTCCATATGCCTCACCTATATTTTTGACGCTTAAGGGACTGCGCAGTGATTTTAGACTGGTTGCTGTTTATAAAGACCTCAATGATCAGATTACGTTAGAATCAGTTCTCCTTCCGGGTATCCATAATGCCTCCTATATTTCTGTGGTTGACTTAAATCAGGCCTATTATCAAATAACTTTCATGAGGATTCCAAGTCCGTTACCGAGTTCTGTACCAACTGGATTTTTGTATCAATTGAAAGGTGAACCCTTTTTTTCCTAGCCACCCGAGCTGCCGTGCTTTCACGACTTTTAGATCATGTTTTGGGGATTTAAGGTTCAACTGTGTTTATAGTTACTTTTATGATTTTTTTGTGTATAGCTGTTAGAAAATAAGCTGCGCTGACAAACTTAAAATGCAGTTGTGCACTGTCAAGAAAGATATCAGACGATGTTTCAAAGCAGAGCACGGAAACTGCACGCTGCTACTAATCGAGAAACTTTTTAAGAGAGAGCAGGAAGTAATGGAAATTAAAACTATTTTAAGTAATATTGCAGTGGGAAAGAGAGAAGCGGCTAATCTGCAGGTAGCCCAGGCTTCCAATTTAAAATTCATTTCGGGGGAAATCATTAACACGTGGCGAATTTTTTAGCCTTGAGCAAAGAGTGTTTAGTAGAGGGTGTGACCGAACAAGCACGAGTAAAGTTTGCAAAGCGGCAGCTTGTGGGCGATGCATAAAATTAGCCGAATCAGATTTCTAGAACGTCCAGTGGCTTCGCCACGTTTTAATCACTATTATGAAGCAAATACTGAGGGTTGTTCAAACAGACGGAGTTGTAAAATGTGTTCCCACACGTGGCACGCTATCACAGTCAACGCAGAGGCGGGCGTGAGTTTGGCAAAGCAGAGCTGAAAATACTTTTTCATTTAAGTAGAGCTTTGGGCACACTCACAAAGATATGCACGCCAAAGAGCAGACCACTGGAACACCAAGAGATTCGGCTGGCGAGTTTTTATATTTCGCACATATAATGACTAATATCGGGGAGGACAGGGGCTAAAAATAATTAGCGTCTCATAGTTGGAATGCACAGTCCTCTAGAACATTTTAAAAGGTTTGATGTTCGTCACTTACTATAGAAATAACTTGGTGGGGAACTGGCAAGGCCTTAAATAAGAAAGTGGTTCAAAATGGTTCAAATGGCTCTGAGCATTATGGGAGTTAACTTCTGAGGTCATCAGTCCCCTAGAACATAGAACTACTTAAACCTAACTAACCTAAGGGCATCACACACATCCATGCCCAAGGCAGGATTCGATCCTGCGACCGTAGCGCTCGCGCGGTTCCAAACTGTAGCACCTAGAACCGCTTGGCCACCCGGCCGGAAAGAAAGTGGTGATTGGAAAGGAAACGAAGACATTCTTCCGTATAGAGAGTAGTTCTTTACGGATAATAAGTAATGTTATCCTGGGCAGAATAGTAATGTGGACAGAAGTTTGTGGAACGATGAACAGCGGCGTAACAGTCAATCGAGGCAGCAGTCTCCTGACTAAGTTGGGGAAATGGAGAAAGAGAGACCAGATAACGAAGAGGAAGGTGAACTGAACTTTTAGTATATTTTAAATGTACAAGGGAAGAGACATAAGGAAGTACATAATTTTAAAAGAGGAGCGTAATTTTTTGAAGAAATGTGGTCAGTCTGGCATGTGTATTACAGACACGATACAATTAATAATTCTCGGTAGCATCAAAAAGATCCAGAGGATATTAACCTAGTGAGCTGTTCGATCGCAATATCGTTATGAGAGGAATTATAACTGGTTGGTGGCAGTGACTCTCTGAGAGAGAACAGGTTGTTCCATCTCATTACAATTAGTTTTTTGTTGCATTATATTGAATATATATATTCAACATTTTTTTTAGTTTAAATAGTGTGATATCTCGAGTGAAGAGGTGGGCTGCCTGTTTATTTAATTCAGTTCGTAATTACATCAATGCACTTCCTTTCCCTAATCCCACTACGTTGGCTTGGGTTGATTAAATTTGGGATTTGTATTAATAGTTCGCCTGCTGGTACTGCCAAGGCAGAGATGTAGTCACCCTGTAGGTCGGTTAGTGCCAATCTAAGCGTGGAGTAAAGACAGCGATGATGCACCTGTTTGCCAGGGTGTAGGCCGGGGTTGGTAACAGTTCCGCCTCCCCTCCATGTAAGTGAACGGCCGTTGAGCGCCGCCATGATAGCCCCTCTTAGGGTTTCTTTTTCAGAGGCGAGCATGAGGGCTCGCGCTATCCCTTTATAGTGCTGCGATCACTTGGTGCCTTCAGCACACGAGAGCAGCAATAGCTCTAAAAAAATTGTATAGTTTCACTTTTAAAAGCAGCATTTTTTGCGATGTTAAAGTAACCTGGGGCCTCACTCAGCCTAGTTAACACGTGGTCGTACCGGCTGATGAGTAATATGGATGACGATCCCGTATGAAACCTGGTAGAAGATGCGTGTGTGACGTACTTAACGTTCTAAGCGGGTGACATAAAATTTTTGTAGGCCATCCCATAAATTCTGTTCACAGTTCCATTTTAACCCCCATTGGCAAGCAGCACATCCTAACTACTTTGATAAGGAATAGGTTGAGCGTGTGAATGATTGCATAGTATGGAAAGCAAGAAGGAACAGAGGGGTGAGTACTGAAACGTCCCCTTAGAAACATTCATGAATGACTGTGCTGATAAACCTCTTACATTATTTGCTTTTCAAACAGTTGAGAAAGACTGAACGTACTCAAACATTACTCTCTTTACTTATTCTGATCATCAATAAAATGACACACAATATTTTTAGCGCAACGCAATCTGACTTTCAAATAATCTCTAAAAAAGAATGGCCCTGACTAACAATTACCTATACCTTTCATGAATCACTTACCTCATAAAAATCTTCGTTACTCAAACTACTGCAAGACAACGTGCACCAATACTGCCAGCTACATAAAAGATTCTAACTACTGACGGCACTAACTACTGATTGGCATACTTAGCAAATGAAAGATTTTGATATAGAACAAACAATGTATTTACATTAAGAGTATTCAAAAGTCATTATATATCAGTTCATGATATACAGTATTACAAATTTACTCTCTCTGATGGACACACGTCCAGATCATCCGCTCTCAAAACTCCGCCATCTCACTCCCCACATCCACAACTGCTGGAGGCCCACCAACTGCGCAACGATATTACAACAACGCTAACCAGCCATAGACTGCACACAGCACAGCCAGTGATTTTCATACGGAGTGCTACGTGGCGTTACCAATATAAAAACCTAAACAGCCTACTTACAGTACAAACAAATTAGCTGTTTGTATTGGTCACCCACATGGTGCCAAATTGCACTACCAGCGAGCTACCAGTTCGTTCGTGGAAATTAGTTAAGGTGAGGATGCTTACGTGTGCTATTAATTGATTATTTGCGTGTGCCGTATTTCACAGGATGTTTTATTTTTTAAGAATGTGCTTTCTTTTGTGAATGTGGGAGATGTTTGTGTCTGCTTTATTCCCCCGTTATTCCGGCAAAGACAATTTTTGCTATTCGGTCCTAGTAGTAATCTTGGGTGCGAATTTCGATTACTGTCCCAGCAGACGGACCACAAGGGCATCAACGTAGTCCCATCGTCTTTCCCAGTGCTTAAGTAGAAACGAGATGCCTGTTAGTTTAAGCACCTTCAGTGTGAGACAAAAGTAGAAGATATTCAACTTGACTTTGTTTGCTGCAATTATTTGTAAAGTTTTGGAGAATATAGATAATAAATGTCATATTAAGTTTGTAAAATTTCTAGGATCTAGACAATAAATGACCTATTAACTGGATGTCATGGGTTTAGTGGTCATTACAAACCCCAATACTGCGTAGAGAGCAATGTTACCAACAAAGTGGTGTCCTTATCGATCACGATAGAGCGTAGCCTTTGCTGACTCGCCCACTTGGTTGTTTGAGACCTCCCCGCGTTATCAGTTGCGCAATATTAACGTAATAATAATCAGATCATTTAGCTAAACGTCGGTCCGGCCCCCTTAAATTGAATCCTTCCGAGCAATGTATCAAGAGGGCAAGCACGCGTCAATGAGGCGACTTGGCCACACACACGTCCGGCACGCTCTAGCATTGATAGAGGAAAACAGAGGGAGACAGATACAAATAGGTAACGATGCATAATTAAACAGAAGGAACCTTCCAACTCGACGACGATATGTGTATGGCAAAATCCGATGTAAAACAAACATAGGACGAAAGTGGGCCTCTTACTACAGTGGCAAACTTAACGTGGTTTTTGAACGTCTGGACACTGACTATGTAACTCAGAGCTTACCTGAGTAACGTGAACGTACTACCTGCAGCCGGCTAGTCGACTCTGTAGAACCAGCTAACGAGGTCGGGCAGGTATGCGATGAAGCGTGAACGGGATGTATCCGTAACGGCGTACGGCAGAATGATGCAACAATAAATTTGCTGATTCACCCAGTGGTACAATGGAATCTGATTGTAAATGTTGCACACGGCCGTGACGAGATTTTTGTTGATTGGGCTGACCGGAAGAATATTCATCGGGACTTGCATACTGGATGGCTCGGAAAACACGAGTGTGAATATAAAGGTAGCGAATGTGTCGTGCATGCCAGAAGTAATAAATCAGTTGTGGGTCAGAAGAGTTACAAGTAACTAGCTTCTTATAGCTGGGGTTTACAGTCATCTAGAACATTTTAAAAGACTTGATATTCGCCACTGACTGTGGAAATAGTTTACTTTCATTATTGCCACTTCTGTATGAAGGTGTATTTCCAAGGATAAAAAAATAAAGAATAGACCGCATAAAACACAATGGCATTAAAATTCCATGTTTAAGATTGTGTTGCACAAAAATGGCTGAATAAAACTCCCATGTCGTCTACACACGATATCGCTTTTTTTCGTCCCCCTCGTCCCAAATGGCTGACAAGTGGGCTGTCAGTGGCTCAACATACCACTCATCAGTCAAGAACTTTAAAAACATAAACAAAAACGAAACGGTATTGTGACGGTGGGACTAGGTTGGCTCGTGAGTGATAATTAATCCTTAAAACTTTAATTTAATAACATATCAAAATTAATTTTATCTTCAGCTTCTAGAACTTAAAGCGGAGCTGTATTAAGTTCCGGTACTTGCTGATATGGTACAAGAAAGTTCTGTGACAGACTGATAACCTCTCAATCAGAGCCAAAATAACAAAAAACTGCAATATTTATTTAAAAATTCAAAAACAGGTAACTGTCTTGAAGGATACCGAACCTCATGTTAAAATACTCAAGTAATAAAACGAAGCTGGGCGACCCACCAGAATAAGTACCAATAGGAAAAGTTCTAAAATGTACAGCACACTCCGAATAGAATTTAATACCTAGCACAGAACACCACATGCAAGCTTGCTATAAACGTAAGAAGTCTCACATGACATCTTTATGTAAATAACGATATACACAGTCCGGTAGATAACACAGTCTTAATAGACCGGAAATGTTACGGGGCATAACAAATATCGAACCGATTTCATGTTATCACAAAATGACCAAATACATTCGAAATCTTGTCAGAACAGTTTAAATTCTGTATTCAAAGCAGCTCTATGGGAATAACCTTAACGAGAAAAAGCAAGACTTCACAAAATCATGCAAAACGGTACCAGAGCACAAAAACTGTACAGAATAAGAACCTTTGCCAAGGGTTAGTTTCAGTTATACGTTCTCACACCATGTGGCAGCAGATACAATAGCATAACTCGGCTCACTGAGTAAATCGGCCCAGATGCAATGAATAAGTACCATGCTGTACTTAGAACTAAGTGCGATTGTATGGCGAAACTTAAAATTCACACAGTAATCAGTAGTGACTGTAACACTGACTATAAGCATATGGATACAGAAATTACTCTGCTCCTTCCTATGATAACAGTAAGATTGTTTCAGTGGGATAGTTAGCAACCACTTGCATCAACTATTTAAGGAAGCATTGTATGACAACATACTCACACAGATCAATACATTGCTCCTAACAATTACTTTTTTCCAGGAATAGACATGGCATACAGCTTTGGGTAATCTCTACTGCGGCAGTTGGGGCAGCAAACTCTTTTTATAGGCTGTAGACTCGGCCACATCTATCGAAACGCGTAGTGAAATCCATCCTGATCGTTTGTTCGGTCGTGCTACCGGGTTTCCTCTGACGCTGCTCCCTCGGTGGTCTACCTCATTCCTCTCTTCCCTGTCCACCTGGTCTTGCACGTCGAGTCGCGCCGGCGCTCATCTCGCAGCTTACCCCACAGAAACTCCACAGCCTGCCAGAAACACTGCTGTCGCTGTTACTCGACCTTCTGCGGCTAATGAAGGCACAAATATTATTAAATGGTGGAAAGTTTACATATGGTTATGAAAACTATAAAAGGATGACTTAGCAGAGATGGTGACATTCCTCTAATAAAACAGTACTGCACTTTCACTTAATAGCTAAAGTACCTTGTAATGCATATGTGACTTCCCTTCACGTGTTTAAGCCAAGTATTATGCATATTTAGGCGATCGGGAATGCTCAGTAGCAGCCAGGATACATGTACATTTGAAAATTAAGCGTCAACAACGAGCATTAGTGATAAAATCATAGGAGGCAATGTTGGGCAGCCTTAGTAGGGACAAGATTCGACTATTTGGAAGTACTATTTAACAATCTGAGACAGTGCTCCGAGACAAACTTTCGTCACAATGTCCATAAACGTGACGTCAGATTCGCCTAGCAACAACGATCTTTTATATATGTGTGTGAGTGTGTGTGTGTGTGGTGTGTGGGAAACGAGGGGAAGTGTCCTCATTGGCTCTTATTGGCTGAGGGAAAAAGATGGGGTGGTCTCTCTTGTCCTCCGGGAAGACAGGGCGAGTTAGTCGCGAGGAGCCATGCAAAAAGCATGGTCGAGTAACCGGGGCGGCTCTAAAAGAACGATCGTGAGTGCATATTTCGGATGTTAAACAAAGTGAAGTTATTAGTTATCAGAGCGACACGTGTCGTGGGCAGCGTCTATCATTATGTAAAGTCAGAAAACTGCATTAATGAGTGTAAGGGGTCGAATATAACGGCGTAGTCTAGAGCCGCCATATTTCAAATACTGATTCTGTGACGTGTATGACAAAGAAATTTCTGTATTAAAACAAGTATAGTTCAAACGTTGTTGACAATTAACAACTGGCGTCCCTAAACACTCCACTCCAGCAGGATCACCACGTACATGGAACCTAGCGACTGAGCGCTACTACTGTCCTACGAAGGACTTACCAAAGCAGCAAGATACCAAGTTAGTGATGCCGCCCAGAGAAGTACTTCCTTCTCGCTACAATGTCACTGAGGGTGTTGTAACCTGAAATGGGATAAAAGAATGTCGGAAGGGAAAATGTGTTCTATAGTTTTGGCAGGCATAAACAGAAAAAATAGTCATTCGTTGCGAAGGAACTATGCAGATGGAGGTTGGTGTTGGCGTGGTTAGTGCAAATACAGAATCTGAGGAGGACTTTGATGTGTGGTAGTGCCTGGTACCAACAGGAGAAGGGCTGGACAGAGTTGGAGAGTGAGAAACCTGATGTTTTGGGGTAGGTTGAGAGGAATTCGAGCTGGCAGTAGGATGGATACCGGGGTCATTGTCGAGTTTTGAAAGAATGTGGAGAGTGTTTAGGTGTAGGGATGGTGGGAAATCTTTGCTAAACTCATTTGTACAGTTCTATTTTAGGCCTGATGATCAGAAGGGAAAGAATGCTGTTATTAGAGACTAGCTTGTGGATAGCGTAACTTATGAAGGGGGAGGGAGTGTGATGAAATAGTAGAGGATAGAAGGGTGGGAAGGTAAAGAGACCCAGAATGTGAGACAGAGAGCATGACATTCAAGGATTTGAATGGACGTATATGCTATATTTGCAGTGGAGAGGATGCATTGGATCTACGTTTTGCAAGAGTGGGGTATAGTGGAGGGATGTAATCACCAACTTCAACCAATTAGTGGTCTTGCCAGATTTAGACTGTTGAGTGTTCCCTGTTGGATACTAATATGTGAGGTTTCCATGTAAGCTGCCAGGCAAGCATTAGTGAAGAATTTTAGTGTATTAGTTAATTCAAATGGCTCTGAGCACTATGGGACTTAACATCTGAGGTCATCAGTTCAAATGGTTCAAATGGCTCTGAATACTATGGGACTTAACGTCTGAGGCCATCAGTCCCCTAGAACTTAGAACTACTTAAACCTAACTAACCTAAGGGCATCACGCACATCCATGCCCGAGGCAGGATCGAAACCTGCGAGCGTAGCGGTCTCGCGGTTCCAGAATGTAGCGCCTAGAACCGCTCTGCCACCCCGGCCGTTGGTCATCAGTTCCCTAGACTTAGAACTACTTTAAACCTAACGACATCACACACATTCATGCTTGAGGCAGGATTCGAACCTACGACCATAGCAACAGAGCGGTTCCAGACTGAAGTGCCTAGAACTGCTCATCCATAGCGGCAGGAATTAGTTAATTGGATAGGACCGTCGCGTATAGTAAGATGATGAAATTAAATGAGCGTTTGGCGTCATTGGCCGGGAGGCCCCTTACGCGGCAGGTCCGGCCACCTTGGTGCACGTCTTGTTACATTGTGATGAAATGATGATGACGACAACACAAATCCAGTCCCTGAGCGGAGAAAATCCCCGACCCAGCCGGGAATCGAACCCGGACCCCTTAGGACGATAGTCGTCATGCTGACCATTCAGCTATCGTGGCGGACGTTTAGTAAGGTAAGTTAATGTCATCCTTTTTTCAATTGTTTATTCTTCCCCATCTCCCCATATCGACGGCTAGATCGAGGTTGTCAGCACTACACGGATCTGCTCTTCAGCTAAGGGGTAAGTAATACTTAGTAAGTAAGATAAAAAATATTTTAAAAAATGCCGACATAGTTACAAGCGAATTAAAAAAATTGTGAAGTTGAAATTAATGGGAGATTTAACATAATTTTCGTTTTTAATTCAAAACTGGAATATTAAGAATGATAAAATGAAAACAGTAAGAATACGTTTAACAAAATGTAAAGCATTGCTGTCAAAAAGAATCATTGTCACCAGGAAGTTGAAGTCTCACGTTGGTTGTAGGGAGAGTTGTAGGCCTAATAGTTGACAGGACAGGTCAAAGCTGAGGCAGAGTTCTTGGTCTCGGAGAGGGAAAAAACTGAATTTTGGTTAAAGGAGGATGTAGACGGTGTGTTGGTATAGCATTGGGGAATGTGCCGGTAGAGAACGGCAGATTGGAAATCAGAGGGAAAACGATAGGATTGGGAGCTGACACTGCGATTGATGTAGGCTGTTAGAAGATGTTCAGTGTAAGTGAAGTGATGTGTGAATTTGATGAGATGTTAGAGGATCCTTGTGGGGGAGGAAAACGAGGTAGAGATCAGGTTTGGGGGGATTTATACATCTCAGGGGGAGGGGGATATCCATGCAACCCTTTCGTAGGAGAGGATGACTTGGATCAAGGTTTCGTAGGTCTGGAGAACAGCAGAGGAGTGTAATACGCATTTTCAGCCAGTTATTAGCTTCATTAGTTTATGTCTACTGTGGACTTTCTGTTGGATGGTAATGAGGTGAGGTTTCCTTGTTAGTGGCCGTTTAGGGGTTAGTCCAAGGTATTGTAGTTCGTTAGTCAACTGAGCAGAGTGATCGTAAATGGAGAGAAGAAGTTATGTAGGTAAAAGGTGCAGCTTGTTCATCCCATAATTATCGCCCAGATTTTCCAGGTTTTCACGTCTCTAGGAACCACAGGAAGTGGATTTGGAGGGACTGTTGGGATTTATAGAGTGTAAGACAGAGGGTGAGGTAAACGGTATCATCAGCGTTGTGAAGAAGGTGGGCCTATGGAGGTGGCGTGGGCCTTTATTGATACTCCGTGAACTGCATGTTACTTGTTAGATATGTTTCGTATACGTCTGAGGTTTTTTGTTACGAATAATATCAGATTTTGAAGACGAGAATGTATCCGTACATATGAGCGATTAGTAAGAATAATATGTGTTGTGCAGACAGATCTTTAAACTGTTTGGCATACCAGATGCAGGCCCCCAGTAGCACATTTACTTTCTTATGAAGTTTTTTGTCAACTATCAGTCATAGTTAGAAAAATCCAGGTACACTCACAAGTAAATGGTTAGCAGGTTGCCATATTTTTAGTTTACAGTGCTTACAAAATTGACTCGTTCCACATCATAATGAATGTTTGCAATTCCTTTTTCTCTTCTTTTCTTAAACTTACCTTATTCGTAAAACAGTTCTGTAAGAGCTTTAAATTGTAAATCATATTACATTCTATATCTACTCCCACTCATTAGCTTTATTTTACACCTGAACAATTTGAGATGAATGTCACGGACGGTGTTGAGAAACTGTATTTCATGTCTGATGTAGCTCGTTTTATGAAGAATATGAAAAAAAATTAAAACAATTTGCGACCACATTTCTCCTCCTAAACAAGTTGCCGAAGACAATAATTTGCTGCTTCCAGCTGTCCCAGTTGAGCCTGTTGTACGGTTCTAACAAAGAACGTTGAAGGTTCCAAAGAATAACATCAGACCATTATGAGAAAATAAGAGTTGGTTCTGCTTAAGCACCTTTAAATCAGTGTTTATGCAGCAGTTCAGTATGCAGTAGGAAAACAGATATTTCAAGGTTTTGCTGCAGTAAATTTTATGCAAATTAGGAAAAGGGTACGTGAAAAACAGTAATAGATAGGGCAAGAACTGCAGCGATTGTCAGGCGTCCGGATTTTACAGACCTTACATAAGCTTGATCCATAACGACAGTACGATACAGTATGAGATCCTCAGAAAATAGTTATATCATCAAAAGGCTTTTATAGTTACTCTCCTGTACAGAAAAATAACAAAACAATATCTACCAATATATGTACAGGAGCAAGAATAAACAAGTTAAAGTGAAACGCATTTTGGTGTCAAACTGAGCAAGTGGTTAATGGCATCGAACAACCCCATTTAACAAGAGAACGGCGAGCTTCCGCACAGAAAGGATAAAACCAAAACAATTCATTATTTCTTTTAACGTAAACATTATACAAAAGCATTTTGAGAAGCGAAATGGCTAGATCTCTCTCTCATCTCGCGGTCGACTGCAGAAGTGTGTGGAAAATAAGTGAGGGTGTTGAGAGCTTTGCTTTCTGTGAAGTGAGGACAATACGCTTCACATATTGTGGCGATAGGTAGCAAAGAGGTAGATAATTATTCCTTAGGGAATTTTTGCGGGCAAAGAAATTTTGCACGTTGCTCCAACCATTAGTGAGTGTGCAATAGCCACTATTTCGACTAGCGAAAGACTAACGTTCTACAGAATGCAGGAAAGTTGACGCTGAGTGATTTCAGTCGAGGCCAGAATAGCGAATTAGGGTTTCAGATCCAGCATGCAGACAATGCTGTTGCAGATGCCACTTGGTAAAGTACCGTTGCCCATTAGGCCACAGTAAGTATGGTACGTATGCTGTGCAAAATTCATCGAAGAATCTCTCTAACCTATGAAGAAAAGTGTACCTATAGCAACGAATGCAGCCATTAGTAAGTGAAAAAAGATGAAATTTCACACGTAAAAAAATTATTTTTTATTGTAGAATGAAGGCTTTCACGACCGGGTAACATGGCTGTTGATATACTTTCCGGGATGTGAGGTCGTGGTCCAAGAACTTTTTCTGCTCCTTACGTTTCGTCCAGGACTGCGCTGGACGAAACGTAAGGAGCAGAAAAAGTTCTTGGACCACGACCTCACATCCCTGAAAGTATATCAACAGCCATTATTTTTTATGTTTTCGAACTTCCACTGCAATGAGTGTGAGTCCTGAATCCTTCCTGGTGATGCTGACAACGTTGTATGAGTTTACTTGTAAAAGTATAGACAGTCGAAATTAAAATGTCCTGTGATGCCTCTCCTACTCCAAGTCGACCCCCCTTAATCAACATGACTGAGTCAAGCAGTACAATAGAATTGCGATATCCGGATATTACGGGACTGATTTCCCTATTCATCTGCGCTAACTTACATTTTCCTACATTCTGAGATAGCTTCCATTCATAACAAGGAATAGAAACTTTTAAACTCCTACGGTTGACCCGCTACAGTTGCTATCAATTCCAGAGAGATTTGCGACCGTTAACGGCAACTGCAAGCCCGTCTGACCCAGAGAAAAGTTGAGCATCGCCCTCTAGATGTAGCTGCAGTGGGTGAGACAGAGAGAATGCAAGTGCCCGTGGAGCAGAAAGGAAGTAGCCACCGAAGTGAGAGGAAATAATCAACGCGGTGAAGTGTGGAATCAGATTAGCAGCGAATGTGCTTGGCAAGCTGCACGCTGTTCTAGTTTCCCCTCGCTGACGAGACGCCTGGGGACCGAGAAGGGCACGTGGCTATCGATACGATGTGGTGCACTTCCGTTGTTTTCGTTACAAAGAGTGGACAGAAACGAGGAGGGAAGAATATGCACACATCGGTGAGGAAATTAGTGGACTACGGTGAAATTAAACAGCGATAATGCGATATCTAACGAATCGGGGACTGTCTGGACCCTCAAACTGGTAAGAATGTTTTGTTACAGCAATGTAGTGAGCAGTGATGGGACGGCTTAGACGGTATTGTAATGTGTAGTGCAGCAAGGCATCGAACGGTGATGAGACATATTCGACGGTGTTGCACTGAATTATTCATTCTGGTGAAGCCATCGCGTTGGTTTTGCTGTGGGTCTGAACTGCTTCCTGACACACAATTGTGCAGATAATTTGTTTCTTAATTCTGTAGAACAAAAGCAAACTAGTGCTTTTCATTTATTGTTTCTTGAAGGTCAACACGTCGAACTGCGCTTCTCTAGCGATTCAGCTGAGCTTCATTTTACGTTGTTTCGTTGTCATGCATAACTGGATTTCCTCAGTTGGATATAGGAAACTACTGTGACGCTATCCTGTGGAACGTTAGGACCAAACAATTTTTATGTATTTGCAGTTGTCGCGCTTAACTGGTTCTACCACGGTGGACGAAGTAAATTATTGTTAAAATTTTCTGTTGCACTTTAACATTAACAGATTTTTATGAATTTGTTGCTGTCACGTGTGATAGATTGAGTCCTGTTGGAAGCAGTAATTTATTGTAAGATTGTTGAGTGGCACACTTAGAGCTAGACCTTACAATAAGGGATTTCAGTTATTTCTGAATCATGACTATTATTGGGTAAATAACAGTTGTACAAAACTAGCCACATAGAGTAACTGTGCGAATAGTGTTATTATTATATGTTAATGTTAACTCTAATGGGTCTTGCGCTGGATTAACAAAAAAACTTCTCAAAAAAAGAAAATCGCAAATGTGTCTCACGTCATTAAGGAAAACAATTTGTTACTGTTGATTCATGTTACTGATGTACTTGTGTAAGGATTTATTTATTTCTTGCAGTTACAGCACATTATCAGAAAAGCTAAAAGAGACCACACGAGATCACATTTTTTGGATGATAGTACATTTCTATATTAACTATTTCTGATATCGTACTTCATTTTTTTTAATACTGCAACTACTTCTTGTACTACAATATTACGATAAATCCCTTAAACAGTTAACCAGTTAATAATACTCATATAAGCACTACAGGATCTGATCTGTGTCTGTTTATTTATTTTGTTGCATTAATGCAGGAGCTGCTTGATACCGCCACTGGATCCTCCCTCATATTATCCCGGTTAACAGCCATTGTTAGCTGGACTCCTTAGGCGTCGGACAGCGTCTCCGCTTCCATGATCTCTTGCACCAACGCAATGAAGATTCTTGAGAAATTACGACATTCGGTGGTCGCCGACATCAGTTCGCTCCATCTGCAGAATATCTTGTTTAGCCAGGATGGCAGCGTGCTGACCTGCGGTTGAATGTCTTCCTTGGCCTTCATGTCTACTGCGGCTTCACTATCGTCCAAGATGCGCCAGGTCGACTCACTCCTTAGTGCTTCTTTGGGATCCAACATCCGTGACGCCCGACGGCTATTGGCCGCTGCATCTTCGTAGAACGCACAGTCCCGCAACGTGTGTTTTGGTGTGCCGACACTCCCGCAGGCGTTACTGTGTTTCATCTGGCTTTTAATTTTTTATAGACACGTAGAACACGGGCCTTGGCCAGTCGGGGTACGTATTAACCCACTGTAAGGGTGATTAAATCTCATTTATAGCCCCTCCCCGATTTTAGGGAGTAATTCGTTGACCTTAGTAACACTTCTCGTTGAATTCTTCTCACTAATGAGGTTGGCTTCACTACCTGCAATCAATGAGCCCAAGCACTACGACTGATGCTAGTATAGATGAGTGGTATGCTCTGACTGTTTTCATGAGAAGCCAAAAAGGCATCCTTTAAATGGTTACAATTTTATTCACCACGTCTGTGCCTTTTCTGCCTGCTTCCTCTATATGACGTGGAAAGTTTCGGCGTTCGTCCAGAGATACCTCAATATATCTCGCCACTGTGCTTCTACTAATCGTTATATCATTTAATTTTAGTTTACGATTTCTTGCTAGGTACCCTTTCAATGAGAGATATTTTTGTGAGGTCCTAGTAACAATTTAACACTTCCACACCAGCCTTCAAGATCGTGGAATGTCACATTACATTCGTCTTCTTCTGAAATCACCATTTAAAACGAACAGAATGTCATCTCCAATTGCCACGAGTCTGCGTATATTACCGCTGTCGCGTAACGTCTGTAGTATGGGCTCCATTGCTACGTCACAAAACTCTGGACAACAGAATGATTCCTACAGACAGCCATTGGTTATTGTTTCGCTATTTTTTTTCCTGCGCATATTAAGGAAATGTCGTACGCGGTATTAATCTTGCCGGTCTTGGCAATAATCTCTCAGGCAGTTTTTCAGCCCATCTGGACACTCCAGCTCCATAAAGTTACCAAAGTGAAACGGCCACCATAGATTATCGAAAGCGCCAGCAATATCGATCATCATCGGAAGAATGTAGTTGAATGAGTATCTGTCGCTAGCGAGATCGCCTTATTAATTGCGCCTTCAGTTGACCGCTTCTAAATCCTTACTGGTAATGGCTCATCCGGTGTAGCAGTCTATGACCGTGTACCTCTTGCAGAATGGTTTTCCAAATATCTTTCCTGAACGTTCAAAAGACAAACTAATCTGTAGGAATTGGGTGTCATCGGATCCTTGTCTTGCCCTTTCCAGTTTTGTTCCACAGTGCAGGGGCCCTTCCTTCCAAAATACACTTGTACAGTTCGCCCAAGTATCTGCCTAATTCGTCAGATATGGCTAGTATTACTTCAGCGGGGATCCATCCGGTCCTGGAGAACATTTTGCTCCTTAGTCTTAACATTATTTGCGTAATATCTTCTTGTTCGAAGGGGTACATCACTTTATTGTTTCTATAGTCTTCGCAAAACATTTTTGATAACCTACGCTGATCATCTGTCTCGCTTCCCCTTCGTCGTCTGAAATTAGTTGTTTTCATTAGCAGGGTACCTGACCTCTTAAATTTCTGTTACTATCCCATCATTCCCTCAGTGTGGATAATATTGTCGGTGACCGTATTTTCTGCAGTATATTTTATATGCTAACCGCAGGTATCGATTTGTAAGTTAGCCTGCAAGAACTGCTTCCGTCGTTCCATTTTTGTTTTCCTCTACTCTTCCTTAAAACATTGTTTAATATATCCGTATCTATGGAACGTTTGGACTCTTTCTTCTTGGATTATGTTAGTCTGGTACAGCTTCTAGGCTCCTCTTGTTTCACATCTTAATTTCTACAGCACATCGGTCCAGATGCGAAGTACTCCTTTAGAATGACCTCTCCCGATAGGTGTTAATGCCTCCATTGATCCTTGTATAGACATTGTCATTTCATGCGTACAGTATCACGAAGCTATGGTCTTCGTGACATTTAAACACCACCCTTCTAAATTCTTCCCAGTTAGCCCAGTTGATGTTGTATTTGGGCCTTATGCGCACGTTTACTGTGGCGCCTTGTACTTATAGTGTATGATATTGTGAGGTGATAGTGTGTGATACTGTGATCACTCCATCTCATTCCAGTCTCAGCCTCCAAGCATTTCACATAGCTTGCTAAACCGACCTCAATATTTGACGTTGCACCACCCTCGCGGAGTACATAGGCGGATTGCGAGGTGCATTCAGTACCTATATATTGAGTTCCATAATAGCTTTCTCTAGTTGTCTTTCACGACCATCAGTTAGACAGCTATGTCACTCTACTGACTTTGAATTAGCACTAATGGAGTAGACAAGAGGCTTAATTAATCATAGGTGTCTAATAACCTTTAGTATTAACTGATACTCTTCGCTCTCATTACTAAATTGGTAATACTTCAAAAAGAGCATACAACCCCCACTTCCAGTTAACATTTCCACAGAGATTACATGTTTCGAACAGTACTGTGATGTTTTTGACACATTACTGACTTCTTAAATAGTGTTGATGCTGCCATAAACATTGCCCTTGGTTGACTACCTGGGCAGTTATCGGCATACTGCGGACCTTTTCAGCCTTAGTATAAGATTCTTGGAGGCACGATACATGTAACTACAAATTTTCTGCCTCTCTCCTGGTCCAGTTCAATACTATGACACTTGTCGTGGCATTAAGTTGTCTTGCTTATATCTCCATTAGGGATGATCGATTTATATTCGACAATCTTGCTCTTGATCCCATGCTATAAGACGATGCGCCATCACAAAGTGCTTGTACAGTATATCTAAGGAGATTGAGTCATTTCTTCTGGTACAAACCTGTTTCAGTAACTTCTCCAGTTCTTCCACTGTTGTTGGTAGATTGTTCACTCTGAGGTGGATTCTGTCTACGAAATGAGGTACAGGAAAAGTAAATCTATGGTAAGCGCCATCGGCTCTTCCAGCCTAGTGGGTTGCATAACCTTCTCTAAGCTTGCAAAAATTTGTCGCACCTCTGTTCCGATCTGTGCTTTATTGTTTACTTATCTGTAGTAGATGCTTGTTTCCTGTACGAAATGACTCTCAGTTTCATACTGTTTCTGCTGGAGATTCACACCCTGCATTGGCGAATTTTCTTTCACTTCTGTTGGCAGCGTAGTACTTTTCGCAGGTGATCTGCTGTCGCATTCATCGTCAAACTGCCTCCTTTGTGCAATCAAATTAGGACCACGTGCATCATATGTCGTTCCTTCATCCACCTGTAATCTTACTTCTCTGTTATATCTCATAATTCTGAATATTCGTCAAAAATTTCTTTCTCGCTTTTTCGTAGGTGAATGATACTCTACTTCGGTCTGCGTCACTTGCTGTTTTCTGTAGTAATGCTCACTTTCTGACAGATATTCCTCGCTTTTTCGGCACTCTCCCTTTCGATAATTTATGTTTCGTACAAAGACGAGACTTGATTATGTCATTAGTCATCGTAGCTATCTCGTGTGACACACACACACACACACACACACACACAAACACACACACACACACACACACACACACACACACACACATACACATACACACACGGTCGCTTGGTTGATTTTGTATCAGTCTTTCCCGAGATGGTCGTCTTCCCCACAATACCCACAAATTACTACTTACTAAACACAATGTTTTGCAAAGGGCCAAGGTCTTGGCACTGAATGCACCACCTCGTTCCTAGAAGGTCTTTCATTGACACCGAAAGGAATCGAAGATTCACGTTTTGTATTTTCATATGGCTCTGAGCACTATGGGACTTAACATCTCAGGTCATCAGTCCCCTAGAACTTAGAACTACTTATACCTAACTAACCTAAGGACATCACACATATCCATGCCCGAGACAGGATTCGAACCTGCGACCGTTGCGGTTGTGCGGTTCCAGACTGAAGCGCCTAGAACCGCTCTGCCACCAAAGGCCGGCGTGTATTATCATAGGAGCTGTTGTAACCTCAGGGCTTGCTTCAATAACTTGTTAGACCATATTTCTTCCCACCGTCTTGTAGAGAGTCGTATTGTAAAGCCACATTTGAAGTTTCTTGGTCAGTTCATTATCAAGGTCCTGCATGGTTCAAATGGTTCAAATGGCTCTGAGCACTATGGGACTTAACATCTATGGTCATCAGTCCCCTAGAACATAGAACTACTTAAACCTATCTAACATAAGGACAACACACAACACCCAGCCATCACGAGGCAGAGAAAATCCCTGACCCCGCCGGGAATCGAACCCAGGAACACGGGCTCGGGAAGCGAGAATGCTACCGCACGACCACGAGATACGGGCAGGTCCTGCATGTATATTGTGTTTTTTCGTGCCTTTGCATCCTGTGGGATGCCGTACAGTATTATTAAAGGTCTCTTTTTCTTTGGCTACTGACATATCAGTGTCTGTTGAAGCTTTTTTTGTTCATTATATTTCCCGTGTCACTTTATGTAAGTTTCCTGGGTGACAACATTATTGGTTTGCTTGCTCTTCCTTACACACATTTTCTCTTTGGTGGGGTGTTTTAGGTTATTAATTTTTTGTATCACTGCCTTTGCCTTTTAATTTGTTTTCTTCTTCATAAACAATGTATTCTGTTGCAGTGTTTGCAGTGCTACGGCCTATTTTAGCTGCAAGAACTGTTCTGATTGCATCTCTAGCGTATGACTTCGTTACCACTGTGCTTGCATATGTTTTCGCTGGTTTCGGTGAATTTTTTCTATAACTGTCGTTTTCTTTTTGCAGTTGTTCCAACTTGCCATTGCCTATTGCAATATTTTTTACTATAATTCTACCTTTAATTCGCTTACTTTTACATGTGTCATCTTTTGAACAGAAAATTCATTTTCCACAAATGTCTTCAAATCTTCATAACGCTGGTGTACAGTCGCAGCTTTTCTAATTGTTCCAGTTTTCCCTTCGGCATTATGTTTGAATTAGCCATATCACTCACCGCCCTTCGTTTCTGGATAGTCTTCCCGACTACATCTGTTTGCCAGTTCGATTTCGAACACGCTGCAGTGCAGAGATTTCCGCATTAAACTGCGCCGCTTACTTACTTTCGTCTCTTTCAGGGCACTTATGCAGCGCTGTGGTCCGCGTGCCCTTGCACCAACATCCCCCATTACCCCCCCCCCCCCCCCCCCACGCTGAGGGCGAAGGAGGGCACTAGCGCTGGACTATTCGCACTTAACGTTTCTTCGAGAAAACGTGCAGTTGGATAAGTGATACTTCCCCTACTTGTGTGTGCAGGTACCGCTTGCCATAGCATCACTTTCTACAGGAAAACACTATTCCATCACGGAACCGATCTGGCAGCAGGCGTGGACTCATGTCCAAGGATTTCTTTTACCTACTCTAAAAGCAGGTTAAATACTGTTGTGAGTAAGGTCAACTGTATGTCCGGATTAATGTCCACGTGGTTCTCAAGCATAATTCACTACTATTTGGTACAGTTACGTCTTGTTGACTGAATTGGTTAAAGGCACAAATGATAAATTAATTATTGTGCTACCTAATATATTTTAGAGAATCTATATATTTTGGACTGTCTATAAGTTGTTTAATGTGTTAAGATTGTTCAACATTGTCAGGTGTGTCACTTAAGGATTTTCAAATAATCAGTACAGCGGATTGTAAATTTTAATTTATCTGTTGTGAATAAATTTCTTGATCTGCAGTTATTGTTCATGTTGTATCCTGCCCAATTGTCCAAGATGGGGTATCTAGGAAGCCTTCCTTTCGGATAGCTAGACAACAATTCCAGCAAACAGCATTAATGAATTTTATTAGAAAAGGAAATGATTGCAGCACATATTGAAATACAGATGTGTCGCGAGCAAAGGGCTACAGACAAACAAGAAATCCCTTCAGTATATACAATTCGTAATACAAGAGAAGTAATACAGTTCCTAAGTCACTGCTGTGTAATTACCTGTCCCTGATGCCGTTGTGGAAGTCGTACAACTGCTACTCTTGTAAGTAGGCTATTTAGGTTTTTATGTTGGTAACGCCACGTAGGGCTCTGTATGAAGATCACTGACATTGCTGTGTGCAGTTTGTGGCTGGTTTGCACTGTTGTAATTTTCGATATTGTAGCTTTCGGCAGAAAAAGGGAATTTGTAAGACTTGATGTCATGAACTGATATATATTATGAGTTTTGAACACTATGAAGGTAAATAAATGGTTTGTTCTCTATCAAAATCTTTCATTTGCTAACTATGGCTATCAGTAGTTAGTGCCTTCAGTAGTTAGAATATTTTATTTAGCTGGCAGTATTCGCGCACGCTGTATTGCAGTAGTTTGAGTGGTAAGTTTTGTGAGGTAAGTTTACACCGGAACAATTCATGTTGAACCACCCAGCACGCACAGCACCCTCATCTGGCAACTCTCCATCCCAACAGTCAGACAACTTCGACACCTTCCAGTTCTCCACAGCACCATAAGTAAACAGCTGTAGGTTGCTGCTCAACCTGTCCGTCAGATCATTCATGGATACAGAGAATAAGGATGGTCGTATTGCACTTCCGCGGGATACGCTTGACGATACCTTAGCCTGTGATGACCAATCGCCGCCAAAGAAAACGTACTGGATTCTATTACTTAATAAGTTTTCGTGCTACTCGCATGCCTGGGAACCTATTCTGTATGATCGTATCGTTGGTAACAGTCTGCAGGGATCATGGTCTCGAATAGTTCTCGGAAATCTAGTGATATGGAATATTCCTGTTGCCCTTCATCCATGGTTCGCAGGATATCATGCGAGAAAAGGGCAAGCTGAGTTTCGCATGAGCGATTCTGTGATTTTCATGACTTGTTCTCTAGCGGTTGGTTTGTGATTGTGTTCTCTCAGGTGGTCCCTAAATGGGGAGTGGTTTGTTCCGTACTTCCGAGCTCTCAAGCGTTCTTTGCATCTGACATCAGATGTTCTGCTTGTTTGTCCTGTGTACCTGCTATCACAAATGTTACACTGTAATTGATGTAGACTTGCTTTCTGGTACAAATGAAGTAACACAGGCACTTCACTTGTCTCATACAGATATGATTTCTTGTATATACACGGAAGCGAGGAGTGAACATTTGTAGCAAGGCCGGGATTCGAACCCAGGTCTGCTGCTGAGTAAGCAGGCGCGTCAGCCAGTAAACCATCTCGGCGCAATGGTTCAGAGAACTGCACTTATTACCCTGCACGCCTTACACACGAAGAGTCTAGGGCAGATGTGAGAATTTGAATCGATGAGGGAGGCGTGCCAGGGTAATCAGTGCAGTTCTCTGAACCGTTGTGCCAAGGTGCCTTAGTAGCTAACGCTTTTGCCTAGTAAGCAGGAGACCCGCGTTCGATTCCTGTCCTTGATACAAATTTTCACTCGCCGCTTCAGTCTATAACATAAAATGCTTTCTGTCATGTGTCCTTGTCTTTGGCAGTTTTGGGATATCTTTTTGGATAGAATTATCTGTTGTGTATGCTGTGATTATGTCCTGTCATTTGAAAATGCCCGTGGTTTTATATGTACTTCCTGTTTGTATGTCTTTGTGTACCATCTTGTGTTTCCTCTTATAATTTCCTGATTGTTCTGTGTAGTTGTTATGGTACTGAGGGTTTATGATTCTGTTTGTTTCTGTTGTGATGTTGTCTGTGGTTTGGAATTTTCTACTTTTATTTCTTATTTAATTGTGCCGTTTAGCTTTGTGGCTATGTTACTATTGGAACCATCTTCTGGCTATCTGTGTTATTTCTTTTCGGTACTTTTCTTTGTTGAGTGGCACTATGTTGAGTCTATGGAGCCAGTGTCGAAGAGAATTTTCTTGTGTGGGTGCGGATGGTTTGAGGATTGGCGAATGATAATATCAATTTCTATGGGTTTTCGATAAATTTCAGACATTTGCTTATTGTTTCGTTTTTTGATTGTTGTCTCCAGAAAGTTAATTTGGTTATTCTGTTCACATTCAGTTGTTGATTTTGTATTTTGAAGTACCTTGCTGATGTCAGTATGCAGTTTTTCAATTTTTCTGTGTGGTTGGTCTGTTAAGCAGAGGATGTCATCCATATACCTCAACCAACATAATATGTTGTATTCTTTTTCTACTATTTTTGGGGAAATGATCTGTTCAATGTGGTTTATAAAAACATTTGCTAAGTCTTCTGAAGCTGGGAACCCCATTGGTAATCCATCTTCTCGTAAATAAAATTAATTATTGAATTGGAAGTAATTTTGTTCTGTTATGAGCTTCAGTAATGTTACTATTTCATTAATCTGTTCATCATGGACTTGAGAACGTGTTTTCAGTTTTTTGTCTATGATGCCTATTGTTTCTGTTGTTATTTTGGCATACATGATTTCTGTTACAAATGAGAGGAGCATTGACATTCTGGGATTTTTGTATCTGTTATTTGTTGTATTAGGTGTGTAGAGTGTTTAATGGTAATTCCTTCTTGTACTTTCAAATTTTTAGATACTAATTTGCGTTCCACTTGTCTGCTTTTTAAATAACTTTTTCATTCTGAAATTTTTCATTAGTTCTCTGAGTGTTAAGAGTTCTGTGGTTGTATTGGTTTTGTGTTGCTGTGTTTTCATGTTGGTTATCATGTTATGGATTCTTTTTTTTTAGTAGTTCTCTAGTTAATCCAATGTTGACACTGCAGTTTCCTCTTCTGTGTTCCTTTGCCAATACACTTTCTGCTTCTACAATTAGACTTTCTACGTAATCTACAAGTGACGCATATTAAAGCAAAACTATATTATTCTAGACTCCTTGAAGCAAAGGCGAAACGCATCTGGAAGAAATAAAACACATTGCAACTACAAAAGATACTTTTTAATAAAAAAACGTATATTTTGTAGGTGTATTTATTTCATGTATCGTTACTTGTCACAACAAGGCATATTTTGCTAACAGCATCATCTTACTGATATTTCACAGTTTGTTCGGCGTAAATTATTTGTTGTATAAATTATTTAGGCAATGAGCTACTACCACTCCCAGCGTTCCTCTGAATATGGGTTATACGACTGAGTCTAAATGTGGGCTAGTCCATATTTATAACTTATTTTGATGCATCTGATGCAAAACGATTGGTTTATGAAACTTGTTGTGTCACGATGCCTAGACGAACGCGAAAATATATGTAAACTCAGGCTACTTGGACCCAAAAAGTGAAAAGTTTTGTATATTTAGTACTACATAAAGGTCTAAATCCATTAATTATGCCGATATCCTAAATTCTTTTATATTTGTGATACGTTTCTAGCAGTTTACATCTGTTTCAGACCAATTTTTTTTTTGTACGTGAGTAAAAAATTATTGAAATTTGGGTCTAAGTAACTCCAGGGTTTTGCTAACATGAACCCACGCATTATTTTCCTTGTAAAACACAATTTAAAGGTGCATCTGGTCCAAGTAAGACCTGGGCTCCGGAAATAAAGACATTTACAGATATTTTGGTGTGAATAATGTTCATTTAATTTGACATTTAATTGCAAAATATCCGAAAGATAAAAAAATAAACTGTATTCACTGGTTTACACTGTTGTAAATATTCATAATAATAAATTATGGTGCACAATAAAATTAGTTTATGGTCATTGAAAACAAACCCGTTCTAATGAAAGTGGATGGGCTAATTTTTCTTTTAATGTCACACCAGTTATAGAATAAAATGCCCTTTTTTGAAGGCCGTGCCCAGGCTTTCCTTGTCGGTGTCATGCAGTCAACAATGGCATCGTTGTCGCAGACGTTCATTACTTGACCTGGAAATAAAACATTATTCCAAGCCACAAGAACAAAATCCTGCTCTTGTAAGGAACCTTTTAGTATTTCTTCGTTTTCTATATTTTCGCTCTCTGGAAGATTACTGCGAAGTGTTGGCATACAAATTTCATCTTCGGAAGAAAGTAAGTCGCTTTCTCCGGTGTCCCTGAGACTATAAGCTTCCTCGTCCTCAGATGTTGACTCATCAGATGATTTTTTCGTGGAGTTTCGTTTTTTTTTTTTTCGAAGAGACTGTTTTCTCTGCAGCTGTTTTTTTTGTATGTTTATTTTCTCTTCGCCTTTTAGAAGATGAAGTTTCTGTTCTTCAGGCTGAATATCAGAGACATGAATGCTTTTCCCTGGTGAAACTTGGATTTTTATTTTCGTAGCCTGGGGCTTTACAAACTCACACCTCTTTTTCTTGAAGGTGAGCTAAGAACGTCTCTCCGACAAGGTCTAAGTTTACTGGTCTATCTTGTTTCGGAAAACGAGATAAAAGCTCCTCCTTATTTGTGGGGACAGTTCCAGTTTCCTTAAAACCTCCTCCCAATTACTTGGCAACTTAGGCTCCATCTCGTTTAATACTTTTTTTTTTTAATAAGATGGGGAATTGATCTTTTGGGAAAGATGCTGATTTCTTTCCAGCTTCAGACTGTTTCCATTTGGTTAAAATCTCGCTCCATGTAGCTTCCAAAGGCTTCAAGTAGGCTACATGGAGGGGCTGTGTCATACGTGAGGAGTTCAGTGGCAGGCACACAAATTTTATAGTGTGCTCTTCACACAGCTTAACAACATTTAAGCTAATATGGGACGACAAATTATCTCCAGTTACAATCATAGTGCCTCCTTGTTTCTTCAGCACAGGTCGGACGATAAACCAGTCTTCAAGTATTGCATGATCAATCCAACCATTCTTTCTTCGGTTGTACCTAGCACCCACTGGTCCATTTTCTGTCCATGTTGTCCAAAGGTGTTCTGCTTTATATATTACGTATGTAGGGAGAGGTGATCCTGCAGCTTTGCCACAAAACATGACAGTCACGTTAGTCTTTGTGGAATTTATTATCCTCTCTGGATATTTGCTACCTCGGCGACATATTATCTTCTTCCTAACAGGATCATCACACATGCTGGTTTCATCGTAATTGTAAATGTTATCTGGTGGAGCGCTTTTAGTCAAATAACTCAGGTTTTCAAAATACTCGGCAGTTACTGATTCATCGATGGCAGTACGAGATCTTTTCATGTTGTTTTCAAATCTGACAGATAACTGGGGAAATCTCTTCAAAAACAATTTTACCCACTCAGTGTCAGGGAGGTTGTTTCAGAAACATTGTACTGTTCTTCCATGCATTGCGAGGTACGACTTGACAATAAAACGTAAGTCCATTTCATCCACAGGAAATCCAAAATCACAAATTTTATCTATGTGGCCTGCAAAAGCCTGCTCTTCTTCACAATTAAAAATGGTCGCATGTCCTGGTTTATTCATACGGTCATTCTTCAGTCTCCTTTTGATCGTCGACCTACTTATTTTGAAGTGTGCTGAAGCCACTCGTTTAGTCATTTCTCCAGACCTTACAACATTTAAACATTCTTAAATATTTTTCTGTTGTGAAATCCGCATACGTTCAGCTCCCAGGGCATCTTTTGTAATTTCGAGTTAGTTTTCGGCTCCACATCTGCAAATAAATAAACATCAACAGTGTACAAATGATTTAATTAAATAAATTGTCAAAGCTTAATGATATACATTATTTTGCAGCGAAGTTTAGAAGTGTGTAATTTAAATAAAACGATTGAGGCTACTTGAACCCACTGCTGGGTTGGGGTCCAAGTAACCGCGTAATTAGGTTATAAGCAGACTGTGCCACAAATATATCAATTTTACTGGACGTTCTTTATCTACATAATTAGTACAATAGTTATTATGTTAAGGAATGTGCATAAAATGTCAATTTTACTTTACCTTGCATACAACGGGTGAAAGTGGAAGTTTTTCGGCAGCGACAATCCTTGGTTACACTACACAACAATGTAACGTGGGCTGTGAGAAGGCGCGAAAAGCAGCGGTAATGCGGAGGCCACTGGGCTCTAGCTAGTTCTGATACCTGTCGACGAAATGATCAATCAGCTATGTACGTGCATTACAGCACACCCAGGACTGATTCAAAACATTTTTTTTTGTCGAAGTTACACCCCAGGGATCAAGTAACCTCAGTTTACGTATTCTAAAGATTAAAAGGAGCTGCTGCAGTGAAGAGGACACGGAGAAATCTCTTACAACTGTCCGAAAAAAGCAAATGGGGATCCTTAAAGCAGCAAGGATGCTCAATGTACTTCGTACAAATCTCCAGATCTTAAGTAAAAAAAAATGATATGGCTCCAGCAGTAGCAGCTCGTAAAACTACGGGTAAAAGCCTATTTCGCTGCAAAATTAGAGGAACATCAGGTTGACTGTGTACGTTCATGGAATAAAAATTCCACGGATGGTTGAAAGCAGATTTGAGACGGATGGCGTTTCAACTTCCAATTCTAAACGGTCTGCAAAGTTCTTTAAAGTCAAATGACGCTGGCAGAGCCCGGTTGGATATATTTGGGAATCTACAAAAAGATTGTTTATCGTTTCGCAAACCTTCTAGAATATTGTTTACACGGGCACTAGGCTTCCACACACAATTTCTTCTTCAACCTTTTATAAGAATCATACCAAAAGCACAAATTTATTGCAGAAAAAATACTGAACGTGGATGAAACATGGTTTTTCTGTTGTCCAGAGCAAGATCCCTTACGTCTTGGGGAGAAAGTGAAAGAAATAAATAGCTGTTTTGACTTCTGTGGACAAAGGTTCTAATGTGACATTGTCTGCATGAGTGCTACTGGGCATTCTGTTCCTCCTACTTCCATTTTTTCACGAAGGAACATGACACACGTTCCAACGAAAGAATCTCCACATGGTTCAATATGAAGGGCTAACCTACCTGGATGGGTACAAACAATCTGCTTACAGGTTACTTGTTCATTTCATTGCAAAAGTCGCTTAGACAGAGGGGTCACCAGTTCTGTTGATTTTAGATTACCCTTCTACTCACGTACAGGACATTTACACGGCTAGATGAAACCATGTCACCATCATCTCTCTTCCTCCTCTTTCCACCCATAAGCTTCAACCTCTGGAGAAGACATTCATGGGCACCCTAGAAGCTTATAATAGTGAGGAAGTTAGATGGTGGATTCGAACATCCCATCGTCTTGTTACACTATATGCCCTAACGTAGCTTTTTGTAAATGCATATCTCAAAGTGTTGACTGGGGTGATTGCAGTTATCAAGTTGAAAACAACTGGAATATTTTGTTTGATCAAAGTCAACTACTCTGATGCTGATTTTCTAGCTTCGGCAATTCAAACAGAGAATGGGTGACACGCCAGTATGGCGATGACGAATACACACTTCCAATGTGCGTTCACCGCGATGTCGTCAAACACCCATGCGACCATCATGATGCTGTAAATAGAACATGGATTCGTCCAAAAAAATTAGGTTTTGCCATTCGTGCACCCAGGTTCGTCGTTGAGTACACCATCGCAGGCGCTCCTGTCTGTGATGCAGCGTCAAGGGTAACCGCAACCATGGTCTCCGAGCTGATAGTCCATGCTGCTGCAAACTTCGTCGAACTGTTCGTTCAGATGGTTGTTGTCTCGCAAACGTCCCCATCTCTTGACTCAGGGATCGAGATGTGGCTGCACGATCCGTTACAGCCATGCGGATAAGATGCCTTTCATCTCCAATGCTAGTGATACGAGGCCGTTGGGATCCAACACGGCGTTCCGTATTACCCTCCTGAACCCACCGATTCCATATTCTGCTAACAGTCATTGGACCTCAACCAACGCGAGCAGCAATTTCGCGATATGATAAAACGCAATCGCGATAAGCTACAATCCGACCTTTATCAAAGTCGGAAACGTGATGGTACGCATTCCTCCTCTTTACACGAGGCATCACAACAACGTTTCACCAGGCAACGCCGGTCAATTGCTGTTTGCGTATGAGAAATCGGTTGGAAGCTTTCCTCATGTCAGCACGTTGTAAGTGTCACCACCGGCGCCAACCTTGTGTAAATGCCCTGAAAAGCTAATCATTTGCATATCACAGCATCTTCTTCCTGTCGGTTAAATTTCGCGTCTGTAGCACGTCGTCTTCGCGGTGTAGCAATTTTAATGGCCAGTAGAGTATATAGCATTTTCGAAGTAGGCCATGCCACCGGGTTAACCGACAAAATTTAGAGGAATTGGCTTAACGTGTATTGTATTTGAGATTTTCGATAGCCTTGGTGATAAGTCCTTTAATCAGAGTGGTAGCCTGTTTTTGTCCCACATACAGAAAAGCTACACCGGACCTCTTGTACCGGAGCCACGCTCGTTCGGCGCGCCTCGGTGTCACGCTGCGGAGAGCGGCTGCGGCTGACAGTAAGATGCAGCCCGCGCAGGGCGGCGAGTAGCAGGCCCGGTGACCGGCTCACCCCGCGACCCGCGACCCGCCGCGGCACGCAGGCGCGGCGACCGACGCCTCCGAGGCTTCCGCGTGGGTCAGCCGGGGGTCGCTGAGCCGGCAGCCTCTGAGCGGCCGCGCAAAGGTCCGGCCGCCGCGCCGCGCGTGGGCGGCGCGAGGGGGCGGCGCCCGCCTCGCGGAGCGTGGGTCGCCACACGCGGGTGCTTCCTACCTCGCGAGGCGTCATCACGAGCACATCACCACGGAAATCGGCGTCACTTATATAACACCCATCAACTGCCTATTCATCTTCTCCCTTCTCGCTGTATTTTTCTTTTTTCCCCTAGTTAAACATTCCTCTACCTGAATGAGATTTTCACTCTGCAGCGGAGTGTGCGCTGATATGAAACTTCCTGGCAGATTAAAACTGTGTGCCCGACCGAGACTCGAACTCGGGACCTTTGCCTTTCGCGGGCGAGTCCTCTACCATCTGAGCTACCGAAGCACGACTCACGCCCGGTACTCACAGCTTTACTTCTGCCAGTATCCGTCTCCTACCTTCCCAACTTTACAGAAGCTCTTCTGCGAACCATGCAGAACTAGCACTCCTGAAAGAAAGGATATTGCGGAGACATGGCTTAGCCACAGCCTGGGCGATGTTTCCAGAATGAGATTTTCACTCTGCAGCGGAGTGTGCGCTGATATGAAACTTCCTGGCAGATTAAAACTGTGTGCCCGACCGAGACTCAAACTCGGGACCTTTGCCTTTCGCGGGCAAGTGCTCTTGCCCGCGAAAGGCAAAGGTCCCGAGTTCGAGTCTCGGTCGGGCACACAGTTTTAATCTGCCAGGAAGTTTCATTCCTCTACCTCTGTAGCACCTCACGAGACGTCAGCAGTAGCATATCACGAGCATATCACCACAGAGATCGGCGTCAGTCACGTAACACCCATCAACTGCCTATACACCTCTTCCCTTCTCGCTGTATTTTTCTTTTTTTCCCTTTGTTATTGTAAATATTCCTCAACTTCTGATACACACATCATGCGAAGGTTACTTCAATTTCTTCACTCCAATGTATCTTACAGAATTTAGTACTGGTGAGAACTAGAAAAAAAATTCCTTTAATGACTCGTCCAGAAACCACTAGCTACTGAGACGAGGGCCAATCTACCCTCACATTCCCATTTCTTACGTAGAAGTAGACACTGCAAGCCGTGGTTACCACGCATCCTGACAAGTCCTTGAGTCCTGCACTGCAGTGAATTACGCGCCCTCTCGAATACACCTATCTCCATTCTGCTGGCGACAGTGCATTAGTGCCATGCTACTGTAATGTCTGCATATTGTCGATGAGTTGTCCCCATTCATCTCCACTGAAATCACAGCGCATTATACCGGACTTCCTCCGCCAGTCCATCGCCAATGAAACGTTGCGGTGAGTTACCGTCGCGTGATACCTAGGACATCGAAGCACGTAGCATACAACACTATCATACCTTAGCAAAAGTTATTGCCGAGAAATGTAGAAAATCCTCCTCTTCAGTAAAATCACTAACGATGTCGAAGGCTTATGTCAAGGCATTCGCAGACAAGGCTTGCATGGCACCAGATGACTACAAAAGGAAAGCCGAAGTTTTAAACCTCACTTTTAAGGAAAAAGATCCCATATACGTACACACCGTAGTTTGAACGAGTTGCAGCCCCCCATGTGGTGAGTATATTAATTACTGAGAATTACCTGAAAGTGTTGAATACAAATAAGTCACCAGGTCCGAATGGAATTTCATTTCGATATTAAACGCTCTACGACATTTGCCTCTAACTTAGATTTCATCTATCGCCAATCTCTTGCCTTAGCGGAAGGTTCTAGTCGACTGGAGAAGAGGAAAACGTAGGTGACCCAATTATTTAAGAAGGGTAAAACAACAGACCTGCAAAGCTACAGATCAATATCCATAACATCAGTTCGCTGCAGAACTCTTGGACAGGTTATCGGTTTGAATGTAGTAAATTTCCTTGAGATGGAAGAACTTCTGTCCAAAAATGAGCACGGATTTACGTATCGTCGCTCGTGCTCACCTGGCCCTCTTATCACATAGTATCTTGTGAACTATAGAAGAGGGGGACAATAGGCAGATCAATAGGCAGATTCCATATTTCCAGAAATATATTTCCGAATACCAATTGACACGGTGCCCCACTTCAGACTGGTAATGAAGGTACGAGCATAGGAAATGGGCTTCGAGATATGTGAATTAACAGAACCCAGTTGTTGTCAACACCGCGCATTCACCAGACACGTGTGTACCGTCAGTAGTGCCCCTTGGAAGTGTGATAGCACCGCACTTGTTCTCTACACAGAGTGTTGAAAAAACTTTACGGATAGGTTCCTTACAACACACGGCTCCAAAGCGCGTACTTGAAGAGATATGAGCAATTCTTGATCTTTGAAACTGTGAAGCACATCTACTGCAAGTTCTTTGGTTTCCGTATTTTGGGAGAAGGTATAAATATTTCAATAAAATAAAAGTAAACCAGACAAATAGAAATAAAAAAACGGGCCTATGGTGACCACAACTTCTTCTGTATTACACGTATATCTAAATAAAGGTAAGTTCGGTACTTGTATTCCAATAAATGTATTACATTATTTTCTTTCTATTAAATCTTCCTTTTCTATAACTACACGGAATGATTAAATAATATAATAGATTCATTAGAAAGAATCATATACTTTAAGAAAGAAATGTCTGGTTCACATGGGCTTTAAAATTCACGTCTTAAGATCTGCAAGCACTTCTTCAGTAGAAGAGATGCGTTTCACGCCAGTGAAGATGAAAAATTCCTCATAGTTCTTAAAGTATACGTCGCAGACCCTGGTCAATACTTCCTCCTCCCAAAGTGTGGAAAGAAAAGACCTTGCAGTATAAGACATCTGTTTCACATTATCAAAGATGAACACGTGTTTATACCACGTAATGTTCAGATACAGCATTTATAGTGTACTGCATGGCACAGCCACATCGTTAAAATATTTTGGCGTATCGTTGCAAAGCGATATGAAGAGGAACGAGTATGTAAGAGTCGTAGTAATGAAGGTGAATGGTCGGGGTCGGTTTATTGGGAGAATTTTAGGAAGTTTGATTCATCTATAAGGTAACTGCATATAGGGCACGAGTGTGACCCTTTCTTGCGTACTGCTTGGGTGTATTGGATCCCATAAAGTCAGACGGAAGGAAGAGATCGAAGCAATTCAGAGACGAGCTGACAGGTAGGTTCGAACAACACGCCAGTATTACCGACATGCTTAGTGAACGGCAGAGGTAATCCCTGGAGAGAAGACGACGTTCGTTTCGTGGAAACGTGTTGAGAATACGTACAGAACCGATGTTTGAAGCTGACTGCAGAACGATTCTACTGCCGCCGACGACCATTTCGCGCAACAACCAAAAATATAAGTTGAGAGATATTACGGCTCGTAGGTGCCTTATAGACAATAGTCCTTCCCTCACTCCGCGAGTGGAACAGGAAAGAAAATGCAGCGTACCTCCGTCGCGAAACGTACGATTGTTTGCGAAATATGTATGTAGTTGTAGATGTAGAAAGTTATTGAAGAGCGAGACGTCACGGAAGGAACCACATATTTTACTCTGTGATTAGAGTATGGTCATTGATAGGACACTTGAATTAATTCTCACTGTTTCCTGGACACAACACAACCTAAGGATAATGTCAGAAGTTAAGTGAGCTTTTCCATGGAAGATACTGTTGTATACTGAGAAATCACAAAGATATAAAATTGTAGCGATATGCAGGAAGACCGGCAAACTTGGTCACGGAGTCGTAATTGACTTTCAGAATAAACAGGTGCTACATATTGCGTATACTTAGAGATATTTTGCTGTATGATTATACGACCGCAGAATAATCAAGGGAAGCTTTAACTTCTATAAAATATTTAGGAATATGTTTACGGACTGATTTAGAGTGGAAAGGCGGCATAAAATTAATTGCGACTAAGGCAAAAGCCTGATTGAGATTAATTGGAAGAACGATCAGGAAATGTAATCCGCCAACAAAAGAAGTAGCTTAGAAACGCTCGTTCAACCAATACCTATATGTTGCTCTTCGTTATTGGTTCAGCACCAAATATGATTGTTGAGGGAAAAGAGAAGATCCAGATAAGACCAGTTTCGTTACAGATTCATTTAGTAGGCGCAAAAGTGTCACGTATGTGCTCAAACAATTCCAAAGGCAGACGCCTTGAGACAGGCGTATTGTCAAACTTAGGAGAGCGTACGTTCCAGGAAGAGTCAACGAGTATTCCTCATGAATGTGTCTTGCAAAATGACCATGAAGATAAGATCAGAGAAATTATAGACCAAACATAAGCTTATCAGCAGTACTGTTCTTCCTGTGAAACCTTTCCAGAGGAACTGGAAGAAGGGAAACTGGCACTTGTCACAATGTACCTTCCGCCACACACCGGAGTGAAGGTGTATATATAGAAAACACATGTGTTTATTTTAATAGAGCGGTATAAAGTAATTCACTGTTAATAGTGTCCTTCGACAGCTTAAACGTGGTACACTTTTCGATTAACAAAGGGTTTCCGCGACAAAAAATTCAGGCTTTTTGAGGTTATGCACTCATCGATCCAGATTTCGAGATCATTAAAAGCTGTGAAGCGTTGTTCAGGAAGGCCAAGCTGAACGGGCACGAACAAATGATAGTGAAATGGAGCGATGTCTGTTGAATACGGCTACTTTAGGAAGATATCTCATCGAAGTCTCTTCAAGGTTTCCTTCACTCAGTTTGCATCATGTGGTTTGAAATTGTCACAAAGCAGAATGACTTTGCCATTTCTCTGGGCATATAATGAGCGTTTAGCTTGAAGGGCGTGATTCAAAATTAGCAACCGAAGACATGTCCGGAAGAATGGGTTCTAGCCCTCGAAAGTAAAAATATAGAGACAAGTGTTACCATCAGTTGTTGTGTACAGGAACTATGTTAATTAGCCAGCTGGTGTGGCCGAGCGGTTCTAGGCGCTTCAGTCTGGAACCGCGCGACCGCTACGGTCGCAGGTTCGAATCCTGCCTCGGGCAAGGATGTGTGCGATCTCCTTAGGTTAGTTAGGTTTAAGTAGTTCTAAGTTCTATGGGACTTATTGCCTCAAATGTTGAGTCCCATAGTGCTCAGAGCCATTTTAAACATTTGAAATATGTTAATTGACATTGGTCTCACACCTAAATTTCACATTAGAATGTAATACAAAGGAGAGAATTTCCTACGTTTTGCGAAATATGATTTCTATAACGTCGAAAACGGGCTACTCTCCGATACATTCCAGCTTCCCTCCAGATGAAAGAAGCTGCAGTTAATAACCTTAATATTCGGACACTAAGAGATTTTTACTTTGTTGCATCATAATTGTATTCTGAATAAAAGAAAAATATAATATATCCACGTATTATATGAAGGTAGATGTCTTGTAAATAACAGCATGAAAATGTATACACAACGTATACCACTTGTTAAATAATACGATTCAAGTAAAGCACTCATCGATGGTCACTTTACTTTAATATCCGGACAGATGGTAGTGCCTTATATGTTTTCACCGTTCACACAGGGGTAAATACTTCGAGTCAGAAGGCGAGTGTGTGTTTACAAGCCCGGTCGACTGTTCAGACGGTAGGATGCCACGCAAAGCTAACACTAGTTTTGAGGTACAACAGCTTTCGATTTTTCACAACTCGAAAGGTGAATCATATAGACAAATTGCTACCACGGTCAACATAAGCAAGAGTACTGTGGCAGGTGTAGTCAGACGATTCAAAAATGAGGACCGTATCGACTCTATACCGCAAAAGGGCCAGCCACGTGATAAGAGACAGCTAATATGGAAAATAAAGAAGGATTCCACACTGAGTATACCCAGATCAGCACATGAGCTGCTAAACGAGACTGACAAGAAGATACATCCTCAAACGATTCGCAGAGCATTGAATGAAAGAGGCTGCAATGGAAGAGTGTCCAGGGAGAAATCGTATGTGAGTCAACAGAATCTAAAGAAGATATTGTACATTGCCAGGGAGTTTATTACGAAGGATGAAATATGGTGGAACGACGTCATTTTTGCCTATGAAAGTAAATTTAACGATTTTGGATCGGATGGACGAAGTATGATGTGTCGGAAGAACAACGACGAATTTACAGTCACAAATATTAAACCGACTGTAAAGCATGGAAGTTGCGGCTTTCTTGTCTGGAGCTCTGTATCGCTTTATCGATATTTGGACCGGGTGAATTGGTGGTCATCGACAGTATTATGGACATATATGTCTATCTGAACATATTAAAGATCAGTTTACGGAAAAGTGCTGCAACTATGAGCATATCAAACACTTTCAAGTTTCACCACGACAAGTAACTTAAACATAAGGCTCGCATTGTGCAGGAATATTTGTTGTACAATTGCCCCAAAATCTTACAAACACCACCTCAATCACCAGATCTCAACCTCTTTGAGAATGTGTGGAGAGAACTGGAGCGACTCATTAGAAAAAACACCAGTATCGTCTAAAGAAACTCTGAAGCGTTGATTAAAAGAAGAATGCGACAGTCTACATGCGGTCTATTTAAAAACGATCATTTGCTATATGCGGCAGCGTTTGAAACAAATGATACAACAGAGTGGCTACCCGAAAAGATATTGGAACATTTAATGTGCCACAAATTCTTGTACTGAAATGATTAGTCCTGCAAAGTGTCCGAATATTAAAGTAACGTGAATATAAGACCGAGCTGTATTTAAATATCATTATAAAAGAACTTACGTACGTTATCTTAATAAGGTGTATGCTATTATTTGCAAGACATGTCACAGAACATAAGACCTGACTATATGTTTTGTTTGTTTTGCTACAAATAAAGTTACAATGCTAAAAGGTTAACATATCATAGTGGTCCAATATTAAAGTGATTCACTGTAAATAGCTGAGTAGCAGAGTAGTCAATACTGTCCCATACGATAAACAGATAATTAACAGTAATTTGTCCGGAACCGCGGGTCTGCTTCTGTCGCAGGTTCGAATCCTTAGGTTAGCTAGATTTAAGTAGTTCTAAGTTCTAGGGGACTGATGACCTAAGATGTTAAGTCCCATAGTGCTCAGAACCATTTGAACCATTTGAACAGTAATTTGAAAAGGTTTGGGGGCTGAGGTAGATTATATTGGAGTTAATAAAATTGTAAACACGAAATATAATCCTTGTGTAATACGTAATATTAATCACTTTGTGAACATAGTTTAGACTGTTTGAAGTTCTCAGTTGACACCGTCAGTACAGAATACAAATAGTGAACATGGCGGATGTAGAAACCTTGAAAAATCAGTGGAAATTATCAACGGAGGAAGCGTATTCCACAGAATTGACGGAAAGACATAAAGAACTTGTAGCGAAACAGTGGTAAAGAGTACAGTAATTATAACGGTTTGGTGAAAAAGGTAAAATCACAAGGTTCAGATTGAGACTATGCAAGAGAATGTTTCGCTATTGTGCCTTGGATGTGTGAATATGAATCCTGTCAAGCGGAGTTTGTAATGGGACACCCTCCCCTAACATTACCTTTTTTTATAGAAATAACCGATACCATGTATACTATTAATTCTCGTATAGGTGAAAATTCTCGGCTGTTTCACTGAAAGAATTTCAGATGATTTTGTATCCAATGTATTATATTTGAGGCTAAAATGTGTAAAAGTAAATTAATTCGTTACACTCTGTGTGTACAGTTAAAATTATTCTTCTCTTAGAAATATTTGAAATTACGAAATTTCGAGCATATTTAAAATTCATATAATTAATTGCACAATCTGAAACGTCCCCTTAGAAAAATTATACACGACTGTGCTTAAACTGACACACAGTATTCTTTTAGCGCAACGCAATCTGACTTTCAGTAATCCCTACAAGAGAATGGCCCTGACTAACATTAACCTATACCTTTCATGAATCACTTACCTCACAAAAATCTTCATTACTCCAATTACTGCAATACAGCGAGCGCCACTATGCCAGCTGAATAAAAGATTCAAACTACTGAAGGCACTAACTTCTGATAGGCATAGTTAGCTAAAGAAAGATTTTGACAGAGAACAAACAATGTACTGTATTTACCTTAATAGTATTCAAAAGTGGTAATATATATATAGCAGTTCATGACATCAATTCTTACAAATGTACTGTTTCTGATGGACACACGTCCAGATCATCCGCTCTCAAAATTCCGCCATTTCTCTCCCCACATCCACCACTGCTGGCGGCTCACATCCAACTGCGCAACGCTACGCGCTGTTAACAGCCAACAGCCCAACACTACAATAGCGAATATTACAACAATGCCACCCAGCCACAGACTGCACACAGCACAGCCAGTGATTTTCATACAGAGCGCTACGTGGCGTTATCAATATAAAAACCTAAACAGCCTACTTACAAATCTAACGCTAATTATTGAATTTATTTCTCGATTCATTTATAAAATAATGTTATAACTTGGCGATGATTCGTCTTTTGTCAAGAAAGTATGTAAACTCTTTGGCTTTGTAAACCCTTTGGAGTACCGCATAATGTAGGGAGTAGTGAGCATGCCTCTGAGGGAGACAGGCGTATTTATATAATCTACACTAACAATGTACTTTGAAATATTAAGTGGAAATTGTAAAAACAGTGTGATAATTAATAACGTGACAAAGAATAAAATTAACGAAATACAATTAATTAGTCGTCAGAAACTCACGACGTTAAATCAAAATCTCTGCTGCAAGAGTGTACCCCTACATTTTCTTTTGTATATCTTACGCCTCTCAAAGCTTTTGAAAATACTGAAGAGACTAAGAGAAATTTAATGGCGATGTGTGGGAGGGTAAGATTACAAGGTACACTGATGATCCACAGAGGAGCAGGCGGCAGATAACCAACACCTATAAGGTTAATATAGGTGAACTAGACGCTCAGATTTTTAAAAAAGCTTGTCTAGCAATCTTCGGTTTACGCAGTGGATGCCTCTCCCGTGTGAATCAACAAAAGAAAACATCTGCAACTCCTGAAGTTAGTTTCTGCGATTCATTGGGCAACAAAACACTATATGTACATTCAAAATAATAGATTTATGTGTAACACGACACTACAGGCTAAATATTTTATTTAAGGTGGATAAGCGCGGAAAAGTAACAGTCGCCCCACTAAACTAAGCGAGGAGGATCAAGAATTTGCATGCGCTCATATAAGATCAAACAGTTTTCCTACGCAGTCAGATCACTACTCAACGAAAATTAATCCCATAATGACGTATCTGTGTGCAGATCTAAACGTTAGCAGGATGTACAGTCTTTAACAGGATAATTGCACAGACAGCAACAAAGAAAATCTTATCCTTGGCATGTATTGCAAAAGTCTTATCAGTTTTTCAATATTGGCTTTGCAAAACCACATACGGGTACCTGTCAGGTTAGATGCAAATTACATGTGAGAAAAACCGTCATAAAAAGAAAGAACTTGAAGTAAAAGTGCACTTCCATGTTAAACAGGCTGGTAGTGCCCATGAAAATGTCAAAACGAATTCAGAATATTCAAAAACTTATAATTCTGTTATGGTCATTGCTTTCATCAATGGACACATTGTTTTGCTATAACAGACTTCTATAGTGGCCATAGGCTCGATCTACTTGAGCCATACGTAATGTGTTATCACCAATTTTTCCTTTTACAGCACTTTTTACTACAGGTAATCGTAATTTGTGGTTGTGGATGTTTGATAATGTACAAAACAAAACTTCACATATTGCTGTTCTTCTTTATTGATTATTATTTATCATCATACAATGTAGGCAGTTCCCCGCTGTACCTCCGAGGATGTCTCCCGCAGTCGGAGACGAAACGTTATGGGAGAGCTTTTTACTTCGACCACGGCCTATCAGCCCGGAAGTTTTAAGTGAAGAGTATTATTTATCATGTTAAATTTAAATGTATAGGATATGGCAGATTAGAAACAGTATCTGGTCCTTCCGTTAAAAAAAAAAGAATAATAAAATAGTTATATTTTTCCAGCCTCATTTACATAACGTCATTTTTCTCCATTTCTGAATACTGCGAGTTAACGCATTTTTCCACTAATGTCTTCTGTTGTGTTTATTTGCGTTCAGATCTCACCTTCTGACACGGTTGCAGCAGCTCATAATACACCATAGCGACCAGTACCCACTTTATCACTCAACTGAAAATCGTTGTCATTGAATCATCGAAACAAGTCGCTGCGCCGTTTGTTCCCGACGGCGTATGTTCTCCATACACTTCCAGTAGAAAATACTGAATTTCCGCAATACATTTGTTGAGATTAAAGCAGGAGAGAAATACTTTCCGCAAATGCTGTTTTTAGGTGCAAAACCCGACATGCTGAAGACACTAAATACGTACATTCTTTTCACTCCACTCAAAAGTCACCCACAGATCTGAAAGCCTAATGTTACATAGGCCTTGCGTCGCTGTTCGTAGTGCTGCACTAGTAAAATTGTTGCTCTAGTCGTCAACAGCGAGAAATAATTTCTCTACAGGCTGCCGTGCCGTTTCTTATTACTCATAAACTAGACATTTCAACTCAAATGCTGATATAATATGCAGGTGCTGCCCATGCGGGTAAACGCTTTCGACAGGTTGTTACAGGTCATTGCACAGCATGTATCATAATTAATAGCGAGAACTGACACAGGTTGAAAAGTAAAAGGAAGGAAAATTGGCCCTGTAAACATAGGTTGAAAAATGAGCCGTTTAGGCGAAAACAGCGAGACGCGCCCTTTACAAAAGCAAGTTCTCTCATGCAGTTTTCCGCAATAACACGGTCTTGGAAAGGAAATATAAGAGAGCGACGCTGGTAGGAAAATAAACACCTCCCGTGAACTTACGTCGGGTCCCCAACAGGCACAATTATTTTTTATGTGATATGTTTGAAAACATTCACTTCCTATACAGTAGATGTCAGGATGGCCTATATTACCAAATAAAGAAAACGCAACCAGAGGAAAAGCACAACAGATTCTCCGTACATAGGACACCGAAGCTGGCTTTCGATTATGTGTTCAACCAATCGAACCACTCCTGAAGCAGACTCCACAGCTAGGATTAACCCATTAGCTGCCGTGGTTCTCATTTAGAGACCACATAATTTAACCCACCTAGTAATGTCATCTGTGTGCCTAGGACAAAAGTAGCACATTCACTGCTTAAACAGAAAGTCATGTGCATCGAAGAACTTAATGTAATCACTTGCGTGATTTTTTAACGACATTTCATACCACAAATGCGTGAGATTTGAAGACCGAGCGGACGTTGCAGACTGAGGCTTGTTTTGTTCGTAGTGATCGTCTCTTGATTGTTGTAAGTGTTGATTACGTTAATAGCACTTTTTTCATGTCAGTATAAATAGCGTGGATACAATAGACACAAATCCCCATTGGGGGATCGGATTAAAATTCGAAAATCCTGAAATATGATGCTGCAGTACTTGAATATAGGTGTTGGTCTTACTAGTTTGGTATAAATGAATAGTAATAAAGGGACATTTTAATTTGGCAGTTAGTGAGTTAATATTTCAACCCACAGACGAAAGTAGGGAGAGGACGGGAAGAAGACTAGAAGAGGAAACAGATTCGGTGTAGGCAATCGAAAATCCCAACTTAGAACCTGGCTGAAAAATAATGGCACGGTCAGTAAACTGTCATTGGAATTAATTCTATCATGCTTCGATCAACTGGTAAACCAACTACAAACAAAACTGATCCATTAAAGATAATCAGTCGCTACATAGAAAACCTCTTCTATTATTTAAGCAAAAATTCTTACAATTAATTTGCTGAAACAACCTGATTAGTTATGTACCCATAACCACATTATATTGAATAATTCGCCCAGTTTTGTGCCCTATGCACTATTACCTCAGATGAATGGCAAAACATTACACATATACGGGATTAAACATATATTACAGTAAATAGTCATCACACACATTTAGCATGGATGAATATTAGGTAACCAAACATCTACTACAGATTCCATTACCTAATGTTAAACAAAATCTAAACACACGAAACAATATTATACAGTTTATGAGTAGATGGTAAAGAGTAATACCTCTTCTTCAAGTCCTTGTGTGGATACAGTCTTTTAATTTTGTAATTAGTTGGGCAAGCTGGAAAATAAGCAAATAATCAGTTATTTCAAACGGTCCAGAATATTGCGGAGACATATCTTAGCCACAGCCTGGGGGATGTTTCCAGAATGAGATTTTCACTCTGCAGAGGAGTGTGAGCTCATGTGAAACTCCCTGGCAGATTAAAACTGTGTGCAGCAGGAGAGCTTCTGTAAAGTTTGGAAGGTAGGAGACGAGGTACTGGAAGAAGTAAGGCTGTGACGACGGGGCGTGAGTTGTGCTTGGGTAGCTCAGTTGGTAGCGCACTTGTCCACGAAAGACAAATCTCCAAGTTCGAGTCTCGGCCCGGCACACAGTTTTAATCTACCAAGAAGTTTCAATAAATGGCATGACCACGAGCCGTACACGACTCAAGAACTGTCCCACTTAATATGTTAGACAAATGCTGCTGAAGCAGAGTTCAAAATTGTTTCGTGGGTTAATATTTCTATTTGTTGTTTAAATCGTATGAAAGTCGCTGTTACAAGAATACCACACTTTTAAAGACGCAGGTCAAAAATTTACATTCGGTGGCGTGTTTAAAATTTGTGCATCTGGGGTTCTTTCGAAAAATAAATTGGAATACGAGCATTACCTATAATTGTGCAGATAATTTAACCACTAGCGCCCTTGTTTAAGACAGTGATAAAGCTTGCAAATTGCCTTCTGGCTGCTGCAGCAACGCTTAGTTGCTGAAGCAACTTCTGTGTATTAATAGTGTGTTCTCGTGTTTCAAATTTAACTGTTGTAGTCCAAGTGTCCGGTTGTGTGACCAAGTTGGCTAACTTGTTTCTGCTGACATAATGGGCCACGCACAACTACGCAGATTTTTTTAAGGATATTCTTTTTTGGGCTTGACAGTAATATCAGTAATTTTAGATCGTCCGTAAGATCAAAATTTGTAAAAGATGAATGGGGTTTGTTTTTAATTAAAACCAAATGGTGTGAGTCAGCATTGACCGTTCAGCTGTAACTTGTTTTATGTGAATTTGTTCAACCAGTGGTAACCAGAAAGATTTTTAGATGTACGTTTGTGCCTAGTTGTAAAATGATTCCTTCTTCATTTATTAATGTTACCATTTTGAGACTGAGATTAGAGAAAGGCAATGCTTGTGGGAGGACTTTTCTTTACTGTTAGTTTTCATGGACAAGTCTTTCAGAAATAATGGCTCTTTAAATTCAGTGATCACTTGTAGTCTTTTTTACTGCAACCTGATAATTTGGTGCTAATAGTTGTCTGAAATTATTTTTATAAAATTTAATAACAGCTAGCTAAAGGCTAGTGCAGCAAAGGAAATGGAGAAACAAGAATATTGTTCTAAAACTGCTTTGTTTCTTTAAAGAAGGGGAGGGATAGAATGTTTTTAAGAGTGCGCCCTCCTGCAAGGCTGTTGACTTACCGCGTTAATTTTAATGCTGATTAAACTTTAATCACGTTATCGTGTTGGATGTTATTCAGTTAATGTTTACATTAATACCAGTGAAACTTGTTTTATGTCTTTTGAATATATTAAAAAGAGTATCTCCTACTCAGTGTTGCCACTCCAGCAACCCGTATGTCCTACGTCCCTGCCTGTCAATGGTAGCAGAGAGCGTTTAGCATTCCATGTACACCGGTACTAGCATAACACTGGCATACTGTTGTTATTATTGCATATTTTATTTGCTCTTCTCTTGCCGAGTTCTGGTTCTGTTGTGGTGTTTTGCGTGTAAATATTGGTACTGTTGGAGTATACAAAGTTATCTGTATACTCAGCCTTCGAAAGCCATGTCTCCAGTATGAACTGCATATATGTAAACAGAATGAGGAAGGCACCGTTGGTGAACTCGCCCACGCTTGCGAGCTGCCTTCAACATGCTGGTAAACACATCGGTTCAATCAGTGGGAGAGGTGAGTGGGGCGATTCTATTTTTCAGAAATTTGTTATTTATCTTCAGGATGATGGGTCAGCATTTGGAGTTGCCTCCCAATATGGTAAGCAAATATGACGAGGGTAGGTGTTCTTGCACCATTTGGCGGATAGTCTGTTACATTAATATTATCCGCTAAGATCCGTCGGTGTTAAACTCAAAAATTGCAGGATGAATTTTTGTCCCAGCAACAGCAGATGTTATGTTGGTATAAAGAGGAACCGAATGCTGGAACTAATTTCAGTGACGACCAATGTGAGATGAAACTTGAGTGTCCGTTCGGAAGGTTACTTAATCCACTAATGGCTACTCTCAAACGAATGAAGAGTTTATCTACAAATAGTACTGACCAATTAACGAAACTTTTGTGGTTATCGGTTAAGTTACATGAACAGGCGAATGTATTGCATGTAGATCATAGGATGGTTGTTATCCATGGCTTGTTCGGCCAGGATTATTGTGGAGACGTTAATGAATGAGGAAACGTCATGGGATTTCCGGAAGTCACTTTTGAATAATCGTCTTTGGAGTCACAGAAAGATTGAAATTGTAAATAGATATGTGTATCGAGTTCAAGGCAAACCCCTTAGCTGTCTGTATCCGTGAAGTACTTTTTGCCGTCTTACAGGGGGAGTGCGATGGTTGGGAAATGAAGTTTGGAGTGGGAGCACTACCCCATAGAGTTACAATGCCCCAGCCATACGGGCCGCTGGCCAGCCATTCACGAGAAAAACGCTCCGAAACTTTCACTCCTATAGTATATATTACCCTTGCGTCCACTCACTGAACCGAATGGCGCGGTGGCCGATGCAATATTGGTAACAATTTGTGCTTCGTATTTTCAAAGTATCTATTTGCTGTTCCACATTTAAAAAAAATAATACAATGAAGTTCAAATTGAAAACTTTTGTTCTTTAAACATTTTACAACCAAAGTGTTTCCTTCAAATATTCGTTCGTATTGTATATTGAAAACTGTGTGCATGGGAGAATAATATTAATATTGTGAAGACTACGAATAATGAAATGTTTATTCGCTGGATACCGAAATTACACAAGAGCCAGAATGATATTTGTCTTAAAAACACTCGAAACAAAAGATGTTTGAACAATTTACGCATCGAACAAATGAAGATTTCTTACACTAGCAGCAAGTTTTGAGGATATCTGTCGAAAAGCAGACCTCTTTAACATTTCTAAAGATGTGTCTTTCTGCGGTTAGTTTCGATGTGAACCATACGTATTGGATCTTATTGTGAGAAAAAGGAGATGATAACTGAAGGTGAACGATCGAGTGAATTTTAATGCAATCTTCAAGTGAATTAATCTCTCGTTCCTGTTCAATTAACGTGGCGCAATTTTGCAGGCATTTAATGAAATTTTTCACCTGTCTGTAAAAATAAACATCACAGGGCTGTACGAGTGGTGTACACTTCGGTGGAATAACTTTGAGGGTACAGGTGGGACGTTGTGCGTCGTCCTGGAATGCCTCGTCGTACAGTTGTGGTTGTGTTTGCCCTCCCTAGGAGCCGACGAGTCGACGATGAGAAGAAATCTTTTGTTCCCAACATAGGGCTTCAAAATGTTTTAAGAAGCTCGTACGTGTTTGCAGTCACCTTTCCAGATTTTGATGACGTCATAATGACGATCTTGTATGTTTTGGCGTATTCGTCGATCGTCGTCCGGACTCGGGGTCCAAATGCACCTGTTGTCTCCTCCAGGATATACGGAAACACTCGGCAGGACCGTTCCAGAAAAAGTAATAGCCTATTGTGCTGTATATGAATGCGTAACTTTCTTCATGTCCACTCTCTTCACAAGTACGGTCTTCTTTCCCTTGTGGGTGAGAGTCCGGTTGAAAGTAGACTGGTACTGACATCCTGGAAGCAAATGAATCAGCACGATATTTAATGACCTAAACGATTGTACAATTACATGATTATGTAAGAGAAATATTCAAATGGGTAGTCATTGTTTGAAATACCATTTATAGAATGTGTTTTCATTTTGTGTCACATACCTGTTTGATCCGTGTTGACAATAAAGTCCTTGACAAAAGTGGGTATTAAATCCCGAGTTTGTAGCCTGAAAGTTCTGCAACAGCCAACGTTTATTCCAATGTCACAGTTTCCTTTCGTGATACGAATTTTGTTACTTTCCGTGACGAATTTTGAGGCGTTGTTTAGATCTCGGTACCCATCGACTAGAAGCTTTAAATTCGAAGTTTCACATTGTGCGGCCGTTGCTAAAGCCCATTGTTGCAGATTTCGAGTGGTAACTTGCTGGTAATTGCGCCTAGCTTCGACAAAACGATCGCAAGTCCACGAATCTATCCACCTTTTTAATTTCGTCTTCCCATCGTGATAAATATTCGTTTTTTTAAAAAAACGATGAAATCCTTTACTTTTCAGCACCTGCAGGCAAACTAGCGGAATATAGATAGGCTCTTTGGATTTTTTCCCTGGGGATTCACACTCGTCCGAAGAATCGTCTATTGTATAAGAGAAATATTCAAATGGGTAGTCATTGTTTGAAATACCATTTATAGAATGTGATTTCATTTTGTGTCACATACCTGTTTGATCCGTGTTGACAAATTCTACATCTTCACCACCTTTATTCCCGTGAAGACATCTCTTCATCAACCACGATAGTTTTTTCACTCAAGAAATCTATCACAGTGTTGTACAACTTCTGTGCCGTCAGCATAGCTTCGTGTGGAATTGATGGCGAACCTTCTGACGCTAGTGAATCTTTTTCAACCAGCAGTGCATTGAAATGGGTAACTGCATCTTTAACCAGCAACTTTGATTTGTCGCTGTGTAGAGAATCGTCGGTAATATCTTCTACAAGTCCCTGAAAACTCGCGATGTGTTCACTACGAAGCATTGTAACCACAAAACGTTAGCAACAGGAAAAACCTTCACACACGCATACTCGTTCCAAGCGCGCAAAAGCAACTGCTAGGTTCTTCATCCCTGTTTGTAGTGTAGGGAGCGCGGATCTGCGGCTCTTCCTTCGCTCTCCAAGTTTGTCAAGTGCCTCTTTGTGGGGACCCTCGTGTATAGAGGTCTCATGACATTGAAGTCGATCGTGTACCTGAATTAGTCGTATAGAAGCCGTACACTCCTGTTCGACGGATGTTATGTAAAATATACATGATAGACATGAAATATTGCCAATATACAATACGGACGAATATTTGCAGGAAATAATTTGGTTGGAAAAGTTAAAAATGTTGGAAGAACAAAAGTTTTGAATTTGAACGTCATTGTATCTTTTTTTTTTCAATAGGGAAAAGCAAATAGACACTTCGTAAATACGAAGCACGAATTGTTACCAATATTGTATCGGCCACCGTGCCATACGGTTCAGTGAGCGGACATATGGGTATTATATACTGTAGGACTGAAAGTTTCGGAGCGTTTTTCTCGTGAATGGCTGGCCATCTGGCCGTATGGCTGGCGCATTGTAACACTATGGGGCAGTGCAGCAAACACGCGCCGTCCCACTCCGAACTTCATTTCCCAACCCTGGCACTCCCCTTGTTAATCCTGTGTGTAGAAATTTCTTAAGCTGAGGAGGTGGCTGATACTCTAGAAGGGATGAGGAAGGAAGACACATCAAGGTTTTTTATGTGACAGGCTGTTGTCTCATTGACGTAGAGAATATCGCAATATTGGTACAATATCGCAATATTGGTAATGGTGACAGTAAACGGGCAGAATGAGGCGTAGGTTGTTGCCAAGACAGAGCGAATAATATTTGTGTTTCCCGTGGTCGGTCCTCTGCGGCTACTAAAGGGATGTGTTACCGTTGTGGCAAACCGGAGCATCTGTTTTAGGGAGTGTCAGGCCAATAAGAATAGACAGGGAAACAGATGACTCCAAAAGGAAGGGATGTGCTCGGCGTTGCGTCGGGGGCTCCCGGCCGCGTTTTCATAGGGTACCATTCGTGTGTGTCTTACTGGATACGGAACCTATCTGCGCTCTGATGGATACCGGCAGTAGTGTATATCTCCTTAATTATGCACTGATATGAAAGGTATAGACGAATGGCCAAAATTAATAGAGCTTAAATTTGAGAATTATCTATGTACCGCTGCGGATGGGTGGCCTCTTGAAAGAATAGATACGGTCGCTTATAAGTTGAGAATTCTGGTTATACATGGCCTATCATGTAGGGGTCACTGAAATGATGTGGAAAGAAGACAGGGATTTCTGGTCAGATGAGTATAGGGTAATATCAACAGCAGCATAAAATGGTATAGTAGGAGTAGGATCCTTTACGAATTGAAAGGTAGGGCAGAGAGTGTGTTTCTGTGAACAGTTCAAAGACAGGTTCGTTCTTATCAGAATCAACACCAACAACGACAGTTCAAGTATACTTGCCGACGTCGCAAGCTGAAAATGAAGATATAGAGAAACAGAGAAAGTGTATGAGGATGTTGAAAGGGTAATACAGTATGCAAAGGGAGATGAAAATATAATAGTCATGGGGGATTGGAATGCAGTTGTAGGTGAAGAAGTAGAAGAAAAGATTACAGGAGGGCTTGGGACAAGGAATGAGATAGGAGAAAGACTAATTGAGATCTTTAACAAGTTTCCACTTGCAATACCGTAATTCACAAGAGGACGAGGTATACTTGGAAAAGGCCTGGTGATACGGGAAGACATCAGACATCATGGTCAGACAGAGATTCCAAAATCAGATACTGGATTGTAAGGCATACCCGGGAGCAGAAATAGATTCAAATCGCAACACAGTAGTGATGAAGAGTAGGCTGAAGTTTAAGACATTAGTCAGAAAGAATCAATACGCAAAGAAGGAATGCGAGATACGCTTGAAATACTCTAAGGCTATAGATGCAACAATAAGAAATAGCTCAGTAGGCAGTACAGTTGAAGAGGAATGGACATCTCTAAAAACGGCCATCACAGAAGCTGAGAAGGAAAACATAGGTACAAAGGAGGTAACTGAGAAGAAACCATGGGTAACAGAAGTGATACTGCAGTTGACTGACGAAAGGAGGAAGTACAAAGATGTTCCGGGAAACTCAGGAATACAGAAATACAAGTCGCTGAGGAATGAAATAAACTGGAAGTGGGAAGCTAAGACGAAATTGCTGCAGGAAAAATGTGAAGACATCGATTATCCGAAGGACAGACTCGGCATACAAGAAAGTCGAAACAACCTTCGGTGACATTAAAAGCGAGGGTGGTAACATTAAGAGTTCAACGGGAATCCCACTGTTAAATGCAGAGGAGAGAGCGGATGGGTGGGAAGAATGCATTGAACGAAGCCTCCATGAGGGGGAAGTTTTGTCTGATATGGTAGAAGAAAAAATTTAGTCGATTTAGAAGATATGGGAGATACAGTATTAGAATCAGAATTTGAAAGAGCTTTGAAGGACTTAAGCACACATAGGGCAGACGGATAACATTCCATCATAATTTCTAGAATCATTAGGGGGAAGTGGCGACAATACGACTATTCATGTTGGTGTGTAGAATGTAAGTGTCTGGCGACATGCCATCCGATGTTCGGAAAAGTATCATCCACAAAATTCCGAAGATGGCAAGAGCTGACAAGTCCGAGAATTATAGCACAATCAGCTTAATAGCTCATGCATCCAAGTTGCTTACAAGAATAATATACAGAAGTCAATAAAAGAAAATTGAGGATGCATTAGATGACGATCAGTTTGGGTTTAGGAAAAGCAAGGGCACGAGAGAGGCAATTCTGACGTTGCGGTTACTAATGGAAGCAAAACTAAAGAGAAACCAAGACACGTTCATAGGATTTGTCGACCTGGAGAAAGCTCTGGACAGTGTAAAATGGTGCAAGATGTTCCAAATTCAGGAAACATTAGGAGTAAGCTGTAGGGAGCGATGGGTCATATACAACATGTACAACACCCAAGAGGGAATAATAAGAGTGGACGACCAAGAACGAAATGCTCTTGTTAAAAAGGGTGTATGATAAGGCTGTAGCTTCTCTCCCCTACTGTTCAATCTGTACATCGAGGGAGCAATGATGGAAATAAAAGAAAAGTTCAGTAGTTGAATTAAAACTCGAGGTGAAAGGATGTCAATGATATGATTCGCTGATGACATAGTTAACCTGAGTGAAAGTCAAAAAGAATTACGTGATCTGCTGAACGAAATAAACAGTCTAATGAGTACAGGAAATGGATTGAGAGTATATCGAAGAAATACCAAGGTAATGAGAAGTAGTTAATAGCAGGATTGATGGTCACAAAGTAGATGAAATTAGGGAATTCTGCTACCCTGGCAGTAAAACAACCAATGACGGACCGAACAAGGAGGACATCGAAAGCAGACTAGCAATGACAAAAACAGGCATTCCTTACCAAGAGACGTCTGCTAATATCAAATATCGGCCTTAAGTTGAGGAAGAAATTTCTGAGAATGTACGTCTGGAGTATAGCATTGTATGGTAGTGAAACATGGACTGTGGGAAAACCGGAACAGAAGAGAATCGAAGCATTAGAGATGTGGTGCTACAGACGAAAATTAGTTGGACTGAAAAGGTAAGCAGTGGGGGAGTTCTACGCAGAATCGGAGAGGTAAGGATTGTATGGAAATCGCTGATAAAGAGAAGGGACACGATGACAGGACATCTGTTAAGACATGAGGGAATGACTTACATGGTACTAGAGGGAGCTGTAGAGGATAAAAACTGTAGAGGAAGACAGAGATCGGTATACATCCAGCAAATAATTGAGGACGTAAGTTGCAAGTACTATTCTGAGAAAAAGAGGTTAGCACAGGAGAGGAATTCGTGGCCGCATCAAACCAGTCGGAAGACTGATGACCAAACAACAAGGTCATGTGCTGGACGGTGAAGAGGTTTCCGGCTAAACTTATTCTAAGTTGTGATTCTTTGCAGCTGACTAAGTGTTTAGCGGACTTTGCTAATAGTAAATTTTCATTTAAGCGGAGGCTTGGGGAAAGTTTTAAAATGTGTTCCCATGGAGCAGGAGTCAAGGTGTCCAAAGCGGGTCTGCAGGCCGCTGAGGTCAACGTTTGTCATTTACGGGAAGCCCTAGCCTCCCACCTGATTGATTTGTTGGGCGAGTGTTCAGAAGTATTTACTCATCATTTAGGGATAACCAATAAAATTAGATATCACATAAGACTTTCTGATTAAAACCTCGTGCACCAAATCCCGTAGTGGTTGTTTCCGCCTAAAATAGAGAAAGTGAGTGAGATTATTAACCAATTTTTGGCAGAGAATGTGATTCGTCCTTTAGTTTCACCGTGTGCAGCCAAACGTTTTTAGTCCCTCAACCTCATGGTGAAGGAATTAGGTCTCTGATTGATTACCATGCCTTAAACTAGAAGATTGTTTTGGAAGATGTTACACTACCTATGTACCTGATTTGCGGGAGCCACAGCATTTTCGGTCCTGAATTCAAACCAGGTTTATTGCCAGATTCCCTTCGCGAAAGATTCTAAACCGATTGCGGCATTTTGTGCACCATATAATCTTATTGAATTTAATAGAGCCCCCTTTGGGCTACTAGATTCAATTCTAGGAGACTTTAATTCAAATTCCTTTATAACTATTTGGATGCTGTGGTTGTGTAAATCGCCATTTTTCAGGAGCATATTGGTCACCTATGCCAAGGTTCTGAACGGCTTAGAGACAATGTCTCGCAAAAGGGATCATAGCTGGATTAAGACTGTCCAACAGTATCTCGTGTCGCGGGATATAAAGGTTATTGCTGGTTTTGTTGGCACGGAAATTCTTTTCCAAATTTTATTTCCACTTTCACCCAGATGGCTGGATCGATTAACCACCTGCATAGGATGGGCGTTAAGTTTGTCTGGGCGAATCACAATAGTCAGCGTTCGAAGGATTGAAGCAGGACGTAAGTGCGGCTCTGGTGTCAGGAATTCCAGATTTCTAACTTATTTTACTGACTGGTATGTCCAACGTAGGGGTGGCAGCCACGATATTACAAGAATAGAATGGCTAGAGACGGCCTCTTGCATATGACTCCAGCGTACGTGTCGAGGGTGTTATCGGCTTCTTAGCCTTGGCAGCCCTTTATGCCCTGGAAAGGAACAAATTTTGTTTGGAACAACACAGGTTTCGCCTCGAAGCCGATAAACGAACCCTGAGTTGGGTGTTTGCCCGCCCTTTTAAGACCGGAAGTACAGATCGATGAAAGGTGAGGATTTCCGCCTTTCAGTTTGATGACTCCCATATTAGAGGGGAGGGGGGGGGGGGGGTCAAGACCAAGCTTCCGAAGCGTTAAGTCGCAAAGCCAGAGTATCCGGAAGAAGATCACGTTAGCGGTTTCAAGAGAAATACCATCCTTGTTGTCAATCTTAAGAAGGATCAGTGACTTGATCAAGAATTACGGCCATCCATTACAAGTTATATGAGAGTAAAACCGTTGGAGGCTACTCCATGCAGAAGGGCTTCCTAAGTTTTCAACCCCATGGTAGGATGACCGAAGACACCTAAGCTGTATGTATCCTGTCGTTTAATCTCAGTTTTCAAGTACTCCCATCAGTCCGTGTACGGTAAACATATCATAAAACACGGCTCAAGGAAAGGCAACAACTGATTATGGAGGGTATGAGCAGCGGCATTTGCAGACTGGTAGCGGAATATTAGCCATGTAAGGCGGCGAAATCTGATGCCGGCCCTAAGAGAGATTTTATGCCGTCTGAGGGAGGGGGGAATTAGGGAATGAAGTCGGCTGTGCTCTTTCGATGGAACCAGCATTTGCCTGAAGCGATTTAGGGAAATGACGGAAAACCTAAATCAGGATGGCCGGACGCGGGATTGAACAGTGGTCATTCCAAAAGCGAGTCCAGTGTGCTATTCACTGCGCCACCTCGCTCGGTATATGCTGTCTGCCCGAGAATACAGATAGACCAATAGATAAATTGTATATCGATTATCTACGTCCGTTGAGCCGTACACAGAGGTATTCCCTACATTTTGGTTGTGGTTGACGCATTAACCAGATTCTCCTGGTTGATTCCTAATAGTACTACCATGGCGACTGTTAGTGTGCAGCACCTCGAGCGGGTCTTTGCTAGCTTCGGCCATCCACAGGCAGCAGTAAGTGACAACGCCTTTACCTCCAAGGAGTTTACGAAATTTTGTTTTTATCGGGGGACAACGCATAGCATAATTGCAGCCTACTACATCATCGCTCATGTACAGAAAGTTTTAATCGAAATCTGAATTTTGACCTCGTCGTATGATATGCGGGGTCACAGAAGCAATGGGATGGATCGTTGAATTCGTTATCTGTATGAAATGCATACGACTAGACCTGCCAAGCTGATATCCGCGTTTCTCTTAAATTTCCTGTTAGCCAGCCTTTGGCCTCATAATCTCCTACCTGAACGGCCGGGTCTGGAAGAAATCAAGCGAAATTGAGAGGGAGCGAAGAATATTATCAATGTGGCACACCGACAGAGGGTTCGATACAAATAGCGCAGACGTATCGCTTCTATTCCTGTCAGGGGACATTGCATTTCTGAGAAGTTACTGCCCACATTTGTGGGACCTTGTGTACTGGTAAAGAGGCTCTCACCGGTGAACTCCCTGCGTCCCGATAGCCAGTCCGGAAAGAGCACCAGGGCGCACCTAAAACCAGATCAAGGAGGGCTATATCGGCGATGCACCTAAACCTTCGAGAAATGGGCGGTGAGACGACAGATCTGATTCCTTCTTCCTTCTCCAGTTCCGCTTTAAGCGGGGGAACGTTGACGCGTTACTCCCGCCGATATCCTTGGTTCGCCCTGGCTTATCTGCAAGAGTGTAGACATTTGCTGGAAACCAATGTGGTTTGTTGCCAGTGGCTTAAAGAGAAGGCGCAGCAGCTCATGGGAGAGGCCGTCGGTTTCGAGTACTGAGCTCTGAATGGCACGGCGGTTAGCTTGGCAACCCGGATCTGTGGGACGACGTGGCCTGCCGTCTTCCTGATAGCAGAACTGGTGCTTGGCTGGGGGCGTGAAGCAGACGTGGTTTCTGCCGAGCGCTGACAATATTTGTGTGAACCCGCCGTAACTGGTCAAGAGAAGAGTCAAGTTGCTGCCTCGATGAGCTGCTCGAATTGATATTATCCGCTGAGCCAAATTCATTGTTCCACATCTCTCTGTCTAGTGGACTCGTGTTCCACGCTGTTAGAGCGTTAACGCCGTTGTGTCCAACATCAATAGCTGTGTAGAATTGGTGGCTCGTCTGAGCTACTTGTTTGGTTCTGACAGTGACCCAGCTGTTCTAAACACAGTGTTAAGAGTGTGGAAATGAAACTAACTGTGCTTTTTTGTTGTGCAAAAGGCAGGTATTTCTTTCTGTGAGATCTATGTTGAGAGTTGCACAGTTTTCTTCCAGTTGAACTATCCCGGTTAACATATTAAATACATGCTGTTGAAGAAGAGTTCAAAATTATTTGGTGGTGTAACATTTCTAGTGGTGGTGTGTTAATAGTGTTTTCTCATATTTTAGATCTAGCTGTTCGTAGTATAAGTGTCCTTCCTAGGGTGCGAGTGTCCTGTTGTGTAACAAAGTTGGCTGAGTGGCTTGTGTTGTCTAACTAGTCAAGCAGGAGTAAATGTGCTCTCTTGATTTTTTTTTAAAAAAAAGGGGAGGATTCTTTCGTTCTTGCTAGTTGTATTAATCATTTTAATTTGTCCATAAGATGAAAATTTTCAAAAGGGGAGGGGGGCTTATTGTTTTTAATTAACACCATGTGTTTTTATTCAGCTGTAGCTTGTTTATACCAATTTCTTTAATGTATGGTAACCAGAAACGTTTTCTGAAGTAAGTTTGTGCCTGGTTGTAAAATCATTTCTTCCTCGCTTCTTAATGTAACCATACTGAGACTGAGAGCAGAGCAAGGTAATGTTTGTATGAGGATTTTACGATATCATTAGTTGTCATGCACAAATATTTCCGAAAGAGTGCCTCCTTAAATTGAGTGATCACTAGTAGTCGTTGTTGCCGTTTACCTGGTAATTTGGCGCTAATAGTTGTCTAAAGCTTCTTTTATAAAATCGAACAACAGTTGTATCTAGCTAAGTGCTAGTGAAACAAAGGAAAGGGAGAAATAATAATATTGTTGTTTAAGTGCTGTTAAGTTCTTTTTTTTTTACAAAAAAGGAGGGAAAGGTTTTTATAAGTGCGGGCTCTTATAAGGTTGTTGCCTGTTCGCTTAAATGTAACGCTGATTTCACTGTAAGAAGTTCACAGAGCTGGATGTCAGTCAGTCAGAGTTTATGTTAATACTAGTGAAACTTGTTTTATGTCTTTTGGAATGAATTTAAAAAATTAAAGGTGTGTCCACTAGTGAGCTCAGCGTTTCCACTCCACCAATCCGTGTTCCCTGCTTTCCTACCTGCCCGTCATCACCAAAATCACCATATTCACCACCATCATCGCCTAAAACATATCTTAAAACACGTCTCCGTTAGCTGATACCCTACAAATTAAACAGAAATTAAACTGTACAAGTATGACTCATTGTTCATACGTTTCCTCCTTAATCTTGAAATTCATAGTACGTGACATCCAACAGGCTGTTTCACTGACTACCGCACTTCAGACTGTAAAACACCTCCCATTATTGACTGTTGCGCTTAAGAAAAGTAAAAAGGAATACGAAAAAGTATTAGTTTAATGCTAATTTTGTAACTATCAACTTTAATTATGAAAATTTATATACCTATGTAGACTATCTGTTGGTCTCTAAACCTTTCTTTCACGATGTTAAGCATGTTTTACAATTATACTACAGTCGTCAGTGTTTGCAGCCTCCTTCGAATTGGATCCTATCTAAATATGTGACTCATTTACCTGGAAACGATGCAACGACTATACCACCATTATTTCTCCAGCATTCTTGACTCAGTCTTTGATCTCAAATGTAGGTTACGATGATATTCGTTAAGATAACGACGATTATCAGTAACTCTCAAAGACTCATTTTGATTTTTCCATACCTTTTCGTCGAAAATTCACTTACATCCAATAATTAGTAACAGGTTCTCCTCTATATGTTTGCCTCCATCCTGTACTATTATCTTCCTGCTGGTTTCTTTCTTTCATACTCCTCGACCGAACTAAAAGCTAAATAAACATCCTTAATATCACATTACTATTTTCGTTTACTAGTGGTTCCTTCTGAATTAATATCTCGCACAGGTCATCATCGTTAACCAAATCGTCCAGACAGGGTTTCGTTTCTAATGCTGTTGTTGTTGTGGTCTTCAGTCCTGAGACTGGTTTCATGCAGCTCTCCATGCTACTCTACCCTGTGCTAGCTTCTTCATCTCCCACTACATACTGCAGCCTACACTCTTCTGAATCTGCGTAGTGTATTCATATCTTGGTCTCCCTCTACTATTTTTACCCTCCACAGTGTCCTCCAGTACTAAATTGGTGATCCCTTGATGCCTCAGAACATGTCCTACCAACCGATCACTTCTTCTAGTCAAGTTGTGCCACAAACTCCTCTTCTCCCCAATTCTGTTCAATACCTCCTCATTAGTTATGTGATCTACCTATACAATCTTCAGGATTATTCTGTAGCACCACATTTCGAAAGCTTATATTCTCTTCCTGTCCAAACTATTTATCGTCCATGTTTCACTTCCACACATGGCTACACTCAATACAAATACTTTCAGAAACGACTTCCTCACACTTAAATCAATACTCGATGATAACAAATTTCTCTACTTCAGAAACGCTTTCCTCGCCATTGCCAGTCTACATTTTATATCCTTTCTACTTCGACCATCATCAGTTATTTTGCTCCCCAAATAGCAAAACTCCTTTACTACTTTAAGTGTCTTATTTCCCAATCTAATTGCCTCACCATTAGCAGACTTAATTCGACTACATCCCATTATCCTCGATTTGCTTTTGTTGATGTTCATCTTTTACCCTCCTTTCAAGACACTGTCCATTTTGTTCAACTGCTCTTCCAAGTCCTTTGCTGTCTCTGACAGAATTACAATGTCATCGACGAACCTCAAAGTTTTTATTTCTTCTCCATGGACTTTAATACCTACTCCGAAATTTTCTTTTGTTTCCTTCATTGCTTGCTCATTATACAGATTGAATAACATCGGGGAGAGGCTACAACCCTGTCTTACTCCCTTCCCAACCAGTGCTTCTCTTTCATGTCTCTCGACTCTTATAACTGCCATCTGCTTTCTGTACAAATTGTAAATAGCCTTTCGCTCCCTGTGTTTTGCCCTTGCCACCTTCATAAATTGAAAGAGAGTATTCCAGTCAACATTGTCAAAAGCTTTCTCTTAGTCTACAAATGTTAGAAACGTAGGTTTGCCTTTCCTTAATCTTTCTTCTAAGGTAAGTCGAAGGGTCAGTATTGTCTCACATGTTCCAACATTTCTACGAAATCCAAACTGATCTTCCCCGACGTCGGCTTCTACCAGTTTTTCCATTCGTCTGTAAAGAATTCGCGTTAGTATTTTGCAGCTGTGACTTATTAAACTGATACTTCGGTAATTTTCACATCTGTCAACACCTGCTTTCTTTGGGATTGGAATTATCATATTCTTCTTGAAATCAGGGATTCTCGCCTGTCTCATACATCTTGCTCACCAGATGGAAGAGTTTTGTCAGGACTGCCTCTCCCAAGGCCGTCAGTAGTTCTAATGGAACGTTGTCTACTCCCGGAGACTTGTTTCGACTTAGTGCTCTGTCAAACTCCTCACGCAGTATAATATCTCCCATTTCATGTTCATCTACATCCTCTTCCATTTCCATAATATTGTCCTCAAGAACATCGCCCCTGTATAGACCCTCTATATACTCCTTCCACCTTTCTGCTTTCCCTTCATTGCTCAGAACTGGGTTTCCATCTGAGCTCTTTATATTCATGCAAGTGGTTCTCTTCTCTCCAAAGGTCTGTTTAATTTTTCTGTAGGGTGTATCTATCTTACCCCTAGTGAGATAAGCCTCTACATCCTTACATTTGTCCACTAGCCATCCCTGCTTAGCCATTGTGCACTTCCTGTCAATCTCATTTTTCAGACTTTTATATTCCCTTTTGCCTGCTTCATTTACTGCGTTTTTATATTTTCTCCATTCATCAATTAAATTCAATATTTCTTCTGTTACCCAAGGATTTCTACTAGCCCCGTCTTTTTACCTACTTGATCCTCTGCTGCCTTCACTACTTCATCCCTCAGACCTAACCATTCTTCTTCTACTGTATTTCTTTCCCCCATTCCTGTAAATTGTTCCCTTATGCTCTCCCTGAAACCCTGTACAAACTCTGGTTCTTTCAGTTTATCCAGATCCCATCTCCTTAACTTCCCACCTTTTTGCAGTTTGTTCAGTTTTAATCTACAGCTCATAACCAACAGATTGTGGTCAGAGTCCACATCTGCCCCTGGAAATGTCTTACAATTTAAAACTTGGTTCCAATCTCTGTCTTACCATTATATAATCTACCTGAAACCTTGTAGTATCTCCAAGTTTCTTCCATGTATACAACCTTCTTTCATGATTCTTGAACCAAGTGTTGCCTGTGATCAAGTTACGCTATGTGCACAATTCTACCAGGCGGCTTCCTCTTTCATTTCTTAGCCCAAATCCATATTCACCTACTACGTTTCCTTCTCTTCCTTTTCCTGCAATCGAATTCCAGTCACCCATGACCATTAAATTTTCGTCTCCCTTCACTACCTGAATAATTTCTTTTATCTTATCATACATTTCATCAATTTCTTCTTCATCATCTACAGAGCTTCTTGGCATATAAACTTGTACTACTGTAACAGGTGTGGGCTTCTTGTCTATCTTGGCCACAATAACGCGTTCACTATGCTGTTTGTAGTAGCTTACCCGCACTACTATTTTTTTATTCATTATTAAACTTACTCCTGCATTACTCCTATTTGATTTTGTATTTATAACCCTGTATTCACCTGACCAAAAGTCTTGTTCCTCCTGCCACCGAACTTTACTAATTCCCGCTATATCTATCTTTAACCTATCCATTTCCCTTTTTAAATTTTCTAACCTACCTGCCCGATTAAGGGATCTGAGATTTCACGCTCCGATCCGTAGAACGCCACTTTCCTTTCTCCTGATAACGACGTCCTCCTGAGTAGTCCCCGCCGAGAGTTCCAAATGGGGGACTATTTTACCTCCGGAATATTTTACCCAAGAGGACGCCATCATCATTTAATCATACAGTAAACCTGCATGCCCTCGGGAAAAATTACGGCTGTAGTTTCCCCTTGCTTTCAGCCGTTCGCAGTACCACAACAGCAAGGCCATTTTGGTTTGTGTTACAAGGCCAGATCAGTCAATCATCCAGACTGTTGCCCCTGCAACTAGTGAAACGGCTACTGCCCCTCTTCAAGAACCACACGTTTGTCTGGCCTCTCAAGAGATACCCCTCCGTTGTGGTTGCACCTACGGTACGGATATCTGTATCGTTGAGGCACACAAACCTCCCCACCAACGGCAAGGTCCATGGTTCATGGGTGGGTCGTTTCTAATAGGGTTCATTGGGTCATGATGTCAAGTCTACTATACTGCACAAATGCACTATGCGTGAAGGACAGAGATTTTAAGAACTCGTTTCTAGTAGGGTTCTTAAAATCTCTGTCCTTCACGCATAGTGCAGTTGTGAATTGTAGTAGACTTGACATCATGACCCATTCCTGGTCGTGTGACCTATACTTACTTAGAATGGATACCTTTCAATCTTCGCGTGGAACAATTTTTTTTCCACGCAGTTCCACCCGCGTATGCTCCAATTTTCTGTTAACCCAAACTCATGTTATTTTTTATCTTCATGAACTCATGTAACAAACCAAATTTTTTCTCTCTTCTGAAGAGAAGACTGTGTGGATAACTACACCGAAATTAAACGCTTTAAATAGCTGCATACTCATGCCTTTGTCTGGGACTAAAGAACGCAAAATCAGATGCAATGTATCTTTCAATGAAGACTGTCCTAACTTCTTCTCGCGACAAAATTTTCTTACACACTGACGAGCAAACACCTAATTCTCCTTGTGCGTTCGTTAAATTCGGGTACTGGTAATGCACATTGTTTTTCACCCTGGCTGACTATCTTACCACGAGCATTCTTGTTTTCGCCACACCTACCCTTTGCGTCGGCAGTTTCGGTACTCAATTCTTTTATCTGAGAAATTTGAAAATTCTCAGTTTTAGACTTAGCGTGGGAATTCCTATGTAAATAGTAAGTATTAGAGACTCCAGAATGCTTAACTCCAATTTGACTGAATGTTCCTTAGAAATAACTAGCCAACAACAAACTCTGGATCTAACTTTCATTGGTTGTTTTGAAACAGAAAGTTGGTAACACTACATGCGATTGATGAATGTTCTTACGTACATAAATCAAAATATTAATGCGTAGCAATTATTGTAGTCATCTGTTTCCACATTTGAGTCCTGGAGAATGTTAAGTCGAATTCCATACGAAGCGCTACTACCCATAATTGGTCACACTGACAATATTATTTCGTAGTGTGAAGTCTATTGGTAGTATGCATGATTTTGTCGTCATGACTCACTTGTAGCCAAGTTGCTTGACGTCTCATATGTCTCGAATTTGAATGATTCACATGCTTAAGTTCGGATGTGGATAATGTGCGGTTCATCAGAGTTATGACGTACCGTGTCCGGGATAAGGGTCAAAAAACCAGAAATAACTAATGTTACGTGGCGGGCCAAGAAGACTGTACAACCAGCAGCGGAAATATTACCGGCATAAGCTTTCCGTTGACGTCAACGTTAGCACAATATACACTCCTGGAAATGGAAAAAAGAACACATTGAAACCAGTGTGTCAGACCCACCATACTTGCTCTGGACACTGCGAGAGGGCTGTACAAGCAATGATCACACGCACGGCACAGCGGACACACCAGGAACCGCGGTGTTGGCCGTCGAATGGCGCTAGCTGCGCAGCATTTGTGCACCGCCGCCGTCAGTGTCAGCCAGTTTGCCGTGGCATACGGAGCTCCATCGCAGTCTTTAACAATGGTAGCATGCCGCGACAGCGTGGACGTGAACCGTATGTGCACTTGACGGACTTTGAGCGAGGGTGTATAGTGGGCATGCGGGAGGCTGGGTGGACGTAACGCCGAATTGCTCAACACGTGGGGCGTGAGGTCTCCACAGTACATCGATGTTGTCGCCAGTGGTCGGCGAAAGGTGCACGTGCCTGTCGACCTGGGACCGGACCGCAGCGACGCACGGATGCACGCCAAGACCGTAGGATCCTACGCAGTGCCGTAGGGGACCACACCGCCACTTCCCAGCAAATTAGGGACACTGTTGCTCCTGGGGTATCGGCGAGGACCATTCGCAACCGTCTCCATGAAGCTGGGCTACGGTCCCGCACACCGTTAGGCCGTCCTCCGCTCACGCCCCAACATCGTGCAGCCCGCCTCCGGTGGTGTCGCGACAGGCGTGAATGGAGCGACGAATGGAGACGTGTCGTCTTCAACGATGAGAGTCGCTTCTGCCTTGGTGCCAATGATGGTCGTATGCGTGTTTTGCGCCGTGCAGGTGAGCGCCACAATCAGGACTGCATACGACCGAGGCACACAGGGCCAACACCCGGCATCATGGTGTGGGGAGCGATCTCCTACACTGGCCGTACACCTCTGGTGATCGTCGAGGGGACACTGAATAGTGCACGCTACATCCAAACCGTCATCGAAGCCATCGTTCTACCATTCCTAGACCGGCAAGGGAACTTGCTGTTCCAACAGGACAATGCACACCCGCATGTATCCCGTGCCACCCAACGTGCTCTACAAGGTGTAAGTCAACTACCCTGGCCAGCAATATCTCCAGATCTGTCCCCCATTGAGCATGTTTGGGACTGGATGAAGCGTCGTCTCACGCGGTGTGCACGTCCGTCACGAACGCTGGTCCAACTGAGGCGCCAGGTGGAAATGGCATGGCAAGCCGTTCCACAGGACTACATCTCTACGATCGTCTCCACGGGAGAATAGCAGCCTGCATTGCTGCGAAAGGTGGATATACACTGTACTAGTGCCGACATTGTGCATGCTCTGTTGCCTGTGTCTATGTGCCTGTGGTTCTGTCATTGTGATCATGTGATGTATCTGACCCCAGGAATGTGTCAATAAAGTTTCCCCTTCCTGGGACAATGAATTCACGGTGTACTTATTTCAATTTCCAGGAGTGTAACAGTACTAGCTCAGTGACAACCTTTAGTTTAACGGTGAATAAGCACTCAGCTTACTTACTAAAATAAACTACTAAATATATTTACTCCAAAAAGCGTAGGTAGGACTGTAAGTAGGCTGTTTAGGTTTTTTTATTGGTAACGCCGCCGTCACGTAGCGCTCTATATGAAAAATCACTGGCTGTGCTGTGCGCAGACTGTGGCTAGTTTGCATTGTTGTCTGCCATTGCAGTGTCGGGCAGCAGCAGCTGGATGCTAACAGCACGTAGCGTGTCGCAGTTGGAGGTGATTCGCCAGCAGTGGTGGACGTGGGGAGAGAGATGGCAGAGTTTTGATATTTGTAAGACTGGATGTCATGAACTGCTATATTTAAAATCTTTCATTTGCTAACTATGCCTATCAGTAGTTAGTGCCTTCAGTAGTTTGAATCTTTTATTTAGCTGGCAGCAGTGGCGCTCGCTGTATTGCAGTAGCTTGAGTAACGAAGATTTTTGTGAGGTAAGTGATTTGTGAAACGTATAGGTTAATGCTAGTCAGGGCCATTCTTTCGTAGGGATTTTTGGAAGTCAGATTGCACAGTCTTGTATAAATTTTTCTAAGGGGACGTTTCATATGGCGACCCTGCCAGGTTACCTCACTGGAATCTTCTGACTTTTTTTCTTGTAGTTTGTGCAATTAATGTAGATTTTGTTTATTGCTAGCGCGTAATTGTAGAGAGAATCTCCGTTGTAGTTGTATTCTTTCATTGTACAGTACAACAGTTGTGGCATGCATGTAGAGTTGCACCAAGTATTTCGCAGCTGCGCTTGCAATTAACTAGTTATTATTTTCAGTGCTATGTTAATGTGTTCTCTTATTTTTGTTCTTCAAATTGTGTTTTTCTGTGTTGTCGTGTGAAAAATTGTGACAATAATGGCGTGTGAAAAACGTAATACTAGGCTCCAAAGTAAACTGAGAAATGACAGTGAAGACGAAAGCAGTTTGTTAGCGCCACCGAGTAATGAATCAACTAATGTTCAAAGTAGTAATTTGGTAATTGTACATAGGGAAATGGAGCGGGCCTGCAAACAATGGTGTAGACAGTGAAATAAGTAGTGAACAGGGAACAATTATCGATCGATCAGTCGGCAACAGCTCTCCTCAGGATTCTGAAATGACAGGACACATTCTTGCAAATACTGTAGATTCAGGTTTTGCGTCCTCACCGCTTTCTCAAATAAGTCAAGACACATTTTCTGTTTTTCAAACTGCGAATATTGCCGGTTCAAATGCATTGCCGAATAGCACTAAGGAACATGTTTCAGACACCAGTGCATTGTTATTACAATTAATGCAACAAATGGGACAAAAGCTTCAAAAGTTAGACACAATGGAACAAAATCAGAGACAAACACAGCAAAAGCTTCTAAAGTTAGACACAATGGAACTAAATCTTCAAAAGTTAGACGCAATGGAGCAAAAGCTTCCAAAGTTAGACTCAGTGGAACATACGCTTGAACAAACACGTGAAGATTTAACTACTGAATTACATAAAATCGAATCGAAATGTCAAAAAGTCTGTAATGACGTAAAAACACAAATTTATGAGCATTTCCAACCTATTTTTTCGCGGCATGAAAATGCATTACAGAATCACGAAGCAACCATAAAAGAACTGCAAACTATTGTTCATGAAAATCGTGAGACCTTGCAAGCTAAAATTGACTCAGTTGCATCTACCGATTCGGTTACACAACTGGCAAAAACTCAAGCGAACTTAAAGGACACAGTAGATACTCTGAAAACTGGTTCAGAAAGACACATGGAGGACATTAATTCATTATCAGAAAATGTAGTTGAACTTTCAGATCAGCAAAATAATTTATCTACGAAGGTAGATGATAATCTGAATGACACAAAACCGGTAGTCTTTAATGACACAGTAGAGTTCGAACAAATTAGGAAATTCAAACAAAATCAGAATCAAATTAATACGCAACACCAAAGAGAAATCCGGGAAGTACAAGATCAGCTGACACAGGTAATACAAGAATTACGTATTTTAGAGGACACTCGCACTCCAATACGGGAAGAGGGACATAAAAATACGGAACTGCCACAAAATAACAACACAGGGCACTTTGGAGATTATGAAAGAAATTGGCAAAGTACACCGAATTTTGAGATGGAACCGCCGAAACGACGTAACAATGACCGACATGCTACTCGCCGACATGATGATTTTGACTATAAGCTGTTCATTACTACACGTAAATTCAAAACATTTAAGAATTCTGGCAACGACATTCATCCACAAGCGTGGCTCCATCAATTCTCTCATTGTTTTCCTCCCAACTGGTTACTAGAGCACAGATTAGAATTTATGTGTGGCTACTTAGAGAATGAACCAGCTGTAAGAATGCGATCGGTCATTCACGATTGCCACAGTGAAGGAGAATTTTACCATGCCTTCCTCTCAGCATATTGGTCTCAAGCCACACAAGACCAAGTAAAACATGGCATCATGATGATGAAACATTTCGAACAATCTGAATTTTCCAGTCTTGTGAAATATTTTGAAGACATGTTGCACAAGAATCAGTACCTGTCAAACCCATACAGCCCGTCAGAACTCATCCGCATTTGCTTAATCAAATTGCCTGAACATTTACGACATATTATTTTGGCAGGACGTTACAAAGACGACATTGAAGCTTTTAGGGGACTCTTACAAGAATTAGAAATTGACACAGACTGTCGCGGAATGCGAAAACAGGAAAACAATCACTATAGTTCACATCCGGCACAATTCCGTGACGACAGAAACAATAACTGGACACGACAAGGCTATTCTTACAACGCAAACCGTGAACAAAACTGACACCACCCATATGACAACCACTTGCTGTGTAATAGTTACAGAGAATGATCGTATTTCCGTAATAATGATTATAACAGAGACAATCGTAGAAACAGACAATATGGGAGAAAAAAAATTAATATCAAGGGAGACAGAGTAACTTCAGACACAACAGTTCAGCTCGCAGTTACGATTCAGGGAGAAACTCTCCACCACTTAACCGACAAGAAAGAAATTACAGAAACTACCAACAAAACGACAGACCTGAATTCCATCACAACTGGCGAGCTTCAAACAGGGCGGGGCCCCCTCGGCAAGGTGAATTTGTAGAAGTTAGGTCTCCTAATCCCAATAACGACGCGCGCCAACAAAGAAACAGACAATGACTCGCACCGCAGGCAGCCGCGTGCGCCGGCGGGCTCAGAGAAAAATAACATAAGCTAACCTTGAGCAAAATTCCTTACCGACGTAATCACATGATAATTTCTTTTCAGTTGACAGTCTGCGTACTAGGAAGAGTAAAGATTTACACCACATTTCACATGTAAAACCGTTCATTGAAATATATAATCTGCTTTTTAACCGAGTCTTTGCCATAAAACATTTCACTTCACGTTTCTAGTATGCTTTGTCACACTGAGAAACTGTTAACATGCAACAATGTTTGAAGTGATTAATAAAATTCTTTACCGGGCTATTATGCCGTGGTCTGATGGATTTCGCACTGCAACCCAACGTTTCGTCCCCATCTGCGGAGGACATCTTCAAGGGGGTTCGTGGCTTCTGTTAACTTCCGAAACACACACTGTCTCAGTGAGACAGTGTGTGTTTCGGAAGTTAACAGAAGCCACGAACCCCCTTGAAGATGTCCTCCGCAGATGGGGACGAAACGTTGGGTTACAATGCGAAATCCATCAGACCACGGCATAATAGCCCGGAAAAGAATTTTATTAATCATGACAGTTCGGGCCGTGAAAGTTTACATTTTACAATGTTTGAAGTTTACTATCCAATCTACAACCTACGGAACATATTTAGACAATATTTACGAGTGCATTATTATAGTGAACAGACATCACTGTGTTATTGCGTGTGTACATTCTTGCTTGTTAGTTGCACGATTACGTAACGACTATAAGGCTCACATACTTAGAACATTTACCAGTGTTGCTAATGAGATTTTAATGCAACATTTTGGTTTACTTGGAAATACATTCTGGATTTAAAGTACTTTCTGTGAGATACCAGATGATACAGTGGTTAGTTTATGTGACAGCTACACGATTTTATCACGATGCTACTAATGAGTGACAATTTACAATGTCGCTTTTGCAGTTTATCTGTTTTATATCTGCACAGTTTTTATGAATTTTTCTGGAAAGTAAAACATGTTTTAGTAGTAACGTTTGTGGTATAGATAAAATGAGACAGCCTTTTCTGTAGCACAACAATACGTACAGTACAGTACTTACTTCATCACGGCAATAAGCGTAATAACTAAGATACCTATACGCAAAGCATTTCAATTTCGTTTATCATGAGGTAAGTACATTGACTTCTGCAGAACTTAGCTTTCGGAGGACAATAACTACGACACTTCCACAGAGATTGTCTTACAGCAAGACGCACATTTAGCGCTACAGGACACGCATTAAACTTTTTTTTTCAATATATTTGAATTACAAAGAAAGTTTTCCGTGATACATTTCATTCCATTGCTGTAATCTGTAACACCTGATGATATAATTACATTAATCCTCAGGGGGGGTGCACGCTTACTTTGTGTACCATGTGTATGGCAAGCACAAGGAGCCCTAGCTAATATGGTATTTGCTTATACAAATTTACACATCGGTACCATATTTCTCTAACACATTAATTACACAGCTATCTGATCATTTAACTGGGAGAGACAAACATTCATTTTACTACATCAGTGACACATGTTTACGTAATTACACTGTTGGATAACTTCACACTTACGAAATTGTATTTTGTCTGTACTTTGTGAACTGTTCATATTTTTTCAGAACCATTGTGATACTATGAGAGCTTTGAATGATATATTTGGTATGGGGTCATGATTTTTAAAGTACGTTTGAGGTAGATGACACTTTTGACATGAGCACAGATTTTTTTTTTTTTTAGGTTTTGAAATAGGAGGCCACGACGATTTTGAGATTTGACTGAGGTTTTATGATGTTATGATGACGATGTGTATTACGCTGTTGTGGTATGTTTATGATCAATAGGCTGATGCTATGTGAAGAATTTGATTATGCTATGTATTTCTTATGATTAAATATTGAAGAAGTGCCGACAAATATGTATATGTGTAATAAGGTAAGGAATAATGAGTAGTGGTTAGGGACTCTGGTTTGTGAAAAAGGTGGTTGGAAACCAAGAATCGTACTTTAAGAGATGAAATGTATGTAAATGCGTGAATGTACCACAATGCCGCCGAAAATTTTTTGGACACTGTTATATTTACAGGATTTTGTTTCTACAGATTTGTAACACAAGTTCTTGACCTGTGAAATTTTTTATATGAGACTGCCACTGTAGCGGAAACTGGTGTCGTAAATATTTCGGTAAGACAGTTAAGAGACCACCTGCGCGTAATGCGTCGTGGGCACCCAGCTGGGCGACAGCCACCGGGAAACAAGCCATTAGTGTGTGCCTTTCAGACACACAGGTGGAGAAAAAAATAAAGAGGCCGTTACCCTCGCTATTGAAATTCCTTTGTAGAAAGCATCGCAAAAACGACACGCTCATTACTTGGAAAGATATTTTCTTACATATGCATACCTGACAATGACAAGCGTCTTTCTACGAGAGTTGAGAGAATTTGTACTAACTTATGAAATGTCACATGACTATTGAATGATATTTTTATGCTTTGCCTTTCATAGTTGCTTGTTTCATTTGATATCTGTTTTCCAACTGTGTTACAGCATTGGTTTTATAAAATAAAAGTAAATGCATTTGCTAATGTGAAAACTTTCTGTCAACAGATCTGTTAAATAATAATTTTATGATCCATATTCTTAAAAAAAAAGGGAGCACTAGGAAAGGAAAGAACAATAAGAAGGGACTAGTAACAGTAACTGCATACATAATTTTCTTTTCAAGTACTTGGTAATTTATTTAATAGAATAAGTTGTGGTGCACCACTTTAATTACATAGTCATTAAGATGTGATTATAACTTTCCCTTATCTGCATTGTTGTCTTTAGTGTACTATTTTTTCTGCTTGTGGGTTTGTCATGTTTAGGTATAAGTTATTACATTTATTGCTGCTTGCTATGCTTACTTGCATTTTTTATTCATTGCTGTTTGCGTTAATCGTTTTGTGCTGCTGCATTGCGTCGTCCCTTAGTTTAGCATCTGAGCTCAGTAGATTTTAAGTTAGCTTAAGAGGGGGTAGACTATATAAGAAACGAACTATGATGAACTGGAAGAGAAGCATTGAGAAGCTATATGCAAATGATTTGGCCAAAAAATGTAGTGTATAGTGGAGAAAAACTATTTTTGAAAGAGGATGAGGAAAGTACAGAAAGCAGGTATAGATAGGACTTTTTGGAAATAATGAAGAACGAAGGGAGATCTCCGAGAAGTAAAGAAAGTTTTGTTTGCAAAATACTGCAGTAAAACAAACCCTGTCCTTTCCTTGTGTTATCCCACTATGTGTTTGTATACCCTTGTGTATTTATGTTCTTCCTGTCTTTAAATGTTTATCTGATAAGACTTATGTTGCAGAATTTTTCTAATACTAAGCTACATTCACGATGATGAGGAATACTGTTATCCTCAAATATAATTTGCATTAATAACATGCTATTTACTTTGTAAAGATGTTTACACATTATTTATTCTGTTTTGTTCTAATGCTCATGAGTGAAGTTGATGTTTCAAAAGTTATTCTGATCTTTTATGTATGTACTTATGTCATAATTTGTGTAACACTGATGTATTTGCTATTTCGATTCTATTGTAAAGCCTGTACTACTGCAAATGATGTTGTTGTTGTTGTGGTCTTCAGTCCTGAGACTGGTTTGATGCAGCTCTCCATGCTACTCTATCCTGTGCAAGCTTCTTCATCTCCCAGTACCTACTGCAACCTACATCCTTCTGAATCTGCTTAGTGTACTCATCTCTCGGTCTCCCTCTACGATTTTTACCCTCCACACTGCCCTCCAACGCTAAATTTGTGATCCCTTGATGCCTCAAAACATGTCCTACCAACCGATCCCTTCTTCTAGTCAAGTTGTGCCACAAACTTCTCTTCTCCCCAATCCTATTCAATACCTCCTCATTAGTTACGTGATCTATCCACCTTATCTTCAGTATTCTTCTGTAGCACCACATTTCGAAAGCTTCTATTCTCTTCTTGTCCAAACTAGTTATCGTCCATGTTTCACTTCCATACATGGCTACACTCCAAACAAATATTTTCAGAAATGACTTCCTGACACTTAAATCTATATTCGATGTTAACAAATTTCTCTTCTTCAGAAACGCTTTCCTTGCCATTGCCAGTCTACATTTTATATCCTCTCTACTTCGACCATCATCAGTTATTTTACTTCCTAAATAGCAAAACTCCTTTACTACTTTAAGTGTCTCATTTCCTAATCTAATTCCCTCAGCATCACCCGATTTAATTGGACTACATTCCATTATCCTCGTTTTGCTTTTGTTGATGTTCATCTTATATCCTCCTTTCAAGACGCTGTCCATTCCGTTCAACTGCTCTTCCAAGTCCTTTGCCGTCTCTGACAGAATTACAATGTCATCGGCGAACCTCAAAGTTTTTACTTCGTCTCCATGAATTTTAATACCTACTCCAAATTTTTCTTTTGTTTCCTTTACTGCTTGCTCGATATACAGATTGAATAACATCGGGGAGAGGCTACAACCCTGTCTCACTCCTTTCCCAACCACTGCTTCCCTTTCATGCCCCTCGACTCTTATGACTGCCATCTGGTTTCTGTACAAATTGTAAATAGCCTTTCGCTCCCTGTATTTTACCCCTGCCACCTTTAGAATTTGAAAAAGAGTATTCCAGTCAACATTGTCAAAAGCTTTCTCTAAGTCTACAAATGCTAGAAACGTAGGTTTGCCTTTTCTTAATCTTTCTTGTAAGATAAGTCGTAAGGTCAGTATTGCCTCACGTGTTCCAACATTTCGACGGAATCCAAACTGATCCTCCCCGAGGTCCGCATCTATCAGTTTTTCCATTCGTCTGTAAAGAATTCGCGTTAGTATTTTGCAGCTGTGACTTATTAAACTGATAGTTCGGTAATTTTCACATCTGTCAGCACCTGCTTTCTTTGGGATTGGAATTATTATATTCTTCTTGAAGTCTGAGGGTATTTGGCCTGTCTCATACATCTTGCTCACCAGCTGGTAGAGTTTTGTCATGACTGGCTCTCCCAAGGCCGTCAGTAGTTCTAATGGAATGTTGTCTACTCCGGGGGCCTTGTTCCGACTCAGGTCTTTCAGTGCTCTGCAAATGATATCTGTAGTCTTATGTTCTTTAAAGATGTATGTTGTACCTTTGTTATTGTATTCTTATGTTATAAAATTGTAATTGACACCAGTTCATCAAATTAAGTAACTTGTGAATTACATTTCACTGCACACGTTTCTGTTGGTCATAGTATATGGACAATATGCGAGATGTAGGAACTGATAGTGTTTGCACATGTGTTAATAACTCAGTAAGGGACTGGATAACAGCATTGCTGGTTCTAAGGACATTTCAAAAACAATTTTTCTGAGTGCACAATTGGTGGTTATGGACTTGTTATGTTATCCGCAAGACTCTTGAATGGTGATTGTGCGCCTACACAGTCAAACAGATGGCTGCTGGCCACCTCTACAAGGACTACAGTGGGTCTACACCTTTGATGACCCACCAATAACATTATTTCTACAAGGTCTACAGTGGGTCTGCATCTCTGGTGGCCCACCAATACCGTAATCTCTACCAGGACTACAAGGGGTCTACTCTTTGATGACCTACCTACCAATATTCTTCAAAACTTCGACTGACTCTGCTGTGGGTTTGCTCTGTTGTGGCCCATTACCTGTCTGCATGTCAAGAGTCAGCACTGTCTTTCCGTTGGAAGGACAACACTACTTCTTCAAGACTGCTTAGAAATCCACTACTTCCAAGTGCATTTTCTTTTACTACTCAGACTTTGAGAAAAACACTGCAATTTTACTTTCATGAATGTTCAGGACTGTCTTTATGGACTGTGAGAAAATTTCAGCTTTTGACCAAAATTGTATCAATAAGTGTGTGCATTTGATATCTTTGTTATAGTAATTATGAAAAATTTCATCAAATCATTATTGGCCACTGCCCAAAACAATTTGTAAAAATTTTTTGTGGGGAGCATGGGGGCTATGTAAGTAGGCTGTTTAGGTTTTTTTATTGGTAACGCCGCTGTCACGTAGCGCTCTATATGAAAAATCACTGGCTGTGCTGTGCGCAGACTGTGGCTAGTTTGCATTGTTGTCTGCCATTGTAGTGTTGGGTAGCGGCAGCTGGATGCTAACAGCGCGTAGCGTGTCGCAGTTGGAGGTGATCCGCCAGCAGTGGTGGACGTGGGGAGAGAGATGGCAGAGTTTTGATATTTGTAAGACTGGATGTCATGAACTGCTATATTTAAAATCTTTCATTTGCTAACTATGCCTATCAGTAGTTAGTGCCTTCAGTAGTTTGAATCTTTTATTTAGCTGGCAGTAGTGGTGCTCGCTGTATTGCAGTAGCTTGAGTAACGAAGATTTTTGTGAGGTAAGTGATTTGTGAAACGTATAGGTTAATGCTAGTCAGGGCCATTCTTTCGTAGGGATTTTTGGAAGTCAGATTGCGTTGCGCCAAAAATATTGTGTTTCAGTTTAAGCACAGTCTTGTATAAATTTTTCTAAGAGGACGTTTCAGGACTTTGATGCGCCGCACAGCCACTATATTCCAAATTATTTAAGGTTATGTCTCTGAGACTGTGTTATGAAACATCACGATATTACGTTGATTTTGTCGGTATATAGTGAAAATTCTTGAAAATATTCCTTTATATTTACGGAAGGGGTGGGCATCATCTAAGAAAATACGTAGTGAAGGAGGGACCAAGTTTATTTTCTGATTTCTTCAAAAATGGTTCAAATGGCTCTGAGCACTATGTGACTTAACACCTGAGCTCATCAGTCCCCTAGAACTTAGAACTACTTAAACCTAACTAACCTAAGGACATCACACACATCCATGCCCGAGGCAGGATTCGAACCTGCGACTGTAGCAATCTCGCGGTTCTGGACTGAAGCGCCTAGAAACGCACGGCCACCGCGTACGGCTCTGATTTCTTCAGGTAACAAAATAACATATCAGCAATCATAGTGTCTCCAAAAGCCAAACGACATGTGGAGGGTAGTTAGTTCCTAACTGGCGAACTACACGGTATTCGTTATAAATCTGAAGCTAAATTACATATGAACGAAGTCAGTGAAACAGGAGTGTTTTTAAGAGTAATGTAGCGGTTTTAAAAAGGGTCACGCGTGATCTGCGGGTAGCGTCTTTTAATTGTAATCAAAACTTTCTTGGTGTCGGAATCGAACACAGCCACTGCTTAATTTTTGAATAATTATCAGCTCTGGTGGTCGAAGACTTCCGTTAGAAGAAGTCACCCTCATTCTGACAACGGCCTTGACAAAGAGGGTGGAGGAGCGGATAGAGGTTCCGGGCACTGTCTTAACCTTGGGGGTGTAAAACTGCTCCTAAAGACGGAGTAATCAGTAATTATCAACGGCATGAGGGTGCAGAGGGCAGAGCGAACCACTACACTGAAGAAACGCAATCTGTGTCCACAGGAAATGTGGCCTGTAATTGAAAAATGTGTCATGGTGATCCCTGCATTGGGAAGAGATTCGGGAATAGTTTCCCATTCGGATCTCCAGGAAGGCACAGCCAAGGGTGAGGTAACTAAGAGGAAAAGACTGAATAAGCACCGAGAGAACGACGTTCTACGAGTCGGGCGTGGAATGTCAGAAGTATGAACGTTTTAGGGAAGCTAGAAAATCTTTAAAAGAAAACGCAAAGGCGTTCTCTAGATATAGTGGGTGTCACTGAATGAAATGGAAAAAAAGCAAGGATTTCTGGTCAGATGAGTTTAGGGCAGTATTAAGAGCAGCATTAAATGCTATAACGGGAGTAGGCTTTGTTATGAATAGGAAGATAGAGCAGAGAGTGAGGTACTATGAATAGTTCAGATATACAGGACGAAGTATACATGCCGATGACGGTGTCTCAAGATGAAGAGATAGAGAAAAGTATATGAGGATACTGAACAGGTAATTCAGTGCGTGAAGGGAGATGAAAGTCTAATAGTCAAGCGGGGTCGAAATGACATTGTACAGGAAGGATTAAGGGACAGTACGGGATTGGTACTAGGAATGGAGTAGGTATTAAAATTCATGGAGACGAAGTAAAAACTTTGAGGTTCGCCGATGACATTGTAATTCTGTCAGAGACGGCAAAGGACTTGGAAGAGCAGTTGAACGGAATGGACAGTGTCTTGAAAGGAGGATATAAGATGAACATCAACAAAAGCAAAACGAGGATAATGGAATGTAGTCGAATTAAGTCGGGTGATGCTGAGGGAATTAGATTAGGAAATGAGACACTTAAAGTAGTAAAGGAGTTTTGGTATTTAGGAAGTAAAATAACTGACGATGGTCGAAGTAGAGAGGATATAAAATGTAGACTGGCAATGGCAAGGAAAGCGTTTCTGAAGAAGAGAAATTTGTTAACATCGAATATAGATTTAAGTGTCAGGAAGTCGTTTCTGAAAGTATTTGTATGGAGTGTAGCCATGTATGGAAGTGAAACATGGACGATAACTAGTTTGGACAAGAAGAGAATAGAAGCTTTCGAAATGTGGTGCTACAGAAGACTACTGAAGATAAGGTGGATAGATCACGTAACTAATGAGGAGGTATTGAATAGGATTGGGGAGAAGAGAAGTTTGTGGCACAACTTGACTAGAAGAAGGGATCGGTTGGTAGGACATGTTTTGAGGCATCAAGGGCTCATAAATTTAGCATTGGAGGGCAGTGTGGAGAGTAAAAATCGTATAGGGAGACCGAGAGATGAGTACACTAAACAGATTCAGAAGGATGTAGGTTGCAGTAGGTACTGGGAGATGAAGCAGCTTGCACAGGATAGAGTAGCATGGAGAGCTGCATCAAACCAGTCTCAGGACTGAAGACCACAACAACAACAACAACAACTAGGAATAAAACAGGGGAAATACCAACTGAGTACTACAGTAAATGTCAGCTAGTAATAGCGAATACTCTATTCAAGAATCACATGAGGGAGACGAATACTAGGAAAAGGCCGGAGAGACGGGAAGATTACAGTTAGATTGCATCATGGTCAAACAGAGATTCCGAAATCTGGTACTGGACTGCAAGGCGTACCCAGTAGTAGATATAGACGCAGATCACAATGTAGTCATGATGAAGAGTAGGCTGAAGTTTAAGAGATTAAGCATCAAGAATCAACACGCTAGGAAGTGGGATATGGAAGTACAAAGGAAAGAAGATATACGCTTGAGGTGTTCTAACGCTAGAGATACTGCAATAACAAATCGCTCCAGAGACAGTACATTTTAAGAGGAATTGACACAGCTGAAAAGGTCAATCATAGAAGCTGGAAAGCAAAACGTACGTACAATGAAAGTAACTGCACGAAACCATCAGTAACAAAAGAAATATTTCCGGTGATCGATGAAACAAGAAAGTGCAAAAATGTTCAGGGAAATTCAGTAATACAGAAATAAAAGTTGATGAGCAATAAATGAGGGATTGCAGTGAAGATAAGACGAAATGGCCGCATGTAAAACGTGAGAAGTAATTGAGAAAGAAATAATTGCCGAAAGGACTGACTCACTATATAGAAAAGTCGAACCAACTTTTCGTGAAATTTAAAGATAGGATGGTAACTCTGAGAGCAATGGGTATTCCACTATTCAATGCAGAGGAGAGAGCGAATAGGTGGAAAGAGTACAGTGAAAGCCTCTATAAGGGGAAAGATATGTCTGATGTGATGGAAGAAGAAACAGGAGTCGATACAAATGAGTTATCGGGTGAAGTAATAAAATTAGAATTTCAAAGTGCATTCGAAGACTTAAGATCAAACGAGACAAAATAGATAGATAACATTCCATCGGAATTTTTAGAATCATTGCGGGGAGTAACAACAAAATAGCTACTGACAGTGGTGTCTAGAATGTATGAGTCTGGTGATATACCATCTGAATTTCGGAAAAATGTGAGCCACACAACTGTGATGTCTTCAAGAGTCAACAAGTGCGAGAATTGTCGTACAAGTAGCTTAACAGCTGATGCATCCACGTTTCTGACAAAATAATACACAGAATAATGGAAAGGAAAATTGAGGATTTGTTAAATGACGATCAGTTTGGTCGATAATGGAGCACGGCTGACATAAAATCAAGACAAATTAATATGATTTGTCGGCTTGGAAAAAGTGTTCGACGGTGTAAAATGGTACGAGATCTCGAAAATTATGTGTAAAATAGGATGAAGTTACAGGGAGAGCATGCTAGCATTCAACATGTACAAGAGACAAGACGAAATAATAAGAGTGGAAGATTATGAACCAAGTGCAACATGGCGGCCACTGAGTGACGCGCGTTTCTTCGGCTCGCGAGTTTTTCCGCTCATTGAAGGTGTTACAGAGAAGTGCGACAGTCCACAACGTGTGCATCTGACTAAACAAGTGTTACTTGCCGTGGTGTATTGTTCTCCGTCGATTACCACAAGTGATAAGTGATAAGTGAGTGAAAAATGGGAAGAGCACGAGTAAGCGGCAGCAGGCGAGGCTACAGGGGCGCAGGCAGCGCGGGCGCCCGGTCTCCGGCGGCAGGTGAGGCCCCGCTTCCCGACATCGGGGAGCTCGTCCGGTCCCAGGTGAGTGCGGCGCTGCACAGCAAAGACACGCTAGACGTAATCGTCCAATCCATCACGGACTCTGTGACGGCCGCGGTCATGGACAAACTGCAAGAGTCTGTCGGGCGCAACAGCACCGAAATCCAGTCTCTTAGAAAGTCCTTGGCCGCACAAGAGAAAAAAGCCGCCGAGCTAGAAGCTAAACTGTCTGCTGCCACCGATGAAATTGAGCAGTATCAGCGAAGGAACAGCTTGCGCTTGTTCGGGGTAGCTGAAAACGATCGCGAAAACACCGACGACCTGGCCATTAGCCTCGTGCGTGAGAAACTTGGCGTGCAGATCGACGTGGCCGATATTGACAGAAGCCATCGTGTTGGGCGCAGGATACCAGGCGCCACGAAACCCAGGCCTATAATAATTAAATTTGTGTCGTACCGGAAAAGAGCTGAAGTGTTTGCTCAGAAAAGAAAACTCGCCAAGAGTGGGGTTACCCTGAGGGAAGATCTGACGCGCGAAAGACTAAAAGTTTTGAACGCTGCGATCACACAGTTCGGCCTTCAAAACGTATGGACCCAGGACGGCAGGATCGTAGTCAAGACGGAAGGAGGGAGGAAAACGGTGACGAACATGTTCGAACTGAAAGACTGAGCGAAATCTCGCGAGACACAAAGTCTCATATTGTAATCTGTCTAATATAAGTTAATTTTTATTCTTTCTTTTCATGTTTTAGCTTAAATATAGCTCCGTTATTTCTGTAAGTACCATAAGTACTGTATTTAAAATCAGTCAATTATTTCACATAAATATTGTTTCTTTATTTGTCTATCATAAGTGCTCATGTATACTCATATTGTCAGTTAAATGGGAATTAACATTCTCCATTAACAGGAATCTCCTTACAACCGCCTTTCTATATCTGTTATTTTCATCTTCGCCACTACTACTACTACTACTATTATCTTTTTCGTAACCACTACTGCCACTTTCCATCTTTCTTTTCGCTCCCTTCTCCGATACTTCCAGCGTGTTTTTCACCTTTAGTTCACAGACGCTTGAGTCAGTCACGACCTTGGACACCTGTAAACATGTCTTCCCCCGCGAAATCCAGCTTTTGTCCCTCTTCCGGCCAGCAGGTAAACGGAGCGCGCTCGGTCCTACAGGCGGCCACAATGGGACGGACCGGTTCCGGCGGCGGGCTCTTTGTGGCCCACGCGAACGCGCAGTCGCTAACGGCTCACTTCGACGAGTTCTGTGACCTGTTCTGCCAATCGCTGTTCCACATTATCCTCGTCTCTGAAACTTGGTTGAAACCAAACATTTCTTCCGACGCTATCCGAATCGCTGGTTACTCTCTCCTAAGGGCAGATCGTGAAACACGACGCGGGGGTGGTGTGGGTGCCTATGTTCGCTCTGATCTGACACCTACTGTACTATGCACATCGGATGCAAAGGGCGAAGGAGAAGCAGAGTTCTTGTTTTTCGAAATAAATACATCAAATCAGAAACTGCTAATTGGAGTAATCTATAAACCTCCAAACGTCGGTGCCATGTCCTCCTTTCAGTCTGCCCTGTCCTCACTCGTGACACAGTATGAACACATAATCATTATGGGCGACACAAACATCGACTTACAGTTAAAATCTCCCTCTGCCGAAAAACTAAGGCGACTGTTCCACTCCAATGATATGAGTTTAACACCGCTGGACCCAACTCACCACACGTCACACAGCCACACACTCATAGATATAATAGCATCAAAGCGACCAGATAAAATAATCCGCGCCAATCAGACATCCGCTCCGGGACTCTCTGCTCATGACGTGATATTCTTAAATTACTCAGTGCATACTACCAAAGAAAAATCTCACCTGGTAACCTACAGAAACTTAAAAAATGTTAACCATGACGCTCTTCAAAAGGATTGCTCAGACATCCCTTGGCATGATATAAGCAATGAACCGACTTTAGACGGAAAAATTAGGCAATTATGTAGCAAAATTATTGCACTGTATGATAAACATGCTCCTCAACGCACTGTCAAGGTAAAGAGAGCTCCTGCTCCATGGCTCACCACTGCATTACGCCAGTTAATGAATAAACGTGATGCTGCACACAGGGCCTTCAAGCGTAACCCAACTCCCGAGGCGTACGAAGCTTATAGGAAACTCCGAAACAGAACGAAGCAAAGCGTGAGAAATGCCAAAATCAGACATGCCCGCTCTGTCGTATGCGGCATATCAAAACCTGCTGCACTGTGGAAAAAGCTGCGCAGTTTCGGTATAGGGAAGCGAAGATATGACGCTGTTTATCAAGCGTCTGCAGAAGAATTAAACGATTTCTTCTCAACAGCTGTAATCTGCCACGCAGCGACAAATTACCAGCCCCAAGATATCAATCTCTTGAGAGACAAGTTTTTCCTAAAACATGTCACTACCGGCACAGTACACAAGGCAATTATGAGAATCTCTTCCGAGGCAGTAGGAAATGATGGAGTGAGCATTGGCATGATTAAAAACGTCGTAGCCACTATTATTCCAGTTATCACAGACATCTTCAACCTGTCTCTTGTCAGTAGTATATATCCTACTGAGTGGAAGCAAAGTTTAATCCAGCCTATACCCAAGACTGACAACCCTAAGTCGCCAGGTGACTACAGGCCGATCAGCATACTACCTGCAATATCTAAAGCCCTAGAATACATCGTCCATGAACAGCTGACGGATTACCTCAAAACCCATAACATCCATGACGAATATCAGTCAGGCTTTCGAAAGCACCATAGTACAGCAACTGCATTAATCAAAGTAACTGATGACATTAAACATGCTATGGACAGACGTGAAGCTACTATCCTAACACTGCTTGACTTTAGCAAGGCTTTTGACACAGTTGACTTCGATATATTACTAATTAAAATGAAACAGCTGAATTTCTCAATCAGCGCAATACACTGGTTCGACAGCTACCTCAAAAACAGAAGTCAACAAGTCGTTTGTGGGTCGGAAAAGTCATCATGGAAAAGCGTGCACTCTGGAGTTCCCCAAGGCTCCGTCCTTGGTCCACTACTCTTCTCACTGTATATTAATGATATTTCTTCAGTGATTCACTCCTGCAGCTACCATCTATATGCTGACGACATCCAACTGTACATAAGTGCAAGCCCCAAAAACATTGCTGGCGCAGTAGCGAGTATGAACGCAGATCTTTGCTCTGTTACTCGATGGGCACAGAACCTAGGTCTGAAACTAAACCCCAAGAAATCCCAGGTCACACTTATATCTCATCCAAAGTTAATTAGCCGGTACTTTCGCGAAACGGTCCCTAAAATACTCCTCAATGGTACCCAACTACCATACCAAAAAACAGTAAAAGACCTTGGAACAATCTTGGATGAACACCTAAACTGGGAAGAACAAACAGTCACAGCTTGCCGGAAATCGCTCTCCTCCCTACATGCAATTCAAAAATTTAGAAAAATATTTCCAACCCATGTTAAACAAAAATTAGTCCAAACACTAGTCTTGCCTAATCTTTACTACTGCGATGTAGTTCAACACGGCACGAATAGTGAAAATTCTAGATGCCTCGAGCTAGTGATGAATGCTTGCGTCAGATACGTGTGCAATATTCGGTTGTATGATCATATCAGTCCTTCATACTCCCAGCTAGGTTGGATACGCCCACATAATGCACGCGATCTCCACACGATGTGCTTACTTCATCGATTTCTTAGCCACTGGTGCCCTCAATACTTATCTTCTCACATTAAACATCTATCATCATTCCACAATCGCAATACCAGATCGGATACGTCTATCATCTTGGCTGTACCTTTACATAACACAAAATCTTTCTCCGTGTCATTCTCCATCTCAGCCATACGACTATGGAACGCACTCCCCTGTGATCTGCGTCTTATCCAGAACTACTCAACATTCAAGAGGGAACTCAAAACTTACATATTAGGGACGGTATAGCCACCATTGTTGTGCCCCTAACATCTCTTTCTTTCTTCTCTCCATCACAGCTTCGAATTTTACCATTCTTTTTCTCTTCTTCAAACCTATCTACCTCTTATATATCTCTTTCACCCCATTCTATCGTCTTATGTCTCTGCTCGATGAGAATAACTCACAAGCTGCAAGAATATAACGAGAAAATTCCCAACTAACTGACATTCACAAAAGAAATGTATGGTTACTTTCATATACTTAGTCACTATTATTATTATTATTATTATTATTACTATTATCATTATTATTATCTTTATTATCGTTGATTGTTATAATTATTTTTATTGTTATAACTATCATTGTACTACTGTTATAATCTCAAATTTTTTTCGTTTGACATCAATACTGCATAATACGTTAAATGTTCTTAATGTTATTTAGTAACTGTAACTCGTTCAATCTGAGTATGCCTGGTTAGGTGTAAGAGAGGGCCTGAAGGCCCTAATCTTGCCAGGTAAAATAAATGCATAAATAAATAAATAAATAAATAAATAAAAAGAGTGTAAGACAGGAATGTAGTCTTTCGCTACTACTGTTGAATCCGTACATCGAAGAAGCAATGATTCAACAAAAAATAAACAAAAGCTTCAAGGGTTGAATTAAAATTCTAGGTCAAAGGAAGACAGTGACACGAAGTGAAGAAGAAGGGAATGAACAGTCTATTGAGTGAAGAATATGGACTGATAGTAAATCAAAGAAAGACGAAAGTGATGAGAAGTTGCAGAAACGACGTCAGCGAGAAACTGAACATCAGGACTGATGATCACGAAGTAGATGAAACAGAATCCTAATACCTAGGCAGCAAAGTAACCCATGACGGACGGAGCAACAAGAGCATCAAAAGCAGACTGGCAGTGGAAAAAAGGGCATTCCCGGCCAACAAAAGTATCAAACATAGGCCTTTTGCGGAATAAATTTCTGAAAATGTACGATCGCAGCACTGCGTTTCATGGGAGTGAAACATGGACTGTGGGAAAATCGGAAAAGAGAACTGAAGCATTTGAGGCGAATTTTGAAAATCATGGGGACTGGTGAGGTAACATATGAGGAGGTCCTGCGCAGAATCTGACAAGAAGATGGCCAGGATGATGGGACATCAGTTAAGACATCAGGGAGTCACCCGCACGGTACTAGAGGGAGCTGTAGAGGGTAAAAGCTGTAGAGGAAGGGAGAGGCTGGAATACATCCAGCAAATAATTGAGGGCTTACGTTGCAGGTGCTACTGTGAAATGAAAATGTTAGCACGGGAGGGAAATATGTGGCAGGCTGCATTCAACCAGCCAGAAACAAGGAAAAAACGACTTTTGTAGAGGTCGGAGTTTCCCTTCATTAAAAGAACTTCAGTACATTTAAGCATCTTTAAGGAGCTGTGCTTATCACACATATCATATCTAGAAAATTTGTTGTATTTCTACGAAGTTTAGTGGCAATATCTACGTAAATATGGAAAATCACACATCATTCTTTTAGATATAGAATACAAAGTGTCTGAAATATTTAGTGTAACTTAAGGATTTTAAGGCGCTTTACGTAAATGTTTGCATAGCTCATGCCTTTTTGTGAACAGGATACTCTACCGGTTGTAGACGTGCATCAATACAAATATCTCTATGAAATTTAAGAGATATTGTTGTTCGTATTGAAAAGTTGATATCTGGTTTTAATACCAATGCTGCACTTTGAAGAGGTAATTGCTACCTCTTAACTGTATGAAATTTTCAGATAATTCCTTAGCAAACAGCATTTGTTTCGCCAGGACGCTTGACAATGTGAAGAGGACCCATTACTAAATTAATACTTCTCTTGTTACCACCAGTTTGTGGCTCGTGTGACATTTTTCATCAAGGAAGGTAACCTATTTGGCTATTCCGATGTCGTAAACAAGATATAACAGTAAATGCATTATGGCAGAATGAGCGAAATGTCTAGCCCAGACTGGCGATCCGAGTAGCCGTGCTCACACTCTCGTTATGTTGCCACTTAGTGCGCCGCAGTCACTGCGCTTTTGCACAAAACCGCAGCTTATGCTGTTGACCTTAATTTGAACGAGATTGAAAATTACGCCCTCACGAGCGCTAGAGCTGAATAACCAGTGAAACTACCTTAAGGGTAATTTGTTTGACGTAGTTCTCCCCTTCGGTGCGTAGATTGCAGCAATAAAATATGCAAGCAGGCCAGTATTATGAGAGCGTTCTTGAAATGATGCATTTATTTCCAAACACACTGGATAGCTACGTAATGACGCAACCATTGTTTAGCCTTTTAATTTGCTTGATCTTCCTTGTGATCGACGAAGTACTTTTCCAGGAAAATCACCAACTCATTAACGTGTTAAAAAACACAGAGGTCGAAGAGAGTGTACTGAATTAAAAAGAATAATCTGAATCCTAACGTCATCCACACACATGCGACAAAGAACCATAAGAAACTCTTCGATACCAAGTATTAAATAGGCCTGTAGTACCTCCAGAAATACTTTGAGACCAGAAATGCGTGCCAATACTTTTCAGTATTAAGTTGGCCCATACATAAGGAACGCATGCTATCAGAATAGATTACCAAGTATTAAATAGGCCTGTAGTACCTCCAGAAATACGTTGAGACCAGATATGCATGTAAATACTTTTCAATATTAAGTTGGCCCATACATAAGGAACGCATGCTATCAGAATTAATCATTCGCCCGGTTCATGCCATTGACAGTCTTATATCTGTGCAGAGGTAGTCTGCATCTACAGATATATCTGCGTCACTAACATGCAATCAACACTTAACTACCAGGCAGAAGGTTCTTCGAACCACTTTCAGACAATTTCTTCGTCGTTCCTTTCTCTAACAGGGCATGAGAAAAATGAACTCTTAAATCTTTTGTACGAACTCTGACTTCTCTTAGTTTATTGCAATGAGCACTTCGGCCTTTGTATGTTGAGAACAATAAAATACTTTCACATTTAGAGGGGAAAGTGGTGACTGAAATTCCGCGAAAAACGCAAAACGCCTTTGTCTTAATTACTGGCACCCCAACTCGCTTATCGTATCTGTGACTCTTTCTCCTCTATTTCGCGATAATGTAAAACGAGATACCCTCCTTTGGACTTTTTTGACGACCACCGTCAATCCCATCTTCTAAGGATCCCATACTGCACAGCAGTATTCTAATAGGGGACTAACAAGAGCAGTGTAGTCAGTGTCTTAGCAGACCTGTTGTATTTTCTAAGTGTCCTGCCGTTAAACGTAGTCTCTGGTTTGCCTTTCTCAGAAAATTATCTATGTCATCCTTTCCGTTGAAGGTGTTCATAACTCTAATTCCTAGGTATTTAATTGAATTGAGATACTTTAAATCTGTGTGATCTGTTGTGTAACCGAGAGTTACATAATAGTATTATTAGATATAGTTGCTCAGATTGGAGACTCCCATATAGTTGCCACCATCAGTTCTCAAACCGGTAGGATTAGATCAGCCAATACTTCCCCTCTTATGTTAACCTCTTCATCTTGCACTCAACGTCCTCAATTAAGCGTAGGAAGAGTTTCGGTCCCTGTCTTTAACCTCTACAGCTCCCTCTAGTAACCAGCAGCCATTCCGCGATACCTTAACACATGTCCTGCCATCCTTCTAGGCAGTATTTTCCTAATATTCCTTTCCCCTGTTTCTGCAAGGTATATCCTCATTTCTTATCTATCATTCCACCATATTTTCAGCATCTTTCTGTAACGCTACATTCTAAGAGCCTCTACTCGATTCCTTTCGAATTTCTTCACTGTCCGTAATTTACTTCCATACTGTCCTGTACTCCAGACATAATTTTCTGACACTTCTTCCTGAAATTAGTACCAATGTTTGATATTAGTAAGTGTGTTTTGAAACAAATCCATTAGATCTCTTTCATTGTATATAACATTTCCGCCTCTCGCTACTTAGTTATGTCAGTAGTAGACCTCGAAGAAGGTGAAATGTGTCGAAATATCCATCTCAGCGATTTAAAATTGGTCTCCTGTCTTCCCCGTGCCCAGTCAAAATCAATGTGAATGAATGACAGAGTGAATAAATGTATATTCATTCCTACTTCCTACCTCTAATCTTAAAATATTTGTGTGTGGGTAGAGAAGTTACCTGCATAACTCGCTGGGGATAAAGAGATGTGTTGTTTTCCGTGAAGCTGGTCATGGAACAGTAAGAATCTGTAAGACACCTTTCCTCCTCCACAGTCTGGTGCTCTCGATGAGCGGAAATTGCATGTATACACCAGGGGTCTTCAAATATATACGCAACACTTTTTTTCCTGAAAGCAGGTCGGTTTTAATCAGTATTCCAATACATTAGAACATTCCCTACACATTCGCCGAAAAAAAAAGTATTTTTCAAAATTATCTCAGTTCAGTTCGACTGTCTTACTGCACCTTACTGGAAGGAACTGTATACCTCCATGGTACCACTATACTGATCGACATCGGAGAGAACGCCTTGCTACATGAGTAACTTCTGTTCCATCCACGTATTGTTTCACGTAGAGTGAATCATTCTCTGGGCCAAACAGGTAGTAGTCGGAAGGTGCGAGAGCCAGGCTGTAGCGTTAACGAGGAAGAACCGTCCAATGAAATTTTCAAGCTTTTGTCTTATGCTCAGACATATGAGGCCTTGTGTTGTCATGGAGAAGGAGAAGTTCATTTGCATGTTTGTCGTGGGGAGCACGCTGAAGTCATTTTTTCAATTTCCTGAGGGTAGGCCGGCCGCTGTGGCCGAGCAGTTCTAGGCACTTCAGTTCGGAATGGCGCGGCTGCTACGGTAGCAGATTCGAATCCTGCCTCGGGCATGAATGTGTGAGATGTCTTAGGTTAGTTAGGTTTAAGTAGTTCTAGGGACTGATGACCTCAGATGTTATGTGCCATAGTGCTCGGAGCCATGTGAACCATTTGAACCTGAGGGTAGCGCAATACACTTCAGAGTTTCTCGTTGCAGGAAGAGTGAGGACATCAAACATCATAACTCGTTCAGAGTCCCAGAAGACTGCCGCCAAGACATTACCTGTTGAGGGTGCGGCTTTGAAGTTCTTTCTCGGAGAGGTGTTGTGGCTTTTTGATTCAAATGTGTGTGAATTCCTATGGGATCAAACTGCTGAGGTCATCGGTCCCTGGACTTACACACTATATAAACTAACTTATGCTAAGAACAATACACACACCCATGCCCAAGGGAGGACTCGAACCTCCGACGGGAGGGACCGCGCAATCAGTGACATGATGATGAATTCTTCTCGGGTTATCAGCCAAGTCGTCTTGTCGCGACGTTCAATGAGTGTCGTACCCATCATCTTCTGTCGAAGTGAAGTCTAAGAAGTGGAATACGCCGAGAAAGACTGAAATCGCATGCAGTACCTCTGACCGCGCGGCCACTCCGCGCGGCTGCCGTTTAGGTTCCGGTGCCAATGTTTGCTCGTCTGTGACGTCGCTCGACAAAAGCGCGTAAGCAATCCAGCGCAGATGGTCCTTCGTTGCTGCTGATCTGTAGGCGGCGAAGCACCGAGCGGGCACACTCCTTTGAATACCCCAACTGGTGGATGAACGTGTCAGCACTACCAACAGAGACGTCCAGTTGGGCAGCGTGGCGCTTGATTGTGATCCATTGATCGTCTCTAATAGGAGTGTCCGCAGGTTCCATCACTGCAGGAGTCAAAGCTGTGTGCGGCCGGCCGACATGCAGGAGATCGGACAGATTTGGGCGACCTTGTTGCGATGACAGATGCCTCTCCCAACGACTCTGTGCTTTTGGTCCCTGCCAGGTCTCTGTAGACATTTTGCAAGCGCCTATGATTATCTGCGGTGTTCTGGTTTTCCGCAAAAAGGAACCCAATGACAGCTGTCTGCTTTTGACGCACCTCCGTTAAAGACGCTATTTTGAAGGCTACGTAATGTGTCGGCATCCATCGGAACTTCGTGAAATTGCAGGCATGAAGTGAGAATGTTCCACGACGTTCCGCAACAAATTCCGAATATTTTCCAACGATGTTGTTACAGAAAAAATGTGTTGCATTACTTATTGAACGCCCGTCGTAGCACTTGCGGCCTGTGGAACAGGTGAAACAAACAAGGACGTGCTCCACTATTTATTTTTTTATTATGTAGGTGTTCAAGTTTTTACCTACGCACGTTTTTATCTAGTTCAATCGTTTCTCCTTCAGTGATTATATTTTTATCGAAGTTTTTAATGTTCAGATATGTGCAAGTCGGTCTACTTTTTGCAGTGGGTCGTTGACCACGTATAGCTATTGTACAAAGGAACTGGACGTTTCGGCAAAGCTCATAGCAACAAACCATTTCTCGGTTTTTAGGGATAATTATCACAAATCAGTCCGCTTCGTATGAGTTCTCAATTAATATAGACGTTCTATTCAAAATGACTCTGAGCGCTATGGGGTTTAACTTCTGAGGTCATCAGTCCCCTAGAACTACGAACCTGCGACCGTAGCGGTCGTGCGGTTCCAGACTGTAGCACCTAGAACCGCTCGGCCACTCCAGCCGGCAGACGTTCTATTGTTAATGAGCTTAAAGTTTAAGAATAGTTGTGCCTGCGTATGATTTGTGGGTAACGAAGGTAAGATGGTATAAATTATTAGAAAAGGTGTTGGTTTGTCGAGTTATTGCACATCCTGTGACGGATTTTCAGTGTTATCTTTTCCGCTTTGCTGTTAGTATACTGATGAACTCCCACGTGTCCTTCACACAAGCCGCCATTAACAAGAATACCAGTAGTGTAATAGGGTCCTCTGCCGCGGTTAGTAATCGTATGCTACAGTAAGAGTTGTTTAAATTAGGAGTTTTGTGAGACGTAGCAATGTTCGTGAACTTACAATTTCGTCTTGTTTCTATGGTGGTGACTCTCTGTCCACGTGTAGCAGCACTGTATGTCGTAGCACTATAATGGTGAGTTTGCCCCGAATAATTCTACGAATGCGTGTGAAAAAGCACAAGTTTTGTATACGGTCCTCATCAAAGAAATCGAATAATGCTTGTAGTATACCCCGCACTTGCGCAAAAAAACCATTTCAAGATAGTGTGCTCCATTCCCTTATACAACCGTATGTTTCAATAAATTGTGATTCACCCTTGTTTTGTTTCGATGTTTGTTCAGTGATCCATTATATCCTGTCAGTTTCAGAATGAATAAATGAAGAAGAGGGCATCGTTTGCTGCATGACACAGGCCCACAGGAATATATTTTAATTGGTAAAGTGGTGAAAGTTAATTTTTTACATGTGGACTGTGCCCATTCCTTTTTTTCATTTTAGTTACTTCTCCACTGTTTTTTAATCAAGAATCATTTTCTGATCTCTAGTTGTATTCCTTCGCTTGTGAGTCTGGACATTCAGAATTGACGACAGTTTTTACCTAATTAAGAGGGCTGAGAACATTCCCTAGCCACTGTTACTGTATGGAATTTTGTAATAATTCCCTATACCATATGACACAGAATATATAAATTACCTTCTTTTGGTAGAAAATTACAAAGTTTCTTTATTACATCCTTTCTTTCAGAAGTGCTAATTCCGCGAGTTTCGCAGGAGAGTTTCTATAAATTCTGGAAGGTAGGAGACGAGATACTGGCAGAAGTGAAGGTGTGAAGAGGGGCTGTGAGTCATGCTTGGGTAGCTCAGTTGGTAGAGCTCTTGCCCTCGAAAGGCAAAGCTCCCGAGTTCGAGTATCGGTCAGGCACACAGTTTTAATCTGCCAGGAAGTTTCATTTACTATATAGGTATAGGCCCGTTCTTTGTGTGCGTATGTTTTCCACACGTAATTTCCTAACTACATGGGTAACATTTTTTTCCTTGTTTAAATCTATTTATTCAGTACTTCAAGGTATTCCAGATAACTTCATTTCCCAATTCTCAAAGAATTAATTCCTAATATTTTCTGTAAAAATGTGTACTAATTATTAATTGATAACATTTTCTGTACCAATGTAGACTTGAAAGTCAAATGATGCCACTAAAAAGTTGCGAAACTAGTTGTGTGAATCTCTAATCAACTGAAATAAATACAGCTACAGCAGACTACTGGACGTTTCATTCAGTTTTATATTTTAACAGATTTGACAGGTGTGTGTACACCCCAGTTACACAGTACACTGTATTCATTGCTCAATAAAATCTGTTTTCCTCTTTTGTTGCGTACGGCAAAAACTCTTGTTATTTCTCTTTTATTTGCTTCATGAGTTCCTACAAATGCGTTATGGTCGAAAAGTTTTTCAGTTAGCGGTGTGCAAATAAAATTTTTATATGTCTATTCTCTCTCCAGACTGAAAATACTGTTTTTTCGTATCCAACCCAACATTTTGTCCTTGATTTACTTCCCTCTGGTTGTCCTTCGTGCCTGTATACACTTGCACAGTAAATGCATATCCATTTTTAGCAATTGCACATACCCATATTTTTATTCCGTACTTTCCTGATTTCCATGTCATATATACTCAAAACGTGTATCCACAGGACATGTGGCCTGTAGTTGAAGAAGTGTCATGATGATCTCTCCGTTGGCAAAAGATTACGGAATAGTCCCCCATTCGGATCTCCGGGAGGGGACTGCCAAGGGGGAGGTTACCATGAGAAAAAGACTGAATAATCAACGAAAGGATAATGTTCTACGAGTCGGGGAGTGGAATGTCAGAAGCTTGAACGTGGTAGGGAAACCAGAAAATCTGAAAAGGGAAATGCAAAGGCTCAATCTAGATATAGTAGGGGTTAGTGAAGTGAAGTGGAAGAAAGACAAGGATTTCTGGTCAGATGAGTATCGGGTAATATCAACAGCAGCAGAAAATGGTATAACAGGTGTAGGATTCGTTATGAATAGGAAGGTAGGGCAGAGGGTGTGTTACTGTGAACAGTTCAGTGATCGGATTGTTCTAATCAGAATCGACAGCAGACCAACACCGACAACGATAGTTCAGGTATACATGCCGACATCGCAAGCTGAAGATGAACAGATAGAGAAAGTGTATGAGGATATTGAAAGGGTAATGCAGTATGTAAAGAGGGACGAAAATCTAATAGTCATGGGCGACTGGAATGCAGTTGTAGGGGAAGGAGTAGCAGAAAAGGTTACAGGAGAATATGGGCTTGGGACAACGAATGAAAGAGGAGAAAGACTAATTGAGTTCTGTAACAAGTTTCAGCTAGTGATAGCGAATACCCTGTTCAAGAATCACAAGAGGAGGTATACTTGGAAAAGGCCGGGAGATAAGGGAAGATTTCAATTAGATTTCATCATGGTCAGACAGAGATTTCGAAATCAGATACTGGATTATAAGGCGTACCCAGGAGCAGATATACACTCAGATCACAATATAGTAGTGATGAAGAGTAGGCTGAAGTTCAAGACATTAGTCAGGAAGAATCAATACGCTAAGAAGTGGGATACGGAAGTTCTAAGGAATGATGAGATACGTTTGAAGTTCTCTAACGCTATAGATACAGCAATAAGGAATAGCGCAGTAGGCAACACAGTTGAAGACGAGTGAACATCTCTAAAAAGGGCCATCACAGAAGTTGGGAAGGAAAACATAGGTACAAAGAAGGTAGCTGCGAAGAAACCATGGGTAACAGAAGAAATACTTCAGTTGATTGATGAAAGGAGGAAGTATAAACATGTTCCGGGAAAATCAGGAATACAGAAATACAAGTCGCTGAGGAATGAAATAAATAGGAAGTGCAGGGAAGCTAAGACGAAATGGCTGCAGGAAAAATGTGAAGACATCGAAAAAGATATGATTGTCGGAAGGACAGACTTAGCATACAGGAAAGTCAAAACAACCTTTGGTGGTATTAAAAGCAACGGTGGTCACATTAAGAGTGCAACGGGAATTCCACTGTTAAATGCAGAGGAGAGAACAGATAGGTGGAAAGAATACATTGAAAGCCTCTATAAGGGTGAAGATTTGTCTGATGTGATAGAAGAAGAAACACGAGTCCATTTAGAAGAGCTAGGGGATCAAGTACTAGAATCGGAATTTAAAAGAGCTTTGGAGGACTTACGGTCAAATAAGGCAGAAGGGATAGATAACATTCCATCAGAATTTCTAAAATAATTAGGGGGAAGTGGCAACAAAACGACTATTCACGTTGGTGAGTAGAATATATGAGTCTGGCGACATACTATCTGACTTTCGGAAAAGCATCATCCACACAATTCCGAAGACGGCAGGAGCTGACAAGTGCGAGAATTATCGCACAATCAGCTTAACAGCTCATGCATCGAAGCTGCTTACAAGAATAGTACACAGAAGAATGGAAAAGAAAATTGAGAATGTGCAAGGTGACGATCAGTTTGGCTTTAGGAAAAGTAGAGACAATCCTGACGTTACGGCTAATAATGGAAGCAAGGCTAAAGAAAAATCAAGACGCGTTCATAGGATTTGTCGACCTGGAAAAAGCGTTCGACAATATAAAACGGTGCAAGCTGTTCAGGATTCTGAAAAAAGTAGGGGTAAGCTATAGGGAGACACGAGTCATATACAATGTGTACAACAACCAAGAGAGAATAATAAGAGTGGCGAACAAGAACGAAGTGCTCGTATTAAGAAGGGAGTAAGGCAAGGCTGTAGCCTTTCGCCCCTACTCTTCAATCTGTACATCGAGGAAGCAATGAATGAAATAAAAGAAAGGTTCAGGAGTGGAATTAAAATACAAGGTGAAAGGATATCAATGATACGATTCGCTGATGACATTGCTATCCTGAGTGAAAGTGAAGAAGAATTAAATGATCTGCTGAACGGAATGAACAGTCTAATGAGTACACAGTATGGTTTGAGAGTAAATCGGAGAAAGACGAAGGTAATGAGAAGTAGTAGAAATTAGAACAGCGAGAAACTTAACATCAGGATTGATGGTCACGAAGTCAATGAAGTTAAGGAATTCCGCTACCTAGGCAGTAAACTAACCAATGACGGACGGAGCAAGGAGGACATCAAAAGCAGACTCGCTATGGCAAAAAAGGCATTTCTGCCCAAGAGAAGTCTACTAATATCAAATACCGGCCTTAATTTGAGGATGAAATTTCTGAGGATGTACGTCTGGAGTACAGCATTGTATGGCAGTGAAACATGGACTGTGGGAAAACCGGAACAGAAGAGAATCGAAGCATTTGATATGTGGTGCTATAGACGAATGTTGAAAATTAGGTGGACTGATAAGGTAAGGAATGAGGAGGTTCTACGCAGGATCGGAAACACTGATAAGGAGAAGGGACAAGATGATAGGACATCTGCTAAGACATGAGGGAATGACTTCCATGGTACTAGAGGGAGCTGCAGAGGGCAAAATCTGTAGAGGAAGACTGAGATTGGAATAAGTCAAGCAAATAATTGAGGACGTAGGTTGCAAGTGCTACTCTGAGATGAAGAGGTTAGCACAGGAAAGGAATTCGTGGCGGGCCGCATCAAACCAGTCAGTAGACTGATGACAAAAAAAAAAAAAAAATACTCAAAATGGACAGTTGCCACTGAAAGTTGCCAGTCTCTCGTCAGCAATCATGTACACATTTTGGTCGTAATTATTTATGCATGCGCTCATACAGATATCAAAAGCCCCTCTTGTTGCCTGAAACTTGTCATTGGTATCTGTAATTCTGCTGTTGCGAGATCTTGTGTTGACCAACTTGAAATCGGGAGATAACTGTTGAAGTCTGCTACGTGACGTAACAAGCGTGTGCAATGGATTTAGGCGGGTGGCTTGTCCATAACTCGGAAAGACTAGTGCGATTTCCACGAGTCTCTCCTGCAACCAGTAGTATGGAAATAAATGCCAACAACTCCTGAGTTGTCGCATTGTGCCAGTCTCCGATTTGTTCTGTCTGAGATTCATTGTACATACGAAATCCTTCCTGACCCTTTTCGTTAGTACGCCCACATATAGTATCAAGCATGTGCTCAGGAAAAAAGAGAGAGCCGGCCGCGGTGGTCTCGCGGTTCTAGGCGCGCAGTCCGGAACCGTGCGACTGCTACGGTCGCAGGTTCGAATCCTGCCTCGGGCATGGATGTGTGTGATGTCCTTAGGTTAGTTAGGTTTAAGTAGTTCTAAGTTCTAGGGGACTAATGACCACAGCAGTTGAGTCCCATAGTGCTCAGAGCAATTTGAACCATTTTTGAAAAAAGAGAGCAACATATTTACAGCTGAATCTAGCCGCCCAGTTAGCCCTCCTATCTAACGCACTGCTGTCCGGGCAGGAAGGCGTGCAGGTCCCCGGCACGATTAGTGTCGGGTTCCGGTGTGCCGATCAGTCTGTGGATGATTTTTAAGGCGGTTTTCCATCTGGCTCGGCGAGTGCGGGCTGATTCCCCTTATCCTGCCTCATTCAGCGGTTTCTGCGCAAACATTATCTCCACGTAGGCGTACGTGGGGTTACCCTCGTCTAGTGTGTGACGTTCTCGGGGGGAGGAGGGGGGGGGATGGGGACCACTGGGAGCCGAACCGCACCCTGGGTTCAACGTGGGGCGGCGGTGGGGTGAGTAGACTGCTGTAGCCTGTTGTGGGCTTGTGAACCAGTGTGGGCTACATCGAGGACGTAGCTTCTCCGTCGTTCTAGGTCCCCAGTTCAGTACACATTCAGAATACAACTGAATCTACAATTTAACTGCTGTTTACAAGACGAGAATTTTGCCAAGGAATATTTTTAACTGGTTTTCTTCGTTCACAAAAGGGTGGAATTCCACGCCAGTCCACTTCTGGATTTAAAGTACCTGAAAGAGTTAGATCGTTATCCTTGGTGTCATCTTCTGATAAATTTTCTGAATTTGGTGGCACTGTCATTTTAAGCATTTCATTCGTTTCTGTGGCGTATCACAATTGTCATCACATAGATCATCTGTATTACCAATATTTATAATCTATGATGTATATGTGCAGCCTGAAGAAACGAATGATTGTTTTTGTCAAGGCCACGATTCGAACCTGGGTGTCCTGCTCACTAGGCCGATGTTCTAACCATTATGCCACCCTGGCACAGTAGCTTTACACACCTGCACGGACTACCTTAGGATGCTTCCCTCCTCATTCCAAATTCCCATTCACGCCTCAGCCATCTGGCATTCCTCCTAAATTGTAACAATATTACAGAGGATCTCCAGCTGTATAGAATAACATCTCAGCATTGAACGAAATCGGGGATCCTGTCTGAAACCCAAGAACTGGTACTTGAATCAAAGAATAACATCTCAGCATTGAACGAAATCGGGGATCCTGTCTGAAGCCCAAGAACTGGTACTTGAATCAAATGGAACTATAAGGTTACAGGGATATTTTCCAGTCTCAAACGTCTATGATGTTTCTAATCCCAGACTTGGTGCAAATTTTGAATTGTAGTTTCAGTTTGCATATATACATCATATGTATTAGAAACTTGAAAAGGCCTCTGGAATCACATAGTTTCCTTTGATTAAAGCCCCTATGTCTGGTTTTCAGACAGGATCTCTTGTTTCGACAGACGGTGAGGTGCTATTCCAATACAGTTGGTGACATGCTGTTCCAGCACAGTTCGAGTTCGAGTTTAGGGAGAATACCACGTGAGCTGAACCGTGAATTGGAATTTGGATTGAGGAGGGAAGCGTAGTCCATGCAGTTGTGCGAAGCCACTTTATAAACGTGGCGTAGTGGTTAGTGCGTCTGTCTAGAAAGCAAGTCACCTGGGTTCGAATCTTAGTCTTGGTACAAATTTCCATTCGTCGTTTCACTCACACACTCTCTCTCTCTCTCTCTCTCTCTCTCTGCTTCGCTTGCGTAGGCTGTGTGGTCTGCACCGATTCTTTCGTTTTTATTGAATTGAATTTTTATGTTGTTCACAAACTGCAAAATCATTTTAGATTTTCGCACTAATAAAGGCCATAGAACCATAGTCTTCTCGGAGTGTGCTTCTGACAAAAATGCGTATCAGGTAGCTGGAGTCGGAGGTTCTTTTAATCCTGCATTTGGAGTTCTTGTGATGATATTTCCATAGAAAGTTTCATTCCCTAAATAAAAATTATCATCCTCTATTTGACCCTCTTAGTGGTTTAATTTCCAGAAAATACAGAAACGTGTTTTTTTTATTTATAACCGGGAAATTCAATACCATTTTTCATAACTGTAGTTCTAAATAATCTTTAGAAATATTTTAATAATGACTTACTTTTTAAAAAGGCTTTCACCCACTATTTTATCCACTTAGTGTTTGAATTTCCAAAAATGCTGAATCACATTTTTTTATTTCTGACTGAGAAACCAAATACCATAAACCAAATATCAATTTTCATAGTTCTAGCTTCAAATTGCCTTAATTGCAACATATTTTGAAAATGTCTTTCATTCCCTGCTTCATTCCCATAGCAGTGAAATTTGGAACAGTCCTTTCTTGAACGATGTGTGCAGTTAAGATCCAAACCATCTCCAAATTTTGGGTTTCTATCCTTAGTGGTTTGCGTTTGGCTATCATGAGTCAGTGAGTGAACAGTCAGTCGAACATAGCCTTTCATATATACAGATAGATGTTAGAGAGTTGAAAAGTTGCATTTGAATATTTACAACGTCTTAAAGCTCTCGAACACTGTAACTCTTATTCATGTTCACGGTTAGATTAAAATAACAACAAAGACCCACTGTAAATTCATTGCTTTCCTAGATCAACAACGAAAATCGAAGTACAGTATGACAACAATACTGATGTTAGTATACATTTTATTGCTTCTGCATGGAAAAACAAGGCTGTAAGTGACATTCTAGTAGCTTCAAATTTCATAGCAGACTACCGAGGTGGTAACAAGAACATCCCCACACAAATCATGGTGTATGGTTCTAAAACGGGATAAGTATATTGAGACAAATTGCGTGAATAGCTCAAGTAGATAGACAATGAACAAATAAACAGACTTGCAAATTGTAAGCACGAATGAAGTAAAAATATACGCGAAAAATTATAACTTAGATAATTCAATCACCCTCATTGGTAGCAGATAGGTAATCTCTCTCATCTCGTTGTAACCATACTATGGGAGACGTTATACTGTGGACGTAATACTATCGAAAATCTCCCTAGACTACCGAATTTCAAATTTTACATCCTTGGTTTCGCAAGAATAAGGTTACCGCTTACCTATTATTTCCAATTAATTTCTCGGAGCATTTGTTTTACAGACGTGTATCACCCGTTACAATCTCTGTAGAGCATATTTGAGTTCTTTACCTCATGACTACCCCAAAGGCTAAAGCAATATAGTAAAATGATATCACTAACGTCTTCCCATCTTCACAGATGTGCTGAACTGTTACATATTGTTCTAACTTGTGAGATTCTTTACTTTGCTTTCCTACTGTTCGCTCGATCTGGAATCACGGTATTACGAATTCAAAAAGTATGATACAGTATCTACAACTTTAGAAATTCCGTCACTGCCAGCAACAGACATTTTTCTGTAGTCTAGAACACAAATGAGAAGTACTGTCTAATGCATTCTCAAGACATCCAGCGATAAAAATGGAAACTTTTTACTCTGTTCATTTAGAGAAACACAATAACGTGATATCCTTACATCGGTTTCGACTGTGCAACGGACATCTGAAGAAGGTGCACACGCAGTTCCAGAGCGCTGAACCTCTCCCCCTCACAGCTTCATCGTCAATGAAGAATCAAATCGCTGACGACCTCTTCCGCTGGATCGTCCTGAAACTATTGTTATTCTTGAACATTCTGCGTCCAAAATTGTGCCCTGCGTCACCCCACCACATTCTTTGGCAATCGTCATACAATTTCTTTAAACTGTTATAAAAGAGAAAACTTAAATCTCCACTAAAAATAATTAATGTACAAATAAGCCGCTGATAAACCACTTTACAAGGTTGTCTACATAAAATATACATTTACTTAACAGTCCAGTTCGCGACGCGACGTGGTTAGAATCTTTGGCTTTTTGAGCGTTCAGTTTAATTTAATTTGTATGCCGCAGGCAAACAGAAGGAAAGAGCACTGAGTGTTTAGTTAAAGTTAATGAAGGAACGGCGCCTTTTCATTAATTCAGTGTTTCATTTAGGGACCGTTGGCTAGATTAATTTGTTCGTCAGATGCTACACAGCGCCTTGAGGACAAGACCTACTTTTTCATTCACTGTCGGAACATATAATGCAGAGAGGTTACTCATTTGAATGACCAGACCTGTATTATAGGTTAATATCAGAGTATATTCCTGGCGACGAAATCAAGCATGCGGTTTCCACACCTTTCATCGAACGTTCTTGGTAGACAATAAGGAAAATATTGGTTAATTTATTTGTTGTTTTGTGCTTAATGCTCATTCCAGTGAAATATAACACTTAAAGCCTTCGGCGAGTGTCTTTTCCTAATTGATTAATTAATAAGAGTTCTTACTGTATTTCATTGTCTTCAGTTTTGCCGTACGAACACTCACGTCTACATTTTTGTAGTAATGCAGTACTTGTGAATGAAAAGACACGACGTTGGTGTAATATTTCACAGTACTTATTACTTTACAAACCGATTTTCGACTGTTAAATCATTGTCAGATAGAAAGCTAAATATGTCTAGGTGTGAAATTTTTCTTGGATCAAAATTTTAAACTAGGTTCAAGTAAAGAGTGTCAAATACGGCTTTCAAAGATGAATGCTGTGCCCTGCCTCATACCACCTCCATTCTATTCCCATTCGTCATACAGATTGTTTTAAATAAAGACTAAATCTATTTCGGTGAAGTGAGATTTAAAACAATTTACGAAGCGTGTGACACAGTGAATAACCAACTGAATGGCAAGTTATAACGATTGGTCTGAGAAGAAAATAATGTTAAACAATATACAGTATTTGGTGACACATTGCAAGAGATGCGGTATCAGAGGTGGGACGGCGGTGGTGGCGACTGAACAACATAATCTTGTTCTTAATATGCAAACTAAAACAAATAGATCTAGTGTTGCAAACGAATAAAAACTTTATTTACTGTAAATACAGAGGTAAACTTAAAATTCGGCTCACGTGTTAATAAGTCAGTCAGTGCATGTATTATTCACTCGCTACAGATTCGTGTACTGGGGAGAGTACAATAAAGTCGAGCGGTCCTTCATATCAGCTGTTATCAGGAGTCTTCCTTTATAGCGTATTGAAAAATCTATCGGGTCACATCTGGGTATGGTTATATGTCAGCAGAAATACAAGTCACTGAGTAATGAAATAAACAGGAAGTACAGGGAAGCTAAGACGAAATGGTTCCATGAAAAATGTGAAGAAATCGACAAAGATATAATTGTCGGAAGGACTCCGCATATAGGAAATTAAAAGCAAGGTGAAATTAAAAGCCAGGGTGGTAACATTATGTGTGCAACGGGAATTCCATTGTTAAATGCAGAGGAGAGAGCGGATAAGTGGAAAGAGAACACTGTGAGGCCTCTGTGAGGGAAAGATTTGTCTGACGTGATAGAAGCACAAACGGGGATCAATTTAGAACACACAGAGGCTCCAGTATTAAATCAGAATTTAAAAGAGCTTTGAAGGACTTAAGGTCAAATTAGTCAGAAAGGATACATAACATTCTATCAAAATTACTAAAATATTATAAAATTATTTGAAACGTTTTTGATGCCCCTGACGTCATTTTCTTATGACCGAGATCAGCCTGTTGTGCACACGTTACCCTGGCAGTTCCGTACATACTGATCCACATCAAGTTTTCTCGTCTGCAACCAAAACCTTTCGCCGGTCCTTATGCCCACTGCTCCTTGACAACTATAACCTGACAACACTGAGAACTGTACCTGTTGCAGTACTTCATTCCTCAACAACATCAGAGCCAGTACGTACAGTCTGCATTTTGCTGATTTTCATAGTAAGCTCTCATGCGTTATGAACGGTGGATACAAAACAAATCCGGCCGGGGTGGCCGAGCAGTTCTAGGCGCTACAGTCAGGAACCGCGCGACCGCTACGGTCGCAGGTACGAATCCTGTCTCGGGCATGGATGTGTGTGATGTCCTCAGGTTAGTTACGTTTAAGTAGTTCTAAGTTCTAGGTGACTGATGACCTCAGAAGTTAAGTCCCATAGTGCTCAGAGCCATTTGAACCATTTTTTTTTTTTTACCAAACAAATTCCTGACAGTCTGAATCATGCGCCTGCATTATGTGCCAGTCACTCACACTTTTTCCAAGTGTTTGTAGCACTGTGACGTTGCGACTTAAAGCATGCGCATTTGTGTGGTTTTCCCAGGTTTATAAATGACTGAGTAGTGTAACTCACTGACGTAAACAGCCCATCTTATCAACCAGCTTCAGAGATCTTTCAATCCTATTAGCCATTTAAATGCCGCATAGTCTTTTACACCTTTGAATTTCTACTGAAAGAGACAACATCAAATGTAAGTGATCACATAGCCAACATTTCCTTCTTTGTGGGAGAGAAATTACGTTACACACCGGTAAGCCATGAAGCTGCATGTGCTGTGGAATACTCTTTTCCACCAATATTCTGACTGAGAATGTAACCAAGAGTACTATTAATCTTCATCTGAGAAAAGAATGAATTTTTTATCAAAATCAAGAAACACCAGTACCAGGTCTTTGATTAATGCTCTACTCAACACCTGAAAGTCATGTTCACAATCCAGCGACTGTTCACAGTTATCATTTTTTTGGCACGGTTTTGATGGCTGGGGAATTTGTGTAAGGTTTTTGATGAAATATTGCTAATAGTTACAGAGGAAGAGAACTGATCCAAATGGTTTCGTTGTCTGATTTGGTGAAAATTCAGAAAATGTAAACAGTGAATGGGGATCAGTTCATACAACCTCTGCTCTAACAATATGGTCCCAGTACTTGATATGAGTCTGATATGAGTCTGTGTACAATTACATTTCAGTACTTGAGGCAATATGCACTGCTCGTAGTATACCGAGTGTTTCCTCCACTTGGTTAACATGTTCTTTCATATCTATACTGTCACTGAGATACACCATTGATTTTCTGGGTTTTAGGCAACTCAAAACGCCGTTAGCGATCTTTGGAACGTGGCTGGTGCATTTTTGATCCTAAATGGCATCCTGTGATACTGAAAACGCCTCCTTGGGACCATAACAGCTGTTTTAGGTCTGTTCTCTGGCACTACCTCCATCTAGTGTTAACTCCTCAGCAAATTTATCGCGGAAAAGTATTTGCATGTGCCTATGTTATCAAATGTCTCCGTGATATTAGGAACTGATACAAAGTGGTTCAAGAATTGAAGTAGCTATAGTCACTACAAACGCGATACTTGTTGGTGTCATCTGTCGATGATTTCGGTACCAGGACCACAGGAACGCGCCCATCTCCTACCCCCCCCCCCCTCCCCCCCAAGGGACTATCGCTAGGTTGTGTGCCGGTTGAACTCTTCCATGAGTGCTCTCAATTGCTTCGGTACAGCATCGCGTATCTACAGTTTCCTGTAAACCGGAGCATTAATCCCTGTCAGTATGTGACATTGGGTAAATGGAGTCACAGGTTATGGACTCTGTACATAAAAAAACTCCTTAAACTTTAACAGTGGGGTTTCTGTAGCTGTCCATTCACTTCCCTGCAGATGACCCACTTCATTACCTAATGCAGAATGATCGTTGGTAAGTTTGTGGCTGTGGTCAGTACATGACCTATGTATATCCTCTTCATCCACAAATTCAATGAGACTATCATTAAGTTCTTCCCTAAAATCGCATACCGAAATTCCAATGGCTATCCAGTACCATATGTTTACCATTCATGTTACTTATGTGTGCTAGTCTTTTGTGTACAAATCAGTTCATTGTATCCAAATGTTCTTTAGCTTCAAGTGACTTAACCACACAAATATATACTGTGCTAAGTCTGTATCCACGGAGACCTGAACTAATTTCCATGTATATGAAGGTACAGTATCATGGAAACCCGCTTTTAGTGTGCGCTGACGTAATGCAGACAACACCTTTGTGACCTGTGCGTCTTGTGACATTGCCTTACTTGTGGCAGTATCATCCAGTAGAAAACAAATCCCTCCGAGTTTGACTGTACGACGCAAAAGTTCGATTTTAGCGTGATTTTTAATAAGGGAATGCCTTATACATTTTCTGCCCATTCGATGTGATCATTTTGTTGTTGCCTTACCGTACCTTCTATTATAGGCCTTCAGCGTCATTTATATCAGTTGATAGTACGGTTTCTCAACTTGTCTTTAAGACTGTTAATTTGATGTGAACGGGCTGGCAAGGTGGTTTGGCGAGACACCCTATTCGCCCTAATAGATGTCTATAGCATCGCCCCAACATTTGAGTATCTTACCTGTTTACAATCCCTTCCGCACATGCGCCGTTCCTTGCGTTGGTCGCCTCTGCTTCACTCAGTCCCCACGACGTAGGTTTCCATCTGTTGTTCCATATTATGCTTTTCCATCGATATAAGCTCTGCTTCCATTTCTGGTGCCCCAACTGCCACTGTTATGTGACATTATTTCTCACCGCTATTAGCCAGGCCATAGGTGGAATTTTAGTCAAGATAGTTCTTTTTGATATCCACTAGTAATATTATAACTGATGCTGGGTATCTGTTAGCCCGAAATCGGTCGTAATACTGGAGGAATGAAAGCCTTTTACAACTGTAGCAGATTATCTCCATATGTACTACGATGCTCAGTTGTGGATGTTAATGTAACAGGATTACTCGCAGTACAAAAGGGAATGACAAAATGATACTATATTTACAGTACATAACACATAGTGAGTTATTCTAGTTCTTAGGGTACATCATAGCCCACCTACGTTACTAAAACCTCGTTCCAAGCGACCCCAACATCGACAAGCGTCGCGCGGGATAGCCACGCGGTCTCAGGCGTCTTGTCACGGTCAGTGCTCCGCGCTGCTCTCCCCCCCCCCCCCCCCTCCCATCGGAGGTTCTAGTCCTCCCTCGGGCATGGATGTGTGCGTGTGGTCCTTAGCTTAAGTTAGTTTAAGTTAGATTAGCTAGTGTGTAAGCGTAGGGACCGATGACCTCAGCGGATTGGTCCCATAACACCTTACCAAAAATTTCCAAATCTCCATCGACAAATGTAACATATGGCTCGCACAGCCTAGTGATCAGAGATGCAGCACACCTAAGATATGGTAAATATGTCACGTACAAGTTACTCTTAAAATTCGGGTGGTTCACACGGTTGTACAAGTTACCTTCAAATTAAAATGACAGTCCCTGCGATCCACCTTAGCTAATGAACTACACAATGAAAACGGCTAGTTACAAGCAACAAAATGATTCTCACTCACAGCTATGCATTGAGTGCAGAGTGAGCAAAGCTGCTGTGGTGATGACGCCATAGTGAGAAACTGGCGCCGATCGTAGCGCCGTCGTCCTGAGGCACACTTTTCATCACCGATCGTAGTGGGCATCACTCGGGTCAGGATTTTTAGTGGAGGTCAGGCAGGTGAAGTGGTGACAGGACAGATTTGGAAACAGAGCTCGGGAGCTGATTGGTGCAGATGTTTGCCATACACCAGAAGGTGTCAGTGAAATACCATTGCTAGTAATCACATTTAGTACTTGTAATTAACAGTGCGGAGGATGGCGCGCCGGTTCGCACGGTCAGGTGCGACAAGAAACGCGAACATAGCACTTCGTCGGTTGTGGCCATCGTGTGGGTCGGGACCCAGGAACGAGGTCATGAAGGTGGCCGGTGCAGGAGCCTTTAGGCGCAAGCCTACCGCAGATGAACGGCAGCTAGTGCGGCCACCCCAGTGGTCTCCAGGTGAACGTGCTTTTTAGAGGGTGCATAGAATATATGTTCGATGGATGCTGTGAAGGCAGAAGCCCAGTAGCTAAACCAGCAGCGCAGCGTACAGCCAGGGAGGTGATACTACTTGCAGACAGGGAGACGGTAAGCAGGTGCATCGCCCAAAAGTTTTTAGGCGGTAATTTGTAGTCACTTTGATTTGGGGCTTCACCAGGGAAAGGCCCAAGCTCGTCCACGTCTTCTTCGAACAAGGTGGTGGATAAGAAGCAGAGGCAGCTTGCAGCAGCTGTGTTACAATACGACTGTTACGCTGTGGCCTCGGAGGCGAAGTCTTCTCTCTGCCGAAAATAGAACATCACGATTGGCCAACCAAGTTATCCTACAACCAGAAAGACTAACATACGGTCGGATTCTTAGACGCATGGGTGAATAATTACACAGGCTTCACGTTTGGGAAACGGTCGTATTGAAGCTGGACGTAACGTCATCGCAGCCGCCGATGCAGTGATTTGCCCCCAACCGCCGGTGGTATCAACAGTCTTATCCCCATCACGCAGTCTAATTTAACCTCAGATCCACTTTTCTTTACGTTTAGGACGCCGTGGAACAGCTAGGCTCTGATGTTACATGTAATGGCTCCGTAGTGCAAGGCCCACAGAATGTGCCTTAACTTAAGTAGGCTTGCAGCAGCGGCATGTGGAACCTCTTGAGGGCATGTCTTCAACGATATCCTTCATTCGTGACTTTGACTAGCAGCGACTTTATCTTGTGGTTCGGTCGTGAGGTACCAACCTTACTACGAAACCTCACTCTTTGAATGACATCACATTTTTGCCTCCCTGACCGCCTCACTGACGTCGTATAGTGAAGGGGGCGGGGATTTCGTGTCATCTGAAGAATAAGGTCCCGTAGCAAATTGGCACCCTATAACAGCAGGGGTGAGACTTCAGAGTGGATGTTAATGAGTTGACAAAGACTGAACCAACGGCTGAGATCAATTCCTTCTGAACGCTGTGCCCACTTTGTGACAGGGAACATCAGCTGAAACACCGGCCACAGCGTGCGTGCCCGCATCGAGAGACGTGGGCACTGTGCACTGTGGTTGGCAGGACACTGGGGGGGCGGGGGTGGAGGGGAGGGGTCATGGCGGTTGTCTCGAGGCAGACCCTTCTATGGATATCAACCCTTCTAGAGGGACCGGTGCCGACATCGGCGGTGGTGCGATGTCGATCTCCACTGGAACGGCTCTGCATGGCGCCGACCACGACTGGCGGAGAGGCAGAGAATACTGCCTCTACGGACCCCAGCGGGGTGTGGGTCTGTGGGTGAGAATTATGAAGCAAAATAAATAAGAGCGCCATAGCTGATACTGGTGACGCCAGTGCAGCCCTGAGAATCCTTAAAAACCGAAGAAATACGACCCGATAGTTGTGTGACGACACTCTGCTCGCAACGCTGCTTCTTGCCAAAACCTTTGAAGGAAGCTTTGTCTGGCCCAGCGGAACGAAATGTTACTGTAACTGCTGCGGAAGATACAGCAGGATACGGTGACGACGGCCCTGTAATAATCCTACTGGCGACTTCCTCTGTAATAGTTCTGCTGGCGACATCCTCTCATGTGGCACGGAGCAGTAGAAGGAAGAAAAACCTGAAGGCTTCTCCCCATGTATGGGAGCGACGGACTTTCTTCACGTGGCTTTTGAACATTCGAACGAACCGTTCAGCTTCATCATTTGACTTGGGATGATGAGGAAATGTTGTGAGGCGTTATCAGCACAAAACTGTTGACAATCGGCTGGTCCGTTACGTAAGAAATGGACCTCGGAAGACCTTAGAGACGAAAAACAAGGAACAAAGCCGATGCCGTCCCAGCAGTAGTCGTGAATGTCACGGAAGACAACATTAAGAAATTTACTGGACGATTCTACCACCAACAGCCATTGCGTCTTCCAGAATGGACCCGTCAAATGGATGGGGAAGCGTTGCCATGGTCCAGGCGGACGTGTCCACCTAAAAAGAGTTGAAAAGGAGCGGAGGGGTACTCTGCCCTAGCAGTGCAAAGATAAATAATTTTTCTGGATTTGGACGTCCCTGTCCTGCCAAGTACAGTGACACCGGGCGATTTGCTCTGTGCACCATGGTGTAGCAAACACAAACTTGCCTGTAATGAGGAATCACAATCTGCACATCGTCATACTCTGTACGTAGCAGCAGAACGCCGGACCATGTAAATAGCGCCTTACGGTGCGAAAAGTAGCGATGTGACATTGAGTGGGGAATTTATTTAGAACTGCAATGGCGCATTTTTCTCTGGGCCAGAAGCAGTTGCTCCAGCAATACGCTTAAAGTCATTTAGCAAGTAAAATTTTGAAGAATTTGTAAACGTTGAGCGTCTGTTTGATAATATGATTCCTCAGACGAATCAAACACTGTGTTGAGACCGACAGTTAACCAAGAGAAGAAGCCTGAGTTCGAATGTTGTGCAATGGGCCTGACCAACAACTCGTATTAATGACTTGCCAGTAACAGAGCTCTACGATGCAATTTTTGTACTGTCCATTCTAGGACAGGCTTGGAAGGCTTAAAGACAAAAGTTAAAGGAAGATTGTAAGCAAGTTGAACTTTGACCACACTAATATTGGTGGAACAAGACAACCATGGCGAGCGCATTATTTCCAGGTTAACTAAAATTGCACTGCACTTTGCTGAAATTTTTCGAAGCAAAGGCAATGGGCCTGTCAGATGAACCATTTCTGTGGGAGAACTCTACTCCAATCCCACAATAAGATGCACCAGTCGTTAACACAGCAAGCTTCACGGGATCAAAATGAAATAGATAACGACGACTCAAGAAAGCGTCCTTTAACTGCTGAAATACGTGCAGACATTCTCGGCACCATACAAATATTGGGTTGCGTTGTGATTAAAATTCTTCTGGGTAATATGCCGCGTCATTTCTAAAAAACTAACAACAATAATTAATTAAAACCGACGTTTCGGCCGAATTGCAACGGCCTTCCTCAGGGCACGACTGGTTTTGCATGCGGTAGGTGCTACTATTTATTACAGACTATCGATGTCTGACGTCACAGTTGTAGAATTTTAATTGGCCCTCTAAAATGATTGGCTAGTCATGACGTAAGGGAAGATGGAAGGAAAGGGGCTATTCGTGGATATCCATGTCGTCAACGATTGGTAGCTGACCGCCAATCAGCGTTCCGCTTCTGGTCGGAAAGTTTTCCTCCTGTTGTGCGCGGAAGTGGACTGACAGTTGCTCTACAGCTGTTTGTGTAGATACGTCCGTGTCCCGTGTAGCTTCTGCCCCGCGGCCGCTCGCGGCCCGTTGGACTGGGATGGCCGGCAGCCAGGACGCTGGGAGTTTGTAGCCATCTTCTCTGTTGATGTTGTCAGGCTGCTTAATAATTTCGATCGCCTCCCGAATTTTGCGTTCTCGCATCCACGATTCTTTCGCCAGTACTCGTGCTTCCTGGAACCTGATAGGTTGTCCACAGTCACGGTGGTGTTCCGCTATCGCCGATTTATTGTGTTGTTGTAGTCGTACGTAGCGTTCGTGTTCTGCTACTCGTAAGCTGATAGGTCTTCCTGTTTCTCCTATGTAGGCAGCTCCGCATTCACACCGTAGTTCGTAAACACCTGCAGTGTTAAGATGGTTGACTGCATCCTTGGTGGAACCTATCATTTCGTGGATCCTGTGACTGCTTCGAAAAATCGGTCTGAAGCCTCGTCGGCGGAAGATGTTGCCTAGCCGTTCACTGACGCCTTTTACATATGGTGAGTGTACCAGTGGAAGCTTCTCTTCTTTGCCTTGTTCTCGTGTTCTGCTCCCTTTAGTTTTAGCTACCTTTCTTATGATGTTGTCATCATAGCCGTTGGCACGAAACGTGTTTTGTAGCTCCTTTAATTCTTCTTTGATATTATTTTCATCGCTTATCCGGTAGGCTCGGGCAGTTAACTTATGCAGAACAGAATAATTTTGAGCTGGGTGGTGGTGGCTCTCAGCGTGCAGGTACCGATTAGTGTGAGTTGGTTTCCGGTACACTTTGTGTCCCAGTTTACCTTTCGCAGCTCTATATACTTCCACATCCAGAAACGGCAAGGTACCATTGTTTTCAGTCTCATGTGTGAACTTTATATTTTTGTGCTGGCTATTTAAGTGCTGGAGGAAGTTTCCCAATTCCGCTTCACCGTGAGGCCAGATAACGAATGTGTCGTCCACATATCGTAGCCAACAACTGGGACGTAACGGAGCAGAAGCTAGGGCCGTTTGCTCAAAAGCTTCCATGAAGATGTCCGCAGCTACAGGGGAGAGCGGGGAACCCATTGCCACACCATCTAACTGTTCGTAATATTTTCCCTGAAAGGTGAAGTACGTTGATGACAGGCATAAGCGCACCAGATCGCAGATATCTGGTGGGATCCGATCCTGTAGAATGCGCATAGTCTCCTCAATAGGGACGCTAGTGAAGAGAGACCTGACGTCAAAACTGACCATAATGTCTGATGGCTTTATTCGCTGTTCACTAATCAGTTGTATGAAGTGGGAAGAGTCTTTCACGTAGGAGTCTGTTTGTCCCACAAGACGGCGTAACTTAGGTGCCAGATGTTTCGCAACATAATACGTAGGTGAATCTATTCCGTTCACTATGGGCCTCACCGGATAACCCTCCTTATGGAGCTTAGGTACTCCGTAGATTCTAGGAGGAACAGGCACCTTAGTGATTAGTCTCTTGGCTGTGTCAGGATCAATTCTCGGCCGCGGAAGCCTACGTTCTTATATTGGGTTGCGTTGTTTGGGGGGAGGACACCAGACAGCGAGGTCAACGGTCTCATCGGATTATGGATGGACGGGGAAGGAAGTCAGCCCTGCCCTTTGAAATGAACCGAGAGCATTTTACTGGAGCGATTTAGGGAAACCATGGGAAACCTAAATCAGGATGGCCGGACGCGCTTTTGAAACGTCGCCCCCCCCCCCCCTCCCCCCTTGAATGTGAGTCCAGTGTGCTAGCCTATGCTCCACTTCGCTCGGTTCCATCCACAAGTGCGGCTATTTCAGTGGAGCAGCTATTTGCGCAATATCTGCAATGAAATTGGTTAATATCCTCATTGTGGTGTCACCGCCAGACACCACACTTGCTAGGTCGTAGCCTTTAAATCGGGCGCGGTCCGTTGGTATACGTCGGACCGGCGTGTCGCCACTATCAGTGATTTCAGACCGAGCGCCGCCACACGGCAGGTCTAGAGAGACTTTCTAGCACTCGCCCCAGTGGTACAGCTGACTTTACTAGCGATGGTTCACTGACTTCTACGCTCTCATTTGCCGAGACGATAGTTAGCATAACCTTCAGATACGTTATTTGGTACGACCTAGCAATGCGCCATTATCAGTTACGATTGATGCTGTGAATCATGTAATGTCAAGAGCGACGTTCATCATTAATGGATTAAAGTTAAGTATTCCAGCAGCTACGTCCGTTTTTCTCAATTCTAATTCCTTTGTCATGTTCCAGACCTCACGCCAGCCAGCGTGAGCTGAGACGCGTGCATTTCGGACTCCTTTAGTAATACAGTGTTGGCTCTCCTGCCAACCACAACATTGGCGACAAGGCAAAACCACGTTCTTATCGATATTGCCCTGATTTACTTGTGTAATGGCTTCGCCACAATCTCCAGATATACTGTCCGAATTTTATCGCTTACAGAATCAGCAGACGCAGGCCTTACTGGATGCCCTTGAACAGCACGTCCAGGGGCAACGTGCGGTGCAAAACGATGCGGCAGCAGCCGCTTCACCGCTAACGCAGCCACAACACGCTGTTGCACCAACTTTTCGACCTTTTGATGCTGCACTGGAAAGCTGGACGTAGTGGTCACGCCAATTTGAATTTCATCTCGCCGCCTACAGAATTCAAGGTAACGAGCGGCAGCCTTTTCTGTTATCGTCGGTCGGCGTGACCACGTACCGTGTGATAGTCAAATTATTTCCCCGACGCGACGTAGCAACTCTGTCCTACGAAGAAATTTTGTCTGCATTAGATGCATATTTCAAGGACTCAGTGAATGTAGTTGCGAAAAGGTATACCTTCTTTCGTACAAAACGTACGGCAGGTTAGACTAATCGGAAGTGGGTTGCAACCTTGCAAGGCCTTACTAGGGATTGTGCTTTTGAGTGTCAATGTGGACTCCCTTATTCAGATATTATGGTACGTGATGCAATTGCACAGTACGTTTCTGATGTTCGTATAAGGGAACAGATTTTGAAACTAATAAATCCCCCCCTTCAACAAGTGATGGACATATTTGATCGGCAGGACACACTTGACTTTGCTCAGGAATCATTTGAAATTTCACCAGCGGTGTGTCAGGTTAACCTGCCCGCCGGGCGAGCTGCACGGAGCAGTAAACAGCCCTCGCGCCCGGCCGCGTCGCTGGCGCAGGCTCTCAGCCACGTGTGCCGCGCCAGCAAGCAAATGCAGTGATCAAATCATGCCCGCGGTGCGCTACTAAACATTTGCGTGAGAACTGCCCGTTACGCCAAGCTATTTGCTTTTATTCTAATAAAAAAGGACATGTTCAGAGTGTTTGCCAGAAAAAGCTCAGATCGGAAGCTCAAAACCGTTCCAGGCCCTTTGCTTCGCTCCTGAATCGGAATCGAACCAAGGATACTCATGCTCGCGAAACTTCGCCCATGGAAATTCATGTCGTTCATTCCACTCCGCCCAGTGCCACTATCTCTAACAGTGACTGTGTTCGTCCCAAAAATCGTGTGCGTCGACATAACCGGAACTCCCGTCAAGTCGCAAGTGATTATGTACCAGTGTCAGTTCACGTTGCACGAGACAGTCGCTCTTGTCGTCAGCATCACAATAAACTTTTTGTAGACTTGGACATTAACGGCAAAGTGATACCATTCCACCTCGATACCGGAGCTGCAGTTTCACTGATCAATCAAGACACTTACAAACTGCTGTGCACACCTGCGTTGCGTGCCGCAAATATTAAGCTAAGCAGCCATTCAGGTCAACGTATCCCTGTGTTAGGACAGTGCAGCCTTCTTGCAACATACAGAGGACAAACAAAACTTGTGTCATTTTACGTCCTTCGTTCTACTTCTGCAGTGGACTTGTTTGGTTTCGATTTATTTCAATTGTTTAACTTGTCTATAGTAAATCAGGTCCTATCAGTGAACCAGACTGTGCCTTCAGAAAGTGTTTCTCGTCTATGTGAAGAATTTGCAGATATTTTTGCACCTGGCCTCGATTGCGCTAAGAACTATAAAGCACATTTGCAACTGAAAGTAAACGCGCAACCGAAATTTTTCTGAGCGCGCACTGTTCCCCACGCATTGCGTGATGAGGTCGCAAAAACATTACACGATTTGGAATCACAAGGTGTAATTGAACGTGTGCAGGCTTCTCTCTGGGCATCACTCTTAGTAATTTTGCCAAAACCTTCCGGAAAATTGAGACTTTGTGTGGACTTCAAGGCAACAATGAATCCACAACTAGTGATTGCAACATTTCCTTTACCCCGCCCGGAAGATCTTTTTGACAAACTGTGGCCGGGTAAATATTTTTCGAAGTTGGACCTCGCAGATGCGTACTTGCAAATACCGTTGGACGAAGAATCACACTGCGTTGTGGTGGTTAACACGCATCTTGGGTTGTATCAATTTAAACGACTACCATTCGGGTGTGCATCCGCCCTTGCATGGTTTCAGCAATATCTACAAACTGTTTGTGCGTCGGTCCCTACTGCATCAAATTATCTGGACGATATTGTGATCTCCGGAAAGACGGCAGAAGAACATTTGGCCAGTCTCAGAACATTATTTCAGGTCTTGTGACAAAATGGTCTTCGCTTGCGGAAGGACAAATGTGTGTTTTTTGCTCGGGACCTGCCATACCTTGGACATGTAATCAATGCCCAAGGCATACATCCCAGTCCCACGCACCTTCGTGCCATACAAGACTTGCCTTCGCCGCAGAATTTGAAGCAACTACAGAGTGTGCTGGGAAAAATAAATCACTATAACAAATATGTTACGCATGCCTCTTCCATTTCAGCTCCGCTTCATCGCTTACGCCGTAAAGGTGTTCCGTTCGTCTCGACGACGGAATGCGAACGCGCCTTTCGCCAGTTGAAATCGGCGTTGCTTTCCAATACTTGCCTTACGCCATTCGATCCCCAGAAGCCCCTTTTGTTGATGGTGGATGCAACGGATTTCGGGATCGGTGCTGTGCTTGTGCACAAAGATGGATCGCACGATCGCCCTATTGCCTTTGCGTCCAACTTGCTCTCGTCTGCGCAAAGAAATTATTCACAGATAGAGAAAGAAGCATTGTATGGTAGTCATTTACCATAATCATAGATCACAAACCTTTGACATCGATTTTTCATTCGACCAAGCCTGTACCTCCACGTACAGCGCAGAAATTCATTCGCTGGTCTATTTTCCTCTCGCAGTACCGCTACGATCTCTTGTATCGGTCCACTCCTAAGCACGGAAATGCCGATGCGTTGTCCCGCTTGCCTGTTGCTGAGGATAGGGCATTCGATTCCTCCGAACTTGCTTGCATGTTCATTGATGCGGAAACCGATGGTGTGGTAGAATCGTTTCTGATTGATTATCGTCGTGTAGCTACAGCCACAGCTGCCGACCCTGTCCTTGCTCCCGTTCTGCGTTTTGTTACTATGCAATGGCCCTTGTCAAAGTCACCGAACGGGGACCCGTAGGTTCGCCGCTTTTTTGCTCACAAGGAGAGACTTTTTGTACGACGTGGTGTTTTGCTGTTGCGTTCTGAGAATGATCAGTCCAGGGTCGTGGTACCACGTTCGTTACAGTCCTCTGTCTTAAAGCTTCTCCACCAAGGGCATTGGGGTATAGTGAGAACGAAACAACTTGGTCGTCAGCACTGTACTTGATTCGGAATCGATGCCGCGATTACGAATATGTGCTCTTCTTGCATGGTGTGTGCCGGACATCAATCAGCACCACCGCGTAAATTCTTCGCATGGCCAAAAGCCACTTCCCCTTGGCAACGCTTACACATCGATTTCGCTGGCCCATTATGGAATGCTCGATGGTTGTTTGTGGTAGATTCATTCAGTAATTTTTCTTTTGTTGTCCGAATGTCTTCCACGACGTCATCTGCCACCACCCAAGCGTTATCCGCTATCTTTTGCATTGAAGGCCTTCCACAGACTATTGTTTCCGACAATGGCCCACAATTCATGTCCGCAGAATTTCGGTCATTCTGCAAGGCCAATGGTATTCAACATCTGACGTCTGCACCGTTTTCGCCACAGTCAAACGGTGCCGTTGAACGATTGGTCACGACTTTCAAATCACAGATGTTGAAGATGAAACAGTCACATTCTCGGGAGGACGCGTTATTGCTCTTTTTGTCCTCGTATCGCTCTCAGCCCCGAGATTGTCGCTCGCCGGCTGAGTTTCTCCAACGGTCGCCCTCATCGAACCTAGATGTCTTTGCTACATCCGCCGCATCAGGTTCCTGTGCAGCGGCGGACACCTGCTTTTGCTCCAGGCGACGTTGTCTACTATCGCCACCATCGAGGTTCACGGCGTTGGCTCGAAGAGCGCATTCGTCGCTGCCTCGGACGCGCTATGTATCTGGTTTTGGAGGCCTCTGGTGAGGTTTGTCGGCATCTCAATCAGCTGCTCCTCTGCCGTCGCACGGGATCTGCCGCTCGCCGTCTGCTTGCAGCGACGGTGCCGTCCGGTCAGCGCCGCGGGGACCCATCTACTGCCTCGCCTCAGCCCCAGGTGTTACCGACGCTACCTTCCATTTTGCCCCATGGCGACGGGCCGCCGCCGCCGCCGCCGCCGCCTGTTCTCCCGCCGGCGACGCCCGCAGTAGACGCGTCGCTGCAACCGCCGGGCGCCTCCCTGGGTCACGCGCCGCCGATCTCTTCCCGTGACCAGTCCTCCGACATGGAACTCTTGCCCGCTCCGGACCATATGTCGTCTTCGCCCGTCGGGTGCCCCGGCCCGATGGAGGTCGACCCTTCGGTCCCTCCTGTCTCTCTAGGGGCGCATACACCGCATGTTGGCGTGCACCCTGGAGCAGGTTTTCAGGCATTTCCTAGCTCCCCGCGGTCCGAATGGCAGGGTGCGGATGGCGAGCCTCGCCTGTTGTTAGGCTTCCCTCCTCGTCGCATACGTCAAGATGGGGTCCTCCCCACGGCGGGCGGAAGCCTAATGCCACAACCGTATGCCGATTTGCGGGGGAGGAATGTGGTGTCACCGCCAGACACCACACTTGCTAGGTGGTAGCCTTTAAATCGGCCACGGTCCGTTAGTATACGTCGGACCGGCGTGTCGCCACTATCAGTGATTACAGACCGAGCGCCGCCACACGGCAGGTCTAGAGAGACTTCCTAGCACTCGCCCCAGTGGTACAGCCGACTTTGCTAGTGATGGTTCACTGACTTCTACGCTCTCATTTGCCGAGACGATAGTTAGCACAGCCTTCAGCTACGTTATTTGCTATGACCTAGCAAGGCGCCATTATCAGTTACGATTGATACTGTGAATCATGTAATGTCAAGAGCGACGTTCGTCATTAATGGATTAAAGTTAAGTATTCCAGCAGCTACGTCCGTTTTTCTCAATTCTAATTCCCTTGTCATGTTCCAGACCTCACGCCAGCCTGCGTGAGCTGAGACGCGTGCATTTCGGCCTCCTTTAGTAATACGGTGTTAGCTCTCCTGCCAACCACAACACTCATGATGGCCTGTAACTCCTTGACATTACAGGACGCGAACAAATTTTCCATCGCAATTAGGTGTGAATGAGCAGGCCGAATAACCAGTGCATTTACGACGCTTCCTAAATGTTCAATTCCTTCGTGGAAGAAGGAGGATTTTCCTTGTTACACTTTAAGCCAGCCTCTGTGAGAACTTCAAGTAAGCGCTCTAAATTTACCAAATGTTCAGCAGTCACGTGATCCACAACAACTAGAACGGCCAGATACTTCGTACATGAAGGAATTTCAGCTTTTAATTGTTCCAGGAAACTTCCAGGTGGTATTATTTAAACCTTGAACAATCCCAAGTGAATGTTGGTCACAAAGTAATGCTTCAACTGCTCGTTTCGTGTTAACTATAAATTCAGGAGTCATGAGAAAGAAAAAAAAACACGACAGTTTGTGGGTTAACTATGGGTTTGAAAAAAGCGAACAGTCGTAAGACTCCTGATGACTTTTGAAGAATTACCAGAACAGATGAACGTTGGCTCACAGAAACATGTTGTATCAGTCCGTTGTCTTTCTGCCGTTGCAGTTACTTTGCAACCTGTTTACATATAGCATGGCGGATAGTCCCAGTGTGATACAATCACAGATGTGCATTGTTTATAACAGTCATGTCAGATTCTTCAGTTCTTCCTAGTCCTGGTTCAAAAAGCTCACTGTACTTATTGCACAAGTCAGAAACACGGGAACGAGGCACTGAAACACTGACTTGTAACAGATTGCCTCGTATGCATGGGTTGAAAAAATCAAACAAGTGTAAGCCAGAAGTGTTCACATTTTTGTCGAATATCACGAAAAGTGCCTGGCAAACTGCCACACACCACGCACTGGCTACTAATCACATTTGCCTTTGTTTTTTAGGGAAAGAGACGTACCTATGTCTACCTGAAATTTAACTCTCTCGTTAGCCACTCTTAACTGGAAAAAAAGTTTGTCCTCCTGTCTGTGGACTGCGGAAGAATGTTTCCTTGAAGCGAAAGACCGAGACTTTGTTTGTGCAGTTTACTCTGGCTCAGCTCTGACGACATTAACATGATGATAACCACTCTGAGGCTGTGGGTAGACTGGCGTAGTAATTGCTGGCACTTTAGATAGGTGGTCAGGATATGGCGTTGCTTCACGAAAAGGACATTATCAAAAAAGTTTTACATCACCCCGTTCTTAGAACTCCTGAAAATAGACGTTGACTGGATATTCTATCACAGACAGTCACTTTGACTGTTCAGAGATGCCACTAGACCCACTGAAATATATAACGAATCATGCACGAGCAGCGCCTATTAGTCGGAGGGGGTCCGAAAACCGATCGGTTCAAGTCATACCTACAGGAAGCAGGCACATGGCTTGTGTTGTCCGTAGTTGAACCATGCCTAGACGGTCAATACCACGGTTCGCTCGCGTCCGTATTGTTACTCTCAACAAGGGAAATGTCCAGGCGTCTCGGAGTGAACCAAAGCGATGTTGTTCGGATACAGAGAGACACGAGCTGTCGATGGCATGCATCCCTCAGGCCACCCAATGGCTACTACTGCTGTGGATGACCGCTACCTACGGATTATGTCTCGGAGGAACCCTGACAGCAACGCCACCATGTTGAATAATCCTTTTCGTGCAGCCACAGGAGATCGTGTTACGACTCAAACTGTGCGCAATAAGCTGCATGATGCGCAACTTCACTCCCGACGTTCATGGCGACGTCCATCTTTGCAACCACGACACCATGCAACGCGGGGCAGATGGGCCCAACAACATGCCGAATGGAACGCTCAGGATTGGCATCACGTCCTCTTCACCGATGAATGTCATATATGCCTTCAACCAGACAGTCGTTGGAGACCTGTCTGGAGGCAATCCGGTAAGGCTGAACACCTTAGAGACACTGTCTTGCGAGTGCAGCAAGGTGGAGGTACCCTGCTGTTTTGGGGTGGCATTATGTGGGGCAGACGTACACCGTTGATGATCATGGAAGGTGCCGTACCGGCTGTACGTTACGTGAATGCCATCCTTTGACCTATAATGCAACCATATCAGCAGCATACTGGCGAGGCACTCATCTTCATAGACGACAACTGGCGCCCCCGTCGTCCACATCTCGTGAATAACTTCCTGCAGGATAACGACATCGCTCAACGAGAGTGGCCAGAATGTTTTCCAGACACGAACCCTATCGAACATGCCTGGGATAGATCGCAAAGGGCTGTTTACGGACGACGCGACCCACCAACCACTTTGAGAAATCTACGCCGAGGAGTAGGACAATGTGGACCAAAAGGGCCTTGACGATCATTTGGATAGTATACCAAGACGAATACAGGAATGCATCATTGCAAAACGATGTGCTACTTGGTGTTAGAGGTACCGGTGTGTACAGCAATCTGGACCCTAACCTTCGAAGGTCTCGCTGTATGGTGGTACAACATGGAATGTGTGGTTTCCATGAGCAATAAAAAGGGCAGAAATGATGCTTATGTTGATATCTTTTCCAATTTTCTGTACAGTTTCCGGAACTCTAGGAACCGATATGATGCAAAACTGTTTTTCATGTGTGTATTTTGTTATCACGAATAGAAAAACAGTGTGGACAGGACTTCCTCGTCTTAAACTGAAGTATACGCCATGCACTACGTGAAATAATGGTTACACGTTTTCCACTAATCTGGGCCCTGGGTTTATTCGCTTTTGTGCCGGCTGTCGTCATCACGAGTTGCGGCGACTTGAACTTCCCGCTCCCGCCGCACCTGAACTCGGCTGGAGTGGTACGCCGTGAGCAGCACCGCCTGGTTGCAGCTGCAGCTTGCCGGACACATCGCGGGAGCGGCTTTCTGGATCCAGTTTGCAGCCTGGAAGTGTCAACTTCGCCTCGGTCTATCTGCAACACACCGTTCCCTACACCGACGCAGCTTGTCGACTTGGTTCGTATCGTGACAGTGGCGGTCACCATCACCCTTGTCATTGCTGTACTAGTTGGTGCCCACGGTCAAGAAAGTTTGTTGCACAGGTTTAAATTTGTTGGGCGCCGCTAAACGACGTGTGCGGCCTTCGTGCTGATTTTGCCGTGTAAACAGGGGCCGCTGTTGTTTTGAAGCAAGTAATGTTGACAGGGTTGATGCTGCGAGAAGTGGGAGAACACATTTTGATAACTGTATTTAATTTTCAGTTGTATTACTTACTGATTTGGTAAATCAGAGAGATAGTTTCAGAATGGTCAATGTAGACAAGTGTAACGTGCTGCGAATACATAGAAAGATAGATCCCTTATCATTTAGCTACAAAATTGCAGGTCAGCAACTGGAAGCAGTTAATTCCATAAATTATCTGGGAGTACGCATTAGGAGTGATTTAAAATGGAATGATCATATAAAGTTGATCGTCGGTAAAGCAGATGCAAGACTGAGATTCGTTGGAAGAGTCCTAGGGAAATGCAATCCGAAAACAAAGGAAGCAGGTTACAGTACGCTTGTTCGCCCACTGCTTGAATACTGCTCAGTGGTGTGGGATCCGTACCAGATAGGGTTGATGAAGGAGATAGAGAAGATCCAACGGAGAGCGGCGCGCTTCGTTACAGGATCATTTCGTAATCGCGAAAGCGTTACGGAGATGATAGATAAACTTCAGTGGAAGACTCTGCAGGAGAGACGCTCAGTAGCTCGGTACGGGCTTTTGTTGAAGTTTCGAGGACACTTCACCGAGGAGTAAAGCAGTATATTGCTCCCTCCTACGTATATCTCACGAAGAGACCATGAGTATAAAATCAGAGAGATTAGAGCCCACACAGAAGCGTACCGACAATCCTTCTTTCCATGAACAATACGAGACTGGAATAGAAGGGAGAACCGATAGAGGTACTCAGGGTACCCTCCGCCACACACCGTCAGGTGGCTTGCGGAGTATGGATGTAGATGTAGATGTAGATGTAGATGTAGATGGTTATCCAGGCACGTACTTCATAAATTGAGTACATGACTGCGCACTGTTCGGTTAAAACTTTTCTGTTGTAAAAGGGGTGCATTCTCAGAAACATATGTTATGTGATGGCTTGCACATCTAAGTCATTAATTTATATCAGTGTCTCTTTTGGTTGGAAATAAGTCTTTGGAATTCTGTCCTGTCATAACTGTGTGAGAAATTATTTGTAATTAGGCATTTTGAAACTCTGCCTTATTACTATTGTTTGAGAAATTTTCGGACTCATTATTATTATTCCCATTATCTACATCTACGTGATTACTCTGCTGTTTACAATAAAGTGCCTGGCAGAGGGTTCAATGAACCACCTCCAAGCTGTCCCTCTGCCGTTCGACTCTATAATGGCGCTCGGGAAAAACGAGCACTTAAATTTTTCTGCGCAAGGCTTGATTTCTCTTATTTTATCGTGGTGATCATTTCTCCCCATGTATGTGGGTGCCAATAGAACATTTTTGCAATTGGAGAAGAAAACTGAAATTTCATCAGAAGGTCCCGTCGCAACGGGAAACACCTTAGTTTTAATGACTGCCATTCCATTTCACGTATCTTGACTGTGGCACTGTGTGATAATACAAAACGAGCTGCCCTTCTTTGAACTTTTTCGATGTCATCCGTCAGTCCCACCTGATGCCGATCCCACACTGCACGGCAATCATGATAGGGCAGACAAACGGGGTGTAAGCAGTCTCTTTAGTAGACCTGTTGCACCTCCCAAGAGTTCTGCCAATGAATCGCCGTCTTCGGTTTGCTCTACCCACAACATTATCTATGTGATCATTCCTATTTAGGTTATTTGTAATTGTAGTCTCTAAGTATTTAGTTCAATTTACAGCATTACGATTTGTGTGGCTCATCGCGTAATTGAAATTTAGAGGATTTCGTTTAATACTCACGTGAATAACTTCACACTTTCCTTTATTAACTATTGCCATTTTTCGCACCATACGGATATCTTATCTACATCACTTTGGAGTTAGTTTTGGTTATCTGATGACTTTAGAAGGCGGTAAATGACAGCATCATCGGCCAAGAATCTTAGGGGCTACTCAGGTTATCTCCTATGTCGTTAATATAGATCAGGAACAATAGAGGGCCTATAACAATTCTTTGGGAAAAGCCGAAAATTGCTGCTATTTTACACGATGACTTTCCGTCTATTACTACGAACTGTGACCTTTCTCACAGCAAATCAAGAATCTAGTCACACATCTGAGGCGATATTCCATAGGCAAGTTCTCAAAGTCGGACGTGGAAATTTGAAAGTTCTTTATTTATATGTGTGACTCTGTATTTATATGTGTGACTCTGTACTTAAATTGCTGAATGACTGAGAAGATGAAACTTCTGCGTTATCTGATTCTGAAACAGCTGAGTAAATCAGAACGTACTGAGCCTACTTTCTCTTTACTTTTTCCTGTCACGTCAACACTGACCCACAATATTCTAGAACAACTCAATCTGACTGCTCAACAAATTGCAGCCTTACTTCAAATAATTAATTCAAAAGAATGGCCCTGAATAAGAAGCAATCCTGACAATAACCTAACATTTCATTAAGTACTTACCTCATAAAAATCTTCATTACGCGAACTATTGCGATACAGCGAGCTTCAATACTGCCGGCTAAATAAAAGATTCTAACTGCTAAAGCAACTACCTACTATTAGGCATGTGGTTAGCAAAGTAAGGATTTTGTTGCAAACCAAATAATGTGTTTTTTACCTTAATAATGTGACATCCAGTTCAAACACGGATTTAAATCGTCATTGATATCCAGTACAAAGATATATAATCATGAATTATTTTCAATCTCCATGTCGGATACTTCCAGATCGTTAGCCTACGCGAAGACTTCAGACATCTACCCTCTATCAATGCTAACTTCTCACATCTAACATCCATCATTGCTCGCTGTTCACTTTCAACTGGCCAACAGTACTTTCATCACTGCTGGCGACTAACTCCCAACTGCCGAAGACTACTGGCGATTAACTTCCAACAGCGAGTCCAACCAGGCACAGATTCTCTTACAAAGGAAGCGCAGAGAGAGATACAATGAAAAGTGCTACACAGCGCTGCCAACACAGAAGTAGCTCCCTTACAAATTTTAGTATAGCAGAGCATTCGCATGTCTTTTACATTTTTTCCGTGTTTGCATCGCATAGCATTACGTCACTATAACAATGTCCGCTACAACACTTGAACCTGCCGTGTCCTATGTCTTGTTGGCCAATAAATTCAGCAACCTAGAGTTCTAATGATTGTTCAAGGTGCTTCTTAACACAAATGAAAAATATCTCGCCGCTGCGACATGAAGCTGTGCCTCATAATTCCCATCAGTTTTCCTAACGAGTATCTTAAAAACAGCATCTTGCGGAAGAGAGTCGAGAAATAATTTGAGACACAAGCAACAGACTTCGGCTCCGACAATGGACAGAAAGGATGTAATGCGTGCCATTTCTTTAACGCCAACGACGGAGAAATATGCTTGCATTGAGTGCGATATTCCGAGCGATCCTCTTCCCTGCAGTCAAACTGGCGAAACTTGGGTGCATCAACCGGCTGACGTGCCTCTTGTTGCGAAAGTAAGGTCGCCGTATGTTCAACAATGAGAAGCAGCCAATTAGTCTACTATACCTGGAACTAAACAATTTCGCTTAAAGACAGTTCCCATTGGGGTTCAGATATGGTCAAACATTTTAGGCTACATACAAAAATGTAGGGAAATTAATGTCACTACGACTGCTGGAAGACCAAGCGTGATCACACTAATAGGCGAAGGTGAAAGTCAATGCCGAAAGATAATCGTCGCCATTTTCATATATGACGTACGAAGAAACTGACTTGAACGCAGTGGAGAACCAGACTTGTCGCCATCTTTAAATGCTGCAGTAAGCCTGGATGAGAGTTCTAAGTATTTAGCTTCTGTAGGATGTCGAGTAGATGCTACAAAATAATATGAACGTTAGATTAAATTCAGTAAAACACTTTGATACAGGAGACATCCGTATCCATGAGCGAAGTTATACATTTGATACAATGGCAGAACACAAATTGAGATCCGCAGCTATACTTGCAGGATAGAACAGGTAGTTTCATTTGTGGAAAAGGGCCAAAATGAGTGCCAATCAGTTGCACTCGAACTTACTACTTTATTCATTTGACAAACATTACAAGACTAAAGAAAACGTTGAAAACAGAGCAGGCCAAACATTAATTTTAGAACTTAATTCCCAGCTAAATGCGCCATTTAGTCTCACTTTAATTTAAAATCGGGTAGAAGCCAAACATAAACAAACAACGACAAACAAGAAAAGGCAGCACATCAAACGGCTCTCAGAATTTTCCAAGTGTCGGCCTGGAATTCAAACACTAACGCTCGCTTCGGTGAGACAGGCAGTCGGCCCAACAAATTCTCAATCCGACGGCAACGCAACCGACAGACAGTCAACGGACCAAGCGACAGGGTAACTTTCGCTCCAGCTGACCAGCACACAACAGGGAGTTCAATGGAGCAACGCAGAAGGTATCGGCGTCCACCACGAATTACACATTCAGCTCTCAAACTACACGCCATGCTGGACAGCCACAACACGACGAGGAAACTACACTGCCTGAATTTACGTCAACGGCCAGGGAAGGTAACCGGAAAGTTAACGACCACAAGGCAGAAGATTGCGCTGGTGCACTTCAGTTCAAAATAATGAAGTTAAACTCCACAGCAAAGCGGCTAGAATTTCGCCAACTTGAAAACAAACGTTGTTGCTCACGGGAATGTCCCAACAACCCACAACGAAATTCAAACGACACAATGTGAAAAGTTGGGGCTGGCTGGTAGATTAAGTAAAGACTCAACTTTCGTGTCCGGTGTGGGTGAGCCACGGACCTCGTAGCAATGGGAACAGCCCCTCGCACTCAGACGGCGCGTGGACGCAGCTAGCGGGCCCGGCCAGACACCCACCATGGATAATACTTCCTCGCTGCTCCACGCCAACCAAACAACTGCCCGCACACGGCACAAAAAAAAAATGGTTCAAATGGCTCTGAGCGCTATGTGACTTAACGTCTATGGTCATCAGTCCCCTAGAAGTTAGATCTACTTAAACCTAACTAACCTAAGGACAGCACACAACACCCATCCATCAGGAGGCAGGGAAAATCCCTGACCCTGCCGGGAATCGAACCCGGGAACCCGGGCGTGGGAAGCGAGAACGCTAACGCACGACCACGAGATGCGGGCGCACACGGCACAGCCAGAAACTATAATCACGAGACCAAAGTTAGAACAAAGGTGCGAATATTGATACACGCTGCTGCTACGACTAGCGGAGAGAGAGGATAACAGCACAATCACGATAACCGCAGGAGACCAATCACAGAATAGCAAGCAAGGTTTAATGCAAAGCATGACACGAGCCAACCACAGCTCATTATGGGAACTGTTTTTCTTTGCTTCAGTACCACTTGTCATCTCGTAACTGTGTTTTATGTCTTATACTGAATCACAGTCCAGTGTGACATTTAACTAACTCCCATACACTGCTCTGACTAACGACAGCTCTCTGCTGGATCTGAACTACGATGAGGCTGACATCAGAGTATCTAGAGTGTGGCGCTGCTCTGCTCTGACGTAAGTAGACTTCCAGCAGCGGTGGTGTACGGAACCTCCTAAGAGCGTGTCTCCGTCGACGTCTCTCATTCTTGGCGGTGTGTGGCAGTGATAGTCGTTGTGGTTCCGTCGTCAGGTAACAACGCTTCTATGCAATCTCACCTTTCTGACGACGCCACACATCCATATCTCAGATGCGGCTAACACTTTCTTTTGCGAATAAACATCTACCTGTTCTTCAAAGTGCTCACTGAACACGTGACAGGGTCCAAGCCCCTTACATATCCACCAGGTCTGGTCCAGTACTAAACACGAACAGCACTAATGCGTTCTCGTGCTCGTTCTACCTGTCACAGAAAAATTAAACTTTAATCACTTGTAACTATACGTAGTTATATTGACATCCGACCGTAAGTTCAAGAACGTTTCCATATTGTTATGTAATGTGATTAGAAAGAATCTGCCAACTAACAGTGCTTGTTTGCAGTTTGAATGATCAAACCCAGTAATGGCTAGTTTGTTTATATAGAAAGAGAAATTTTTGTAAATTTGTGGTAAGATCTTATGGGACCAACCTGCTTAGGTCATCGGTCCCTAAGCTTACGCACTACTTAACATAACCTAAACTAACTTACGCTATGGACAACACACACACCCACGCCCGAGGAAGGACTCGAACCTCCGACGTTAGGAGCCGAGCGGACCGTGACAAGATGCCAGAGACCACGCGGCTTATATAGAAAGAGAGATGAGTTCATTATTGGCGTGGAAACTATGTGATTACACTGACTTCGATTCAGTAATCGTATCAATAGTTGATTAGACGACTTTTTACCCATGCCTACTCCATCATAGCTACATCAATGTTGAGCGAAGTTACATCCATCAAGTTACATTCATCAGCTTACCGACGTTTGTCTTACGAACTCTTTGTGCGCTACTCATCCATAAGAGAGTACCCCAACTGCTTGCCTTCAATCGTGTGTGCCTTAATGGGAAAAGAACAGTACGTAGAGGAGTCAAGGTATCCAAAAAAGTGCTGGAAGAATCTGAGTTAGCCAATTCGTGGCAGCCATATACCATCAGCGCAAAGAATGGAGTGCAAGTGAAGGTGTGGAGAAGATTTTATTTCGGCCTGGATAAAGAAACCATCAGTATGACGGTTTGTGGGGAAGTATCGATCGCCCCATTATCTCCCCATTCTATGGCCGACTCGTACAGTTATGACTCTCCGTCACGCATTCAGACACAACAGTCCGCATGCGAATCAGTTGAGGGTCGCATTAAACATTTAGGATCGTAACGATCGAAGCTATGCAGCTTGTCGTCTGGTGCCACGCCACTGCTCAGTGAATTCTGTGCCTCATTAAATGTACTTTAACATTCCCACATTGAAACTAGTAGAATAACTAACATAGCAATGTTCCATTAAACATGGAATTCCAATGTTTGGATTAACGGGCAAATGTAGATCAACATTAGTTGCAAAGTTACACATACCCAATTGATTCGCCGAAATTTCAATCACCAACTATCTCCTCCGAATGAGAAAATATTGTGCTGACATCCACGTACATAGGGGACAAAAAAATGGCTCTGAGCACTATGGGACTCAAATGCTGTGGTCATTAGTCCCCTAGAACTCAGAACTACTTAAACCCAACTAATCTAAGGACATCACACACATCCATGCACGAGGCAGGATTCGAACCTGCGACCGTAGCAGTCGCACGGTTCCGGACTGCGCGCCTAGAACATAGGGGACAATAATCATGGTAAAGTTATAAGGTAAATCAAATTACACATTGAAACTTTTACATGTCTGTTTTTCCCTCCCTCTGTCCAGGATGGAAACAGTATATAAACAGTCTGAAGGTGGTCCGATGAACCCTTTACCAGGCACAGAAGTGTGAATTGCTAAGTAATTATGTAGCAGTAGACTAAAGTAAAGTTTTTTTTATTTATTAGTGATGACTTTTAGACATAAGCCACATATTACAAGAGAAAATAATTTAACATTTGACTGCGTAACAACCTGAAACCATTGAAATGAAGCTATAACCATTACAACAACAATTAACTATTTCATCCATTTCACCTGAAATTTTCTTGGTTTAAGATACTTACAAGAAATTCATTGATATATAAGAAGCGGACAAACCGTTTCCATTCGAAGGTCGCACGGTCTAGAACAGATATCAAATGAGGCAAACTCGGGGTGAGCATTGAGTCAATCATCCCACTGACGCATCAGGTTGAAGATACCGGTTTGGTAAAATTTATCCCGTTGTGTGAAGAAGCCTGTAACTGCCTGTTACACGTCCTCGTCCGACAGGAATCGTTGATCCTTGAGGGTCTTCTTCAGGAGATGGAAGAAGTGAAATCGCATAACGAGAGACCATGACTAAAGGGTGGGCTTTCAGGTGTCTTCTACTTGAGTTGGCGTAGCCTCTGCGTTACGACATTTGCGATATGGTAGCGTGCGTTATCATGAAGCAGCAGCACCCCTTGCGGTGCACCTTTGCACAATAGCGTCGACAAACATGCTACGCCATGCACGGTCTTCATTCTCCGATGGATGTCTACCGCTGCTGTCCTCCGGCAGCCAAGAAAATGATAACAACACTTTGGTCCTTTTTAGACAAATGTGGTAATGACATCGCCATAGTTCAGGTTTCCGCATTTATCGCACGCTAGTCGGAAAGACACGAATGTCACACTAATCCCTTGTTTACATGTCGGTGCTTGTATAACCGCATCCGAGCCACTCTACGTTGCGTATACTCTGAAGTAATCGACTCAAACTGAGACTTTTTGATCGCTCTTATAAGAGGTAGTTTAATAACATAAAACAACTATTCATTTACCACACTACAATGTGGACAAACGCTTTTCCTATGTTCAAATTTACACCTCTACAATGAATTTGTATCGGAGTATATACACTTCTAGGTCTTCTGCTGCTGAAAGAATCTGAATGTTGCCGGAGGACAAATTACAGTAGTACCTTTTTTTTACCTCCTCCGCCGCTACCGTAGGAAATATGGTACTCTTACACATTCATGCATTCACATAAAGGAGATGAGTTCATGCCGAGGTGGTAGAAATCTGCTGGAATCCCCGGTGATTAAATTGAAAGCATTGCGTTGTCGCAAGTAATTTTTTGTTGCATTTGCAGTTTTAGTATCAAGAACGAGACGGATGGTTAGGAATTATTGCTGCGTAATTTAGTAAGACTTATGTGTGTTTTAGTCCCATCGGCCCCTACATCTAGTTCTTACAGTATGAACGAGACCGCGAAATGACACATTATCGTATTTTACTAAACAAGAGCACAGTCGAGAGGCGGCACGCCACACTCTCACTTTAACAACACTGACAGTCACATTAATAATCATGTTTTAGGTCTTCTCGGTGTTCCCCAGTCCTACAACTGCATGTGTGGTTTATGACCTTTTACATGAGGAAATTATGGGCAAAATGTTCATATAACTGCTTATGTAGCCAGTAGAGAAGGGAGAAAGATGGATTGCGGACCATAAATGTTGTGTGCAGCGACCTGGCTGTACGAGTGCTTCTGGGAAGCGGTGCTCTGGGGCTGTACCTGCAGAGGGACTTTGGGCCATAGCACTCCCATCTTCCCAATTAGGGTCGAAGCAGGAGGGCGCCATTTCGTGAAACATTTCATGTGACCCAGGCGACAGATCATTGCGAATGTGGGCAGATAGTGGAAAGTGGATGGAGGAAGCCATTTAAGAGGGACTTCTGTAATCTGAGGTTCAGTGCAAACAGTGGGGTGGTCATAAAACTCCAAGCATTCTCATGTTAGAAGCAGGGACGAGTTTGCTGTTCGAGTCTTGCTGACTGTAACGTTTTTATCCCTTCTGTGAAAGACAAACAAGCAGTGAGATCAAACATCGATAAGGAAATCGCAAGAAAATACTTTCGGCTCATAGTGCAATGGTGAAAAACTTACAATGCTGCCCAACAGGTAACGCCACTTTCCGCTTTTACAAGCAAATTTTGAGTTTCTAGGGATACATAACTTTATCTGTGAAATGCCACATTTGCATACCACTTGAGTATGACACAGCATACCAATCAAACACAGACCTAATCGAAATCCAAGTGAATAGTATTTTACTTATTCGTACCGATAGAGGCACGCTTGTTTACAGGTTCTCAGTTTTATTGAAGCAGAGTTGCGTCGTAAGGTTATCGTAGGCAGTTTTATTTCATTTCTTATAATACAGTGCATAAGTTTCGTAAGGTTTGTTTTAGTGTTGTTAAAACAATAGTAAACATGAGAGAGAAATTAATCATCAACGATATATGCGAATTCTCTGATGTTATCTATAACATTTTGACAATGCACATGCAGTTTATTGATTACGTGCATGTAGAGAACTTGTTCTGAATTAAAGCTGTCAAACAAGGTTTGATGAAGAATAAAGTGCCACTACCACAAGACAGTTAGGGTAGAAAATACCTTTCTGACATATTTTGGCACGATGCGCCACCCACTCCCCCCCCCCCCCCCATACATAAAACAAAAGTTTCGAGATGCATCTAATGCATGGCCGTCTATTAAACTTGAAAAGACCAAAATGTCGCAGAAGTTAGCCCTTTTTCCACATGAGAATATTTTCGGGTGGGAGGTGAAGGGAATTATGTTCAAAGTTCCATTAGACTGATAACTTCTGAGAGACAGACAGTTACAGCTTTTCTTTTGCACTGCACGACGTTTTCAACAAACAGATAGCACAATAGAGTAGCTCAAATGGAAACAAACACTTCCTATTTAAAATTCTGCATCCTACACTGTTGGCAGTGCTATCTCGGTGGCAGTTACATGATTTTATTTCAGTGATTACAAAATAGAGTCGAGTGTATGCGCTAGGTAGCCAAGTAAATAAATGTACTGCACATACTGCAAACCTCTACAGGGAGTCTGTGTGTCAGGATTCGCATCCAGTCTGGTGCAACATTGTTAACATAGAAAGATGAGTTACAGAGAAGAGGATTTGGTGGTCTGTTGGCTTGAAGATAGGTTCAAATACTTATGGACTGGGTCCGATTCCAACTTCTGCTGATGATTTTTGATAACGAGACACAAATTCTACTCTCTTCTGGATACGCCAAGTGAAGAAGGTATAATGGCATTGAGGTCTGAAATTCGCATTAAACGTGATATACCTTATCTAGCAAGTAGTCGTTAGGTTGAACCGCAATAAAGTCAAGGGTCGCATCACGTAGAAAATCTATCAACAGTAATCTTTGTTATACTAGTTATTTATTTCTAGAGACGAAACACGCGCTATGTAGGGTCACAGGACAATTATTCCATCTTTTATTTTAGCTTCTGTATGTCGATAAAATTGGTTCTGAACTGGGAATGCAACTCAGACCCCTCTTAACGCGGAATTCGATCCCTTCGTCACAATACAGCTCGACTACAATTTGTTGTTTGTTCAAAACTACATATTCCGCAACATCTTCACATGGGTTCGAATCCTGGCCCGGGACTAAATTTTTCATTATGTGTTATCAATCTCTAGCGTGAGAACACCTATCTGCTGGTGGATAATAATTTAGATTTTTAATGTATTTTCATTCGTTGTCAACCCTAACGATATTTGACGTTTTTTATGCCCAGTGAGACACATAACTATTTGTGAGATCACTGTAAGTTCAAGGATGTTATTCCGTGCTGCTGGTGGAGAAAATTCGGTAGCTTGCGTCTCTTTGTGTGCAACCTACAGCGATATGTGTTGGGCTCGATTACCAGGCAGCACTGAACTCTTCATCATATTATTTGTAGTTCAAACATGCTCGCATGTCGCTGCTGGTGTAACAAACCCATATTTAACGTTCGTTTTCTCTAGAATGTAACAGCGATAGGTGCCAGGTTGAAGTTCTGGGAAGGAAAAAATTAGTTTCGTTTCGTCAATCCAGTTAAAACATCTAGCTTCTGCCGAGAAAATCCGATATGTCACTGTTGATTGTGCTTCGATAACAATCCGATTAGGTTTTGGGTTCGAATCCCTGTCCAACACAAAGCTGTACCTCACGGTATTTCAAGTACGTTACTTGTGAAGAAGCAATGTTTAACATCTCTAATAGTTCGTTACCGAGGACAATAGATGCTGGGTTAGAATTCGCGTCAGTTAAAAATGTTTACGTTATGTAATTTAAAGTTGATATTTGATAACTGATACTGTCAAAAATCGAAGTATATTACCCTCTGTATGGCTAGTCATGAACGGCTGTTAGTTTCCGTCAGTCACGAAGTCTTTGCTTAGTCTGCATGTGCTAGGTTGGAATCCATATGCAGAACGAAACGGTTCGCCGTGTCATTTGAAGTTCATACATATTCTCAACTAGCTGCTCGTGAATAACATAAATTTTTGATGTCCTTTAGTGTTAAACAATAAGTATGGTATTTTACTTTGAAGATGAAATCATGAATACGACGAACTTAATACGTGCATTACCTATCTGATGTAATAATGAGAGTCGTAACATTTCAGGTATATCATTTATTGTAATAAATGTGAGCTTACAAGACTTAAGGACAATTTTATCTGTGATAAGGGTTTCTCTGGTATTTGTAGTACCTTGGTACTACTGCATGAGTTGAGTTATTGCGATACAAAGCAGTGTTTTCTAGTGGTGAATGTTGGAACCATTTTCAATAGTCAAACGACTGTACCGAGGAGCGATTAGAGGACCTGCTGGGCAGCTGGGTTATGTGGGTTGCATGCGAATCAGGCGAAATGCAATTCAAGTTGTGCAGATATTTGTGAGCACGACTGTGCATAATTAGATGACAATTCTGCTGGAACTGGCTGCTCTTGTGGCAAACCACAGTGGCTATCAAAGTGTAGGTATAGCAACCATAGGTCTTGATGTTAGCCACGGCGTGATATAGCTCTTCTTGGCAGCGTAAATTTAACCATACGTGGTAAACAATGAAACCATGGCCGATAGATCACTTTACGTTCCATCCGAGGCTAATTTACATGCTCGCAAGCTCTTCGCACCTCAATTTATGCCACAATAGCTGACCAAGACTGTCTCAGTAACACAGTCTGAACTCGACTGACTCGCCACAAAGGTATCGGAGCCTTACTCGTCAATTCCACCTTTTGCAGTTTCGTCGAACTACTTCCGTAGCGGCGGGGCTTTGCTACGGGTTTTATATTTAGCTTCCCTACTTATGGACCAGTAAAATATACAGAGTTTTTACAAATTATTACATTCACAGTCTACTACACATAAAACCAGAGGTGCAAGTGCAACATAATTTCTTGAAACGCCAAAATAATTAACACGATTATTACATACATTGAAGCGCCAAAGAAACTGGTATAGACATGCGTATTCAAATACAGAGATATGAAACAGGCATAATACGGCGTTGAGGTCGGCAACACCTATATAAGACAGCAAATGTCTGGCGCAGTTCTTGGATCGGATCCTGCTCTTACAGTGGTAGGTTATCAAGATGTACATTAGTTTGAACATGGCGTTATAGTCGGAGCACGAGCAATGGAACACAATGTAAACTAGATAGTGATGAAGTGGGGATTTTTCCGTACGACTATTTCACGAGTGTATCTTGAAAAGTAGAAATCCGGTAAAACATCAAATCTCCGACGTCGCTCCGGTAGGAAAAAGATCCTGCAAGTACGGGACCAACGACGACTGCAGAGAAGCGTTCAACGTGACAGAAGTGTAAGCGTTCCGCAAATCGCTGCAGAGTTCAATGCTGGGCCATCATCAAGTGTCAGCGCGCGGACCTTCCAACGAAACATCACCGATATGGGCTTCCGGAGCCGAATGCCCAGTCGTGTACCCTTGATGACGGCACAACACAGAGCTTTACACCTCTCCTGGACCCGTGAACACCGACATTTGACTGTTTATAACTGGATACATGTTGCCTGTTCGGACCAGTCTCGTTTCAAATTGTATCAAGCGGATGGACGTGTATGATTATGGAGACAACTTCATGAATCTATGGACCCCGCAGGTCGTCAGGGGCTGTTCAAGCTGGTGGAGGCTATGTAATGATATGGGGCGTGTGCAGTTGGAGTGATATTGGACCCCTGGTACGTCTAGACACGACTCTGACAGGTGACACGTACGTAAGCATCCTGTCTGATCACCTGCATCCATTCATGTCCATTGTGCATTCCGATGGACTTGGGCAACTCCAGCAGGGCACTGTGACACCCCACACATCCAGAGTTGCTACAGAGTGGCTCCAGCAGCACTCATCTGACTTTAAACACTTCCGATGGCCACCACACTCGCCAGACACGAACGTTATTGAGGATATCTGGGATGCCTTGCAACGTGCTATTGAGAAGAGATCTCCACCCCTTCGTACCCTTACGGATTTATGGACAGCTCTGCAGGATTCATGGCGTCAATTCCCTCCAGTGTTACTTTAAACCTTAGTAGAGTCCTTGCCATTTCGTGTTGCGGCTTTTTTGAGTGCTCGCGGTGGCCTTACACAATATTAGGCAAGTGTACCAATTTCTTCGGCTCTTCAGTGTATTTACACAACCAATAATCGTGACTATGCCGATACACTAGAGTACAATGTCAACAGAGACCTTGCACGGATTATACATTAACCTATTGATTATCGGTGTTACACCATCACCTCTACTGATCTCGGCCACAGTGTGAAACCACGTTCCTTGGACGGTATACGGCAGTGGAGTTTTCGTTTTGTGTTAGTAGTTCATCACTGATAGACTTCCGACCAAACAATAATTTCAGAGTTATTGCTTAGCATTTGCGACCGACAACCTCAGAGATTTAAAATTTCTTTTGTATAAAAAAAAATCATGGAGATTAAAAATTGTGCCTTCACACCGTACGGAGTTGCGTCCCCGAAGACATTGTTTGCGAATGAGTTCATTTTCTACTTTTTGTAATAAAGTTTTATTTGTAAGTACTACATATGAATCTTTCTTGCGTGTGTGGATTCACTCTTGTCGTTACAATACTGACGGTGTGAGAAGAGAACCAGGGAAGTGTTACTCGACTGACAGGGTTTTTACCGAAATACTCGTTATTTCGCCGTAGCTTGTAAAATGAATTAGTGCCTTACGGTGAAGCCGTGTCACTAGATAAGTGATGCTCTAATTCAGCTCTTATCACTGCTCTTTTGAACGACCATACAGGAACCTGAAGTGACTTTCAGACTAATTTGCTGCACTCGCGTTACGAATCACTCCGCGTCTTACAGGAGGAGGTGCAATTCCGGTCAAGGGGTAGAACTTTGGGACTGGAGTTGGTGATAGGCATTCAGTAACCAAGCAGTCTGACTCGATTAAGACCACATCCACATGCCTGGTGTGGACTGATGCTCTCTAAACGGGCGACCCCTACTCGACACAAAAAAACAGAATGTCAATGCAGTTGACCGGAGAACACGGGGATTTGGTCCCCTCGTAATTGAGAGAACTGCCGAAATTGAAGTAAACTGGTAATGTCTGAGCCGTAGATAAATCCAGAAGAATGTAGCTTACGGTAATAAGATGTATCAGAGGTTTTTAAAATTATTATTACAATACATACTTAATGGGCAAACCGAAACTGACCGGGATGTTACGCTACAAACACTAATCTCCAGAATATGCAGCGGTTTATCAAAGTCTTCACGAGGATTTGCATGAAGGAATGTGTTCGGTGAGCTCACATACCCGAAGGCACTGAACCGACCCTTATCTAAAGAAATGAAAACATGGGGGTTGAGGTGCCTCGATAGTTTTCCATTCAGAAACCACGGTGAGAACTAAACACGCACTGTTGGCCTGGAGCATTTAACTCATGTGTAGCAGGAAACATGAGGTAGTAAATGCCCATATCCTATTTGATAATGTTCTGACATGACGATCCTTCAATTCCCACTTGCTCTGTAAACCGGTCTTTCGGTTTTGCTGGAATTTTTTGCAAAACTGTCTCACACCTGAGTAATATTTCCTGGTGTTCGTATTCGTATCGGAAAGATTTGTAATAACGTCTTTTATAATAATGTCTTTTATGATAACGTCATTGTCATGAAGTGTCTAAAAATTTTTCGGATAAATATTATTTGGTAAAGTTGTAGAACCAAGTTGAGTAAGGAAATCAGAAATAATCATGAAATGAAAACTATTTATTGCTTTTTTACATGATTTTGTGATAAGGAAAATACGGATAGGTAATTCTGAGCACAACTACACTGCCGCAGATGAAAATACACTGACCAGTCCATGCCCTGTGCAAGCTGGTGCTTCTTCTACAAAGCCGTTAAATCCTAATCCTGGTTAATGTCAATGAATTGTCGTGACAGTAAAAATAAAAAGTTAATAAGAAAGCAAAGGAAACTACCTTACCTGACGTCTGAATAGATACCTTTCCTAAGAGATGTGACTATTTATAAATGTTTGTCAAGCCTGTTCTTGTTAAAATTAGAACATTTGTCGAGACGTATGAGCCGTAAAGTCAGTGAGGTGAAAACGGTAATTTACCTTTCTTTGTAATCCGTTAATTACAGTGACACCTGTCTCGTAACTTAGCACTGTTACGAAACTTGCTTACGGATTGAAACTATGTGCTGGTCCAGATCTCCAAACGGAACCTTCCCTTTCGTGGCCAGTTTTCTTCCTAAACTAGCTATTCTGGTACATTTCACAACAAGCACCAGAACTTCATTTCTGCCAGTACTTCTCGACTACTTTTCAGACTTATTCAGAATACGGTTACGGTTATTCTGTCCTTGTGGGTGACTATCGGAAGGCTGGCCTAACTTCAAGTACTTGCTGTAGATAGACAAACTCTTTACGGTGTTTTGCCAATATGTTATCAGGTACCCAGTGTATGTAGCCCTACATCTTTCAAAACAACTGCAAGCCGTTTGACATAGCCTTTAGAATCTTGTGACGTCCTAGACGTATTGGATTCTGTAGACGCTCCTCAAATTCGAAAACAAAAATAATCACAGAAGTTTCTGGAAAATGCTGCGCCCTGAGGGAACGACATAATTCATTAATGGATTCAAAAGGTTAGAGATAATATTACTTCTGTCTATGTCTTCTATGCTGCATTCTGATAGTATCACATTTCAATGTTTCCCATAGGGTAATACTGCAGCCATCGGAGTTTGCCCCAAGATACATTTCTCGAATAGGCAATGTCGTAGAAGCCGTGATATTCCGACACGGCCAGTTACTGGTGTAACAGATTCCGTGATTCACTATCCAAAACCGAATAGTCCGCCTCTAGAATTGTAACTCTCTATCAGTTTAGCCTCAAATTGCTACATGTTCTGCAACGATAACAACTACGACTCCATTTTCATCGATGTGTTGCGGACATGTAACACCTTTTCGACATTAGTTATTTCACAGATATTCCACCACTTTCGTAAGGCGCTACAGGAAACAGCTGACAATATCAGAACTCCCTCGCGGTTTCTATGGTACTCCTAAGAGATATCACAACATCAAGTCCTAAGACAAAAGTTACGAAGAACGACATCTTCTGCCACTCTCTGCTCATGTAATCTGTCCAATGATTGGTCTGTATCTTCGGCGTTCTTGTATTCTTGTTGTACCCCATCACATTCCCTGTACATTGTCTATAGGAATTCGTTTTTGTGGTAGAGCGTTGGACTCCATGTTCTGACGTGTTACACAATCATCATCTCACACACCGAAATATCTATAAAGGTTTCCGAAGATTAGACAGAAATACGTGTTTATATTGGCTTTGTGTTCGCCATGTAACTATTGATGAATTTCAAAGTGTCTAAAAAGTATTCATTTTTCGTGTATAACGAAATGAAGGCAGGTGCAATCATTCTAAATTAAGATGAGGTATTTCACTTCAAAAAGATTGCAGATCGAATGATTTATTTCTTTTTCATTTAAAACATCCAAATAATAAGGATTTTTTTAGAAACAGAGAAAATATATGAAGACATTGAAAGGATAATGCAGGACGTAAAGGGAGATGAAAATCTAGTAGTCATGGGGGAATAGAATGTAGTTGTAAGGAAAGGAGTGGGAGAAAAGGCTACAGGAGAATGTGGAACTGGGATAAGGAATGATAGAGGAGAAAGACTGATTGAGTCCTGTAATAAATTTCAGCTAGTAATATTAAATACTCTGTTCAAGAATTACAAGAGGAGGAGGTATACTTGGAAGAGACCAGGTGATTCGGGAAGATTTCAGTTAGATTACATCAGGTCAAACAGAGATTCCGAAATCCGATACTGGACTGTAAGGCGTACCAAGGAGCACATACTGACTCAGATCACAACATAGTAGTGATGAAGAGTGGGCTGAAGTTTAAGACATTAGTAAGGAAGAATCAATACGCAAATAAGTGGGATAGAGAAGTACTAAGGGATGACGAGACACGCTTGAAGTTCGCTACTGCCATAGTAAAGTGATAAGGAGTAGCTCGGTAGGCAGTACATTTGAAGAGGAATGGACGTCGCTAAAAAGAACAATCACTGAAATTGGAAAGAAAAACATAGGTACAATGAAGGTAACTGCGAAGAAACCATGGGTAAGAGAAGAAATACGTTTGCTGATCGATGAGAGAAGGAAGTACAAAAATTTTCAGGGAAATTCAGTACTACAGAAATATTAGTCGCTGAGCACTTAAATAAACAGGAAGTGTATGGAAGCTAAGACGAAGTGGCTGCATGAAAAATGTGAAAAAATCGAAATAGAAATGATTCTCGGAAGGGCTGACTCGGCATATAGTAGAGTCAAAACAACCTTCGGTGACATTAAAAGCAAGGGAGGTAACGTTAAAGACTGCAGCGGGAGTTCCACTGTTAAATGCAGAGGAGAGAGCGGATAGGTGGATAGAGTACATTGAAGCAGCAACAAAACGATTATTCACGTTGTTGTGTAGAATGTATGAGTTTGGTGACATGCTATCTGACTTTCGGAAAAAATATCATCCACACAAATTGAAGGCAGCAAGAGCTGACAAGTCCGAGAATTATAGCGAGAATTAACAAGCTCTTGCATCCAAGTTGCTGTCAATAATAATATACAGTATAATGGAAAAGAAAATTGAGGATGTGATAGATGACGATTAGTTTGAATTTAGAAAAGGTAAGAGCACTAGAGAAGGAATTCTGACGTTGTGGTTGATAATCAAAGAACGACTAAAGAAAAATCAAGACACATCCACAGGACTTGTCGACCAGGATAAAGCATTCGGAAATGTGAAATGGTGCAAGATGTTTGAAATACTGAGAAAAATAGGGGTAAGCTATAGGGAGAGAGGGGTAACATAAAATACGTACAAGAGCCAAGATGGAACAATAAGAGTGGACGACCAAGACGAGGAGGAGAGCAGTGTTTAACGTCCCGTCGGCATCGTGGTTATTACATACGGAGCACAAGCTCGAATTAGGGAATGAACGATCCCGGTAATTGCCTGAAGCGATTTGCGGAAATCACGGAAAACCTAAATCTGGTTGGTCGGAAGCCGGTTTGAACCATCGTCCTCCCGAGTGCGAGTTCAGTGTGCTAACCACTGCCCCGCCTCGCTCTGTGACGACCAAGAACTAGGTGTTCGCATTAAAAAGTGTATAAGACACCAACACTGTTCAACCTGTACATCGAAGAAGCAATGATGGAAATAAAAGAAAGTTTAAGGAATGGAATTAAAACTCAGGGGGAAAGATATCAGTGATACAATTCGTTGATGACACAGGTATCCTGAATGAAAGTGAAGAAGACTCACTTGATATGCTGAATGGAATGAACAACCTAATGAGTACAGAATAAGGACTGAGAGTAAATCGAAGTAATGAGAAGTAATGAGAAGTAGTAGAAATGAGAACAGAAAGAAACTTAACATTAAGATTGATGGCCACAAAGTAGATTAAGTTAAGGAATTCTACCACCTATGCAGCAAAGTAACCAATGACGGACGGAGCAAGAAGGGCATAAAAAACAGACTAGCACTGCCAAAAAGTGCATTCCTGTCCAAGAGAAGTCTACTAGTATCAAACATAGGTCTTAATTTGAGGAAGAAATTTTTGAGAATGTATGTTTGGAGCAGAGCATTGTATGGTAGTGAAATATGGACTGTGAGAAAATCGGAACAGAAGAGAATCGAAGCATTTGACATGTGGTGCTACTGGCGAATGGTGAAAATTAGGTGGACTGATAAGGTGAGGTATGAGGAGGTTCTGCCCAGAATCGCACAAGATAGGAATATGTGGGAAACACTGACAAGGAGAAGGGGCAAGATGATAAGATCATCTGTTGAGACATCAGGGAATAACTTCCATGGGACTAGCGGGAGCTGTAGGGAGCTAAAACTGTAGAAGAAGACAGAGACTGTTATTTGTCCAGCAGTAATTGAGGACGTATGTTGCAAGTGCTACTGTGAGATGAAGAGGTTGGCACAGGAGAGGAAATCGTGGGAGGTCGCATCAAACCACTCAGAAAAGAAAGTGCTGCGTGGCCGTCCGGAGCCCGGGAATCCTGCGACCATACGTTCCCGTGACTACCGCTGCTGGCAATCATGTACAGTGGCTAAGTCTTTCTGCAGTATCGCAGAAGGAACATCCAGATCCTCGTACCTTAGTATACGACTTCGTTCAAACCCACTGAGGTGCAGAAAATGACGTCTTTATCGGAGAAGAAAGAATATGTGGAAGACACTGAGAAGGAGAAGGGGCCGTACGCAGCTGTAGAAGACAAAAACTGTATTGGGAGAGAGAGACTGGAATACATTCAACAAATAAATGAGGACGTAGGTTACAAGTGCTACTCTGAGATGAAGAATTTGGCACAGGATAGGAATTCGTAGCAGGCCGCGTCAAACCAGTCAGAAGACCGATGACCTAAAAAAAGAAGCTCGGACAGAAGTCTGCTGTTTTCGGAGTGAAAATCCTAACGGATGACGGAAAATGTTGTTGGAGATCGAAATCAGAGAACACGTTTCTTCAGTTGCTTAGAGGTTCCAAATCGGAACCAGTAATAACATACACCAGAACTGCTAAAAGCAACATTCTCGGAAAGATCTGGGTCACTGTGTCGTAGTAGGTATTGTAAGGAGTATACACGTGAAATATGCTACCGATTGTTGTAACATTAGAACCAGGGTGGCGAGGCAACAATATCGCTTCGTGTTTCCTCGGAAACAGCAGCTCAACAGAGCCGCGGTGGCTATATAAGGAGGCTCCCTGTGCATGTAATTCAGTCCAGTTCAGCAGCAGGCGAGGGCAACATGGGGTGACGGCAGCTGCGAGTTTTCACCTGAGTGTAGCCAAGTCTGTGACTCGACAGGTTTTTCGGCGACTACGCGTTACAGGTCTTGGCGTCTGCGACTCTTCACATCTGCGAGTTACACGCCTGCAAGATACGCGCTGGCGACTGTACGCCTCTGTGGTTCACCATATCTGTGCGGGACTACTCTTCTGTGACACCTGCATGTGTGTGAAAGTACGTCTGGGACTCCTCTCCATTTGTGCGTACAGGACTGTGACTCGGAAGAATTTGATACTCCGCATCCAGGACTGCTGCGTTTTTGTACGCTGCTCGTCTGTGAACGAAGCCTTCGACGACTCCACGCTGCGCTTCTGAGAATCTTTGCAGCAGTACGCGCTCTGCGAGTCTGTGCTGTGCCTCCACAAGCCTCCGCATCTGCTACTCTTAAGTAGCTACGCGTCCGTGAATCTACGCTATGCATCTACACTAACCGTCCACGAGCCTACACTGTGTCCTCGAGCTTACGCGATGCTTCGGTCAGGAGAAGAACACTGCAAGGACAATGGCAAACGCCTTATAGCTGCGATGCCAGTCCTGTTGCTACCACGTGTGATACCCAGAAGACCTTGCGCTGGACCTTCTAGGCCATGCGTTGCCTTGCTGGACCGTTCGTCGGTCTTTCGCAGGAGGGTCTTTACGGTTAGTGCTTCAGACTGTCGGGGCTGAGCGTTGGCGAGTGAGCGCAAAGTGTAGTCTCGGGTACGTGTAGCGTAGGCTGCTTAGGGTAGATTCTTGGCGTCACTGACGCTCAGACTGTTGGATGCCTAGTATATAGACTCGCAGAGCGCGGACTCATTGCGAAGATTCTCAGATGCACAGCTTACCGACAACTCGATTCGACTCGATTCGCAGATGTAACAGTACAGACACGTAGGAGGGTCAGGTATGTAGTCTTAATACGTGAGTCACAACCCTGCGTGCAAAAATTGTGTGTGTGTCAGATGTACTGTCCCATACATGTAGGAATCACAGAAGAGTAAGATGTGCTGAACCACAGAAGCGTATCCAACAGACGTGAGTCGAAGAGGCATATTCGTTGGCAGGTCTGTAGTGTCTGTAATGTCACGAACTTATCTGAACTCACGTCAAAAGTTCTTACTATGTAAAGCTGCCGTCGCTCCGTGCTGCCCTCTCCTGCTGGAACGAACCGGACTGTTTTCCATGGACAGTGCGACACTACACTACGCTGCGGGCCGGTGATGCAACGTGTCAGCCACCCTACGCAGAGAGGGAGTCCACCGACTCTTCGCGCCTGTGTCACGCATGACGCCTCTACATGACATGCTTAGCGTCGCCGCGCCCATCCAGTGCGTCCAGCTGACTACGGACCCTCAGTTCCGACCAGGGTTTTCGGGAGGTTTTCCCTGGTTGTAAGGCAAATGCCGGAACTGCTTACCCCTCCCATCGATACAGAGATAAATCATGTACAGAAGAAGAAATTGCAAAATAAATACTATAACCTTTCTTTGCCTTGTTTTTTTTTTTTTACTGAATTTTGACATTGTGAACATACTAAACTATGTGGAGCTGGTTTGCCTTTTTTTTTTTTTTTTTAATATATATATATACACTGAATTTTGACATTGTGAACATACTAAACTATGTTCCCGGTGGAGCTGGTAAGCCTTATTCAGTTTTCGTAAACCAGTTAATTTTGATGCTTCGAAAAATCCTAATCTGTCCATTTAGCTTAGTGTTCACCGTAACAGAGATCGCTAACGCCTGCTTCTGTGATGGTGCTCGAATACTAAACTATGTTCCCGGTGGAGCCGGTAAGCCTTATTCAGTTTTCGTAAACCAATTAATTTTGATGCTTCGAAAAATCCCAATCTGTCCATTTAGCTTAGTGTTCACCGTAACAGAGATCGCTAACGCCTGCTTCTGTGATGGTGCTCGACTCGGGCCAAGCTGTTATGTTAGAATCATGTTAGAATCCTGTTAGAATATTTTCACAGCTAATATTTGGATGACGGAGAGGAGAGGTGGCGGCGTAAAGTTCCCGAACTACCAGTCTTTGCTCCAGTGTCCTGGGTTAAATTCCTGAACTCTCCGCAGTGTCTGAGGAAGTGGATTAAATTCCTGAACTCTCCGCAGTGTCTGAGGAAGTGAGGGCATGTGTCACTGCTGAGATCAGTCCGTCGTAGGGGACATAAAGAGTCGGACGCCCCCTTCATGCTCTTCGGGAGGAGTAGGCTACGTGACGGCGAGGAGTTTGACCCTCTCTCCCTTCCCTTCTTCCTCGTTAACAACACAAACGCAACACCGCACTGTATAAGTACCCATCACAGTCATCAACGCTTTAAAGATGCACACTTGGCATTGGCAAACCACCACCATTAGAAACTTGTCCAGGACGCTGATGCTACATCTACTCCCCTACATTCATTGTCTCAGTACAGTACTCTATGTTAGGTATTATGTATGCATCTTACATTTACTTATATCAGCTAAAAGAAAACAAACCACTTACTGTGACATGTGTAACATAGAGGCTAGCTTCAGTGTGCAGTACCAAGACGAGAAAATAAGTTCACTATCGTGAGCCACTGTAGTTCAGTTACAGAATCCGTTGGTCTCATAGAGTAAGAAATTTGTCATGCGAAACAAGAAAATGACACTATCTTGAGTCGAATAAGAGCGTTGTATTATTGACCGTTGCATTTCAACTAAGCCGCGAACCGAACCTGGAAGTTTCTCAACCAGTTTAGAAGAATATTATGCTGGTTCGCGATCAGCGCGATATAAAACTAATACGAAAGCTTGTTCCACAGTCTACATATCCACCCTCGTCGACATACCACAATACGTCTTGCGGTACGTGGTGGAGGGTACTTTTTGCACCACTGCCACTGCCACTGCCTCTCCCCTCTCCTTTTTTCTGTTCTATTGACAAAACGTGAAAGAAATGATCGTTGGCAGAGCTCCGTACTGCAGCGCGGTATGGGATCTGTATCAGTTAAGAAGTTTGAACGGTTTTGACAAGGGCGAGCGGTTTTGACAAGGGCGAGGTTGGAATCGTTTTGAATATATCGAAGTGCGTGTTCGGTAGGGCTGAAATTACATTCTTGGGATACTTTATTTCCTCTGAGAGCTCACGTTCGCTGCCAGAAAAGATAGAGGCTATCCCCAGCATAGCTCGATCAGAAATGGCCATGGAATTGCGCCGGTTCTTAGGGGTCCTCAACTTATATGGTTGCCACTTGCCCCATGCAGCAGGGATCTAAAAACTCTTAACGGCGAAGCGAAGCATCTACATCTACATCATATTCCGGAAGCCACCTAATGGTCTGTAGCGGAGGGTACTTTTTGAACCACTAACTGAGCCCTCTAACACTGTTCCAATCACGAACAGCGTGTGGAAAGAATGACAGTCGGTAATCCTCAGTATTGGCTCTAATTTCTCGAATTTTCTCCTTTTGCGAGACGTGTGTAGGGGAAAGTAATATGTTGTCTGACTCTTCCCGGAAAGTGCTCTCTCGAAATTTCAATAGTAAGTCCCTCTGTGACGTACAACGCCTCTCTTGTAACGTCTGCCAATGGAGTTAGTTAAGCATCTCCATAAAGCTCTCTTGCCGACTAAACGATCCTGTGACGAAACCTGCCGCTCTTCGTTGGATCTTCTCTATCTCTTCTATCAGTCCCATCTGACAGGTAACACAGATAAATGAACAACACTCAAGAGTGTGTCGAACAAGCGCCTTATAAGCCACTTCTTTCGTAGATGAGTTACATCTCCTTAAGGTTCTTCCTATGAATCTGAGTATGGCATCTGCTTGTCCCACTATTTGTTTTATGTGGTCATAGTTGAGGCGGTACTACTAGCACTTCCTGCTTTGGACGCTCCTCTCGCGCTTGTTGTTGACGCGAGGCACTGTCGTTGACGCGAGCCAATCAGTAAACGGCGCCCTACTACAATAATATGTAAACGATGCTTGGCAGCCTCTCGCCCTTTTCTCCTAGAAGCTGATGCCAAGGCAGCAACAATACAGGCCTTTGGTAGTGAATTGTTAGCCTTCCACGCCTCTATAAAATACAGGCTCTACCACTCAAACCTCCTTGATATCCAAGACCCAGGAAAAAAATCACAGTAGATACGACAATGAAAAATGTACCATATGGTAGAGCATCGCAAAGAATTTATTTATTTATCATCAATACACCTCTACATGTAAACTATCTGTAGCACAAAGAATATCGAGTCTATATTCAATTTCTTGCCAAGTTCTTTGTAACATTATTTCCCCTGTTATTGTCGGAATGCCATTACGATATCGCAACGTAGGAATATCGTCCACTTTGGTCGCATACAGTCGGTTCTTCACAAACGTGGTGGCCAGGCAATGGGTCCACCGCATCAGATCCAGCGACTGGGAAATTTTCTATCCAGCAACTTGCGAAGAGCTATTGACAAATAAGGCGGAGCTCCATCTTGTTGAAAAATAATGTTGTGTTGCAAGTCTTGTATCTGAGGGCACACAAACTGCTCCAACATGTAGAGATACACTGACCCATTCAAGGTTTCTTCCGCAAAGAAGAACGGTCCAAAACTCCTGTCATGCATTAGCCCACACCACATATTTAGCTTAGGGCTATCACGAACATGTTCAATGACAATGTTGGGATTTTGCGAACGCCAAATCCGAACATTATGCCTATTAACCCTTTCTGATAGATGAAAGGTTGCCTCATCTGAGAATAAACATCTTTCCATCCTCAGCAATACGCTTGTTGTCGGCGTGGTTTGTCGTTCAGCGTCAGATGTTGCAGAATTTGCACTTTGTAAGCACACATACGAAGACGGTGGTGAACTACACAATGCAGTGTTGATCGAGGTACAGTCGTGCTTCAAAGTATCCGAACGACCTGATTTGCATTTCGCCTGATTCGCATACAACCCACATAATGCAGCTGTCTAGCAGGTTCACTAATTGCTCCTCGGTACAGTCGTTTGACTATTGAAAATGGTTCCAACAAATAACCACTAGAAAACACTGCTCTATATCGAAATAACTCAAGATGTAAAGTAGTAACACGATACTACAAATATTATGGAACACCATATCACAGATAAGACTGTCCTTAAGGCTTGTAAGCTCACATTTATTACAATAAATAGCGTACCTGAAATTTTACCACTGTCATTATTATATCAGATAGGTAACACACGTAATAAGTTCGTCATATTCATGATTTCCTCTTCAATGTAACATAGCGTACTTATTATTTGACACAAAATGACATCAAAAATTTAAGTTTTTCACGAGCTGCTAGTTGAGAATGTGTATGAACTTCAAATGACAAGACGAAACGTCTCGTTCTGCATATGGACTCTAACCCAGGTCATGCAGACTAAGCTAAGATTTCTTGACTGACGGAAACTAACAGTCATTCCGGACTAGGCATACAGAGAGTGATATACCTCGACCTTAGACAGTATTATTTAGCAAATATCAACTTTAAATTACATAACTAAAACATTTTTAACGAACGCGAATTCCTACCAAGCATCAGTTGTCCCTGTTACCGAACTATGAGAGATGTTAAATATTGCTTCTTCACAAGTAACTTACATGAAATGACGTGAGGTAAAGCTTTCTGTTGGACACGGATTGGTACCCACAACATAATGGGATTCTTATCGAAGCACAATCAACTGTGACATACAGGATTTTCACGGAAATAGCAAGACGTTTTAACTGAAATGACGAGACGAAACATTAATTTTTTTCTGCCAGGACTCCAACCCGGCACCTTTCACTGTTACATTCTAGAGAAAACGAACGTTAGATATGGGTTTGTTACAGCAGCAGCGACATGCGAGCATGTTTGAACTACAAATAATATGACGAAGAGTTCAGTGCTGCCTGGTAATCGAGCCCAACACATATCGCTGTAGGTTGCACACAAAGAGACGCAAGCTACCGAATTTTCCTCCACCAGCAGCACGGAATAACATCCTTGAACTTACAGTGATCTCACAAATAGTTCTGTGTCTCACTGGGGGGTCAGAAACATCAGATACCGTTAGCGTAGACAACGAATGAAAATACACTAAAAATCCAAATTATTATACACCAGCAGACAGGTTTTTTCATGCCAGAGATCGATAATACCTAATGAAAACTTTAGTGCCTGGCCAGGATTCGAACACATTCAGGCGCAATTTGTGGAAAAGTTGCGAAATCTGCAGTTTTGAACAAACAACAAATTGTAGTCGAACTGTATTGTCACGAAGGGATCAGTTTCCGTGTTAAGGGCGGTCTGAGTTTCATTCCCAGTTCAGAACCAATTTTATCGACACACAGAAGCTCAAATAAAAGATGGAATAAGTGTCCTGTGACCCTATAAAGCGTTTGTTTCGTCATTAGAAATAAATTACTAGTATAAGAAAGCTTACTGGTGATAGAATTTCTACATGACTTTATTGTGGGATAGAGTTTCTACATGACTTTATTGTGGTTCAACCTAATGTCTACTTGGTAGAGAAGGAATATCATGTTTAATGTGAGTTTCAGATCACAATGCTATTATTCCTTCTTCACTTGTCGTAGCCAGAAAATAGAATCTGTCTCTCTCTATCAAAAATCATCGGTAGAAGTTGGAATTGAACACAAACCTTGAATATACGAACTTCTCAGCAACCCAACAGTCCACCAGAGATGCATCTCTGTGGCTCATTTTTCTAGTGTAACGCCGTTGCATCACACTGGATGACAATTCTGACACACAGGCTCCCTGTAGTGGTTTGCAGTATGTTCAGTACATTCATTAACTTGCTTGACTGAATCGCCATGAACTAGCTGCCTCGGCAACCCATTGCATATATTCGACTCTATTTTTTAATCAGCGAAATAAAATCTTGTAACTGCCACCTACATAGAACTGCCAACAGTGTAGGATGCAGAAATTTAAATAGGAAGTGTTCCTTTCCACTTGAGCTACTCTATTGCGCTATCTGTTGGTTGAAAGCGTCGTGCAGAGCAAAAGAAAAGTTGTAACCGTCTATCTCTCACTAGTCTACATCCGCCCATATCCGTTATCTCACAACACTGTGGAATGCGTTAGTTCTGTAGGATTTGTTGTTGACTTCTTGAGCAAGCGTAGCTACTGTTCAGCTAGTAGAGTAGCGGTAAGTATAATGCACTGTAGACAAAATGTCGCCAGTTCAAATGCATCCACTGCTACATTTTTTAAAACCCAATTCTGCTGTCTGCTGAAGTTATCAGTCTAATGGAACTTTGAACATAAGTCCCTTCACTTCTCAACTCAAAATAGTCGTATGTAGAAAAAGGGCTAACTACTACAACACTTTGCACTTTTCAGGTTTAATAGACGGTCAGGTAGCAGATTCTCCTCGATACTTTTGTTTTATGTGTGGGGAGAGCGCATCGTGCCAAAATACGTCAGAAACTTCTATATTAGATGTCCTGTGGTAGTGGCATTTTATTCTCCTTCAGACCTTGAGAATTCCCATATATCGTTGACGATTAATTTCTCCCTCATGTTTACTTCTGTTTAAACAACACTAAAAGAAACCCTATGAAAATTGTGCACTGTAGTAAAAGAAATGAAATAAAACTACCCACAATAACCTTACGACAAAAGTCTGTTTTAATAATGCTGAGTATCTGTACACAAGCGTGCCTCTATCGAACCGAATTAGTAAAATACCACAAACTTTGATTTCGATTGTGTCTGTGTTTAATTGGTATGCTGTGTCATACTCAAGAGATATGCAAATAAACCATTTAATGTATAAAGTTATGTATTCCTAGAAACCCACAATTTGCTTGACAGCAACGGAGAGAGGCATTAACTGTTGTGCAGCATGGTTAAGTTTCTCACCATTGCACTATGATCCGAAAATATTTTCTTACGCTTTCTTATCGATCTTTGATCTGCCTGCTTCTATCTCTTTCACAGAAGGGATAAAAACGTAACAGTCAGCGACACTGGAACCGCGACCCAGGACAGACGCTTTTTTAGAGAGCAGCATTTTACCAAAGAGCTTTTTTTTCTCACCTATCTAGCCTAAAAAAAAACAAAGATAGTGCCACCGCCACTTTCATCCTACAGTTAACTAGGACGGCCGTTCGCCACCACTTTAGATTTTGCCAACGAAACAAAAATTAAATATGCCTATGAACTTTTAATATAAAAAATAATAAAAGGAGAAAGGAAAGGGTATAATATGTTATTATATTTGATTTGTTGTTCATTTTGTTCTTAGTTTGTTCTTGTGTATTTATTTGGATTCTAAATGCAGGTCTCCTGCCCACTTTTTTTAAAATCTTTTTTTTTATTTATATAGGTATCAATGTGCGAACAGTCATAGTTAATCAAGCCTGGAAAACTAAAACAGAATGAAGACACCATCGAAGATATTAAACGTAAATAACATGAAAAGAAAGCTACTACGTCGTAGTTAGGCTTCCCATTGACTGCGCTCACTGATAAAGATTGTTCAATATATGCTCGTTTGCAGTTTGTTCTGACCTCATCTGCCATTGCCTGGAACATTCCAGCTGCGCGGGGGGCTGTGAAAGGCGCTCCATAGGTAGTTTGCGAAGCATTGTCGATATCTGGTATGCCCGGAAATAGCATGATGCCATTCTTGCAAATAGAGCCAGAAGTCAGGGAAATTCTTGTGTCCGTCACGACAGAGGTAATGGACCGCATGTCCACGTATCCAGGTGACGGAGTTGGTTCGAGTCTTGGGGTAAAATGTCTCATCCGGAAACAATAACGTGCGTGCAGATATATGCTCCGGCCTAACTCGCAAGACATAAGCCAGCATCTGCCGCACTAGGTGCCAAACCGGTTCCGCCTCTCCGCAGCTGAGGCGGTGCTCGTCAGAATCTACAGTGTTACAACCCACACAATTAGGAGATTCTGCCATGTGGATATTGTAGAGACGTTCTTGCGTCACCAGCTTCCCATTAACGACTACGTACCATTGAGAAACAACCTCGGAATCAAGCATGGCATTGTGTACAGTCTTCCACACCACGCGCCGCCGTACGTCAGGATATTTTAGTTCGACTACATTTAGGGGGCGGCGTTGCATCATGTCGTGATAAATACGTCGAGTCGTGGCCATTTGTGGAGTCGTGAGCGCTACACTGCAATAACTTTGTTCTAAATAGAAATGTCCTATATAAAAGAGGGGCGCTGGGATGTCCTGTAGTGGCACCGGCGCTCTTAGTGAAGCAGGTCGTAGCGCCGTCAGAAGCAGACTCGTGAGGCTCGTAGGACAACGGCGCAGCAGACATAAATGTGAGCTAACATAGACGGCAATGGCCCTATCATGGACGTTGACTAGGCCGAGACCACCTTTTTCCTTGGGGAGAGTAAGAGATACGTATCTGATCTTCAGTAACATACCAGCGGTGGCGAAGTATCCCAGCGCTGCCATAATGCTACGAGCCAAGGGTTTCGGAATGGGTAGCGTTTGGGCGACATGTGGTATGCGGGACGCAAGGTATACATTGGCATAATACGCCCGCTGAACGATGTTGAGGGATCGCAAGCGCTGATTTGCAATTCCCGCCCTAATTTGGTGAAGAAGGCGTCGATAATTGAGCGTCGTCGCGCGTCGCATGTCGTTCATGAAATCTAAGCCCAAGCAGCGGACAGTATCACTGAAGTGTCAGGGGGCAATGTGTTCCTGCGGTAGCCCAATCCCGATGCTCAAGGCGACAGATTTGTCAACGTTGATTTGGCTACCAGAAGCTGTACCGTAGGTTGCAATCCAGTCCAACGTCGCGACCATATCGTCAGTTCCTCGTATGACGATCATCAAATCATCCGCATATGCGGTGCAGCGATAGATGGTGCCGCCGAACTGTATCCCAGTGAGCCTGTCTCGGAGACCACACAACAAGGGTTCTAAGGCCAATGCAAATAACAACGTTGATAATGGACATCCCTGTCGTACTGATCGGCGGATCGGCATGGGTGCCGTCAGTCTTCCATTAACAAGAACTCGAGAAGTAGCCCCATGCAGAAGGCGTGTCAACACTGTGATAAAGGGGTCGGGGTATTCCATGCGCCGTAGAACGGCAGTGAGGAAAGTGTGGCCCACACGGTCAAAAGCCTGGCTAAAATCGATAGACGCCAGGGCTGCCGGCAAACGTCTCACCCGTGCAAGGGAGATGAGATCTCTGTAACGACATAACGCAGTTCTGATGTTGTTGGGTCCCCCCAAGGACATCTGATCGCTGGACAGGACGTGCAATAGTGTGCCCCGAAGACGTTCTGATAGCAGCCTCGAAAAGATCTTGAAGTCGCTGTTCAATAACGTTAAGGGGCGATAATCGCGGACATGATTCCGTCCCTTCGGCTTATCCATCGATTCCTGGTGATTTATGGGGAGCACCTTTACCAATGGCGTCGAGCACTTCCTCTTCTGTCACTTCTCCCAGTAAAGTCGGTACCATGTCTGGTGGAACTGTACCGTGGACATGTGCTGAAACGGAGTCTACCGTCGCCATATCAGAGAGCACTGCTGAATAAAGTTGAGCGTAGCAGCACGTGGTGCATAGATGGCCTTTCTGATTGTATCATGTCTGGAGCACGCGACCGTATAACAGCGCCTTGTAAATGATGGCGTGCTAAGGAGATGAGTTGCGCTTTCGCGCGATTGACTATGATCTGCCAGTCAGGTGAGGGCTCCATAGCAAGACATTCCCGTAGGACGGTGTAATAAAAGTTTTCCGTGCTCCTCCTCCATGCCGCCGCTTCTCGGCCGTAAGCCATGAAGGTGCGCCTAAGAGCAGGCTTCGCACATTCAATCCACCAACTGAGGGTCGATCGGTAACGACCACGACGCTGTAAGGACGCGTTCCACGACTCTTCGACAGCACCTTTACATACCAGCTCGTCCAGATGGGCGACGATCAGTTTCCAGGGGGGCCTACTGCGCCACACACGTGCAGCTGGGAGGGCAATGGTGCAAATATAGGCAGTGTGGTCGGTGAATGCAGTGGGCCAGAGCTCTGCTCCTCTAGTCGCCGTCGAAAGGGTGCTTGTGACGTAAATCCTGTCTAACCGACTTGATGAATGACTTGTATAGTGGGTGTATCCAGGAGCTGGGCCATGGATATGGCGCCACGTGTCAATCAGGTGGAGGTCACGCACTAGCATTTAAAATTCCGCACACGGGACGTGATGTGGCTGCTGATCAGACGGAGATAATGTACAGTTAAAATCTCCTCCGATCACCATATCGTCTATGCGGCCCATAAATAGACGCATGATATCTTCCGAAAAGAAGCGAGCCCGATCTCTCCGTCTCCCTGATCCTGAAGGGGCATAGACATTGATGAGTCTTACACCGTTGACAGTTACTGCCATGGCTCTTGCACTCGGTAAGTACAGTACGTCCGTAGCCTCCAAACCGTCCCATAGCAGAACAGCCACACCACAATCGGTAGAAGAGGAGTGGGAGATGTGGGCGGTATATCCGTAGAAGTCAGAGAAACTAGCGACACATACTTCCTGTAAGAGGGCCACGTCGACGTCCGCCGCATCAAGCATGCGTTGTAGCATTGTCAGTTTGTGTGGTGCCCTTATCGCGTTGATATTGATTGTGGCAAGGCGAAAGGTGTGCTGCCTAGCCTCTTCACCTAGGGTAGACGCCATAGCAATCAAAGCTAACCGCAAGAGATGCCGGACCTAGCAAATCCGTTACAAATTATGCGTCTTTTACGATAGGAGTGGCATCTCCAATGCCACCCCCTCCGCTGTCACCCGTTCCCTCTTTAGGAAGTTCCTCAACATCGTCCGACCACAGTGGCTGCAACACGATGCTGTGTAGCTGATCGGCACCTAAATCTCCCGCACGTACGTCGTCTTTGTTAGAGGTAGACGGAGCGCCATCCATCGACGCGACCTGCTGAATCCGTGGCGCAAGAAGTAACTTGGCACTCGTGGTATGGGCAAGTGAACCGTCTACATCACTTAGATTCTCAGCAGGCGCAGCATCCATGCCGTCTGAGGAGATGTCACCTTCTTGACCGGCCGTGTGTAGGAGGCAATCGTCTGAAGGGGTCCGCCGACGTCGCTTCCGTCGTCGAGGCGAACGTTGCTTGCGAACGTGGACATTCGTATCCGAATGTGGGAGGCAATCCGGCGTCGTATCACCTTCCGCTAGGAAAGCCGCGGTCGGGACAATGTTCGCGTCCACGTCCATCGCGTTCTGGATGTTACGTTGCGTCTGGAGTCCGTGGGACTGCTGCTGCTGTTGTTGCTGTGGAGGGGGCGACATATGGGTTGGCATCGGGGGTCCTTCATCTTCCTCCCATAGTACTTCTGGCGTCGATGGGTGTGTCTGATCGCCCGTTTCGTCCTCAACTATCGTGCGCATCGTCGTCTGGGCGTACGTGAGGGGCAGGATTGTCGTCCCCGTCGGGGAAACCGAGTCTCCCACGGGTATCTGCGTAATTCGACGTTGTAAGCAGCTCGATCGAACATGGCCTTCCTGCCCACATCCGGAACAGGTACGCGGCTGACCGTCGTACATGATGATTGCACGACAGCCACCGATGTTCAAATAGGACGGCACATGTTTCTTGAGCTCAATTTTAATTTGGCGCACACCATTGTAGACCTTATACGTCGAGAAAGTTTGCCACTTTTCTGCAACGTGGTTGATAACATTGCCGTACGGTCGGAAGGCGGCCTTAACAACTTCCTCTGGGACCTCGAAGGGGAGCTCAAAACCCTTACAGTCCTTAGGCCCATGCCTGCATGATCCACCGTAACTGCACCGATATGCCCGTCAGAATGTTTGAATCTGAGATAGTTCGAGTATTTAGACACCACTGTCGCGCAGACCTCTGCACTGGTCATTTTAACATAAACCACGCTCGCCGTTAGAGAAAAATGTATTCCGACGACAGTCGCCGGATCTAAACGTAGATCGTCGCGTATGAACTGTTCTATTTCATAGGCTCGAGGACGCGCGTGATCTGGTTGGAAGATAATTTTGATCGTATCGTGGCGCCATGTGTGTGCCATAGTCGCACCGAACTTGAAACTAATACACTCCTGGAAATTGAAATAAGAAAACCGTGAATTCATTGTCCCAGGAAGGGGAAACTTTATTGACACATTCCTGGGGTCAGATACATCACATGATCACACTGACAGAACCACAGGCACATAGACACAGGCAACAGAGCATGCACAATGTCGGCACTAGTACAGTGTATATCCACCTTTCGCAGCAATGCAGGCTGCTATTCTCCCATGGAGACGATCGTAGAGATGCTGGATGTAGTCCTGTGGAACGGCTTGCCATGCCATTTCCACCTGGCGCCTCAGTTGGACCAGCGTTTGTGCTGGACGTGCAGACCGCGCGAGACGACGCTTCATCCAGTCCCAAACATGCTCAATGGGGGACAGATCCGGAGATCTTGCTGGCCAGGGTAGTTGACTTACACCTTCTAGAGCACGTTGGGTGGCACGGGATACATGCGGACGTGCATTGTCCTGTTGGAACAGCAAGTTCCCCTGACGGTCTAGGAATGGTAGAACGATGGGTTCGATGACGGTTTGGATGTACCGTGCACTATTCAGTGTCCCCTCAACGATCACCAGAGGTGTACGGCCAGTGTAGGAGATCGCCCCCCACACCATGATGCCGAGTGTTGGCCCTGTGTGCCTCGGTCGTATGCAGTCCTGATTGTGGCGCTCACCTGCACGGCGCCAAACACGCATACGACCATCATTGGCACCAAGGCAGAAGCGACTCTCATCGCTGAAGACGACACGTCTCCATTCGTCCCTCCATTCACGCCTGTCGCGACACCACTGGAGGCGGGCTGCACGATGTTGGGGCGTGAGCGGAAGACGGGCTAACGGTGTGCGGGACCGTAGCCCAGCTTCATGGAGACGGTTGCGAATGGTCCTCGCCGATACCCCAGGAGCAACAGTGTCCCTAATTTGCTGGGAAGTGGCGGTGCGGTCCCCTACGGCACTGCGTAGGATCCTACGGTCTTGGGGTGCATCCGTGCGTCGCAGCGGTCCGGTCCCAGGTCGACGGGCACGTGCACCTTCCGCCGACCACTGTCGATAACATCGATGTACTGTGGAGACCTCACGCCCCACGCGTTGAGCAATTCGGCGGTACGTCCACCCGGCCTCCCGCATGCCCACTATACGCCCTCGCTCAAAGTCCGTCAACTGCACATACGGTTCACGTCCACGCTGTCGCGGCATGCTACCAGTGTTAAAGACTGCGATGGAGCTCCGTATGCCACGGCAAACTGGCTGACACTGACGGCGGCGGCGCACAAATGCTGCCATCGCGGTTCCTGGTGTGTCCGCTGTGCCGTGCGTGTGATCATTGTTTGTACAGCCCTCTCGCAGTGTCCGGAGCAAGTATGGTGGGTCTGACACACCGGTGTCAATGTGTTCTTTTTTCCATTTGCAGGAGTGTATAACTCGCGCCGCGAGAAGGTAAACACAAGCAAGCGCTCACGGTCGCGCACGGCGGGGGCTCAGCGGACGTCCTCGCCCCACAGCAGCCGAAAGCAGACTGAGCTGGTGAAGAGATACTCGTTTGGGATTCGTATTACGAGGCCAATAGTGAATACAACTCGTAAATCGCTATTTAAAGGACAACATTAGTTGCGATTTCCACGGGCAACGACTTCCCTGGGCTGAAAACAGTAAATGTACAGACTTTTGTTACACCTCAAGCGATAATAACTCAGATTATTCAATGGAATGACAGGAAAAATCAAGTGAACTTTAAGGCTTAATTCCGTGCACACCAGGAAGTAGCTCGTCGATCACAGAGTTGCCATACATACCTTGCCTTGTTGCCATATCATAGTTACAGTACCAGCAGGAAACGACGAACTCAAAACTAAGATATTCATTCATGGACATTTACGTGCCTCGCCGATAGTCGAGCACAACGAACAAGAAAAATAAAAAAAAAAACAATGTGTGTGTGTGAGAGAGAGAGAGAGAGAACGAGAGAGAGAGAGAGAGATAGAGGGAAAGGGAGAGAAATATAAAAAAGAATGGGAGAGAGAGAGAGAGAGAGAGAGAGAGAGAGAGAGAGAGAGAGAGAGAGAGAGAGAGAAAATATTGTTGTAAAGAAATTCCATCATGGTATGTAACGAAATCTTTCATTAAAATGACATGTTCCACATAATAAGGATATTTCGTATTCATGGTCCATGGAACAAATATTAATCGAATCAAATCAAATGTAATCTAATATCATATTGCTGACTTGCCATGAAGAGTCATGAATTACCGAAATATTCGCCAATATCGGTAACCAAATCCAAACTTGAAAATAAAAGACCACAGTTTTTGTAATAAATTGGGATTCCTATCAAGGCCATTTCGTCTCTGTTAAATAACCACGGAAGATGTCTGATATACCTCCATTCAGAAGTAACAAAGTGTGCATGCATTTAAAGATGGAGCGCATGATAAGAAGTTCTGTGACGGAGATACGAAACCAGCACGTAATCGCATTCTTAACTAAGTTAAATCAAATGTTATGTATCGGTTTTTCCTACCAGCTGCTAGGTGTTTGAATCAGAAATAAGGATACAATGTTTTGTTTGAATCAGAAATAAGGATACAAAGTTTTGTGCCTGAGCGACAAACGAACTGCACACCTACCGTCCTTCGTTATCATCTACGAACATGGCTTAAGTATCAATTGGTTACTCACCAACAATAAGATGTATGCGTATCTGACCAGAAATAACTACACCTAATGCGAATGTTGGCAACATATGAACAGACATTAAAAATTCATATTAATTTTCACTATCAGGTCGGTATGCACGTGATAGATGTTGAAAAGAAATTATGAATATTTTTGTACTGGATCAGTATTCGGACACACATACATACCATTGGAGTAAACCTAGAGAAGACTTCAGTCTTGGGGAAAGGAACGAAATGACTGAACACTGTTCCGAGAGATTCAGATCCTCGAGAGAGGAGATACGAATTCACATCACAGTCCAGCACCACATTTTTCTACGTCTGCAGTTCAAGTAAATACAAGTAATATAAGAGCCCTGTTCCTTTGAATTTCTATCGGTTCGTCAAATAAAATAAAATTTTCTAATGTAAGTAAGTTTACTGGCGACAGTATTACTATTTACCATTTCTTCCGCCTATGTCATTTCCCAACGTAAACTAGCTCTGCCCAGTTTGTAATGAAGGAACGTGATGTCTAATGTGGATTATGAATTATAACGTCTTTCTCTTGAGGTTACCAGAGGTAAAGTATATCTATTTGTGCCTCTTAAAAGTAAATGGCTGAACCCACGTCCAAGTCATTTCCCAACGTAAACTGGCTCTACCCAGTTGGTAATGAAGAAACGTGATGATAGTGTCGATTATGCATTATAACGTGTTTCTCTTGAAGTTACCAGAGGTAAAGTAAATCTGTTTGTGCCTCTTAAAAGTAAATGCCTGAACATACGTATTTCCCCTGAGATAGTTCGTTCCACCAGACCATTGTGGGCACATTTCCCATCCCCAGGAGTGTGCTATAACGGATGATATGCTTATCTTACAAAATTAGTCACGGTGGAAAACATGCGAGTCTATTAAATAGTTAAGTAGAGCCAATCTTCTGACACAGTGAAGTAGAAGCAATCTTCTGACACAGTGATATGCTATTCTCATGTCAGGAGGATGTAAAGACTTTCATTTACTTGCGCCTAGAAATAGCTGTCGAATACTGCCAAACCAAAAGCCAAGGGATGTTACTGCCTTCCAATATACGTCGCTGTCAGTTCTTCCATTTGATTTGGTGGACGTGACCTGTTTCAAATTGTGTATGTTTTATAAAATCAATTATTTTCCGTTGCAATAGACAGAAACATTGTCATTCTAAGCTTCCGAAGTTCAAAATTTTCGCAATATCAGTTCAAATTTAATATTCGCTTCTGTAATGTGGGAAAGTATTTCTCAGTTGCAAAATCCTCATCCGACTCATTGTCCTTACGCTTAGTCCGTGACCATAAATTCTAGCTCAGAGTGACACCAGTTTATGTAACCTAATATAGCGAAGACTGTTTGCCATTGCTCTTCCTCACCGGAAAATACACAATTAAACCATTGGGCTCCATCAGTACACTATAACAGTAATTTTTGTGTGTATGCAATACATAGGGATTGTAAAATTTTGTGGCGCTCTCTCTTCCACTTCTATATACAATATGATTTATCTAAACAGGCCTTTTATCATCACAGGCCCTGGATAGTGCTACATTATACTGACATCAGTAATGTGCTTTTACTGACAACCTCACTGTTCGTTTTACCTGATTTTGTAATCTTTTATATCAAACTACATGGCATTCCAGTGGAACACATTTCGTCCTCCTTTTCCTTCTGTGAAATTTGTCAGTAATATTTTTGTCTTCCAACCAGCGCAATGCGGCAGAGTACGGTTGTTAAACGATTCAAAAACTACGATTTAGTGTCGTTAAGACGATTTCTTTAAACATCGTCGTAGCTGAATGAATTTAGTTTCTTCTTAAATCGTCCTATGCAGCTACGTTCACAGATATCTCAAACAGGAACATCTCTTTATCCAGGTACGGAAGTTGTAAAGCAAACTTCCCACAGTTTGTGTCAGGTTGATCTTTTCGTCTGATAGCACTGTGTAAGTATTTTGTCTAAGAATTATCACAAGTAGTGTTCATGTAGCTGTGGGAACCATTGGTTGAAAACAAGTTTAACACCAATGGGTACAGCACTGCTAAATATTCAAAATGATTATCAATCTAGGACTTAGTTCATTCAGAAACTGTGGCGTATTTTGTAATATTGAAGCTAGAATGTGTATCCTTGTCTTCCTTGAGTAGGCATTGGAAGATATTTACCCACACATATACATTACTATGAGTACTTCGAACGCTATAGTTAACGTTGCTCTCAAACTAATTTCGTTTTTTTTTTAATTCTTCTGGGTCTTCAATGTGCAATATGTGTTGCAGATACAGTTTTAGACAAAGAAGTTGACCGCCGTGTCATTCACGTAAGGTTGACAATACAGTCGTGCTCCTCTAGGGAATTCTATGTCCGGGAATACGCTCGGTCTGGCAACATTGAAGACTGTGGCACTTCCCGTAGGAAGTCTTGACTGCAGTCTCAGTAAATCAGTCTTGACTACAACCGTAGTCTTGAGGTAAAACACGAGACTAGGTAATACGACATCTAGCAACAGAAAGCACACGTCAACGAAACTTTCACTGACCCTTTCCTCTCAGTGCTGAAGCTATGAGTTTAATTCAAGCGAATCTATAATATATTTCGCTCTCTGTCACATTGGTAATAACAGTTAGGTTCAACACTTTTTAGGGAGGGATTTCTTGGCTGGCCATCTGCCTCTGAACACCGCACGCGTCTAAGTTCTCTGGAGCCCATTTGCTGCCTACCGTCGGGGCCTGAGGCACTGCACTGCCTCGCCTTCTGCTGACAACGTTTGCTCCATTCCTCACTCTGGACAGTGTAACATGCTTTAATGATTTTGAGTGGTGACCCATAAAATCTGTCTACGATTTGTGTGTCAAACTCGATAGCAACGGAGGTACAAAACCGTTTTTATTTGATGGGTATTTTATTTCACTAGTATGCAGTACATCAATGTGCCACAGATTTAATTTCATTGTTCCTGATCCAGTGTGCTATAATTAAACCGCCATATCCTGTTCTTTTTCTTTCACAGGAGATTCTTCAGATAATTTATTTTTGTCATGGATTAATATGTGTTAGTCAAGGCACAGAGAGTAAACGCAATGTAACGCGTTTGGTTAGTTTCTTTGATTCCCTATGGTAAATGGATGCAAAACATTGTGCCAATACCCGCAATGTAATGCGTTTCGTTAGTTTCTTTGATTCCCTATGGTAAAGGGATGCCAAACATTGTGTCAATACCTTTCAGAACATGCTATATAGCTACTCAGGCAAATTACTTGTTTTGAGGTCCATACATTAATTAATAGAGAAATTAACACTGTTCAGAAGTGATATTTAAAATATTAATTTGGATTTAAGGTGACAAAAGCAAACAAAACACAAATATTTCTTGCACCATGCGCAACACACAAACAAAATCTCGCTGTTCTGACGTGTTGTTCGATATATTGCTTGGAAAACATATCTGATTCATGTTTCCAAATACACCTCTATCACATATCAATATGGATGCGTACCAATCGTATAAAAGTATATTTTGAAATACGCAGAAAGGCAAAAAGTGGTATTCGACTGAAATATACCCCTGAACAAGATTGTAACAGGGGTGACAGCATCGACGTCTACCACCTTGACGACTCGGACGGTGACAGAGCTCGGCCAGTTACTTAGGTTTACTGGTATCAAAGCTACAGCATGAAAACACAAAAATGTTAATAACCTGAAGATCATTAACTTTGGAACCCATAGTAAAGTAAGGTAGTCATCAGGTAGAAGATTGTTTTGAACACCACAGGGCTTTAATAGGCACAGACCTGTTGGAGGTGGTATGCCGTAGCTTTCTTCCGACCTTTGAGTCGACTTCCCTAGATAGTTAATATGGGAACCTACAGTTTAACGTGGCTTTCTGACCACAGTGCAACTCGGCATTTTTCACCCATTGGTGTTAAACTCGTTTTCAACCAAAGGTTCCCACAGCTACATGAACACTGCTTGTGATACCTCTTAGACAAAATACTTACGCACTGCTATCAGAAGAAAAGATCAACCTGCCACAAACTGTGGGAAGTTTGTTTTACAACCTTCGTACCTGGACAATGAGCTTTTCCTATTTGAGATATCTGTGAACGTAGTGGTATAGGACGATTTAAGAAGAAACTAAAGTCCTTCAGCTACGACAATGTTTAAAGAAATCGTCCTAACGGCACTAAATCCGTGGTTTGCGAATCGCTTACCAATAGTACTCTGCAGCATTTTGCTGGTTGGAAGGCAAAAAGCTTACTGACAAATTTCACAGAAGGAAAAGGGGGACGAAATGTCTCCCACTGGAAGGTCATGTTGTTTTATTTAAATGATTACAAAAACAGGTAAAACGAACAGTGAGGTTGTCAGTAAAACCAAATTACTGTCGTGCTTGGGTAGCTCAGCTGGTAGAGCACATTCCCGCGAAAGGCGAACGTCCCGAGTTCGAGTCTCGGTCCGGCACACAGTTTTAATCTGCCAGGAAGTTTCACATTACTGTTGTCAGTACAATGTTGCACTGCCCAGGGTCTGTGATGATAAAACGCCCGTCTGGATCAGGCATATTGTATATAGAAGTGCAAGAGAGAGCACCACTAAATTTTACAATCCGATATGCATTGAATACACACAGAAATTACTGTTACAGTGTACTTATGGAGCCCAATGGGCTAACTGCGTATTTTCCGGTGAAAAAAAAAAGCACCGGCAAACAGTCTTCGCTACATTAGGTTACATAAACTGGTGTGACTCTGAGCTAGAATTTATGGTCACGGACTAAGTGTAAGGACAATGGGTCGGATGCGGGTTTTGCAACTGTGAAATACTTTCCCACATTATAGAAGCGAATATTAAATTTGAACTGATATTGCGAAAATTTTGATTTCAGTAGTTTATAATGAAAATATTTCTGTTTATTGCAAAGTAAAATAATTGATTTTCTACAACATTCTCTGTCATACACAACTTGAAACAGGTCACGTTGACCAAATCATATGGAAGAACGGACAGCGACGTATATCGGAAGGCAGTAAAATCCCTTGGCTTTGGGTTTGGCAGTATTCGACAGCCATTTCTAGGCGCAAGTAAATGAAGAAAGACAGTGCGTTTGTGTTATCAAGTGACGTCTTTAGCAATTACTTCAGTTTTTATGTAATCTACGAGTAATTACTGATATTTGATTTTAACATGAAAAGAATACCCGGCCGAAATGGCCGAGCAGTTTTAGGCGCTTCAGACTGGAACCACGCCACCGCTACGGTCGCAGGTTCCAATCCTGCCTCGGGCATGGATGTGTGTGACGTCCTTAGGTTAGTTAGGTTTAAGTAGTTCTAAGTTCTAGGGTACTGATGACTTCAGAAGTGAAGTCCCACAGTGCTCAGAGCCATGACTAGAATTCCGTAGACAGGAAAAGAATCTACTTCTATAATGAACAAAAGGCATAAATGATGTTCAAGCAAATGTGTTCTAGCAGCGGTATGAATAAATGATAGAAATAATGACGGTAATATCCGAATTATCCGGTAACTTCGCACCTCACAGTGGATTTTCTCGAACTAAGAAATTTGCTGAATTAGTAAAAATTTCAAAATGGCTTCACATCGAGGATATGATTCCTAGAAGAGTCTTTACATCCTGCTGACATGAGAATAGCATAATCTCTGTGTCAAAAGATTGCTTCTACTTAACCATTTAATTGACACGCATGGTTTTCACCGTGACTAATTTTGCAAGCAAAGCATGTCATCCGTTACAGCGCAGGCCCAAGGCTGGGAAATGTGGCCACAATGGTCTGGTGGAACGAACTACCTCAGGGGAAATGCGTGGGTCCAGGCATTTCCTTTTAAGAGGCACAAACAGATTTACTTTATCTATGGTAACCTCAAGAGAAAGACGTTATAATTCATAATCCACATTAAACATCACGTTCCTTCAGTACCAACTGAGCAGAGCTAGTTTACGTTGGGAAATGGCATAGGCGGAAGAAATGGTAAATAGTAATACTGTCACCAGTAAACTTACTTACGTTAGAAAATTTTATTTTCTTTGACGAACCGATAGCCATTCAAAGGAACAGGGCTCTTATATTACTTGTACTTGCTTGAACTGCAGACGTAGAAAAATTTAGTTTTGGACTGTGCTTTGAATTCGTATCTCCTCTCTAGAGGATATGAATCTCTCGGAACAGTGTTCAGTCATTTCGTTCCTTTCCCCAAGACTGAAGTCTCCTCTAAGTCTACTCCAATGGTATGTACACTCCTGGAAATGGAAAAAAGAACACATTGACACCGGTGTGTCAGACCCACCATACTTGCTCCGGACACTGCGAGAGGGCTGTACAAGCAATGATCACACGCACGGCACAGTGGACACACCAGGAACCGCGGTGTTGGCCGTCGAATGGCGCTAGCTACGCAGCATTTGTGCACCGCCGCCGTCAGTGTCAGCTAGTTTGCCGTGGCATACGGAGCTCCATCGCAGTCTTTAACACTGGTAGCATGCCGCGACAACGTGGACGTGAACCGTATGTGCAGTTGATGGACTTTGAGCGAGGGCGTATAGTAGGCATGCGGGAGGCCGGGTGGACGTACCACCGAATTGCTCAACACGTGGCGCGTGAGATCTCCACAGTACATCGATGTTGTCGCCAGTGGTCGGCGGAAGGTGCACGTGCCCGTCGACCTGGGACCGGACCGCAGCGACGCACGGATGCACGCCAACACCGTAGGATCCTACGAAGTGCCGTAGGGGACCGCACCGCCACTTCCCAGCAAATTAGGGACACTGTTGCTCCTGGGGTATCGGCGAGGACCATTCGCAACCGTCTCCATGAAGCTGGGCTACGGTCCCGCACACCGTTAGGCCGTCTTCCGCTCACGCCCCAACATCGTGCAGCCCGCCTCCAGTGGTGTCGCGACAGGCGTGAATGGAGGGACGAATGGAGACGTGTCGTCTTCAGCGATGAGAGTCGCTCCTGCCTTGGTGCCAATGATGGTCGTATGCGTGTTTGGCGCCGTGCAGGTGAGCGCCACAATCAGGACTGCATACGACCGAGGCACACAGGGCCAACACCCGGCATCATGGTGTGGGGAGCGATCTCCTACACTGGCCGTACACATCTGGTGATCGTCGAGGGGACACTGAATAGTGCACGGTACATCCAAACCGTCATCGAACCCATCGTTCTACCATTCCTAGACCGGCAAGGGAACTTGCTGTTCCAACAGGACAATGCACGTCCGCATGTATCCCGTGCCACCCAACGTGCTCTAGAAGGTGTAAGTCCACTACCCTGGCCAGCAAGATCTCCGGATCTGTCCCCCATTGAGCATGTTTGGGACTGGATGAAGCGTCATCTCACGCGTTCTGCACGTCCAGCACGAATGCTGGTCCAACTGAGGCGCCAGGTGGAAATGGCATGGCAAGCCGTTCCACAGGACTATATCCAGCATCCCTACGATCGTCTCCATGGGAGAATAGCAGCCTGCATAGCTGCGAAAGGTGGATATACACTGTACTAGTGCCGACATTGTGCATGGTCTGTTGCCTGTGTCTATGTGCCTGTGCTTCTGTCAGTGAGATCATGTGATGTATCTGACCCCAGGAATGTGTCAATAAAGTTTCCCCTTCCTGGGACAATGAATTCACGGTGTTCTTATTTCAATTTCCAGGAGTGTATGTGGGTCCGAATACTGATCCAGTACAAATGTATTCATAATTTCTTTTCAACACCTATCACGTGCATACCGACCTGGTAGTGAAAATTAATATGCATTTTTAATGTCTGTTCATATGTTGCCAACATTCGCATTAGGTGTAGTTATTTCTGGTCAGATACGTACACATCTTACTGTTGGTGAGAAACCAATTAATACTTAAGCCATATTCGTGGATGATAAAGAAGGACGGTAGGTGTGCAGTTCGTTTGTCGCTCAGGCACAACACTTTGTATCCTTATTTCTGATTCAAATACCTAGCAGCTGATAGGAAAAACCGATACATAACATTTGATTTAACTTAGTTAAGAATGCGATTACGTGCTGGTTTCGTATGTCCGTCGCAGAACTTCTTATCATGCGCTCCATCTTTAAATGCATGCACACATTGTTACTTCTGAATGGAGGTATATCAGACATCTTCCGTGGTTATTTAACAGAGACGAAATGGTCTTGATAGGAATCCCAATTTATTACAAAAACTGTGGTCTTTTATTTTCAAGTTTGGATTTGGTTACCGATATTGGCGAATATTTCGGTAATTAATGACTCTTCATGGCTAGTCAGCAATATGATATTAGATTACATTTGATTTGATTCGATTAATATTTCTTCCATGGATCATGAATACGAAATATCGTAATAATGTGGAACATGTCATTTTAATGAAAGATTTCGTTACATACCATGATGGAATTTCCTTACAACAATATTTACTCTCTCTCTCTCTCTCTCTCTCTCTCTCTCTCTCTCTCTCTCTCTCTCATTCTTTTTTATATTTCTCTCTCTTTCTCTCTATCTCTCTCTCTCTCTCTCGTTCTCTCTCTCTCTCGTTCTCTCTCTCTCTCTCTCACACACACATTGCTTTTTTTATTTTTCTTGCTCGTTGTGCTCGACTATCGGTGATGCACGAAAACGTCCATGAATGAATATCTTAGTTTTGAGTGTACTTACGAAAGTAATATATAAACAACTATGAGAGTTACTGATTTATGATGCTTAGTTTACAGTCAGTTCTGATTATTATTAGTAACTACGCTCCAGTCGCTAAACCTAGCTACAGAAATGCAAATAAGACACGTCTTTGAGATGCCAGCTATGGTCACTTCCCAGCCCTTTGTAGGAACACATCGGTTCGTCTTTTCCTGCTGGTACTGTAACTGAGATATGGCAACAAGGCAAGGAATGTATGGCAACTCTGTGATCGACGAGCTACTTCCTGGTGTGCACGGAATTAAGCCTCAAAGTTCATTTGATTTTTCCTGCTGAAATGGAAAGGAACACTTCCTATTTAAATTTCTGCATCGTACACTGTTGGCAGGTCTGTGTAAGTGGCAGTTACCTGATTTAGTTTTGGTGATTAAAAAATAGAGTCGAATGTATGCACTGGGTAGCCGAGACAGCTAGTTCATGGCGATTCAGTTAAGCAAGTTAATGAATGTACTGAACTTACTGCAAACCACTACCGGCAGCCTGTGTGTCAGAATTGTCATCCAGTGCGATGCAACGGCGTTACACTAGAAAAATAAGCCACAGAGATGCAACTCTGGTGGACTGTTGGGTTGCTGAGAACTTCATATATTCAAGGTTTGTGTTCAATTCCAACTTCTACCAATGATTTTTGTTAGGGAGAGACAGATTCTCTTCTCTTCTGGCTACGCCAAGTGAAGAAGGTATAATGGCATTGTGATCTGAAACTCACATTAAACACGATATTCCTTCTCTACCAAGTAGACATTAGATTGAATCCCAATAAAGTCAGGATTCGCGTCACGTAGAAAGTCTATCAGCAGTAATCTTTCTTATACTAGCTACTTATTTCTAGTGACGAAACAAACGCTTTGTAGGGTCACAGGACACGTATTCCGTCTTTTATTTGAGCTTCTGTGTGTCGATAAAATTGGTTCTGAACTGCGAATGCACTCAGACCGCCCTTAATGAGGAAGTTGATCCCTTCGTCACAATACAGCTCGACTACAATTTGTTGTTTGTTCAAAACTGCAGATTCCTCTACATCTCCACATGTTGCGCCTGAATGGTTCGAATCGTGAACCGTCACTAAAGTTTTCATTATGTATTATCAACCTCTGGCCCGTGAACACCTATCTGCTGGTGGATAATAATTTGGATTTTTAGTGTATTTTCATTCGTTGTCAACACTTACGATATCTGACGTTTTTGACTCCCAGTGAAACACCGAACTATTTGCAAGATCACTGTAGGTTCAAGGATATTATTCCGTGCTGCTGGTGGAGAAAAATTCGGTTGCTGACGTCTCTTTGTGTGCAGCCAACAGCGATATGTGTTGGGCTCGATTACCAGGCAGCACTGAACTCTTCGTCATATTATTTGTATTTCAAACATGCTCGCATGTAGCTGCTGGTGTAACAAACCCATATTTAACGTTCGTTTTCTCTAGAATGCAACAGCGATAGGTGCCGGGTTGGAGTCATGGGCAGGAAAAAATTAATGTTTCGTCTCGTCATTTCAGTTAAAACATCTTGCTATTGCCGGAAAATCCTATATGTCACAGTTGATTGTGCTTCGATAACAATACGATTATGTTGTGGGTTCGAATCCGTGTCCAACAGAAAGCTTTACCTCACAGCATTTGAAGTTAGTTACTTGTGAAGAAGCAATATTTAACATCTTTCGTAGTTCGTTAACTGGGACAACTGATGCTGGATAGGAATTCGCGTCCATAAAAAATGTTTACGTTATGTAAATTAAAGTTGAAATTTCCTAACTGATACTGTCTCAAATCGAGGCATATCTCTCTCTGTATGCCTAGTCAGTCACGAAATCTTTGCTTAGTCTGCATGACCTGGGATTGAGTCCATATGCAGATCGTGCTGTTTTTCGGTTCATTTGAAGTTCATATATATTCTCAACTAGCAGCTCGTGAAAATCCTAAATTTTTCATCTCATTTTGTGTTAAATAATAAGTACGGTATGTTAGTTTGAAGAGAAATCATGAATATGACGAACGTATTACGTGCATTACCTATCTAATATAATAATGGCAGTGGTAATATTTCTGGTACGCCTTTATTTGTAATAAATGTGAGCTTACAAGCCTTAAGGACAGTCTTATCTGTGATAAGGTGTTCCATAATATTTGTAGTATCGTGTTACTACTTTACATCTTGAGTTACTGCGATACAGTGCAGTGTTTTCTAGTGGTGATTTGTTGGAACAATTTTCAATAGCCAAACGACTGTACCGAGGAGCGATTAGATAACCTGCTGACAGCTCCGTTATGAGGGTTGTATGCGAATCAGGCGAAATGCAATTCAGGTCGTTCTGATACTTTTCAGTACGACTGTACATTCTTGAGACGAACCTTTTGTGACATACTCACGCAATCTATTTTATTAACGTGAACAGATAATACTCGAAGTCGCAAAACTTATGATTTTGGGATTTATACGCGCTTTGTACTCGATCTAGTTCTGGCTCACCTACCTCTATCGCGAAACACATGAAATACGTAACCAAATGACTAATTCTCTCAGTAATTTTCTGCACATCAAAGATCCTGCGACAGTGTAACGCAACTTAGATTGCAATTTTAATTCGTTCTGATATGACTGTTTGCGTGTCAAACGTATTTCCTTTTCGTCTCTTATCTTGAAATGGGAAAATAACTTTTCAGTTTCAATATTACTAACAATCAATATTTTACAGCCGCTGACGAGATATTCTACGTCACGGCAATACAGTAACCGTCTTGTATTTCTTTTATCATATACACTGATGACAAAAAAACAATCTTAACACCAACAAGGCGTAGTGCGACATAAACGAAAGTTGTTAGGCTTTTTTTTTTTTTTTTTTTTTTTTTTTTTTACGTATGAAACAGGATGTCCATTCATATTTCACGCCAATCGCGTTGCGTTAGCGTTAGTAACGCCACTCAGAGGATGCAAATCAGATTTCCCTTAAATAAACGCTGTAACGATTTTGAGCGGTAGGTACCTTTGCGATCGTATATGGTAAGTTCATCTTAGTCATAAACGGCTTTATTGAGTCAAGGACGCCAGTTTAAACATCTTACTTTGAACGACGTCGTATAATAGGGCCACGAGAAGTTGGATGTTCGTCCTTGGATGTTTCACAAAGACTTCTCAGGAATGTATCCACTGTACTTGACTGCTGGTAGCGGTGGTTCCGGGAATTTACAGTCGCAAGAAGATAGATCTCTGGATGGCCACGTGGAACTATCGAGAGGGAATGCTATCGTGTTGGGCGTATGGCTCTGGTAATAGTACTGCGCATGCAGTAGAAATCTGAGCAGCAATTGTCACCACACTGACAGAACGAACTGTTACAAATTGGTTACGTGAAGGACCTCTCTGAGCGGGAATCCCTGCAGAGTGTGTTCCACTGTCTCCGATCCACCGCCAATTGCGACTTCAGTGGTGTCAAGAGAGAGGTCATTGGAGGGTAAATTGAAAGTCTATCGTGCATTCTCATAAAGCTGGTTCTGCCTCGGTGCCAGTAATGGCCATTTTTTGATTAAAAGATAGCCAGTTGAGGACCTGTAACCAACCTGCCTGCATGTATAGACACTGGAATTACACCAGAGGTTATGGTCCAGGGTGCGATTTTGACAGCAGGGGCACTCTCGTGGTTATCCCGCGCACCCTGACTGTGAACATGTGAGTGAGTCTGGTGATTAGACCACCAGTGCTGCCACTCATGAATAGCACACCAGGGGGTGTTTTCCAACAAGATAACGCCCGCCCACTTACCGCCGTAGTAATCCTACAACATTGACAGTGTGTCAACATATGGCCTTGGCTTGCTCGGTCACCGGATCTGTCTCCAACCGAGAACATGTGAGACATCATCGGACGACAACTTCATCATCATCCACAACTGGTTTTAACCTTCCATACATTGACCGATCAAGTGCAACAGGCATGGCACTTCACCCCCACAAACTAGCATCCGACATCTGTAAAAAACAGTGCATGCACGAACTTCAAGGGTGCAGTTCATTCCTTAGTATTTCCGTATTCCATTCCTATGTATATTGATTCTTATTGACTTATCTCTTTAAACTTCAACGTAATCTTCATTTCCAAGGTACGACTTACAATATAGTATCTGATTTCTGAATCTCAGCTTGACCATGATGCAATCTAATTGAAATCTTCCCATATCTTTCGGCTTTTCCGAAGTATATCTTCTCCTCATGTGATTCATGAACAGAGTATCGGCGATTAGCAGCTGAAATTTGTAGGAGAACTCAGTCTCTCTCCTCCCTCATTTCTAGTGCGAAGCCGATATTCTCCTATAATTCTTTCGTCTGCTCATTCCCCTACAACTACATTCCTATCTCCCTCGACTGTTTGATTTTCGTCTATCTTTCGTACTCAGAAACCTGTGCCCTATCTCTAATAGTTTCTCTACCTCTCATTGTTTATCATTCGACGTCGGAATATATACCTGAACAATCGTTGTCGGTGTTGGTTTTCTGCCGATTCTGATGAGAGCAGAAGTGTCATTGAACTATTCACAGTAACACACTACCTGCCTATTCACAAGGAATGACACTCCCATTATATCATTTGCAGATTCTTTCCATTCCACTGCACTGATGTTCAGTATATATATACGCTCAAAATGGTATAGTTGGAGTGTCATTCCTTGTGAATAGGAAGGTATGGCAGAGTGTGTATTACTGTGAACAGTTCAATATACACTCCTGGAAATGGAAAAAAGAACACATTGACACCGGTGTGTCAGACCCACCATACTTGCTCCGGACACTGCGAGAGGGCTGTACAAGCAATGATCACACGCACGGCACAGCGGACACACCAGGAACCGCGGTGTTGGCCGTCGAATGGCGCTAGCTGCGCAACATTTGTGCACCGCCGCCTTCAGTGTCAGCCAGTTTGCCGTGGCATACGGAGCTCCATCGCAGTCTTTATCACTGGCAGCATGCCGCGACAGCGTGGACGTGAACCGTATGTGCCGTTGACGGACTTTGAGCGAGGGCGTATAGTGGGCATGCGGGAGGCCGGGTGGACGTACCGCCGAATTGCTCAACACGTGGGGCGTGAGGTCTCCACAGTACATCGGTGTTGTCGCCAGAGGTCGGCGGAAGGTGCACGTGCCCGTCGACCTGGGACCGGACCGCAGCGACGCACGGATGCACGCCAAGACCGTAGGATCCTACGCAGTGCCGTAGGGGACCGCACCGCCACTTCCCAGCAAATTAGGGACACTGTTGCTCCTGGGGTATCGGCGAGGACCATTCGCAACCGTCTCCATGAAGCTAGGCTACGCTCCCGCACACCGTTAGGCCGTCTTCCGCTCACGCCCCAACATCGTGCAACCCGCCTCCAGTGTTGTCGCGACAGGCGTGAAGGGAGGGACGAATGGAGACGTGTCGTCTTCAGCGATGAAAGTCGCTTCTGCCTTTGTGCCAATGATGGTCGTATGCGTGTTTGGCGCCGTGCAGGTGAGCGCCACAATCAGGACTGCATACGACCAAGGCACACAGGGCCAACACCCGGCATCATGGTGTGGGGAGCGATCTCCTACACTGGCCGTACACCTCTGGTGATCGTCGAGGGGTCACTGAATACTGCACGGTACATCCAAACCGTCATCGAACCCATCGTTCTACCATTCCTAGACCGGCAAGGGAACTTGCTGTTCCAACAGGACAATGCACGTCCGCATGTATCCCGTGCCACCCAACGTGCTCTAGAAGGTGTAAGTCAACTACCCTGGCCAGCAAGATCTCCGGATCTGTCCCCCATTGAGCATGTTTGGGACTGGATGAAGCGTCGTCTCACGCGGTCTGCACGTCCAGCACGAACGCTAGTCCAACTGAGGCGCCAGGTGGAAATGGCATGGCAAGCCGTTCCACAAGACTACATCCAGCAACTCTAAGATCGTCTCCATGGGAGAATAGCAGCCTGCATTGCTGTGAAAGGTGGATATACACTGTACTAGTGCCGACATTGTGCATGCTCTGTTGCCTGTGTCTATGTGCCTGTGGTTCTGTCAGTGTGATCATGTGATGTATCTGACCCCAGGAATGTGTCAATAAAATTTCCCCTTCCTGGGACAATGAATTCACGGTGTTCTTATTTCAATTTCCAGGAGTGTCGATTGTGTCTTAGCATTTCCCTTTTAGGATTTTCTGACTTCCCTACTATGTTTAAACTTTTAACTTTCCTAAACTACTGGATTTATTTATTTGAACCCACCATATTACAAATATAAATCCAATCATTTGCGAATCTTTTTTGTCGCTGACACCCCTCAAAAATGATGTAATGAGGAAGTTATAGCTGTTCATGCAATAAGGCAGCAGCATCAAGCATGACGTTTTATTTCTTCTTTATTAATAACATTTCCCAGACAGTAGCCACATGTGTCTCTGGATATATCTGCAAAATTATGTCATTGTACGTTATATAGTTCAGGAGATATGATGTCATGAACATTGAGATACGTGACAAACTGCAAAATGAGGAATGGCATTCTAAATTATTATTTCACCACTAATTCCTTACAAGCGCATTTTGCAGACATTCCCCACATATAATTATGAATGACCCTTCAAAATTATGTCTTTTATACGATTCATAGTTCAAGAGATATGACGTCAAAAACAAACAAACGTGTGAAAAACTAGATTTTCTTAAAACGAACCGTATATTACCCATATTATACTCATCCAGTATTTGATAACGACAGCACTTAGAGACTTCCAAAAAACTTTGAATACATTTCGAAATATTTTCTAAATTTTTTGTTACTTACATGTGTAATGTCAAATATTTGACACATCATTTCATTTGTAAAGCAGTCAAAAGTTCAGAATTGTCTTGTACATTGTACTTAGATTCTTTAAATAATTGAGAATTAACCTTTTACTTACTGTCTGTAAAGAAAAAGGGTTTCACGCCCGCCTGCATTCCATAGTGGTGGGAATGAAGAGGTGGTGACACTGAAGCGCAACTCAGAAGCACCAGAAGCAGTTTCAACCAGATTTATTAGGTAAATGGCTTACTGCTGCTACAAAAATTCTATGGGACTAAGATCCCCACTACTGCTATGGGTGAGGGTGTGAATCAAAAGGGGTGGCGTGAAAATGTTCGAAAACGACCAGTTGGTATTTAGCTCCGGTATCTAGTTGACATTAAATACTTTTAAAATGCATGAAGTGCAGTTTGTCTATTATCTGTATTGTTTAGTCTGTCAACCGAACCTAGAAAATGTGTACTGCACCGTGTCAACAACTTTATCAGCGTGTTTCGGTACCTAAGAGCAAGCCTCATGGCTGAATACCACAGATAAGTTTAACATCCTCTCTGAAGCCTTACCGGGTTAAACAGCAGATAATCACATGTGAATGCAACACATGTCACGTACGCATACATTCAATAAATACTCCAAAGCCCGTAGATCGATTTCCACCAAACATTGTGGGAACACTTAACATCTGGAAAGAAGTAAAAAGGAGGAGACGTGTAGACAGGGAAAGGGGAAGAGGTGAACAGAGAGGTACTTTGTTATCCATTTAAAACAAAGGTGGTACAAATGCCACATTCTTTTTTTTTTTTTTTTTTTTTTTTTTTTTTTTTTTTTTTTTTGATTCATCAGTCTTTTGAATGGCTGCATGCCCGCCACAGATTCACAAATTCGTCTCCTGTGCCAACCTTTTCATCTCAGAGTAGCACTTCAACCTATGTCCTTAATTACTTGCTGAATGTATTACAATCTCTGTCTTCCTCTACAGGTTTTGGAATCTACAGCTCCGTCTAGTACCATGGAAGTTATTCCCTGGCGTCTTAACAGATGTCCTATCACCCTGTCCCTTTCCCCTTGTCACTGTTTTTTACGGATGCCTTTAGTCTTCGATTCCCCGCAGATTCTCCTCATTCGTTATCAGTCCACCTAATTTTCCACGTCCGTCTATAGTACCACATCTGAAATGCTTCGATTCTCTTCTGCTCTGGTTGTCCAACAGCCCATGTTTCACATCCATACAATGCTGTGCTACAAACGTACATTCTCAGAAACTTCTTCCTTAAATCAATGCCTGTGTTTGATGCTAGTAGACTTTTGGCCTAGAATGCCCTTTTTGCCATTGCTAGTCTGCTTTTGGTGTCCTCCTTGCTCCGTCCGTCATTGGTTATTTTGTTGCCTAGCTAGCAGAATTCCTTAACTTAAGTAAATTAATACTTTGTGAGCGTCAATGCTCATACTATGTTTGTCGCTGTTCTCATTTCTGCTACTTCTCATTACTCGTCTTTCTTCGATTTATTCTCAGTCCATATTCCGTATGCATCAGACTGTTTATTCCGTTCAGAGGATCAAGTAAATCTCACTCAGGATAGTAATGTCATCGGCGTATCGTATCATTGATATCCTTTCATCCTGAATTTTAATTCCACCCCTAACCATTCTTTTATTTCCATCATCATTGCTTCTTCGATGTAGAGGTTGAACAGTAGCGTAGAAAGACTACATCACTGCCTTACACAATTTTTAATACGAGCACTTCGTTCTAGGTTGTCCACTCCTATTTTTCCCTCTTGGCTCTTGTACTTATTGTAAATTGTCTGTCTCTCCCTGTAGCTTACCCCTATTTTTCTCAGAAATTGGAACATTTTGCACGACTTTATATTGTCGAAGCTTTTTCCAGGTCAAGAAATCTAATAAACGTGTCTTGTTTTTTCTTTAGTGTTGCTTCCATTAATAAACGAAACGCCAAAATTGCTGCTCTCGTGACTTTACCTTTTCTAAAGCCAAACAGAGCGTCATCTAACACACTTTCAATTTTCTTTTCCGTTCTTCTGTACATTATTCTTCTAAACAACTTGGATGCATGAGCTGTTAAACTGATTTTCCTATAATTCTTGAGCTTGACAGGTCTTGCAGTCATCGAAATTGCGTGGACGTCAGATGGTATGTCGCCCGTCTCACACAGCTACACAACAACGAGAATGGTCGTTTTGTTGCCAATTCTCCCAGTGATTTTAGGAATTCTAATCAAATGTTGTCTATCCCTTCTGCCTTATTTGATGTTAAGTCCTCCAGAGCTCCCTTAAATTCCGATTCTAATACTATAAACTAAACCACCAGAATGAAGGAACTGCTGAATGAACTGATCAACATTAACGAAGGCAAAAAAGGTACCGTGTCGTCTTTAAGTAAATTATGTGTCTGAGGATATAAATGAAATGCACTTCGATAGAATTAGAATCTCATTGAGGTCATATGTCATACAAACATTTTATCGTGAGATGATTATTCATTGTAGTGTACTAAGGCGAAAAAGAAACAAAAAACGACATAATAAAGACGTGAACTACAGGGTCTATTTTCAGTATGTATTTACCGTTAAGCAACCTTTTCTTAAGAAAAGTTAATAAAATGCATATACGAAATACGCTGCATGATCTTTTATACAGATTCTACGAAAGAACATACATGAAAAGTTCCAGCAAACAACCAGTGACGTAACTAAATTTCGAATTTACTGGGTACAGGCCGGTGAGCGGCCATCCTTGCCTTTAAACAGATCATTGTGTCTTCAGTGAGGTCGTAGGGTGTCAGTGACTGCGCGGCCCCTCCCACCGGAGGTTCGAGTCCTCCCTTCTTAGTGAAAGTTAGTTCAAGCAGTGTGTAAGTCTAGGGACCGATGACCTCAGCAGTTTGATCCCTTAGAAATTCACATACATTTTAACATTTTTTGAGGTCGTAGGTATTTTTTCGAAATAGGCCTAATACAATGGAAAGTGGAACATTACTTGTATATGCACGTGTCCCAGAAGAGAGATTCACATGCATTAACTGGTAATTATTGCAATGTGCAGCAGTCTCAAGGATAAATCTCATGGTGGGTCTATGGTGTGGTTAATTGCTAAACACTGATAACAGCAATTACGATCGGAAAGAAAATTATTCCCATCGAGGGCACTCTTCAGTTTTCTTTAACAGATCGAAAAAATTCAGGCGTATAATTAACTTTTTATTTGCTTGCAGAACCGTGCCTTCAGCCTTAGTATACATAAATAGTGAAGGCCATTAATAAAGAATCGTGTTTTACAAGGATGTGCTAAAAGTAATGATGTCGCTGCGTGAGAATCAGCTTGCTGGAATTGAGTACGTTCTCCCAGAATAGTTTGTCCACGTGTGGAGCAGACTTCCTTTCAGCATCACAATGCCAGACCACACACGACATCGCAGCATCCTCATTCACTTTTCGTCTGTTTCCAAAACTTAAAGAACAACTTCCAGGCCATCACTTCGATAACGATGATGCAGTGCAAGCAGCGATGAGGTTGTGCCTCTGTCAACAATTTCAAACTTTCTATAGTGACAGTGTCAACAAATGGGTCTCACACTGGGAGAGATTTGTTCACCGCCAGAGTGACTATGTTGAAAAACAAATATGTAGACACAAAGATTAAAGCTGTAGAATGTAAACAAAATTTGTTCTATTTAAAAAGATTTAAGATTTTCGGATAAAAAATAGGAGGCGGTAGTTTTCATCAAGCCGTCGTAATTTGTTGTTCCTAGATTTTGTGGCGCACCCAGAGGCCATTAATGCCATCGCCGACTATAGTGCTGCACCCAGGTGAGCTGGAGTAGCGTGAGAAGGTAGACATCAAGACTCCTGCTCCACTTACAATGAGAAACATCTCCTAGAAGCCCGCACAGTGTGGTGTGGTCGGGGAGCCTGGAACATATCGGAAATATTCAACAAGGGGCATGGCTGAGATGAGGAAGTGACTAAGCTTGGTGGATGTGGGTTGAGTTTGGAGACGTGGACATTGGAGGGGGAGAAATGGAGCCCTATATGAGTGCTTTAGTGGCCAGCAGTAATTTTGGTCATGTGCCCTAATTCTGAGGTGTGAACAGATTTTGGTCATGTGGCCGAATTCTGAGTTGTGAAGGGAGGAAGCATTGTGTTCAGTCTGATGTGATTTCTTGCGCTAACGTCTCTTGTGAGGAGAGCTCTGTGAGATCCGTTGTCTTTATTACGATCCAAGCATGATCGCTATTTTATGTATACATATCTGTACAGAGACGTACATAATTTCTGTGATTCTAGTGTAGGTAGAATTCAACTTCTTTGGTAGAATAAGCAGTAGTGAGCAGTCGATGGAGGGAGTGGTTGCTAGGGGTGGATTATACTGTGAGTGAACGAATTGCCTATTGCAAAACCTGATGACTGGAACTGTGATTCTAATGTTGATGCTTGAGTCCACTCTTACAAAATGTTAGATTTTTTTTTTGTAAATGATAACAAACTTATTGACGTTTAATAAAGGTTGTTGCTGTGAAACCACGGCTGCACGACCCCAGCCTACATGCCATTCCACCAAAGCTTACACTACAGTTTAAAGAGGAACAGCCCTGCTACAACGTATGGTGGGTTAGTGTAAGAGTACAGCAAAATGCAGTTTCATGAGACATAGTTGGTTATGTGGTACAGGTGCTTCCAGTTTGGTAAAAGAAGAATGAAGTGGCAGACGATCTCTCTGCGAATAACTGGGTAAAGTCACAAAAATGGGTGCCTAGTGTTGGGTGCATTACACCATCTGAAGGTATGTCAAGCACTGACGAAAGTAATCGTTTTGATGATCCACTTGCTATGATGTCGGGAGGTATAATGTTGCATGGACATACTGACCGCCAAGTCATTGAAAATGGTACACTCACCAGTCAACATTCTTGTGAGACTGCACTCCTTCGTCCTGCGCGTATTTTCAGGCAGCACTGGGCCCTGACTTCCATGTTCATGGATGAAATGTGTATGTGGCTAGGGCCTCCCATTGGGTAGACGAGTTGCCTGGTGCAGGTCTATATAGTTGACATAATTTCCGCGTCGATAGGGATGAAATGGTAATGGAGACAACACAACACCCAGTCCTGAAGCGGAGAAAATCTCAAACTCAACTGGGTTCTGCCACACTGACCACTCAGCTGTGAAGGTTGACAGTTTCGTGTTTGACAATGCACGACAGCCCCAAACAGCGCAGGTGGATGAGCGTTCGAGGTAAGAGGATACTCGACAAATAGACTGGCCTACCCATACGGCTGACATAAATCTCATCGAATACATGGGTGATGCGTTGAAGAGACGTATTGCACCATATCCGCATGCACTGTGATTCATCAGTTGTCATCCACGCTGGCAGAGAAATGAATCGCCTATTCCAAAAGCTTCTTACCCACGTTCCGGCCAGCGTGGAAGTAGGTTGCAGAGCATACCCGGCCATCCTTATTGATCACACGCTCTACTGAGAACCATATTCCGCTATTTAAAACTTTCAGGGGCCAGATATCAATTGCAATGACATCAGTGTAATTACTGTCAGTGTATGAAAGAGTCATTTGTGTTCGAGTCATACTTTATTTTCCTTCTACACTGTACTGTACTGAACTACACTATGCTCTATCAGTTCTTTCTAGGTATAGAGAAGTTTCTTCGAGCTGAATTATCCGGCAGTAAAACATCATACGAAAATTAGTATCGTCCTTAAGTTTTCGGTACCAGTGTATTACGTGGCAGTTATTTGCAGAATATCGCCAAGATAATTTTGGAGGTGAAACGTTTTCTGTTCAGCGGAAATGTCAGGTTATCCATCATCGAGAAAATTGTGTTGCAATGCATAGCGAATATATAGAGAAGAATTAGCTGCTACACCAAGTTTCAGGATCGCAGCTTCAGTTCTTTTTAGATGGTAATTTAAACTTTATGTCTTCCCTAACACATAATCCGACAGTGGTACAGGCTCACTTCACGGTGAAGGATAGCCCTAAGCAGTCGTAAAACGGTAGCCGAGAATACATACAACTGTGTGATATAGTAAATATTGACTCTGTACTCTGTTTCCATGGAAAGGTACGAAATTTCCGGTAATGGCCATTCGATCGAAGAAGTTAGGTCTTTGTCATGGAGTCCATCATCCCAGTCCGACAGTTTTTCTAAGTTCATTAGTAGGAAGAGGCACGCAGAACGCGGAGCTGCGCTTGATGGATTGGATGCCCGCCCTGGAGGAGCACTCGCGTAATGTAGCCGTTAGCAGCCCTGCGGCGCTCCCCTCGCGCCCCCCACGCCACCCACTCAACCCCGTTTCCGCTACTCCTAGCAATCCACAACGCCGTCGCCCACGTAAGGCGACCGCCTGACTGAGTGGAGTTGCGAAAGCGAATCTGCGCGTGTATTTCCTAGAAGCGTGGCTCACTAGTCTTAACAGAGATTAGTGAGTGCTAGGCGATGTCTCGCCGCAGCAAGTACATTGTTGGCCGTTAAAATTGAAACACCGGGAAGGTTAGCAAATAAGGATATTTTATTTAGCGTGGGTAACCAGTATAACAGAATGAATACATAATTACATTCATAGGTGATTCGAGGATATAGAGCAGTAGTCGTCACACATTTTTGCTCAAGAGCCAATTCTAGCATTGTGGGGCGGCATCTATGGCAACATATGTATAGATCTTATATTTTCTGGTAACCTACATACATTAAGATGACATGCGCCCCCAGCTCTAGCAAGGGTGCACTCAGTTGGCAGCTGGACCGCAGCACTGATCGTTAAAGTCGGCACCACTCAACACTCTTCCTGTCGACTGGTCTCTGTTTCTGGCTGCTGCCACTATGACGCCACCCTCGCCAAACCCAACGCTGTTTTTGCCTGACGAAATGTTTTTCTGTTGCTTATGGTTAACTGATTAACAGAAGTAACTGTACTTATATGTAAATCCTTTATGCAATTCGGGACTCATTGCACTATTTACAGCAGCCTTCATCCCGTATTGGTTTCTGGAAATTTGTATCTTAATTTGTAGATTACTGTCTCTGTATTGCACATTGAAGTTTGATTTTATTTCCGCATGAAAATTTATATCATGGCACATGCTCGAGAATTGTCCCTGCTGGAAGACATACCATAGAACATTCACCCTCTCACGTAATCTAACAGCGCAGTGACTGCGCTCCTTACATCTCTGCCCCTAAGGTAAGCGGTCAGTTTTACTTAGCTTGCGTTCAAATTCGCCAATATCAAACAAAATAAAGCACAACTTACGATACAGTGCGACTATAATCAAACTTCTGGTGCTTGAGCCAGCGTAGACGGAAAATTATTTACAGTATGGGTACTCAACTTAAGAGAATGATGTACAGACGATGCGCTGCACTGTTTTCGTTTTTGGCGACGTTAGGCTAAAAGTAGACGGACGTTTTCTAACCCAACAATGTTACGCAAATTACCGCAACGTTTTTCTTACCGCAGGGATCTGGCTAAACCATACGTTAACTGACGCAACGTTTTGCACGGTAAAATTACGCACTTTTTGAAGCAAGATGGCTATACGAAGTTTTGTTAACGTAGTTTCCTTTCTAGGACAGTCCACTGTGCACCGACTAGGGTGAAGCACGCGTGTCGGGAGTTCACCAATACAAGGACAACAAAATCCATTACTTCCTTGTTGGTTAATAGATGACGGAAACACTAAAAACGGAGACAGTTGTGGATTCAACAATTGTAGGGAAGTCAGAAAAAACAGTCGAAAACCTGAAAAATTATACAACCTCGTTTTTGGTTATTATCGCATGCTAGTATATCATCTGTTGAAGTACGTGAAAAAGAGATGCCAATGCGAGAGAGTATATGATCCGCAGAAAAGCTGTCAGTTACATTAAGGTTAGTGTTATTAAGATAAAATAATAGTTATAATATTACGCCATAGTGTATCAAAACTGTATTGCTATTTATTATATAAATTCCAAGCTATTTTAACATTTTTTCAAAAACAAAAGAACGTCTGTGATGCAGTACAGTTCAATGCAATAATTATAACAGATCGAAAAGTAACATCAAATAACCTTCAGGTTCGATTATTTCATTTTAAACTGGAAAATATATGGTGCTGAGGACTGTGCGTGTGGTATTCGATTCTTTGCGAGAGAGCAAATTTAGGATGTTACATTGTGAGTTAGGCTGATGACGAAAATGTTGTAGTAATTACATAACTTTAAATTGAAAATCTGATTTGTCATCCCTGCTTAGTTACGTAATGTTGACAATAAAAGCATTCCATCCGGACTGTCAAATTCAGATTTGTGATGGGTGCTTCATCCTTGTTCAAGAATAGGTAGCAAGTCTTTCTCAAAGCTGTGAACTGTTCTCACGTTACTTTGGTTGCTGACTCTGCTAGAAAACTGTAGCTTCCGCTGGAACTTCTGTAGCGTCAATTGTAGGTGGGGTTTCATGAAATTGGTATCGATTGTCCTGTTGGGAAGTCGATTCCTCGCAAGGTGTTCCCTTCATGTTACTGCTCGTACTGACAGGGAAATTATTTTCTCCAGTAAGACATGTACAAAACATGTACGCCCTGTCAGCTTTGCTGTACTAATCTGTGACGTTAAGTACAAAAACTTACGTTCGATGTTCCAATACGTTTGAGAGGAAGCTCAGTTGCGTATGAAATATATATGCTCTCTCAGATATTGCAGCGCTACCGGAGGGTGCGTTTTTCATGGATTTTACAAATACGTCCTTCAGATCCTTCCATTTCTTCTGCACATCTTTTCCTAAAGTAAAATATTCCTCGTTTTTTGGTTACACATTTTGATAATGCGGAAGTATACAGTATTACTAATAATGGAAAATTTTACTAATGCGAGCAAATGCCCCGTAGTTAGGCTAACAAAACAAGCTAGACTGCATAAAAACCAGCATTTCTGATGCTAGTATCCTACGGGGGATGAACACCACAACGATAATAAGAAATATTATTTGTACTGCACGACACTCTTCTTTTCAGATACTTGGCCACTGGATGTTACTTCCGGTCTTTGTATTTCGAATATCTTGTTGGACGTCAGACCATAAATAACACTGTGAAGGGTACTTGTGAAAAATATGGCGAAAATTATGGCTCGAATATATGAAACCCGATAGAGATGGAAATTCGAAATATGACAGCGATCAGTTTCAATCAAGGGAGAATTTTTCACACATGCATGGGGGCAGAAGATGGTAAATATATTGAAACGTTTGCCATTGCACAGTGGCAACGTCCTTTTTAGTTACAAAACGTACTTCTCTATAGCATTAATACGAGGGCTGTCCGGAAAGTAAGTTACGATCGGTTGCGAAATGGAAAGGACTATGAAAATCCGATAAAGCTTTGCAAAGATGTGTTGGGCAGTGTCTCTAGTACGACTCTAGGTAGAATTATGTCGCTCTTATCATTCCTGAGCTCTTAGTGGGCGCGTAAAGATGCTATAGAAAATAGTGTCTCCCTCCAAGTACGAGTGCCTGCACCCAACATTACATAACTGTCGTGCGGTTTATTCTTCAAGACAATTCTCAGCCTCATTCTGCAGGTACAATGAAGATTTTCCTGCACCGTTACAAATGGAAATGTTTGGTTACCCACAATACAGCCCGTAATTGTCTCTCGCTGAGTTTCATCTCTGCTCAAACGAACCGCTGGCTTTGAAGAAAACATTTTGGCACAGACAACGAGCTTTAGGCCAGCGTAGAGAATTGGCGGAAAGAACTGGCGGCTGCCTCCTATTACGAGGGTATTTGAAATTTGGTACAACGCTACGACGAATGTCTGAGTCAGAACGGCGACTACGTAGAGAAGTAGCTGAAAGGTGTAGCTAACTGTTACAAATGAAACATTTCTGATTTTCACTGTAATTTTCATTTCGCGATCAATCGTAACTTACTTTCTGGACAGCCCTCGTAGCTGTAGTGGATGTTTATCGTTGTTTCACGTACATTGATGGTGGTGCGTTAGGAGGGGATGGTCATTCACAGTTACTGGAAGGTTGTTATTCAAGGCAAAAAATATGTTCAGGCAACCTCAGTTCACTTTTACCTCAACCACTTCAAAATGAATCCGTAAGCCCTTGTAGCTGATGAAGCTATTACACTTTATTAAATTATTATGCGGCTTTATCCAAGAAAAATTCTAACATTAAAAAAATATCTTCAATTATCGACTCAGCAGAGCCCCAAGATTTGTCGAATGTGCGTTTGGTATACTAGCCAGTAAATGGTGCATATTTCACCGCCCTCTTGACGTTCATGCTGAGTTTGCGAGTTCCATAATCAAAACATGTTGTTTATTACACAAATTCGTCAGGAAAGGGATGATTCAGGTTCAAAGACACATTGTTGTGTTCCATAGAAAATGCAGCACTACCTTGAGAACGAACCTGTAACTCGACAATGTGCGTTACTTTCCTATGCCCCAACAATGGGTCCACATTTCTTGCGTTATTTATCGCACAAAAGTTACAGTAAAAGACACCCGTCTACCCATAACCTTAGTGACATGATTTGCCTTTAGGCGCCGGTACTGGTACAGCGAGTTACGGTTGAATCAGAAGCGGAGGTGTGCATTACAATTTCAGTCCCCATGGGACATGAGCAAGATGGACAGGCCTTTACTCGTAAAGCTATTGTATCAAAACAACAAATGTAGTGCTGCTATTCTTCGTGAGTATCGACGCATTATAGGAATACGGAGTGGTCTTATTTCATCACAGGGTTGAAAAACATGACTCTGGAGCTCAAATTAACAGCCGATTTGTGAATCGCTGCTAGCAGAGTCCGACAGCCAATTGCACCACAAGTTGTTGAAGAAAATACTGTTAATACGGCTGGGAATGTACGATGTCCAAGTAGTATACGAGTTGTGTCACGTCAGGTGAACATTCCATATTCCACTGTTCGAAGAGTGCAGCAAACAATTGTGAAATGGTATCAGTAGTGCAGTTCTGGGATGTCGTGGATGCACATTGTCATCACACTGAGCAATGGAAAGGAACTCTGACTCAAGTTTAAAGGAACACTTGACCATGCACTGGATAAGCATGTATCCAGAAGAACTATTCATAATGGAACGGAACCTGCATGCTGTACAGTCACTATAAATTAACCTCTGAAGAAACAGAGATTAAGGATCAATCCATATAAAGTGATCCAGCACTGGTTGCTTGACCATATCAGAAAAATTTTGTATTTGCTGGGTGAATTCCCCAATGCTTAGTAGTCACGACTTTTTTTTAAAATTATTGTCTATGATTTTGAAATGGCGGCCATATTTGTTCCAGGCCGCATGCGTTTTTTCGTTCTTGCAAACATCTACATTTTTTACAGTTATTCAGTAGTGGATTGTCCTAAGCCTTTCAGATAAAATGCATTTAGTTCAACACACCCTGGGCTTCAAAGTAACATCGTTATCAGTTAGCTGAATGGATTCTTTAATATATTTGTAATAGTTCAAAGTTATGAGCCACATTTTTTTAAAAAAATCAGTTTTTGAACTGTTGTTTTCCAAAGAAAGATTAATTTCTCAGCTTTAATATTTTGGGCACTATTACACTGTATAGTATAGTTACTTTTTATAGAGTATCAATGGGGAGCAGCTTACACTAAAAAAATACAGTATTTCAAAAAATGGGCTTTTTTTTATTTTTCCATTCTGTGGCCTGCAATATCTTTGTTAGGGGACCAGCTAAATGTTGTAAAATTTCACAATTACTAGACCTTTCGATATCAAACTTCAGTATAAATTTCAACTTTGAGATTCAGTTGGAAGTTATGGAAAAAAGATTACAAACACGAGTCAAAAATATGTTTTCTATCATCTTCAATATCTGGTAAGCTAATCAAATAAAGTATACCAATTGCATAATGTATGTTTTGTAACATCTTCAATATCTGGTAAGCTAATCAAATAAAGTATACCAATTGCATAGTATAACACATCACATTACAATAGATAATGATTATATGTGGTAACAATGCTGTGGTAATTGTTTCATCAGGCTAACAATTGCATCTGAAAGTCTATACAAGTCTGATTGTCTACCCACACTTACTTAGCTAGACGTTCTTGAAGTGCACATTTACAAACTGGTGTCTCAGTGTTCTGTTGGTGTGGAAGAAAAAGTGTTGTTTTACTTATGAGTCGGCCCAGAGGTCAAATCATCATGCAAGTACCATGAAATGAAATACTTAAAAATAGTTCATCACCTTTTTGGTCAGTCTTGCATACACTCTTTTGAGAAACATAAGAAACCTATAACAAAAGATCTGCGAGAAATAACATTTGATCATTATTCTAAAAATAAAAGCCCTTTTGTCATTCTCAAAATCATTGTGTCCAACATGTTATTCTAAGATATTTGTAATTCATAAGAGAAAGGATAGTGAAACCACAGATACAGAATTTTGTGACTTATCAGCAATCATTAAAACAGTAGATACAGCTTGTGAAATTCTAGATATATTGCCTGCTAGTAAAATCAGAAAACTAAGTCAAGATAAAACACCAAGTGCCTTTAATATAAAAATTGAGAAAGTGGCAGCTACATTCAAAAAGAGTTTGGAAGTTTCATTTCAATATAACATTTGTACTAAAAGAGATGGACGTTCTAAAACCTCACCAACCAAATATGATGATTTCATCTAAAAACTAAATTCAGTACTTAAAAAAAGAGGGTAAAATTAAGATTATCAGTTTAATGTCGAATTCTTGGAGTCGAGAAAGAGTTTGTGATGAATTTAATGTGTCAGAACGATTAAGTTAACAAAGGAATTAGTAAAAGAACAGGGAATTTTACCAGCATTAAAATTAATAGTACATCTAATTTGCTACATGAAAACACAATTCATGAAGTTATTAAGTATTATGACGATAACAATAACAGCCGTTTGATGTCTGGCAAGAGAGACTGTGTCTCTGTAAAAGAAAGTGGTTCTAAGATTCAAAGACAAAAATGGTTAATACTGTGAAATTGAAATGAACTATTCACCTGATTTAAAAAAGAAAATCGTGACATTAAAATTGGAAGATCAAAATTTTGCTAGTTGAGACTAAAATGGTGTATTGTTGTAGGAGCATCTGGCACCCATAATGTTTGTGTTTGTTTTTATCAATGGGAGCAATCGTAAAGTTGTCTATAAAGACGTTTCCGAAGTTACGGTATTCTATATTGACAGTTGCAATTGTATGATCAAGGGAAAACGTGAAGATTGTCGAGGCAAACATGCCTTACTTGACATGTTTGAAGAATCTGAAGAAGACAATTTGATGCCTGATAGTATAAAATACGAACAAAGGGTAACACAAGACAGAACTGAAATGGTGACAGTCATAAATTCACAAGAAGAGTTGTTTGAAGTGTTGGTGGCAAACTTTGAAAATCTGAAAATGCATCATTTTATGCATTAAAATGCAAAATAGGTGCAAAACAAAGCATAGGGCTATAGATGGATGGATGCTGAACGAAACGCGTTGGGCTGTCAAACAGCAATGCGTGATTCCTTCGATGGCTACCGTAGCAGAATATTGTCAAATCATCTTTCACAGAATCGAAAGAAATTCTGATCGTATGTAAATACAAAAAGGCTGTTAGTGGCACCAAAGTTAGTGTCCAGTCCCTAGTGAATGAGACAGGAGATTAAACTGAGAGTAGCAAAGCAAATGCTGAAATGCTTAACTCCGTTTTCAAGTTTTCCTTTACAAAGAAAAAGCAGGAGAATTACCCCAATTCAATCCTCGTATCACTGAAATATGAATGAAATAAGTATTAGTGTCAGTGACGTTGAGAAACATCTGAAGTCGCTAAAAATGAACAAAACTCCAGGCCCCAATGGAATCCCTGTCAGATTCTATATTGAATTGGCCCTTCTTCTACCTGTAATCTACCGTAAATCCCTCCAACAATAAACTGTGCCCAGTTCGTGAAAAAAGGCACAGGTCACACCCATCTACAAGAGCGTAGTACAAGTGATCCACAGAACTACCGTCCAACATCCTTGACATCGATATGTTGTAGCATCTTAGTTCAAACATAATGAGGCATTTTTAACAGAATGACGTCCTCAGTGCCAACCAGCATAGATTTCGGAAACATCGATAATGTGAAACTCAATTTTGCACTTTTCTCATGTGACATTTTGAAGGCTTGGGATCGAGGCAACCAGGTAGATGCAGCAGTTCTTCATTTCTGAAAAGAATTTGACTCAGTATGACATGTACGCTTGCTGTTGAAAGTAGGATCTTATGGTGTACCAAATGAAATTTGTGACTGGATTGAGGACTTCTTAGTAAGACCTGATAGTTTAGAAGCTCGTCCAACTGTAACGGTGAACAATGAATGTGCTATGGAAGTCGAGCAACACAATTGGTATTGAATTTAGAGACATTCATGGCGGTAATTTGCAAGGGTCAGCAGCAGCATATACTAAATGAAATAACTCTCACATTAATAGGGAAAAATCCGAAGCTGAGTTGTGTGAAGAGGATATTAGCTGACAACGGAAAATTACTTAGCTGCTGGACGCGAAGATGTGACGCAGGATGTTACCGACTGCATGCCAACTTTTTCGTCGCCACCGCCTTTTGATCGGCAATCCTTCTTGACTGAGATGGCATTAGAAAATAAGAAACAACATGATGAGATGTTCAAAATATAGGAAGATCAGCAAAAAAGAGCGCAAAAGCTTTACAAAAAGGCAAATGAGCGTCATAAAATGACAAGAACTTTTCGAAAAAAGAGAAGAAATCTTTATGTCACTCGCGTTAATCAGTACACAGCAAAATGAAAGGAACGATGTGTCATTCAAAAGAATGCAAGAACAATTCGCGGAACAAAAGGCTTATTTCGAGAAATTAGAATAGCAGCTAGCGTACGTACAAGGCTGTGAAGAAAAGGAGCAGACCAAAAAGCTGGGACGCAAATTAACAATTTAAAAGACAAGACGAAACAGATAACTAACGAACAACACAATAGCTGCAACGGTAATTTAAGTATTTTATCTCCGGAAGTGAAGCATGTAACCAATGTATTACGCAGGGATGTTGATGTCATGAAAGTGTGGAAAGCTGAAGTACCGTACGGCATAACGTAAGTAAAAAAAAGTAGTGCTGTTGTCATTACTTTGTGATGTAGATTCGGAGAGGACCTTTTAAGGTTATCTTAAAAGATCAGGAGGAAATAAGACTGCTATTCCAATTTACGAAATACAGGCAAAGTCAACAATCGTAATTGAGAAGCACTGGTGGAATTTATCAAAGAGAGAGAAGGTAATATTGGTTCAGGGAACAGTATGACAATCGGGGAGACATTAATGGGCGAAGATGATAGGTGGAAGGAAGAGGAGGAAAAAATGGTTCAAATGGCTCTGAGGATTATGGGACTTAACAGCTTAGGTCACCAGTCCCCTAGAACTTAGAACTACTTAAAACTAACCAACCTAAGGATATCACACAACAGCCAGCCATCACGAGACAGAGAAAATCCCTGATCCGGGAATCGAACCCGGGAACTCGGGCGTGGGAAGCGAGAACGCTACCGCACGACCACGAGATGCGGGCGAAGAGGAGGAATTATGCCAAGATGCTGCTGTATACGCAGCGATCCTGTACCACTATCTGTGAATGTACAGCTAGCAGTGCCGGTAGGAAATTCCGAAACATTTTGTTTCGGTACAGAAGTACACGCTATTACCGATCAAATCGAATAGTTTACATGCAAATCTTTTGATCTATGTGGTCAATATAGACTTTTCAGATCACGGTCTAAGTAGTATATAAAATCAGTTGAGGCGCTAATTAGAAATGAGGAAGTTTAAATACAGACATACCGCCTGACGCTTCTCTGTCACCACATCTATCTCCTGGTGGAAGTTGTTTTGGGAAAAACTTTACAAAGAAATATCCACTTGAAAATCTAACTCCTCTAGAAAAAGCAGACAACACCCATCTTTTTCTACAGACGAAAGACAAGTCCAGGATTCTTAGGTTCACTATTCTCATCTTTCTTGACTGATTGCTATGTACCATATTCAAAGGAACCGTCCCAAGTACACAGACAAAGAACGATGTCGTAATCAGGTAGCTGCACTTTCGTACAAGTTGATAATGAAGGTAGGCCTATTCGAATTTGTAGAGCAGCATTCCTTAACTACAGAGGATCCAGAATAGTATTGTTATGTATGAGCTGTCTCTAAAAGAGACAACATACCAAAAAGATAACATAGCCGACTGTTCAGTTGATCGAATGTCATATCAAGTCCTTTAAAACGAGGCAGCCACTGTACTCATTACGTCATCAACCCAAATCGAAAATACGTGATCGTAAGTGATACGAATCTTCAATTTTTACAAAGTTAACATCTCAATCTTCCTTTAAAAACTCCTGGATAGTGTATAAAGCTTTTAACATATAACTTTTATATATCGTGTCTGATAAATGTACTGTATGTGATTCTCTGAAGAGCAAAGTGAAAGCTGAGACAAGAGATTTTGAAAAGAGTCGATTAGTAGCCTAAAAGACATTGCACTTGAAAATGGCAGAAGATTTTGTAAGCATGAAGCGGAACTATATACTAATAGCAAAACAAGGGCCCATTAACTGTATTTCATTTGCTCTTATGCAAAACTTGCACCTACCGCACCTGAAATCAATTGCCATTTACAATGTAAGGTCATTATGGTACAATGTACTTGGGATTCGCAGTCTGGCAGATGACTCAGTTTCAATTGCCGCTAATTCGAACAGGAAGGAATGAAAAGGTATTATTTTAACGATTTTGAGACACATAAACGAAATTCCATTAGAAAATGAGAGAGACCTGCTTAATTATGTGGGGTATGGGCAGAACATAAGTAAAGTTATTGGTAATTGTAATACCCATACTGAAGATTCACAGGAGAATCTCATATATGTTTCCTGTGCGAAAACGTAGCCATTTACCAAATGATCAATACTTCTCATTGATAGGGGGTAAGAAGCGACAGACAATGACTGCAGATATTCATGAAACCTGGATCAGGAAAATTGTTGATCCTCGCACATTACCTCATTCATTCCAGCTGAAGGTAATGAAATGTGATGATTTCGTAGACATTAAACATTCTACTGCGCCGTTCTGTTTAAAAATGCCTCCGTCGAAACTACAGCAGGTACGAATCATTTGCAGTGATGCGGAATAGGTTTTGTATTTCATTACGAATGGATGTATCGTTGTTCATAGATGCCCTACTACAGAATATACTACTTTCGATCTGCATCACTTCTGCGATAGATCTATATCAGTTTTACGACAGAAGTCCAAGTATTCAGCCAGGGATCCTTGTAATTTGATACAGTTCCTGGAAAAAGAAAACTAAGATTTCTGCAAGGATCTCCTTTATGGGGCCCCAAGTGAAAAATGAATGAGGACGAGGAGATCAAAGATTATGTCGATGAAGATACGAACAGTGACTCGTACCAGGACGAATAAAAGATAATATAGGAATAGTAGGCTGAACTAATTCTCTATTTTTCGTTTCTCGTAAAGAAAATAATATCTGTTCATTGTAAAGTACTCTCTGATGGATTTTTGAAAACACAATAAATTAGATCAGTAAAAATTATTACAGCTTTTTTTCCTTAATTTCATGAAAATACTGGACAAATCGTCAGGCTTCTGACTGGTTTGAGATGGCCTGCCCGCCTCCAATCCCTCACCTGTGTCAATCTCTTCATCTCAGAGTAGCACTTGCAACCTACGTCCTCAATTATTTGCTGAATGTATTCCAATCTCTGTCTTCCTCTACTGTTTTTACCCTCTACAACTTCCTGCAGTAGCTTTGAAACTACTCATTGATATCTTAACACATGTCCTATCATCCTGTCCTTTGTTCTTGTCAGGGTTTTCCACATATTCCATTTCTCTCCAGTCTGTGCAGAACCTCATCATTCCTTGCTTTATCAATCCACTTAATTTTCCAATTCGTCTGTAACGCCACATCTCAAATGCTTCGATTCTCTTCAGTTCCTACATTCCCACAGTCCACGTTTCACTAACATACAACACTATGCTTCGAACGTACATTCTCAGAAATTTATTTCTCGTATTAAGGCCTTTGTTTGATGCTAGCAGATTTCTGTTGGCTAGAATTGCCAGTCTGCTTTTTATGTCCTCGTTGTTCAATCGGTCGTGGTCAATTTGCTGCCTAGGTCGTCGAATTTCTTAACTTCATCTACTTCGTGATCATCAATCCTGAAGCTCAGCTTTTTCACTGTTCTCAGTTATCCTACTTCTCGTTACTTTAGTCGGTCTTCTATTTACTCCCAATCCATATTTTGTTCTCATTAGACTGTTCATTCTATTCAACAGATTATGTAATTCTTCTTCACTTTCACTCATGACAGCAATATCATCAGTGAATCTTATCACTGACGTCATTTCACCTTGAATTTTAAGACTAATCTTGAAGATTTCTTTTATTTCCATCATTGCTTCTTCGATGTATAGATTCAACAGTAGAGGCGGAAGCCTACATCCATGTCTTACACCTTTTTAATCCGACCACTTCGTTCTTGGTCTTCCACTTTTATTATTCCGTCTTGGCTCTTGTGCATGTTGAATGTTGCCTGTCTCTCCCTGTAGCACACCTCTATTTTTCTCAGAATTTCGAAAAGCTTGCAATAGTTTACATTTTCAAATGCTTCTCCCAAGTTGACAAATATTACGAACGTTTTTTTATTTTTCTTTAGTCTTGCTTCCACTGTCATCTGCAACTTCAGAATCAACTCTCTGGGCCTTTACCTTTTCTAAGCCTAAACTGATCGTATTGTAACACATCCTTAATTTTCTTTTCCACTCTTTTGTACATTACTCCTGTTAGCAACGTGGATGCATGAACACTTAAGCTGATTATTCTCTAATTACCCCGTTAAGTGTTGCAGTCTTCAGAATTCTGTGGATGATATATTTCCGAAAGGGAGAAGGCATATTACCAGATTCATACATTTTACATACCAACAATAGTCGCTTTTTTGCCACTTGCGTCAATGATTTTAGAAATTCCGACGGAATGTTATCTACAACTTCTGCTTTATTTAATTGTACATTTTCCAAAGCTCTTGTAAATTTTGATTCTAATACTGGATACCCTATCTCTTGTAAATCGACTCCTGGTTCTTATTCTATCACACCAGACAAATCTTCCCCCTCATAGAAGCTTTAAATGAACTGTTTCCACCAATTCGCGCTCTCCTTTGCATTTGACAGTGGAATTCCCATTGCATTCTTAAAGTTACCACCCTTAGTTTTAATTTCACTCTGGGTTGTTTTGATTTTTCTACGAGGTGCATTCAAGTTCTAAGGCCACCGATGTTTTTTCTCCGGACTGGAAAGAGATAGAAATATGCGCATTGTTTTAAAATGAGGCCGCAGTCATTGTCAATACGTCCCAGAGATGGCAGCACCATACGGCAGATGGAAGTTTACCGCCAGCGGCGAGAATGAGAACTGTTTTAAATGCTTAAAACGGCGAGTTTTTCCTTACTTGAACAGCGTGCAACCATTCGTTTTCTGAATTTGCGTGGTGTGAAACCAATTGAAATTCATCGACAGTTGAAGGAGACATGTGGTGATGGAGTTAGGGATGTGTCGAAAGTGTGTTCGTGGGTGCGACAGTTTAATGAAGGCAGAACATCGTTTGACAACAAACCGAAACAACCTCGGGCTCGCACAAGATGGTCTAACGACATGTTCGAGAAAGTGGAGAGAATTGTTTTGGGTGATCGCCGAATGACTGTTGAACAGATCGCCTCCAGAGTTGGCATTTCTGTGGGTTCTGTCCACACAATCCTGCATGACGACCTGAAAATGTGAAAAGTGTCATCCAGGTGGGTCCACAAATGCTGACGGACGACCACATGGCTGCCCGCGTGGCATGTTCCCAAGTAGTGTTGACGCGCAACGACAGCATGAATGGGACATTCTTTTCGTCGGTTGTGACAATGGATGAGACGTGGATGCCATTTTTCAATCCAGAACAAAGCGCCAGTCAGCTCAATGGAAGCATACAGATTCACCGCCACCAAAAAATTTTCGGGTAACGGCCAGTGCTGAAAAAATGATGGTGTCCATGTTCTGGGACAGCGAGGGCGTAATCCTTACCAATTGCGTTCCAAAGGGCACTACGGTAACAGGTGCATCCTACGAAAATGTTTTGAAGAACAAATTCCTTCCTGCACTGCAACAAAAACGTTTGGGAAGAGCTGCGCGTGTGCTGTTTCACCAAGACAACGCACCTGCACATCGAGCTAACGTTACGCAACAGTTTCTTCGTGATAACAACTTTGAAGTTATTCCTCATGCTCCCTACTCACCTGACTTGGTTCCTAGTGACTTTTGCCTTTTTCCAACAATGAAAGACACTCTCCGTGGCCGCACATTCACCAGCCGTGCTGCTATTGCCTCAGCGATTTTCCAGTGGTCAAAACAGACTCCTAAAGAAGCCTTCGCCGCTGCCATGGAATCATGGCGTCAGCGTTGTGAAAAATGTGTACGTCTGCAGGGCGATTACGTCGAGAAGTAATGCCAGACTCATCGATTTTGGGTGAGTAGTTAATTAGAAAAAAAATCGGAGGCCTTAGAACTTGAATGCACCTCGTATATGGTGATTCAGACTTTCCGAAATTTTTTTTCGATATCTTCCATTTTTCGCGCAGCCATTTCGTCTTTGCTTCCCTGCTGTTCCTATTTGTCTCATTTCCAAGCTACCTGTATTTCTGTGCTCTTGAAATTCCCATGGTTTCTTTGCGGTTACCTTCACTGTATTTATGTTTTTATTCCCAACTTCAGTGACTGCCCTTTATAGAGATATCCATTACTCCTGAACTAGAATGCCTACTGAGCTATTCCCTAGTGCAGTTTCTACAGCCTTAGGCATCTTGAAGCGCCTGTCTTCATTCCTTAATACTTTTGTATCTCACTTCTTGGGCTATTGATTCTTACTGATTAATACCATAAATTTCAGCTTCTTCTTCATCGCTATTATATTGTGGTCTGAGTCTATCCTGTTCCTTGGTATGCCTTACAATACAAGCTCTGGTTTCGAAATCTCTACCTGACCATGACGGAATCTAACTCAAATCTTCCTGTATCACCCGGACTTTTCCAAGTATACAACCTCTTCTTGTGGTTACTGATCGGAGTATTAGCTATTACTAACTGAAATTTATTATAGAATTCAATTACTCTTTCTCCTCTCTAATTCCTTGTCCCAAACCCATATTCTCCCGTAACCCTTCCTTCTACTCCTTCCCCTACAATCACATTCCATTTCCCCATGGCTATTAGATTTTCGTCTCCCATTACATACTGAATTACCTTTCCAATATCTTCATATACTTTCTCTATCTGTTCATCTTCAACTTGAGACGTGTGTAGCTGAACTATTTTTGTTGGTGTTGGTTTTCTGTCGATTCTGATAACAACCCTATCACTGAACCGTTCAGTCACACATTCTCCGTCCTACCTTCCTATTCATAACGAATCCTCTTCATGTTATACCATTCTCTGCTGCTGTTGATATTACCCTATACTCATCTGACCAGAAATCCTTGTCTTCTTTGGTTTCACTTCACTAACACCTACTGTATGTAGAATGAGCCTTTGCATTTCAGTTTTCAGGATCTCTAGCTGCCCCACGACGTTCCAGTACAGCACTCCTGGCTGCCGCATCGCGGTCGCGAAGAGGTGCCGAGGTAGTTCCAAATAAGTTTTACAGTATGACGATAATTTATGGATTTGTAGTTTTAGATTGACGATGTCCATTATGGACAAACGGTAGTTACTGTTATTATGAAGAAGTTTGGGTCATCCCGACTGAAACCTAGGTAAATATCTAGGTAAACGATGCAACTGAGGCTGTTAATTATTAAAATTAAGGCGTTAGAGAAAGAAAAATATGAACCATAAACGCAATGATTTTTCGAGGAGTACTATAACTTAAAAAGAGAGGTACCGAAAAGCCACAAATTCAGGTACGGCAACAATCAGCGTAAATGCATTACTGTTGTAACGAGTATCATAACACAGTGTTTTGTGTTCACTTATATTATCAACCATCTCCCAACCTCGTGTGTCTCATGTATGTACCAGAATAGTCATCCAGATCAGTAGAATGATCATTTTTTCTTTGGAGGTCTGGAAGTTAAACGACAAGAACGTATTCCTGCAAGCGAGGAAAATCTTTCATGAAAAAAAGGTATTATGTCTGCACACGCTGCCGACACAGTGGGCCAATAACTGTCATAACGTGAACGCAGGAGAGAATTCTGTTAAGAATCTGCAGATAGCTCAGGAAATAAAACTTTTGTATCCAATTATATTAACTATATGTTCTCTAGCTCTCAAAGAGATACCAACAAACAATATGTTGTTTGGCAGTGTCAGAGTCGACATAATCGTTTAAAATTTAGTTTCCACCACACGATCATCTGTGTAACCTATATTTATATGTTACTGATTACTCTGATTGTTAATTTTTTTGAAAAGGCCAAGGAACTTGAAATCATTCATTCACTTTTAAGAGACCTAGTAGCAAATGTATTGCACTTCTGTCATGCATAAATACTAGTTTCTGGAGGTCAAAGAGCCACGACATTTAATTATTCATTTTTGAGACACCAAAAGCAACAGTAAATTGATAATACACTCCTGGAAATTGAAATAAGAACGCCGTGAATTCATTGTCCCAGGAAGGGACACATTCCTGGGGTCAGATACATCACATGATCACACTGATAGAACCACAGGCACATAGACACAGGCAACAGAGCATGCACAATGTCGGCACTAGTACAGTGTATATCCACCTTTCGCAGCAATGCAGGCTGCTATTCTCCCATGGAGACGATCGTAGAGATGCTGGATGTAGTCCTGTGGAACGGCTTGCCATGCCATTTCCACCTGGCGCCTCAGTTGGACCAGCGTTCGTGCTGGACGTGCACACCGCGTGAGACGACGCTTCATGCAGTCCCAAACATGCTCAATGGGGGACAGATCCGGAGATATTGCTGGCCAGGGTTGTTGACTTACACCTTCTAGAGCACGTTGGGTGGCACGGGATACATGCGGACGTGCATTGTCCTGTTGGAACAGTAAGTTTCCTTGTCGGTCTAGGAATGGTAGAACGATGGGTTCGATGACGGTTTGGATGTACCGTGCACTATTCAGTGTCCCCTCGACGATCACCAGAGGTGTACGGCCAGTGTACAAGATCGCTCCCCAAACCATGATGCCGGGTGTTGGCCCTGTGTGCCTTGGTCGTATGCACTCCTGATTGTGGCGCTCACCTGCACGGCGCCAAACACGCATACGACCATCATTGGCACCAAGGCAGAAGCGACTCTCATCGCTGAAGACAACACGTCGCTGCGGTCCGGTCCCAGGTCGACGGGCACGTGCACCTTCCGCCGACCACTGGCGACAACATTGATGTACTGTGGAGACCTCACGCCCCACGTGTTGAGCAATTCGGCGGTACGTCCACCCGGCCTCTCACATGCCCAATATACGCCTTCGCTCAAAGTCCGTCAACTGCACATACGGTTCACGTCCACGCTGTCGCGGCATGCTACCAGTGTTAAAGACTGCGATGGAGCTCCGTATGCCACGGCAAACTGGCTGACACTGACGGCGGCGGTGCACAAATGCTGCGCAGCTAGCGCCATTCGACGGCCAACACCGCGGTTCCTGGTGTGTCCGCTGTGCCGTGCGTGTGATCATTGGTTGTACAGCCCTCTCGCAGTGTCCGGAGCGAGTATGGTGGGTCTGACACACCGGTGTCAATGTGTTCTTTTTTCCATTTCCAGGAGTGTATAATAATGACCATACAGTGGTTGTCAACCGCGCTGGTGGACGAATACAACATCCTACCACAATGACTTTTACCAAGATTGTGGCCAGCAGAGCAACACGTTGCATAGCAAGCATTGTCGCTCTTGGTGGTCAAGAACCACGTCTCGTGTTTTTTAATGTTCAGGAGACCATCGTTAATAACGATAATTGTTGTCAAAGAATAAAATTGTCTTTTCCATACTTCTAATTGAGTATTTCTTTCATTTACCACGTGTACTATACAGTACTTTTCGTGTATAGTTTCATCGACATATGTTACTTGGCAGTGACACATTACGAAAGTTAGCTTTCTGGTTGGTTTTACGCCGGTTAGTAGTGTTGTTAAGTAAGAGCATTAGTTGTCATGGTTATTACTTAAATTTTATTTCCGTCTTTCTGATGTACCCATGTAACACTTTTTGTGGGCAGCACAATCGATGGGACCAATGGTATGTGTGCGAGAAGGAGAGAATGGCTCCTAATTGTTAAGGCAGCTGCACGGAAAGAGAGAGGAGAGCTCTAAACGCGTGTCTCAGGACGCCACCTGCCTCAAATCAGCTGCTCCTGCACTTAAGGGCCCTTATCCTGTTCGGAACGTGGCTACCACCACACCAGGCCAGCACAGCGAGTCACACCTGCATGACCCATTTCTATCACTGGTTGACCACTAGGCTTTCACCAAGGGCACAGCCACAAGAGATTACAGTCTAGTTACCTGGCTTTACACGATCTTCAAGTCAGCTGATGGTATCGTCATAAAGCAGTGCTGCGGAAATCATCAAATCTGCTTCAACACTAATTATCAGGGAGGCTGAACGTCGATCTGTGTCTGTTGGAGATCTGTGGATGGGGACTGCACGAAGGACTGCTTATGAACTTATTATAGCGTTGCCCATATTCAGCCATGCTACGCATGTGATTGATACTCATCTGATACTTACTTTGAACCCTTCCTTCGTTACAAACTTAAAACATGAGACTAGTGAGACTGATGTATTCGTGTTGAAGTTGCAGACGACTTTTACTGTTGCCCACGGTAATTATCAGAAGTCGGGTTAGACATTAGACCAGGAAATTGTGCACTTCAGAATGACAGACACTGTATCTTAACTGAGAGTTAATCAGTTGTTGTTACGAGCAGACAACGGCCATGAACTTTTACGTTAACCAGTACGTTGATTATGATCGAGGTATACCAGCAATTACTTAAACAAGCTCCTAAATTGAACTTACCAATCGTTCCACGCTTCCACGATAAAACTACTAGAAACATTAACTGTTTCTTCGTACATCCATATTTAAATTGGGAGATGGTGGGACATAAGCTGGTATAATTTTTTTTTATTGAAAATAGTTTCGACTGGCCTGAAGATGACATTGACGGAACTAGTAGCCAAATACATATGATATATTTAATACATCTGCAGGAGTTTCATTTTCAATAAAGAGATACTTAACTGTACCGTTTCTTTATCATTTCGTATGTCGAACTTATCATCAGAAGTATTCGTATAATGAGTAATGTGTTTCCCCAAGAACTGTGATGTCTATTAATATTTACTGTTCGCCTTTCTTGGAACTTTTTGGGACTACGTAACGCTTTTCATTCGTAGGCGCAATCAAAACAAACTCATTCATGGGATTATTTTGATGGACACCACCAGCGATGTTGCAATTTTTAGGTATTTGTATCTTACGGTTATGAATGGAAACTAGTCATTGCACTTTGATTGAGACAATATTCTACCTTGTCACAATTATGACCTCAGTTTGACGCAAGTGTTCGTTTGTGGATTTTTGTCAAATTTTTTTTAATATTCCGGTTGTTTTCTTTGCGTATACACATTGGAATGTAGTCACATTCAGAGATTTTGATGTTTCAAAAATCTGGGGTTCTACCTGATCATAGAACAAATCAAGTGTGACACAGATTCCATTTCTTATGATTTAGTTGTCAAGGATACCTACTTTTACATATGAGGTTTGTCCAGAAAGTAAGTTCCTTGCGCTCGCGAAATGGAAACCACAGTGTAAACCAGAAAAGTTTTATTTGCAGCAGTTAGGTACAGATCCACCTACTTCTCTACGTAGTCGCCGCTGGAACTCCGAGTGTTGTAGTGTTCTGTCAACTTTCCAGTATCCTCGTCACAGAAAGCAGCCGCCTGTGCTTTCAGCTAGTTATCTGCACTGGTCTGCAGCTCTTTGTCTATGGAAAAATTTTGTCTTCATAGCCAGTGGTTCTTGTGAGCAGAGATGAGACTCAGGGGTAGCCAAATACGAACTGTATTGTGAGTGATCAAACACTTCTCATCGGAAACGCTGCAGGAGTATCTTCATTGCCCCTACAGTGTGCGGCCGAGAATTGGCATGAAGAAGGAACTGCTCGACAGTTGTGTTATGTGGACTGTATGACGCAGGCGAAATCTCTAACCAGGCCCTCATACTTGGCGAGAGACTTCGTGCCCTACTCATCTTAACATGCTCATTGTTCACTCAAATCTGAAAAGAGCGACGCGACACGGTCCACGGGAATACTAGAGACACTGCCCAACATATCTCTGCAACACTTTACCGGATTTTACCAGTGCTTTCCATTTCGCAACCGTTCGGAATTTAATTTTTGGGCAACCCCCGTATATCAATGTATTTGTATGAGTCTCCTTGTTCAGTGTGATTAATCGTCAGACCAGATACGATTCTAAAAAAAAAAAAAAAAAAAAAAAAAAAAGAAAAAAAAAAAAAAAAAAAAAACCACAATGATATGCAATTGCGAAACAGTAAGTATGGATGCAACAACTAACTGTTAAGCTGATTCAAAGTATGTGTGTTTTTAGAACACAAGGCAGCCACATGTGTGTGAAGTGATCAAGGCATTTCCTTCATTCATCTCTGGTATAAAACCGATAAGTATGTATGTGTGTGGTGTTGTGTGCCTTTTATTTTTCATTACAAATGAGTTTAGACGAACATTAGCATATATGAATTAGTGTGAGGAAGCTTGTGAGTAAGTGTTTACTTGTTGAGACCTTGGCACAAGATCATACTTATCCATCTATAATACCTGGCATGAAACTCATCAGTCGATGTTCATTGAAAACAAACGAAAAACTGTATCCATCCAACAAGATATCCTTGATGAACTTGTGCTATAAATTAATCCATTCTGAAAATGATTTGGAGATGGTGTCTCATAGAATGACCTACTTTCTAACTTAACTTGCAGATCCAAATAATCAGTATAGTCAGCTCTTTAATGACACATGAAAACTGCAAACAATGTTCACTGCTGCCAGTGACTGCAATTTTCCTGTTAACACGATGAGAGAGACGTGCTATTTTTGCCACCTTGGGTGACTGTTAGCTCACTCGGGGTAGGGAAGGTACCGTAGGACAATAGGAATACCATAAGGTTGGTGGCTACTAAAAGCAATCTTCAGGCAGGTACAGAGCAGAATATGGTAGTCGTTCGTGTTTGTACAACAGGAGCATTACAGAGGCTGCGTACCGTAAAACTATATCATGTGTGGAATGAAAAAGAAACAATTTTAGCTAGATAAGATCTGGAGGGTAGTCGAAAAATAGAGCATCAGAGCATGGGATCAGCCGCTAAGTGCAGCTACACCACACAGGATTGTTTGTTCATATCCTAGTAGGTTGGTCTGTGATTGTTTCACACTAATTATTTTGGTAGGAGAGGCAACCCCACACATGCCTACGTTCAAAGTTTTTTGCTGGCAATTGCTGGAAATCTATCATATAGGGGGAGAGATTTTCTGCCTCCTTCTCCGTGCCATGACTTATTTTTTAACAATGGCACATTCAGTGAGACCAGGAAATTATTGAACTTGTTTATAAAATTATTATTGCTTAGAACTTACATAGTATGGCATAGTCAGGCAGCAAGTTTCCGCTGATTGCAAGACCAGCTAAGTTTCGTATAGCACAGTCAGAGTACACGTGAGGAAAACATGTGCTTCAGGGATGCCATTAAGATCGACTTTGCTTTACGCAACCAATGAAGCTATTCACAGAGAGAGATGCCTCCAACTTAGAGCAAAGTACAGCCGAGCAGAATTTCCGGCCACTACAGCAGCGTTGCCCCACTTAAGAGTGGTAAGCATATGCTACCGATGCAACAACCACGGCGAGGGGAACAAGAATAGTTAATTTGCATCAGGGTTTCATTGCGGAGATTTAATATTCACAGCCAGCTACTTGCATCAATCACGCACCACCTTGGCAAAAGCTGTTTTTCTGGGAATCTTTCTTCAAGACACTAACCTTTATCTGTAATCATTGACCGTATCAGTGGTAAGCTTTCATATAGTGGTTTCATGTACCATACCACTAGTGCTATATTTCATATTTGCAACTTGTTATCCACTTATTAAATGTTCATATGCTTGACTCAGTGGGTAAACGATTTGTCTGACGTCTTGCAGCAATCAGTTATAGTACTTCAAGTTTTCTTTTGTTGCTTGACAATACTTGACTCTTGGTGGGAGACAATATTTTCTAGTCATTTTTACGTACTCACTGTGCGTTCAGAAGTGAAAAGTACGATTTCAAGCGATAGACAAGTATACTATAAACAGCGCAACACATCTTCACAAACTTTCTGCTGTTTTAATTTCACGACAGATCGGAGGTTGAAAACATAATTGTCCTTGTATAATGGTAAGAATTATCGAAATCAGATTTTAAACTGAAAAATATTTTCAGTGACAGATTAGGGTCTGACTATTAAAGTTGATAAAATACAGAAAGATAGGAAATTGAGGAAATGGGAGTTGGATAAATGAAAGGATAAGAGGTTTTTTGCGAAGGTAACGCTTCACGACGAGTGACTGAAACGGACAAAAAAATGCAGTAGAAGAAGATTGTATAACTTTGAGAGATGAAATAGTAAATGCAACAGACGATCAAATAGGCAAAAGCATAAGATCTAGTAGAAGTCCTTAGTTAACACAAAATATATTCAGTTCAAATGACGGAAAGCGTAAATATAAACTTGCAGCAAACGAAGCAATTGTAAGAGATTCCAGACGTCGAAAAACAAGATAGACGTGAAGAGCAAAACGGCATAGCACGAATAGCTAAGGGAGACGTGCAAAGCTGTAGAAGCTAGCACAGCTATGTCATGAATAGTCGCAGTGATAGGAAAATTAAATAAAATATTGGACAAAAGAATAGTAGTTGTATAATACCAAGAGCTCAGACGACAAGCCAGTACTAAGAAAAAAAGAAGAATGAATTATAGGAGAAAATAAAAGGGATATAAAAAGGAAATGTTCTTCAAGACAATATTACGAAAAGACAAGTAAATGAAAATGAGATGCGAGATGTGATACTGTCAGAAAAAATTGACAGATCACTGAAAGTTGTAAGCTCTAACAAAGCCCCGACAGTAGACTACATTACGATAAGACTATTGAGATCCTTGGACAGCCAGCCGCTACAAAACTATTCCACATGGTGTGCAAAAACAAGTCAAACACCATCGTTACTCAAGAAAAATATAATAATGAGAATTCCAAAGAAGTTAGATGGTGTCAGGCTTCAATATTATCGATTTACCACCTTAATAAGGCTTTGTCACAGGTTATTTACAGGAGAATGAAAAAACTTGTGAAAGCCTAACTCAGGGAAGATTATTTTGGGTTCGGGAAGAATACAGGAACACGAGAGGTAGTACTGACCCTACGACATACTCTAGAAAATATGTGAAAAGAGACAGGTAAATTTCTAGTGTCTTTAGATTTAGACACAGCTTTTGCCAATGTTGACTGGTATACATTTGAAATAATGAAAGTGGCAAGAATAAAATAATGTTAGCGAATGGTTACCTATGACCTGTACGGAAAACAGACTATAGTTACACTGAAGCGCCAAAGAAACTAGTATAGGCATGCGTATTCAAATACAGAGATATATACGGTATGGAAATAGGCAGAATACGACTCTGCGGTCCGGTACACCTATATAAGACAACAAGTGTTTGGCGCAGTTGTTACATTGGTTATCGCTGCTACAATGGCAAGTTATCGAGATTTAAGTGAGTTTGAACGTGGTGCTATAGTCCACGCACGAGCGATAGGACACAACATCCCGTACGACCATTTCACAAGTATACCGTGAATATCAGGAATCCGGTAAAACATAAAAATCTCCTACACCGCTGCGACTGGAAAAAGGTCCAAAACCAACGACGACTGAAGAGAATCGTTCATCGTGACAGAAGTGCAACTCTTCGGCAAACTGCTTCAGATTTCAATGATGGACGATAAACAAGTGTTAGCGCCCGAACCATTCAACAAAACACAATCCATATGGGCTTTCGTAGCCGGAGGTCCACTCGTGTAGGCTTGATGACTGCACGACACAAAGCTTTGTGCCTCAACTAGGCCAGTAAATACCGACATTGGACTGTTGATGACTGGAAACATGTTTCCTGGTCGGACGAGACTCGTTTTAAATTGTATCGAGCGGAAGGACGTGTACGGGTATGGAGACCTCCTCATGTATCCATGGATCCTGCATGTTAGGAGGGGAATGTTCAAGCTGTTGGAGGTTCTGTAATGGTGCGGGGAGTGTGCACTGAAGTGATATGGGGCACCTGATACGCCTAGATACGACTCTGAAAGGTGGCACGTACGTAATCTTTCTGCCTGATCACCTGCGTCTATTCATGTCCATTGTGCATTCCGCTGGACTTGGGGAATTCCATCAAGACAATATGACACCACACACGTCCATAATTGCTACAGTGTGGCTCCAGGAACACTCTTTTTAGTTCAAACACTTCCACTGGCCACAAAACACCTCAGATATGAACATTATTGAGCATATCTGCGACAGCTTGCAACGTGCTGTTCAGGAGCGATCTCGACCCCCTCGTGCTCTTACGGATTTATAGACAGCCCATCTATGGACAGCCCTCCAGGATTCATGGTGTCAATTCCCTCCATCACCATTTTAGACATTAGTCGAGTCCATGATGATGTCGTGTGACAAGGGCCTCCCGTGGGGTAGACCTCTCGCCTGGTGGAAGTCTTTCGATTTGACGCCATTTCGGCAACTTGCGCGTCCATGGGTATGAAATGATGATGATTAGAACAACACCCAGTCCCTTAGCGGAGAAAATCTCCGACCCAGCACGGAATCGAACCCGGGCCCTGAGGACTGACAGTCTGTCGCGCTGGCCACTCAACTACCGGGGACAGACAGTGGAGTCCATGCCATGTCGTGTTGCGGCAATTCTGCGTACTCGTGGGGGCCCAACACGATATTAGGGAGATGTATCGGTTTCTGTAGCTCTTCAGTGTATAAGACGAAGGCATGAAAGGGAACAGGGGTTAGAAAGGTAGTGAGACAGGGTTGTAAACCTTTCCCTTCGTTATACAGTCTGTACGTTAAGCAACAATTAAAGGTAACCAAGAATAAATTTGAAAAGGGCAACAAACTTTGGGATTTGTAACGGCAATGCAATTCTTCTAAGAAGGATAAAATACTTGGGAAAGTAACTGAATGGTGTGGAGAGTGTCTTGAAAAGAGATCACAAGATTGACTTTCTTAGAAGAATAATGGAGTGTAATCCAATTCAGGCAGGTGCTACTGAAGGAATTAGATAAGGAAATGAGACAATAAAAGTGTCACATGTGTTTTGCAAAATACCTGATGATGCCCGAAATTGAGAGCATACGAAGTGTAGACTAGCAGTAGTAAGACAAACATTTAGACAAAAGAGGAATTTATAAATCTCTAGTATTTATTAATTTTAAGGATGTCTCTTGTGAGGTTATTGTAGCGATCTGAAATGTAAATGACAACCAGTTAGAAGAAGAGAGTGGATGCTTTTGAAATGTGGAGCTGCAAGAAAACACCGAAGATTAGATGGATGCTTGAGTAGATGTGGAAAGTACTGAACCGAAGGGAAAGGAAATTTATGACGCAACTTAACAGAAGAGGATGCTTTACAGGACACATACTGAAGCACCAATGGATCAGTTTGCTAATGTGGGGAAGTTTAGGGAGTAAACCGTAGAAGGAGGCCAAGCCTTGAATATGGTCGATGGTAGAAAAAGAGGATGTAGCTACAGCGAGTTTAAATACAATTTGTAAGTTCAATGTATAACTTCCATTACTAATCGGAATCATCAAGTTACCAACGGCTTCACAAACTAGAGAGTTCGAAGGGGGAAATGTACAAAAACAGAAGCATTTTTGCAGTGACAGCTTCTTCCCTTCGTCAAAACAATAATAGCGATATTAATTTCGATAATTTTAATATGAATTAATTAGGGGATAACGGATAAAAACATTCGCAAGTTACCTGATCCGAAATAAGTAATTAATTTACACAATTCAGCGCTCACCACACCACACAGAGGAGCTACACTGTTTACACAACTGGTTAAGCCGATTTACATAATTTAGAAGCACGCTTGCGCTACGAAACGTAAATGCCGTTCGAGTGCAGTGAACAAAAATCTCTCTGCATGTAACGAAATACATTACAGTGCTAAAGGGTTAATTATTCTGCCACGTATTTTTTGAAAAGGCAAAGTGAAACATTGCGCAAGGACAATGCAAACGTGTTACTTCATGTGAGCACATATACTCAAATATGTAAAGGTCATAAACATATGTCGACAGGAGTATTACCGTTAAGAAAAGTTAGAGTAAGTACTTTCGCCAATCAAAACGTTGCAACAACACGGAGAGTATGCACATACATGGCCTCCAATAGCGATGACCTCCGTCCGGCTGGGGAAAACGACGTATACGTTAGAGACCGAAATTATGCTGCGATCGGAAGTACAGTGTTTTACAAAGAGATTTAATCGATATCTCAAGAATATATATACGTATAGCACTACAACGTTTCTACAGTACTATAAAAGAGACGTTAGATTTTAAAAGTATTTATTTTCTAGACGCTTGCACATAAAACCTTGGAGTACTTACGTTATCTTCAGGGTCAAAGTTGTCATTTACCTTCCGGAAATGTAATGTGACTTCCAGCTCACCTCAAAGAATACTGAGACGACAGTCAAACTCTTGCACGTGTTCCTAGAATTTCTGCATTCAGTGCTGTTGCTATGTGCATTTGCGTTTCAACCTAAATTTTGGACTGTGTGCCGATCTGGAATACCCTGACAGATGAAAAGTATATGTGGGCTAGTACTTGTAATCTGGACCATTGCCTATCGCGGATAGGTGCATTATCAACTAAGAGATCCAAACACGACGGAAGATACACCCTTACAAATTCACATCCACTAGTATGGCCCTTCTTTCCTTCCAAAGGTAATGGAACGTGAGTCGTGCTTGGGTAGTTTAGTCAGTGCAGCACTTGATCCTAGTGCGATACGCGGTTTTAATCTGCTATTAAATTTCACATCAGTGCACAGTCAGCTGCAGATTAAAATTTCAATCCGGAAACGGAGAAATTATTAATCTATAAAATTTAAGAATCTCTTTATCGGCAGCAGCGTACTGTATTGGTTAATGATTGCTGTTTTAATTCTAATTATGCTCTCACTATTATCATTTTTAATTCTTTGTTTAGTTAAAAATTCTGTGTCAATTTCCTCCAGGAAATCAGTTACCTCATCTTGAATGCAAGATATTTTTTCTCATTAGGAACCGCACGGGTCTCGGCAAAAGGTGAAACAGATTTAATCAGTACTTGGTTTGTCAGACCGTTTTGGCTAAATATTGCCTGTGTCTACTCTACATAATTAACTTTAGAAATTCGTTTTCTGTATGCAAATTCTTTTTTAATCTGTGTTCTCCAGTTACATTGCAGATGCGCAGCTAATTTTCCTGTATCTTCCTCCGTCGTTTACCTTCATCCAGTAAAGTTATCACAGCTTCCTATCTGGTACAAGTTTAACTACTTCTGCCGTTCTCGTTAATGCACCTTCTCCGTGTGAGGATAAACAGTCTCACCATCCTTTTTACTTAGATAAATTTATTCTCCGTTTGGTTTTGATGTATGACTTGGTAGATATACAGCTATGCATATCCGTATATACATCGATAATTCAACTAGAGATATTTATAATGTTTCGACTGACTGCTAAACATTGAGACATTTTGTAAAGGCTAATGACTGACATGAAACTAGTAAGGAGAGTAGAAGAAGAGTGGTGTAAGGATCTTGTCAAATTTACAGAAACACGCAGGATTGCGAAATGAATCGTATGACTCACAAGGGATTGAAAAATTAACAGCCTCATTAAGCCTTAAACCTAATGTGACTTGTTTAATCCATCAAATAATCATTTTTAGTGCCGAAACTATATCAGTAAAAACAAAACTGCAGCTTACTGAGTACACAAAGAACAGTTCTGTGTCGATACATATTGACCAAACTCATTCATCAAGCCCTTAAAATTTGTACAATAGAGAAGGAGAAAGAGGGGCGGTTTTGATTCGTACTCTAAAATCGTTTCCCAAACTGTATACATCTAATGATCTTCCAACATGATGAGTCTTGAACGGCAACGAAAGTCATCTTTTACTATTAGGTAATATCCATTGTATCACTTGTCCCAAAATAACTGCATCACTCTTTAACAAATGCAGGCAGAACTATGTTTGCAGTCAGTAGACAGTGACAAACTTAACAACATTTCCATCACGAATTCCTCTCCTGTGTCAACCTCTTCATTTCTGAGTAGCAACCCGCATCCTCAATTATTTACTGGATTATTCCAATCTCTGCCTTCCTTTACAGTTTTTACCCTCTAATGTTCCATCTACGCTCATGGAAGCTATTCCCTGATGCCTTAACACGTGTCCTCATCCCATACCATTTTCTTTTGTCAGCGTTTCCCATATGCCCATTTCTTCGCCGATTCTGTGGATTTCTTTACCTTATCATTCCACTTAATTTTCAGTATTTTTCGATTGTCTTCTCTTGCGGTTTTACATAGTCCATGTTTCACTACCTTATACTGCTTCCAAACGTATGATCTCAGAAATTTCTTCCTCACACTAAAGCCTATGTACTAGTTGACTTTCCTTGGCCAGGAATACCGTTTTCATCTGTACTGGTTTGCATTTTGTATTCTCTTTGTTTGGCCGGCATAACAATTTCTTAACTTAACCTACTTCACAAATTTTGATATTAAGTTTTTCAATATTCTCATTTCAGCTTCTTCCCGTTATTTCCATCTTTCTTGGGTTTACTCTCAATTGATATTCAGTGATAAACATGAAAGTTACAAAGATCTAGTTCATTAGTCGAAAGAATCGACGTTTCAACAAAACTAAGTAATTAATCGCTGTGGCTGTGTCTACTGGGCTAACGAGATTTTTACATAAATGAGGAAAGGCATGTTAACACATCAGGTGTATCAGTCTGAGGGATAATAGGGCCGTACATCTTTAAAGAGACTGGCATGGGTGACTTATTTACACACGAAATTTCAGCTCTTAACTTCGTTTTTGACAAATGAAATTATTACCTTCAACAGGAAGTCACAACATCTTCAGTTTGATGTTAGGGAATTCCTCCGCCGCGCATTCCCTTCGAGGTGGATAGGACGAAGAGGGGATGCTGTGTAGTGCCGAGTTCCATAGGCAGGTTCAGAACCTTAAAAACCTTTAGACTTTTATCTTCGGGGTACTGTGAAGACTCAGAGTACGCGGCAGAACCACAGATACTGGAAGCACCCATAGAGCAAACTGAGCAAGTCAGCAGTGCTCCTCTAACACAAACAATACAATCGGTATGTCGCTCTGTTCTAAGTCCTTTTCGACAATGTATTGCAATGGAAGGTGGTCATTCTGAGTATATATCTTATACCAAATACTTTTCACTTCTATCTAACTTAATGAATCAGATTCAATATGTAAGGCATTTTCTGACATACCCTCTACATAGTTACTTCCCTGTATATACTCCACATTACCTTTATCAATCTTTACAAATGATAGTGCCATCTTTTACTTCTGTACAAATATTATACAAGATGACTACGAGTGCGATTATTTATTACTAGTAACGTACTCTTTGCTCAAGATGAATTTATGATGATTACTCACAGTTTCTCACAGGACAGTTGATCACTGGCGAGGTCATCAGACACTACCTCCCACAGACGATCCATTATACGCTACTATCTCATTAAAACTCAAGCTTGGAGATTTCTAAAATGAAAATTAACTTAAATTCATTGTTGCTTATATTCGTTCTCAGCGAGAAAATCAAATACAAATATCAGTAAACTACTGAATTCTACTGAAGAAGTAACAATTCTTGTCCCCACTGCGGTGAGTGACAATGAAAATTCGTAATTACTCAGCTTCAATTACTGTATCTTCAATTAATCCATGGACCTCTCGTTCCATTGACAAACCTGTATCTGAGCACCATTACCTATTTCCTCCAAATATCAATGAATGTCTCAGGAGACGAGAACCAGATGACAGCAGAGCATTTTATTCTAACTAGAATTACCGCAAGCTACTTTCCAAATTTTCTTCACCACATTCTTTCACAGATAACATCTGATAATGGTAGATTTAATTGTAATTGAGGATGACGATTTGTTGCGAATTTTAAAATCCCATGATTTGTTTATCACGGAGATTTTATGAAGCTTTTAGTAATAATTTGAGTATGCCTATTGATATATCAGTAATTAATATCTAGTGAGATACTTAAGTTGTGCTGCTTCATACTATTCTTTTAGTTACATAATATTTTAAGGACAAACACAAATTAATTTTTTAGAATCTGCGAGCGTCCATGTGTGTTTTATGCCATACGAGCAATTGCATGCATACGCGGTTTTTTTATTGATAAATCAATTACATCCGTATTTTCAGAAAGGGAGGACGAAGATTACGGCGTGTTACGCGTCGAGACCAGTAGACTCAAAGTCGAACTGAGATGGTCTGGGAATGGAAATTGGCTGTATCCTTTTCAAAGGAACTATCTCGGCATCTGCTTTGAGTGAGTTTTGGAAACAACTTAACAGCGGAATTTATTGCCGGATGGGGATTTAAACCACTGCAATCCAAAACGTGGGTGTAGTATCCTACCTAAAGTGGTACACATGTTTTAGTGACAAGTTTAATTTCTTCAGTACGTTTCTATTCACATAAACATGTAAACTTTTATGTGAGACCTCATTGTTGAGGATGAAACTGTCATAAAATTACTACATAAGCTGAGGTGGAAAGTAAATTACGAAGAGCTACGCTTAAGGGTAGCCGGAATGATCCATCTTAAAGGAAAGTATGTCTAAGTGCTTTGTTTATAGAATGAGCAGCACAAGGAATCCTTTCGTGTTTCTCCAAAGCCTTCATCACATTGACACCCTGGTCGGAGACTTCAACAACAGACGACGTACTCTGGTTTCTTTATCATGAAACAGTTTCTGCGTATTTAGAGCCTCATAATTTCGTTGTTATTTGTTCTACACCACCGAAGAAATTCGTCTGAGTCGTTCTGCATGCGATACAACTCGCTGCTGAACGTCTCACTAAAGGTCACTGTTCCCAGTCAAATCTGCTGAGACTGCAACTTGAAATAATACGGAAAATACGAAAGTAATCGATAAATTATTTACACTGCAGTTGTCTTACTGGTGTGTATCATGAAATGGCACTGAATCATTCTCAATAACATAAAGAATTTTAATCACTTTTAAGATTGATTAAAAGCATTTTTGGCTGAGTACTGAACAAATTTGCGCCCATCTTTCTTCAAACGTTAGCAGTCCAAAGGTACAGTAGGCAGTGTGCCAGTACGTCGTCATATGTGCTTGTACTGCTCAAAATGTCTGTATTCAAATCCGATTTACTTATCTAGAAATAACTATACGTCTTAGTGTGAAAGATTTGATTGAATCTGAACAAAGGAAAACTGAGTTATTACAAACGTGACACTATATGTATCATCATAAATGTGAAGATACGACAGACTGTTAACTGGGAATACAATCTAACCTTTGTACTGCTGATATCCATTTTGTCTTCGGTCTTCATCAGGTGGAGTGTAAAAATACTAGATTCTGCGCTCAACATTTCTGAAGCATTTTATGGTAAGTAGTCCTTAAGTAACTCTCTGATGCGTGGGTTATAACCGTAAAGAACGTAGCGATTACAAACACATGCTACAGGTAGCCTTGGCTGGATACGTGTGACATCACATATCTGTCAGGAATACAGTCGAGGTTCTATTTTAGGTGTTGTTGTCTTGACGATTCACCATAATTTACTTGCAAGCAACCCGATTGCGAACGCGGAACTTTCAAATGAGGTCTCCATACAGACCATCAAAAAGCGGACATTATTAGTTGCTCCCTGCAACACTATAAACAGCCACAACCTGAAGATGTCAGCTACCTCGAAGAAATGTTGTAGGATACAAATACCGTAATGTGGCAGCAGACTCGAGAGCCAAATATATTAAGCAAGATGTTGAACAGCAATTTGAGAGTTGGTTATTCTTTTTTAATTATTGGTTTATGTTTTCTTTTTATCATACCAAGTAGGATCTGGGCACTTATCCTGAGAAGAACTGATCTGTGCCAGCATGCCTCTGAGTACAAGTATCAGAGAATCTTGCCATGAGTGTGCTGTAGGGGCGTGTAATCTGTGGTCGTGGCGGAAGTGCTGCTGCGTTAGCTAGTGTGGGCGATCACACTGGAATCGGTCTTTGAGGGAGAAAGGGTACACGTGATCTGCTGGAGCGCCTTGAGTAGCAGTCATCCTATGTGTTGGAATTGTGGACGCGACTGTGAACTGCGAGGATAGTCCTGACTCGTCCCCGCCATGTATGCTTTTTGTTTGTCGGCCACTACTCAGTGATGTGCACACGTGATCCGCTGGAATGCCTTGAGTATCAGGCAGCCTATGTATTGTAATTTTAGACGCAACTTTGAACTATGAGGACAGTCCTGACTTGTACCTGCCGAGTGCATGCTGCTTGTTTTTCGGTCATTTGTCGGTGACCTGCACAAAATACGGCCCCCCTAAAGGATACTGTGGCATAACTGTCATTGAATTTGCGCTGCCTTCGTATCGTTATTTCAGTACTATGTAACAAATACAATGCCTCGACGGACGCTGCAGACACATCAGCTGTGTTCTCTAGAAAACTCACGTACTCGGTTCGCTACACGAACAATTGAAGTAAATCATATTAATCAGTTTTATTATTTATTTATTTATTAACTTTTGTAATTACACAGATGTGCTGCATGCAAAGGGGACATACAAAATAAGCAATTTTCTTCAATATAAACAATTCCAGATCTGTTTTACATTAAAAGTACAAGCGAAGTAACCAGAGTTCATGTTGCTATTCAAGTCACTACTCTTGAAGCTACTATTTAACTGGGCTGCGGCCAGTCGGGCGTGGCGATTCTGTCCTGTTTACGTATGGGCCGCTGCTGTCGCGTTGTCGTCCTGGAGAGGGGTCGGTCAGCGTGCTAATGGCTGCTCTTCTTACAGCTATCTCTTCTCCATCGTTCCCGACTGGTGCGCTGACGCTTGAATTTACGCCGTAACATTCCTCTCCCCCTAAGGCGACGGACCGTCGTTGTATACGGGACACGACAACAGGAGGGGAGGCAAGAGTGTGGACGCTCTGATGGACCGAAAGCTGAGGTTGCAGGGGAGTCAGATTTCCGATCGTTCCCCGCGATCCAGCCAATGCTCTGATAGAAACGTCTCCCAGAAAACGCCCAGAAGGGTACGCGTCCACCTCCTGAGGCCAATACCACGATGTAGAAAGCGTCTGCTGCTGCTGAGGGCGTGGCCGGGTCCAGCTCAGTCTGCAGGACGAGAGGAGGCGAAGGCTCCGTCTCCATGGGTCGTCCAGCGGTGTCCTGATGACACCCTCTAGCGGCTGGTCTGATATCAGGTATTTTGTACCCGACGGTATCATGCAACGTAACATCTGAATATAGAGCACCACAAGCACATCTGACGCTGCATTACCTCGTCGTACCCTGCAACTCTGTTACCCACTCGCGATAGGTTTGTTCTGACTTTCTCTTGCAACGAAACAATTGGTACCTATGTGTCACCAAATTTACTTGTTTTTCATAATAGTTAGTTAGGGAATCTGCAACCCGACCATAGAAATGTTCACTCGGAGTGGCATTAGGGAAGAATTTCTTAACGAGGCGAAAAACTGCACTTCCTACGCTTAAAAAGACGTAATGTAGTTTCACAGTGCATGATACTTTGTAAGCAATGACGTGAGCTTCGTACTGTTGCAACCACTCGAGCCAATCCTACTCGTTTTCGTTAAACTGTCGGAAAGGCGGTACAGCACTCGGAGCTACAGTTGTTGTATTTTGCGCATCACTGGTCACTTTATTGGTTAGTAGCTTCTGTACAGTGTTTAGCAGCGTAGCTATATGCTGCGTCTGAGACTGAAATGACTGTGTTAGTGCGTTGCATCTATCGCTTGCAGCTGAGGCACCTGAGCAGGAGGTGGGAGAGGTGGGTTGTTCATTTTGGAATAGGCAAAAGCAATAAATAGAAACCGCAAGCAATAAGAAGAAGCACACAAACAAAGAAAATTTCTGCAACGCCCTCCTGAAAACACTGAACAAAAAAAACACTGTTAAAATTGTAAACACACCCCTGCAAAGAAAAGACAAGGTAGAATTAAAGCATCAGGAAAACACAAAAGCCCACGGCAAAAGCAAAGACTCTGTGATGGCTGGTTAGCATGTTGTTGCTAAGGGTTCCTTCCCCCTCTTTTCGCCTAATATGTCTCCATGCTCGTCACCAAATATGTGGTGTCTAGGAAACCTGCGTACTCGGTTCGCTAGTCAAACAATTCAAGCTGATCCTATTAATGAATTTCATTACAAAAAGAACAGAGACGACAGTTAACTCTTGCAATTACACAGATGAGTCGCAAGCAAAGGGCGACATAGGCAACAAGCAATTTTCTTCAGTATAAAAAGTTCCAGCTCTGTGCTACATAGTACAAGGGTAGTAACTAGAGATTACTCTGCTGTTCAAGTCATCAGTCTTGAAACTACTACTGAACTGGGCTGAGACCAGCCGGGTGCGGCGCTTATGTCCTCTTAACCTGGAGAGGGGTCGATCAGCGCTATTGGATGAGCGCTTCTCACAGCCATCTCTTCTCTGTCGTTCCCGACTGGCCTTGTCGGCGCTTAACTTTATGCCATGCCATCAGCAATGGACGTTAGCTGTAGGCTTATCATTTTCTTGTTGCTGTGTGGGGGGCACGGCGACCTGGTATATGCTATCCCTGTCACGCCCAAGTTGGTGTGGATGCCAAAGTGAGGAAATCAGATTAGCATTGTGCCCAGTTGCGGCTGCAAGAGGTCTGTTTATCACGGTGGGAGCGTTGATGTTTTGTCGCCAATTGAGATATGTGGGGCGCCGTGTTTTTTTCTGGTGTCATGTTTGCTTAGTTAATTAGCTGTGTTAGTGTCGCCTGCTGTGCCTGAGCTAGTGTGCTTGTTAAACTGTGTTCCTCAGTGCGTGTGTGGCCTATTTTCGAATGTGAAACTCCCTTACCGTTTCCGTTTGTCGTTTGAATTTAGTGTTTAGTTTGGCTTGTCGTTTGTCTTCTTAAGTTTGTACATACGTGCTGAAAAGGGCATACATATTTTATTGGCAGATAGTATTGCGAAGCTTCCTGCCATTCCAATACCGTTAAATGTTTATCGTGCTGTCAGCGCTGATGTTCTCACTTAGATGGTTCAAAATATGTACATATATTGCTCTCAGCTTGCTTCCGCTCGAGTCTGTAAGGTTTAGTGCACTTCGATGTGCGTTAAGCTACAAAATACACTAATCATCAAATGTAACGCAGAATACTTATTTTAAAGTGTAAGGCAGCGGTATTTTGCCTCCTTATATGGTCAGTGAACGCAATTTTAACGCAACTAATTCGATAGATATGATTAACATATTTATATTATTCAGAATCTAAAGTTAGGTCGGTACATGAATTTACTTTTGGCTCTAAGCTGGTCACCAGTCCCCTAGACTTATAACTACTTAAACCTAACTAACCTAAGGACATCACATACAGCCATGCACGAGGCAGGATTCGAAACTGCGACCGTAGCAGCAGAGCAGCTCCGGACTGAAGAGCTTAGAACCGCTCGGTCGCCCCGGCCGGCCATGAATTTATTAATCATACTGATTGATACTGGGCTACTTCACACTAACGAATGTAGTACTGCATGTCTTACAAAAATAATTTTTACGCTGTCTAGGATAGCGAGAGAGGCTGAGGAAGTAACGGACTTGAGGCAGGTTGGGGGGTGAGTTGGTAATGTTTTCTCAGTGGCAGAATGGTAAGACTTCACAGACCACCGGAAAACCGTCCGGCGGAGCGGCCCAACGAACGTTGTCTCCCATTTTCGGTGGCTTGGGCGAAAGTTGAAAGGGGGCAGTAAATACAACTATCTAACAAGAATCGCTTGCAGTGTTTTCATTGTTGGAATGCATTTCCTGTTTCCTCTTAGGCGCACAGGAGTCAATGGTCAGAATTATTAATGCACAGAACGCCACTGTACACAGGAGGTCTTGCGACTGGCTAAGCCTTCACGTTTACGTTCTTTTAAATTTTTAGAGAAGCTTCTAGACCTTCTTCTATGAAGAGCTCAGGGTTGGCCAGCGATTTCCTGCCCATAAAGGGTAGGAGGAAATCAGGTTGTAACGAAGGCCATCATTGACATTAGTGAATTGATCTCTGTTGATTCACCTTGGACAGGAGTCATCAGCTGCTTAAGTAATTGTCAATATCAGTAAAGCTCACCAGCAACCATCTAAGTGAGTTATTTAATTTTATTCTGACGACATCAGTTTCGGCATTCTACTGTGCCATCTTCAGACCACATATGAATCTCTCAAAGTAAACGATATTGCCACACAGCGCCATATATCCCTGGGTTTCGTGAATTCAAACCGTTTCACAAGTGGTTCATTCGAAGATTTGGTAGCAACTGACAGTCGGTATTAAGTCTTAGGACGAAGCCCTTGTGAAAGGGTTTGAATTCATGAAATCCAGGGAGATATGGCACTATGTAGCATTACCGTTTATTTTGAGAAATGTATATGGGGCCTGAAGGAGACATAGTGGCATGCCGAAACTCATTATCATCGAAATAAAATAAAATAACGTTATAGTTACACGACTGTCGGAGACTTTTATTGATATTGACAGTTAGTAAACTGAGGTTTTCTAATATTTAATCAAAATATGTTTCGAGGGACTCTTTGCTGGGTGTCCAGTGGACACATGTCGCTGTAGAGCGTATGATTTGTTACACATGTTACTGCTAAAGCGCCCATTGATCACTCTCAGACTTAGTCTGAGAAAGTGCCGATTGCACCACATGTTGTACGATTATTTTGTTTCTCTGCTAGCAGAGTGAACGGACTCTGTACTTCAGTATCGCTTAGGAGTTTATGAACATATCCACACTTATTGTGTGTAGTTAAATTCTCACCTGCATACCACACTTCGTCTCCGCGATGACCGCAGTCTTCATCGACCGTCATAGATCCCCATCTCTTAAGCCGTGGTGCGAGTATCACCACTAATAGTCGAGTGGAGAACGCTTGTGCTTTCTCTAACACAGAGGTTAGACAACATCTACCACATCAGTGTTCCTGTCGTGAAAATGAGAGTGCGATTTTCGCATAGGACACAGGTAGTGTGCGAGTCACAAACTTAGTCTGACCAGTAGAACTAACTGAATATTGTCTTTGTACATATTCTGTTGTGCAATTTCCTTGTTTTTTTTGTAATAAATATCTTAGCGTCCCACTATTCTTATTTAACTAGAATTAGTCTTTACTCCGCTAATCCTAAATAGGTTATTTAAGAACATTTATCGGTTATGATCATTTAAACTATTTTTGTCTAGCGTCTGAAATTAGTCAAACATGGCTGGGATTGTCTGATTGCAACATATTGAAATCATGACCCACCCCCAGTGTTATATAAGAATTTCTTGTCTGCTTCTAAATGCGTGATCATTTGATTCTGAAAAGTGTAGTGCGCCAGTTGTGCTATGGTTAATCTCTCCTGTACGTTAGCTAACTATGTTTCCATTGTGCAAAGTTTTCACAATAACATTTATTTTATAACACTTGGTAGTTGATTGTGAATGCCTTTGACGATTCACAAGCAGTGAGTACAGCAGGTTGCGAAGTTGCAGTAACTGTAAATTTAGGTATCTGTCATCAAAGTCTATGTTTTCATATTGGTCAGTTTCATACACTTCTGTCATCACTTTTGGTGGGCCATTGCGCCTTAATAGAAGGCATGTCTGAATTTTTGTATTTCTTCTATATAATGTGCACGAAACATTACAGCCAAACGTATTATGCTACCAGGTGTATGGCAAAATACCCACTTTCGTATAGTTAAGTGGCATTTTAAGGTTATTTCGCCTTGAGACTGTATTGGGAACATATCATATCTTATTGCCTAATGTGATAAGGTGTATTTTAAGAGAAAACTATTTTCATCAGACAGCGTAAAGTCGCTCTTATAATTATTTTCAATGTTTAGATTTGATCTTTTACTAACAAATTACGAATGGAAATTAGTCAAGTGCAACCACCACCACCACCCACACCTCTACTCCCACACAGCCTGCCGTTGCAAGATCCAAGTTAAAACAAACATTCTTCGTAGAATTACAATGTGCTCGGATGAAAATTCTGGTATCCATGTGTCAACGAAGGAAAAGCGACGCTCAGTTTTGCTTAGTCGAAAACGGTCCATCCCTTCACGTCTTGACGGATGTTGATAACAGGGCATTTGAACCAGTTAATATCTTTCTATGCATTCGATCAAGCGTCATACGTAAGCAGCTATGAGAAACCTGATTAATATTAACGAACTTAAAATGCGGCTGACACAAAGGTCCATATCGTTGTGGAAACAGAAGATCTGGTGATAGTCCAGAAACAGGAAGTCTCTCTCACAAAGTTTTCGAACTTATATAGCAGCTGGTATAGCTTTTTCCGTTAGTACAATAACGATCTCATGGAATGATTCTATCGGCTATAAAGAATTATCTGGAAGTTTAAGCAGTTTTGTAGATAGACAGAGAGAGAGAGACAGAGAGAGACAGAGAGAGAGAGACTCTGCTATTAAATTTCAAAATAAACATATTCCCTTCGACAATTATCTGAAGCCTGTTTGTTCACAACGGAACCTACATAAGCGAAACACCATATCTGCTTCGTGAATATCGCCAGAATAAACGGAACCAGCATCCGCTGCTACCTAATTTCCCGGACGTCAATGAAAACTGCCGGAGGAAAGCACCAACAACGAAGTTAACGAAACGGAGCGACACAGAACATCGTCAAGTAAGTCGCTATCCTCGGTGTATAACCGACTTTTGTTAGCATAAAAGGCGAATAATCGGTGTCAAACAGTTATAATTTAATGATCAAGAGTACTCGAAAGCTTTTAGCGTCGCTAACGCTGCCATCACGCTGACGTAAAAGCGATAAGATACAGCGGCTTAGCTTCCTAACATGAGAGACATTATTGCTTATTGAGTGTCCAAACCCTTGGAAAAGGGAAGAATTCCTCTCTCGGGAGACGTATCTTGACTTAAGAGGAAGTAACACTTGAGCAGCGGGTTTGCCTGAAGCGACATTCGCTTAGAACGACTACACCTTACCCAATGAACTACTTTTATTATGCAGTGTATATCTTTGGCAGTCCCAGAGGTAATAACCAATAAAGAAATAATACAAATGAAAGGGTGTTAAACTAATTCAGATTTCCGAGTAAACATACATCAGTCGGTTTCAGAGAAAAAAGGACACAAATCTACATAGAAACTACATCACCAGGGGAATGTTATGCACTAATGTGCAAAATTTATGGAAAAAGCTAACTTTCGTAATGTGTCACTGCCAAGAAACATATGTCGATGAAACTTGGACTATACACGAAAAGTACTGTATAGTACACGTGGTAAATGAAAGAAATACTCAATTAGAAGTACGGAAATGACAATTTTATTCTTTGACAACAATTATCGTTATTAACGATGGTCTCCTGAACATTAAAAAACACGAGACGTGGTTCTTGACCAGCAAGAGCGACAATGCTTGCTATGCAACGTGTTGCTCTGCTGGCCACAATGTTGGTAAAAGTCATTGTGGTAGGATGTTGTATTCGTCCACCAGCGCGGTTGACAACCACTGTATGGTCATTATTATATATGGACGCGCCATAATACATCTCCTCGACGTATCCCACGCGTTGGGGTAACGGTCAAGTCATTCCATTCGTCGAATATCTTATAGTTCCAAGAGCCCCTCCACCCGTGCTGTTTGACGCTGTCGAGTATTCTAATCTACAAAAACGGATTCACGGCCGAATGTGCCCGTAAAATAAAGACGCACATAGGTAAGGAGTACAGTGTCACAATAACGTGCTCGAAGATTCGAAGGTATTACTATGCAGTAGTGTGCCAACGCCCACACCACAACAACTGGACTATCAAAGCGATCATGTTCAACTACGTTCGTATGTGCAGTGCTCGTACCCACCTTTCACCATGAGAGGGTAGGCTACGTGCAGAATCTGAGACTGAATCTGCTCTCACCCGAGAAGAGCACGCGATGCACTGCTCGTTGTCCCAGCCTTGGAACTATCGCAAGCGGTACACCCGATACGTGGTTCTGGTCTTCGGGCGAAGAGGCAATTTTCATGCAGTCGCGGTGCCTTTGTGGCGATTGAAATTGTGTGGCTTTCAGTCGTGTTGAATGTGGTTGCAACTGCACTCTCTATTTACGTGCTGTCCCTTCTTTGTTCTTGTATAATATAGCGATCATCTAATGCTGCAGCCGTACCTGTGGTACGGAACACTCCTTGTGCGAGTAATGCAAACCAGTGAGCAGTGATGGCTCGTAGGTATACGTTCTGGGTGTTCACGAATTTATAAATTCAGATAAATATGAGTGCGAAGTTAATAGCATTTGCTGCATAGCAATTGCGCTTATCAACATAATTAAACAACTTCAGCCGCTATCAATAACAATAATAATAATAATAATAATAATAATAATATGTATAAGCTGTCTGAAAGAAGGAAAAATTATTTTTATGGAATTTTGTTATTTTGTACATAATTGGGCACAGTTTATGGCAAGAACGAAATAATGTATAAACTTCCACTACTCTGCTTCGTATTTTTGTGAAAGTCGAAGTTTTGAAGCCTTTTCATTTTTTTGTACAGACGTGCAGCACCCAAAACACATATATTAGTTTACGAATTAACTTCCAAGATTAAAATCAGGCGTTGTTAAGTTGCACCCACAGTTCTTACGCTTGTTATGTACTTCTTTGTTAAATGTTCGCTTGTAGTCACGTTTATTTGATTTCGTCACTTTCTTACACAGTAGATCTCGTTGGGAGCCAATACATCCTCTGCTGCTAACTTTTCTTGTTAGCGTTTAATACAGGCTCAACAGAGTTCATGTTAACACTGCACAGGATAGCCAAGTCCTGCACAGTTAACGACCAAACCCCAAACACAAACTGCCATTTGCGGAAAATATTAAATTCAAGTTCGCTGGACTAGAACACAAATGACACCAAAAGCACACCACCTTCGACCGGACCGCCATATTTAAGTGAATATCAGCTAAACCAGTGAGATAGCTTATCATGAGTGTTCAGATATACGGTCAACGTGGGCCTACAGGGCAGATAAACCTGATGCACCATAAACAGAAATATGTCAGAAGCATCAATCTTTGCTACAGTATTACAATCGACGATGATATGTGTTATGGCCCCCACGGTCTCAAATGGATTACTGTACGATAAAATCCAATATACAGTATCTCATTCAGAATCCC